>NC_045561.1:12340801-12947468 GCF_009819795.1 Aythya fuligula | reverse complement strand
TCCCATTTTTGAGGTGAAAATGAACATTTTGTACCAGCCTTCTTTAAAAGCAGAAGCTTGTTACTGAGGTAAGTTGCTGTGGCGTTAACTGGCTACAGAGACAGCCCCTGATTATAATTGTGTTAGGCTGGAAAACAGTCTCCACTTTACCAGTTCCCAAATAAATGGATCACCAGGGCACCTGCCTTGTTATCTAGCTCTTCCTGGAACTTGTAGGAGATGCTCCCCAGTGTGGAGTTGGGAAGCTTTCCAGAGGCAGCTAGCTGCTGGAGGTAACCCGAGCAGTGGCTAATGAGGATGTTCAGTGTCCTGCAATACAGCTGTAGTGTCATCTGTGTGGTATGCTGGTGGTGAAACACAGTCTTCCCTGCTCTTTCGTAGACAAGACATCCTGCAGAGGGTGTTTCTGGCATTTACAAGTGGCCCATGGCTCCTGGAAACACATTTCTTCCTTCAGCTGCGGGACAGCTACACACTCCTGCACAGCACTGTGTGTCTCACCTTCCCCACACACACCCCATTGTGCAGGCTATGCATGCTTCTATGAAAAACAAGCAAACAAAAACCCACAAGATTAGTAGCAGAACCATCCATACTAACTAACGGTAACTAATTGCTCCCCTTAATTGTTCTGTTTCCATTGCACAGGAAAATA
Source organism: Aythya fuligula (assembly GCF_009819795.1). Taxonomy (NCBI): domain Eukaryota; kingdom Metazoa; phylum Chordata; class Aves; order Anseriformes; family Anatidae; genus Aythya; species Aythya fuligula. Next base: position 12,946,813 of record NC_045561.1, on the reverse strand, counting down.
ATTGCAGAGCGCTGGCACTTCAGGATTTACATGAGACGTGCAGCTTTCAGATACCAAGCGCTAATTCTTCCCCTTCTTCAGTTGTCATGCAGTTTTCTGGCAGCGACTCCTTTCCTGTGAGCTACTGTTTTGAGAAAAGCAATAAAGTAAAGCAGCAATTTGGACTACGGGGTGACACATCATCATCTCAAACTCTTTTGTCTTTCTTCTTGACAGACTCAAATAAGCTGGTGAAGCAAAAGCAAGCCCAAAGGAATAAATGAAACCCCAGATCCTTGAAGGGATGGAAGGTCAGACACCCATGATACAAAGCCAACGCATCACATAGAGAAAGATACTTTTAATGACAATTTGAATACAGAGATCACTCAAGGAACTTATTTTGGTCAAGGATAATAAATGTGTTTAAAGCATGATTATAAAAAATGAAATGCTTAACATTAATCTGTACAACACATCATCTCTGGAAAGATTCCTTTTCCTTTCCTAAAATTAAGAAAATCACAGTCTGTGCCTTCAGTAGGGGAAAAGGCACCACAATTGGGTTTCACTGGTAAGTTTGAGTGGGAAAACAGTAAGCACCGGATGGACAGGCGTGGGTAGGGTACATCACAACTAGACTGCCACAACAGTTGCACTGTTGAGGTGCACTGTTTCCCTGGCAGGAATTATTTCTCTTTTTGAAAGTTTTCATTTGCCCTTTGCATCAAATTGCAACAGGTAAAACTGAGTCTGAAACTGTTTTGACAAAGTTACAATTGCCATCTGGCAAACTATCCCCGCATTAATCATGGATGCACAAAAGGCTTGAAGGAGTCCAACAGTTCTGCTTTTCAGAAACTAATCAACTACCCCCAAGAGTGTCCCTTGATCCCTCTGTAAAGCATTCCGTATATCATTACCTTCTTGGAGTGATTAGTGGGCATCAACTTAAAAGGCGGAAAGGACTTCAGGCCTGCTAAGTGACCTCTCTCCTGGCATTTCAAGAACTGAGCACATCAGTGCCAGCTCTGCACGCTGAGCCCCTCCCTGAACCACAAGCCTGAGGGGTGGTACGGCTGCATGGGAAGCAGAAAGCACTGTCAACATGCAGCTGTGCTGATGTTCCTGACATCCAGGGAATAACAAAAATGCAAAACTTGACTCAGGCTTTGCACTGAAGATGCAACAGCTGCAGTTAGAGATCATGGAGAAAAAAAAAAAATAGAGGGGGAGGTTCTCAGGCTGGAAGATTTCATCTGTTTGGCAAAACCTTCTACGAATAGCCTGCCCAGTGCAGCACAATGGTTTTCCTTTTCTAGGGAATAGCAGTTCCATGTCCTGCCTAGCTGTCTCCTACCAGCCTCAGTGCTATTAACTGAACTGAGCCCTGGCTGTTAGCTCCAAGAGCTGATGCAGGTATGCTCCCATAAGAGCAGTTTTACCAGGAGAGGTGGGGGCTGAGACTGCCCAGGAGCCGCGTCCACTGCAGCACACCATGTGAGCAGCGTGACAGCACCACGTGTTCTCTCTGAACATCCCAGGGCACCTCAGAGCAGATGGCATCCCAAGGACATCCTAATTTGTTAGGCATTGGAACGGGCTGCCCAGGGAAGTGGTGGAGTCACCATCCCTGGGTGTCTTTAAAAGACGTTTAGACGTAGAGCTTAGTGATATGGTTTAGTGGGGACTGTTAGTGTTAGGTCAGAGGTTGGACTCAATGATCCTGAGGTCTCTTCCAACCTAGAAATTCTGTGATTCTGTGACTATGGCTCAGCTGAGAAAACTCACAAGAAATAGAGTGGCCATCATGGTGTAGGATGGTACTCTACCTACCACATGCCGTTGACGTGATTTTAGCAAAAAGTACTTGTGAGGCTTCCTAAGTACACAGTGTGAGGCTTGCTTGTAATTATAGTCCACACCATCCTGTGGATTTACTGGGATGCTGCAGCTACAGTCAGTCCCTAACCTCCCTGACGGCTGTGGTCCCTAAGCACATGCAAGCTGAGACAGCAGGGATGCGAGTGGGGGAACGCACCCATCTCCCCTTTTCCCTGAGCAGATGGATTGGATTCCAACATCTCAGTGCACCAAAGCATGTTGTTCCTCACATAGTTAGTCTTTGAGAGACAGTTCAGATGAATTAAACCACATCTGTGACTGGGTCATGCCTTAGCATGGAAATTTCACATTATCAGGACAAGGAAATTCTATATGCATAACACAGAAAATACTTTGACTAAAAATAAAGCTTGCAATCTTGTTCAAAGATCATTTTTCTCTCTTCACACTGTATTTCAGACTGTGTGGAGACAACTTGTTTAAACAAGGGAGTCTACTTTTTCTATCAAAAGCATTAACTACTGTCTGCTTCCCACTTGAAAAATCACTTAAGGAAGAGGGCGTTTTCTTTTGCAGTGGCAGTAGAGGATCTGTGTAGCGGCTGTCCCCTAAAACATTAACATCCTCTCAACTTTAGCAAACATTCTGATCCTCATCTTCCCACAAAGTCCACAGGGTATCTACTTACCTTAAACAAAAATGGATTGCAGTTAGAAAGATGGGAGTTTTAACAAAGTACAATCTTCCCTACTCTGCATTACCCAGTCCCTAGAGACATTTAAAACAGATTAAAGAAAAAAAAAAAGGAGCAAATGCAGCTAGTGTACTCAAGAGGAACTCTGGTATCTAAGACAACACATCTGTCTGAGAACATATCCCACTGCAAGCAGTTTGCTTCTCCATTTAGTATCAGAATCTCTGCTGGCCAAAAAACTCACCACTCCTCCCCCAGTCCTACAGGACCACCTCGCCATTTCCTTTTCCTGCCTGCAGTTAGGTGCACAGACTGTCTGTACACAATCCCACCTGAAAAAGTAATGCTGCTCCAGTCAAATTCAGAAATAAGTCACTCCTGCAGAACTGTGGCAAAAAATGGCCACCCTACCAATTGCTCAGAGGGTTGGCAGGCCAAAACACGCAGCTCCATGAAACTAAGCAGACTGTCATATGAGAAAGGCAGGACTGCAAGCCTTGACAGATGACCTGTGTGCTGGCACAGAGGTTCATAATAAAACAAAAAAGAACTCAGAAATAAAGCACTGAATGTATCAGTTGCATTTTTGAAAGCATCTGAAAGACAAACAGTATTGTTCCCTGTTACTCTAAGGTTGCTGGTCTGGAATACCACCATCTCTTTCCACAAAGCATCTAAGAGGCACTTCCTTCTCCTCGTACTTTGTGGATTGTGCCGTCCGTATGTACCAACCTGGCAGTTAACTCTCTGGAAGATCGGCACAGCAGCACGTGGAAGGGGCATACATGATAAGGCACAAGTTGAAATGATAAGCAATAAGACAGCTTCTGACAGGAGAAACAACCTCCTGGATGCCTGTCTTTGCTGGGGGCAAACCACGTTACAGGCCTTTTGGGAGCAGGCTAAAATAATCATTCATTGGCCAGAAACCACAGCAAGTCACACGAACCTTCCAGCACATCTCTCTCAGCTCCAAACCTCTCTCAAACACTTCAGAATTCTCTTTCCCAATGCTCCTCTAGCAGACAGAAATGTAAACATAGTCCCCTTTTCAGAGTGACTTCAGAAAAACAAAGGCAACTACACAAATCATCATCACCAATGGGGTAGAGGACAGTTACTTTAAAATCCCAGTTGGTGATCTGCATCTCTCAAGGCAGAGTAAAAATACTTGGCACCAGACCCCTCCTGCACAACTGGTAGTACACTGAGGACTTTCAGGGAGCCTAGGGATAGGCTTTGTGGCTCAGTTTTGTAGCTAAAAGTGCTACTGCTAGGCTGCCTAAGTGTGACATTAAGGGCCACATGCTCACCATCTCAGGCAAGTCCTGGAAATGTAGTGGAATGAACAAGTCATTATGAGGAAAGCCAAAGGAGACCATTATCAGATTAGCCAAGTCCTCATTTTTGTAATAACACATGTGAAATATCTAGTAAAATACCCAGCATTGCTGAAAAGGCACCACAGTTGCAGTTAAATACAACTACTTGAACTTGGATATCCAAGCTGGAGGAAAAATAGGAGTGTATTCCAGGGCTGCTCTTAAAAAAGCAGAAGTATCATATAAAAATATTTCCCTGTACAGTGGCATTAAAATGAGAAACATTAACAATTTCATCTTGCTTCAGCTAGTATTATTTTCATCATCGCTAATGGAAACCACCAATGGCTGCTCTACCTCAGCCCTAAAAGCAGTAAAAGGAAGTTCCCTGATGGTGCAAGACTGCAGAACACTCCTAGCTCTGGGCATCTCAAAACGCTTTGTGGAGAGGAAAATATTGTTCCTCTACAATAGAAATGTGTTTTGCAGAATACACCAAGAGAGAACCAAGCTGTTTGCCTGGTTATTCGAGACCCTCCACATTTCCAGAGGGGAGAGATTCCGAAGCTGCCTGCTATGAAGAAGTCTTCTCTTTTTTGTATTTCTGGTAAGCATCCAGTATCTCTGTGACAACACTTGGATCATCAAGTGTGGTGATATCTCCCATGTTACTTGACTGCTCATTGACTACTTTCCTCAGCAGTCTTCTCATGATCTTCCCAGATCGGGTTTTAGGAAGACGTTTCACCACCTGCAGAGAAGAGAAAGACAGACCTATATCAGAACCTGGATCTTGCTGGAAATCGAAAGGCAATCTGTCTGAACAATCCTAAGCCTGGCACTACCCCTTGTGAACAGCTCCTTCGAGACTCCTGGGAACTACTAAACCATTGAGCATATTAGTTTTTGTCCAAGCAAAGGAATGTTGCTAGCATCAATCCCTTCTGCTATAAAATGTATTCTTATTTCAGTGGACTTTGTTCCTCATCTACTCATTGCCGTGTAACTCCAGGTTGGGTGCTGCAGGAGCCACAGATATTTGGAGACTCAGGCCCTGAATAAGCTGTTAACTGCTGAATTAGAAAGTTAGTTACGCTTGAAAACTCAGACATTGATGATGACACAAATCTCAGCGCGTTACCAAAGCAGGCAATCATAACCCCACTTACAGGCTGGGAACATAAAGCACACAACACTGCATGTCAGCCACAGGATCTCCCGCTCCAGTGGTAACTCCTGGCTGCTGATGCTGCCTGATCATAATGTCAGCCTACATGACTTCCTTCATAACCAGACAAGTGTTAAATACCTTTGCTATGCTTCCTGCAAAGTACTTAACAGCAGATGCCTGCTCCTGTTGCATTTTATAGCCTGTATCTTGGCATCCATCTTCCCAGCATGTGCCGAAAACAGAGCCCCTCAAAGAAGCAGTCTGATCACTGCCTCCAAGCAAAGAGTGAAATGATGCAGATAGGCCTTGGGGGACACCTGAAGGGCAGCTTTGTGCACTCTCTCCAACCACACAACAGGAGCTGCTGAAAGGTGAGCAGGCTTGAAACGGAGCCCTGAGTTCATCAGTGCTCTCAGGGCCAGGCAGAATAGCTGTCAGAGTTGTGCAGAAGAAACAGCCAGTGCTTTGGGATTTGGGGTTGATGATAATTATCAATGCAAAACAACTGTTCAGTAGAAAGCGTCACTCTGCCCGTTGGTGACAATTGAGGTTGTGGCCTTTTTCTACAGTTTTGGTGGATTTTATCCCTCTAATGGAAGGTATTCCTGCCCATGGCAGGGGGGTTGGAACTAGATGATCCCAGTTTTCCACTTACCAGAATGTGGTCAGGCACAGCATACTTCGCTATCTTGGTAGCTACTATGGTTTTGAGCTCTTCTTTGACATGATCTATATCAGCTGCCTGGTCCCTTAGCACTATGAAAGCAAAGGCACCTAGAAGAAAAATGAGCAAAATGAAATGAAATGTGAATGCTTCACAATAGATTCTGGCTGGCAAAACTACCAAGAGCATGAATGCTCATTTGAATGCCAAGGCAGGCTTCAGATCATTTCTAAGTGCTATCTAGGGACTGACAAAAAAGATGTTGATCCTGTTTACAATAGCATTCAAGACTCCAGCCCTCAAAACTATGGCCCAGCCTTGTCTTAGCTTCCATGCACCAGACTGATCTGAGTGACAATGACAACACGGATTACCAAAGCGTCACTGGGATCTAAAGCTGGCCAACGCAAATCAGCTGTTCCCATTCTCTTCAAAGGACTTCTCTGAACACAATCCTTTCTAATGAAGTTCTACTACATATGTAAACAATGTGTGTGAAAATAGTTAAGGGAACAATACCTGAAACCAGCAGTTATTAATAACCTGCAGTTATTTTCACGCCTACCACTGCCTCTTAGGGCTGTACTGCCAGTCAGCCTAAGGGCAACTGGCTCATGTTCCCTAGACACCACTTAGAACAGAGTTGAGGTTAGAAATTAAGTAGTGTATAAATGTATCATGTCAGGATGCTGCTGCTTTTCACATACCTTCTCCTTTGATTTCATGTGGATACCCAATCACAGCCGTCTCAGGGACCTCAGGATGATCAGCCTTCACAAAAAGTAAAACAAAAATACTCAGAGAATAACTGCTTCAAGCCCTGCAGCATTTGTGCCAGCTGTTCCTGCATATCTGCAGTATCTTGCCATCTCTCTGAACTATTTCTCACTCTCCCTTGGCAGATTCTGTTGTATGCACAATAGGAAAGGTGGATTCCACCTTCCCACTGCATGGTTGGCTGGCGGCCACAGCCATGCATTTGCATACACACACACACACAAACTGGGAGAGGAACTAGATCCTATTTCCACGATCAGAAATCCACACAGACAAAAATTTTCTCACAGAGGAGAAAGTAGAATCCTATGTGCCATGTCAGGTTATCCAGTGTTATTATTTAAGTGCTGTCAGCAGGCACAGAACATAATACAGAAATAAATATCCAGGTCAAGCTTGGAAGATAAATGCTTTGAGTACTTTTTGTTTTCAATTCCCTGAGCTAATACTACTTTCTCTCAAAATGACATGCTATCTTCACAGCTGACACGAATCAAGACTGCTTCAACACTGATGAATTCTCAGCCATACGCTGCTAGTTCAGATGTGCATGAACCACAGATTTGGGAAGGAAAGGCTAGGTGTTAGCAGAAGGGAAGGAGTGAACAGGAGAGCCAATCCCTTAGGGAGACACCATCAGCATCCAAAACTACATCTGCAACAGAACAATGTCACTGAGAAGAAACAGCTCTGACAATTAAGTTGCAAGGACTACTCATGCTGTGCCTCCTCTCTCACTTCCTCTTATTAAGGAGACCACAAACAGGCAGTGATTCCTCTTTCACTCTTGCTATTCATTATGCATCAGGCTGTATGTAAGCAGGGTCAGAGGTTCAAAGGCAATACTGCCACCTCACACAACCAGACCCTGCATTTGCTTGAATTCTTACAGCATCTTTCAAGAGCTACCCAGCCCCACAGATATGTGCTGTTATGGGACCTCTACCCGGCTGGAGCTTACCATTGCATCTTCTATCTCTGCCGTCCCGAGCCTGTGTCCACTGATGTTAATGACATCATCCATGCGCCCTGTTATCTGGTAATAGCCTTCCTTGGTCCTGTAAGCACCATCCCCAGTGAAATAGTAACCTACCAGAAAGACACGGGTAATTAGCAGCAAGAAGCGTGACAGCCTGTTGTTTTGGGCTCTGATGGATCACGTAGTTTGCAGGGATTCCTAAGCTTATAGCTGAGTGACCAGCCACATGTAATTTCCCACTTCCCTCTGCCATCCCCAACCTTTGGCTGCTCTCTCTAGGTTCTGTTGGCTCCTAGAAAGCACCTGAACAGCACCAAGAGAACGGAGCTCAGATCTCTGCCAGGATAGGCAGAATTATTGTAGACAATCAGCAGCAAGCAGTGGCTCATGTCCCTGAAGTAAAACTGAGCACAGCAACACAACCTAGTGATGCTCTGCTGGATTTACAAAACCAAGGGGGGGTTCTCAGCGCTCTCTTGGCTTTATACACCTACAGATGCACAGCAACTGAGCATAAAATAAAAAACAAGATAGGCATAGAGTTTGGAGAGTCTAAAATTTATGGTGGAGAATGAAAAAGAGCCAGTGGTTCCAAGAAACTGCAGTGTCACTGAAGACACAACTAGTTATGCAGGTTGTATTGGCTCTTCACCAAAGCCATATGTCCACAACTGAATGTCCTGTGGTGCTTCTACACAGCAGCAAGCAGCTATTGCTGTCATCTCTGAAGTTAGCTTTTGCCAGGACCCATTATCGTCCAGTTCATGGGCTTTCAGTCATACTTCCTGCCTTTCCAAATCAATTATCTATTGATAGGAGCTATCAACCTATGTGAAGAATGACAAGGATTTCAGATGCAGACATGCAGTGAGTAATAAGAGAATATGAGCTCATTCAATTTCCTCCATCCATCTCCCATTCTTCTTTTCCACCCCATTTTGCACAACCCCGATTCTTCTCTGCCTTGTTTCAGTTGCTCCCCTTATTAAAGATTGGTCTTCTCCAATCCCCTACGAAGTGTTTTCCCTGCCACTTCTAGTTACTCGCCAGATACAACTTGACCATATTTAAAAAAGGACAAATGTAACACAGCCTGTGTCAGCCAGGGTGAGATTGAGTGATGCAGGAGGTACATTCCCATCCTACACGTTTATTTCCAAATGAGACAAAAATGGTCCCAAAGAAAGGGTATGCTGGATTTTTAATCTAGGCACTAACTTCTTCTACATTCCTTTTTGATACTTAAAAAGGTCAACACCATCTAGAACCTAGAAGCTGCATGCTTGTAATATGTAACACACCAAATTCCAGCCACCCCCAAGATCTAGCTGGTAGAGAAACACTACAAAATGCTGCTGAAAATATTCAGCATGATTATACTATAGTGAAAACTGCATTCCCTTGGCACTCTCCTTACCTGGATATGCTTTGAAATAGGTATCAACAAATCGCTGGTGATCTCCGTAGATTGTTCTTGCCATGCCAGGCCATGGCTGGGCGATGCAGAGCGCACCAGACACATCATTGCCTTTTACAACTTTTCCCTGCAGATTCGAGCAAAGGAAGGATGATCAGGAGAGCAAAACAGGAATAATAAGTGCCTTTGAGTCATTGATATGTCATGAATCACTCTGTTGTTCAGTACAGACTGCCAACGGAAGGCCACACGGGGAGAAAATGAATCCACTAACACAACTACTGCACACAATCTCTGCCATGCCTTCCTCACCCCTTGAAGCCAGCAGCATTGCAGAAAATACAATTCTAAGTCTAAAAGAAAAGTGAGGCCTGTGATTCTCCAGATGGCAAGGCTGGAAAAGATAACAGCAAAGATGTGCCAGGCGGCCAAAGGAAGTGTGGCACGGGGCTAGCAGGGAAATTCCTGGACTCCTGCCTTCCACTTTCATTTTTATTAACTGTCACATTCCCCTATTAAGCTGTGTATGAAGAAGATTACATCCTTTACTGAGCACTGGAGCGCAGATGGGGATTGCTCAGCACAGCTTCACAGACCAGCATTTCTCTCACAGACAGGCGCAGCTGCAGGGCCTCATGCCTTGCATTTCCCTTGGAAAAATGTCAGTCCCACTGGCTGTTCCAGTCTTGCTACATCACTAGATGTTGCACGTGCTGTTCCAACCATTCAGCTCCCTGGTTTCCAGCAGCTGCGTAAATTCTGACTGCTCTCATAAATCAAGGCAGCAGATCTTAATCAGAAACACTGTAAGACCATGGAAGTGGAGCTGAAAATGCAGACACCCCAAATCTGCAGACAGCTTGGAATGCCCAGTTGGAAATCTGTATGGACATTTGAGGTGTACTCCGATATATAAATTGCTCTTCTATTCTGTTTTAATGAAGGAACAAATATCCTTCCAGATCCTGTTCTTCTCCCATCAGAAAGGTGATTAAGGCAGAAACAAGCAGCTGCTTCTTTTTTGGGCACCTGGCACAGCCTCTACTCACGTTCTCATCCATCAGCACGGGGAAGATCCCAAAGAAGGGTCTCATGGCCATAGCTGGAACAATCTCAGCTTTCTCCTCTGAAGGCCGTGGGGCAATGCAGATGCCACCGGTTTCTGAAAGAACAATGGAAAATAAAATATTTGGGAGCCATCCAATGCTGGATGAAAGCAAATGCCAGCTTTTCTTTGTTAACGAGAATACAGAAGTCACCTCTGTGTATGCTGGTGACAAACCAGAGCGTGGCCAAGCAGCCTCAGGGGCAGAGCGTTGGCTCCCCACACCACCAAACATCAAGACCACTGACGTCCAGCTCAGCTCTTCCCAGGCTCAGGGAAGAGCACTGCAAGGGCTACAGCACTGCCTTTGCACCAGGCCTGCGGACCCTGCAGTGGCAGACACAATGTGTGTGTTCAACACCCCTCCCATGGTCCCATCCATGGCAAATCCATCAGGCACAATGCAGTGCCCATTGATTCAGCCTATGTGCTCTCCTCCCAGAAGCTGGCCCTAAGTCAGCTCACGTATAAAGCCATTCCTCCAGCTACCAACCAGCAATGAATACAGCTTGAATGCTTACATCCACCTGCGTAGGTTTTTCCTCACATTAACAGGGCTGCTTGGCAGCAGGGGCAGTACTCATCAGCCCCATTTCCTAGCCCAGTAGTGATTTTACAGAGAAAGTCTACGCATGGCAGGGGATTTATTTCCCCATGCTTTTTTACAGCTGTCTAAGGTTAGTATAAAAAGCATTTCAGGAGTCTGAATTACTGTTATTACAGGGTATGAGAATAACCCATCCCTCACAGGCAGGTTGAGATTATCTTCTATTCAAAATTGAACCTTTTAATCATCCTTTTTCATTCCTGCTGGGATGAGCATTAAATCAGATTCCAACTGTAATAAGATCTATTCTAAAAGTAATTCAAAAACCGCAAGAGAGAAACAAAAACACAGGAACATTAGGCTTCAAAAAATATAGCTCTAGAAATAAAGATATGTTCTGCCACTCTGAGAGTGCTGTGGTCCACTAGCTTTGCTGAGGTTGTGGAAACTGAAACCAGGGTTTGGAAAGGCTGAATGTGACCCTGAATTTGTATCCAGTTACCTTAACGTGGCTAACAAGGAAGGGTCTCTTTGAGGGAACCCCATGCTTCAGACCTGCAGAAAGTAGTTTCAGATGTGGCTTATGTGTAAAATTATTTCAGATTTCATTGATAGACCTGCATCCACGTCACATGCTTCTGTTCATTGTGAAAGTGTCATCTTCTGAAAGTGTCATCTTGACTTTTTTTCAAATTTGGATAAAGAAAAAAAGAACCCCAAACATAGGCTGCTCTGTATTTGCACAGACAAAATCTGTGTCAGAGGAGGGAACCAGATTGCAATGACAGTTGATTTTCCTAAGTCAGTATTCATTCCGAATACAGCACTGGGAAATATGTTTCAACATGTGTTTTGCCACACCCTATACAACCCGAAACCAGCTACACATGAAGCAGTGAAGACACACTTCAGAAACAGCTGTGTGGTGATAGGGGTGCTTTAAAAATTATTTGCATGGCCAAGACCTGTCTTAAACTGGTTTAAAAGTGCAGATTTTAGCAACTGATGGAGAGACAGCAGCTAGCAAGGCTTCTAGGCTCTATCCTGACTTTCTGAACTCTGTCTTCTCAGAGGCAGAGCTGGCAGAAGATAAAAGCTGTGCTTCCATGCTACCTGTTCCAATGCTGTCACAGTGCAAAGCCACGTAGAGCTTAAAAAAGGCCAGCGGAATCCGAGCAGGGCAGGCGATGCACTGAAACAGGCTCCCTTCTGCGGGTAAATCACCTCCAGCAGCCCGGTGCAGAACATGCTGCCTGCTACCTTTTTCTTTGTGACAAACTGGACCAACTGCCTGACGGCTGCAGGGAGGAACCCAGCTCTGAAACACCAACACAGTCTAAACCATTGCAACACGATGCCAATGTAAGAATCCAACAACAGAAGCTTCCAGGACCTACCCAGAGATGCCTCTCAAAAAGATTTTGTTCACAGCTGCATACAACAGCTGTACTTTATGTGTGTGTATATATATATATATACACATGTATATATATATATATATATATGCATATATATATATATATATATGTGTATATATATACACACACACACATATACATATATATAACAGCAACAAAAATAAAAATACCTGATGTCACTGTGAATAACTATACCTGAAAATCTATCACTTATTATTTGACTCTGTTACTGTCAGTCACAGCCCTTCCTAATATTTTAACACCAAGAGCCATAGAAATTTTCTGTCTCTCCCATCTGCACATACCACGCTACTTAAATTGCCTCTCACAATTGCTATCTCACTCATTTGCTCATCCAAAGACATTCAAATGGATCCTTAAATCACCATTTGTTCATCTTTATGCCTACCAGGCTTTATTAGCTGGCAACATGCCACTGCTTTGGAGAGCAATGTACTGTAGAGGACACTGCATACAACAGTATAATTAACAAGCTACACTGAAATTTGTCTGGGAGAAGTGACACTGCAGGATCACAACCAGCATCCATGAAACTGTTTCTGTGATCTCTTTCCACATTCCCTTTACATTTGTATAGTGTATGTAGTGTTCCCATGATTAATTTGGCTTCCTCTTTATTGGAAGCATCAATCTCATGTGCAGAAAGATTGATTTTGTTAGAAAGTAGAATCAATTTCATGAATATTTATCATTATATTATGCTTCCAAGAGCTGGTAACTGTTTGCAGGCAAAGCTATGCTTCATTCAAGGTAAGAATCTAGCACTCTGCTTTTACAGACTGTCCAGCAAATGTTCTTTGACCTCTCACCTGACAGCTGTTGCTTCAAAAACCCAGGAGAAATACAGCTTCATTTAAGATCTAACCCTGTATTTAAGGAACATAGGAAACCTACCACTCTACGTGCATCAGTGACTAAAGACAAGCTAAAACTAAAAAATGTTGGGGCAAAAAAGATTCTTCTCATCTCCATCACCGTACAGTAACCAACTACTTCTCCATAGTGTTTCATTTCAAAGCAGTGAGGCAGCATGTAGCACCTAGGCAGCCACGTTTTCTTCTGTTCAGCATGTGAGAACCCAAATGGATTAAGGTATTAGTAACTGAAGTACTGAGCAGATAACATTGCTGCTCTGTTTTATTTTAAATCTGAAAATAAAAAGAGTCTGCAAGTCCGACCTGGATTAAATGGAACTTGGTTGGGTGCCAGAAGCTAACCCATCACACTGAGACTGGCCACAGGGATCCTGAATAGGGAGTCTGGTAGCAGGAATAAAGGTTTCAGGAGTTCGACTAGAAAGGGAATGAATATTCTGCTCAACAGCAGCTAGAAATTCAAGAGTAAGGATGGCTTTTTTTCAACAGAGGCAGAAAGCCAGCAGCCATGCTGTCTTTTATGGTGAACTGTGTGGCTCACAGCTTGAGAAGGATTTATTTCCATCAAGATTTAGATGGAGCATTCAAGACACCTTTTGCAGCTCTTGAATGTTGGTGTGCAAAAGAGAGGACTGGCTGCTGCTGGGGCTGGGAAGGAGGAGCTGCAGGACTCCTTCAAATGCAGGTCCCACCAGGCAGCAGAGCCTCAGCCAAAGCAAATAAAGCATACGCCTGCAGTCCCTGGAGGGGCTGCTGCCAGTGTCCATGCACAGCCAGCAAGCCCCAGCTGATTCCTTCACAATCAGCCAGAGTAGCTGCAGCAGGTGCCTTTGACTACACGGTTTAGCTTTCCATCCTCCTCTAACCTTTTCCAGGCACGGAAACAAAACACACCTATGTACGGTCTGTGGCTATATGGTGCTATAAATGTCTTTTCGTGATAAGCCCACATCAAGGTCACTACAGTTCAATAAATAACTGGAAATCAAATTTCTAATTCAAGCTGAATTTTTAGGCAAAGCATGGAGTAGGCAATCTCTGCCTTCTGTTTCTAGAACCAATTGAGATTTCCCAGCTTTCAAAAATATCAAAGAACATTTAGAGAGGAAAAGGACAAGAAAAAAAAAAAAAATAACACAAAAAACATTGCTATTGCTTTTAGATGCTGTTATACTGCTATTATGTGCAGAAACTCCCCAGTGACTTTCCAGATCTGAAAAAAAATGCCAGATTTTTTCTTTTTTTTTTTTTTTTTGACAGATTCACTGGGTTGAATCTAAACGTACAAATTCTTCTCTATCCACCTCCGCCTCCCTATCAACTATCAGGGCCCTGCACGCTCCCCGAGGATGCCTTTTACCTGTCTGCCACCATGTGTCCACGAGGGTGCAGCGCCCTTCTCCCACCACATGGTAGAACCACTGCCACGCTTCGTTGTTGATGGGCTCTCCCACTAGATCCAAAATAATAAATAAATAAATAGATAGATAAATAAATAAAGGAAAGAAGTAGCCTGAGACTCAAGGGGTTGCAGGCAGTTTGTTCTCCCTTTTGGTGCACAACATGGGGATTGCATGAGTAAGCAGAATGCTCACAGCTTTTTTGCTGAGATGTGCAAAGGACTACAATGCATTTATGCAACTGAAGACTTGCTTTTTTCAGAAAGACCAAAAGGCAACCAATAAATATCACAAGAAGTAATTAATCGATTCAGGTCATGTATAAGAACCTATAGAATTCTAAATAATGCAGTGAAATGCTGCTTGGGCCACCTAAGCCAGTAAAGTTAATTTACCATTGAACAAACCTTTTCAGGAAGGAATACAATCCTGCAAAATGAGCTGGGAAATGGGCAACTACATTAAGGTTCAACATGCCCAGTTTCAGTTTGTTTCTCCTTCTTCTAAGACAATATCTGAAAAGCCAGATGGGGAGCCTGCTTTATCAACTATTTTTACCACATCCCATCTGGTTAGTGAAGTCCCTCTGATATTTTCATCCTCATCAGCTAGAACCCCATATCTTTTTCAGAGGAAGATTTTATGCCCCCCTACCTGATCCCAGGGTCTTCAGGGATGATCTGTCGTATTTCTTCACCCACTTGTCTCCATAATTCAGCAGCAAGCGTATAGCTGTAGGTGCTCCATAAAACTGATTAATTTTCAACCTTTGTACCACTTCCCAGTAACGACCTGCAAGGTCATAAACACACTGCCACTGACATTCCACCACAAAAGTTCAACTTGAAGGTTAATAGTCAAAGCTAAAGCCGCGGTTACTGTGAGTGCAGAGCAAAACCAATGGCAACGTGTTTTATTTTTATTTTTTCCACACTGGATGCATAGACATTCCTGAACATTACAGATACACATTCCAAAGAAATGGAGCTTGCCTTCCCTGAGCAAGCAGGTCACACTGGATAGGTGTGTAACCTCCTTTTGCCTTGTCAAACTGCAGGTCTAGCCAAACCTTTACCCACCACTTCCTCACCTGGGTCAGGGTACACTGGAGTGCTTTCGAACAGCACAGTGGTGCCTCCGTTGCAGAGTGGTCCATAGACAACATAGCTATGTCCTGTGATCCAGCCAATGTCAGCCACGCAGCCAAAGACATCGCCTTCTTGGTAGTCAAATACATACTGCAAAGATAGATAAACGTAAGGCCAGCTGGCTTCTTGTTGGTAGGTGCAAAAAGCTTACTGGTAAGGTGTTGGGATGCATCCAAGTGGGAGCAAGAGAGCTCACAAGGTGAATAGAGCCAGTCACATGGGACACAGCAAAACAAAGGGCAGCCCAAGGTGAGGAAGAAAATCAGAGCAATCAAGCCTTCCAGCTTCCTAACTCCTTCTGCAAACATACAGGGATCGAGGCACATGGCTGTACCAGGAGGCTACAACCAAAACCCAGAGCTGTGAATATCCACAGTTGCTTAACCCAGACAGTCCCCATGGTAGAGCTGATGCTGAACTGCCGGGAAGCTGCAGGCCTCAGAGGCTTAGACCCCTCATGAATATGAACAGGGTTCCATAAGAAAGCTGGAGAAATTCATATGTGCTCACAAAAAAAATTTCTGAGAAATGTTCTCAGCTGCTCGGCTTCTCTATCAGTGCATTGCTTTCCAGATGCTCCCCTCTCCCTGCTCATCAAATTCAAATAAAAATCTTGGAGAACTCATTATCTCATCTCGCTTTTGGAAAATGCTTCCCTCTGTAAATCTAATTCCTCTCCCACATGGTGAAGAGGTCCTGACTCATAAGGAAGAGTCAGTTTTATTTTTAAATCAAAGAAAGTGGATCAAAAAAAAAAAAAAAAAAAAGACACCACAGCAACAAACCCATGAGTGTGTGACAAGAATGTCACACATGAGTGTGCAAAGATCACAGAGGCCACACAGGTCATCTGATCCCTCAGTCTAGGAGAGCTAATTCTCACCTTATCTATGTCAGAATCTTTCCCTGTCAGGCTCTAAAGTACCTCTAAAGGGACTGCAGCTGCATACAATGTCTCCGTGCACCAGTGTGCGGGATCTACCGTCTGGACTAGGAAAGAAATAGATGCTTTGGCAATTATAGATTGGCAGATCCTCTTGGCAGTAAAAGAAAAAAGGTGAGTACCCTTCTGCAAAATAATGGAGTAATACCCACCTTACCAATGCCAGCGAGGTACCTACCACATTCTCCTCAGCTGCATCTTTAATACCTGACTTCAAAGATGCAGATTTTAATGTCTGCAAATTTGGGCCTAAAACACCAATAGCTTAAATGCAAGAGTAGAAGTACCACAGAGTTTCTGTTCTTTCACAGCTCTAGGCTCTGGTTCTCACAGCATTGCATTCCCCAGTAATAAATTCTGAAGATTACTTACATGTTCTCAGAATTTTTCAATTTGGTTATGCCCAATAAACCACTGAGGCAGAAAACACAGAACACAATAACCTCCAACAGTCAAAGTCCCTATCATTAATACTGTCAGAAGGTAAATGAACCTCTTCCAGGTGATATGTCTGAGTTACCTTGTGCGTGAGAGCAGAATACAGCAGATATCCAGCCTGGGTGTGAACAATTCCTTTGGGTTTTCCTGTGCTGCCTGAGGTATACAGCATGAAAAGCATGTCTTCACTGTCCATGCTCTCTGGAGTGCATACAGAAGCTGCCTTGGCTATCTCCTAAGAAAAAAATGGGTAATGATGACAGAAGGATTTTGGTTATATGGAGCCAATTAATACTGCATATACTCCATCTGTAAACATGGCAGCAGGGCCAAGAGACAAGCACCATCATTGCTTGTACCCCTCACAAACGTGCACGGAGGTATCGTAGGTTACACTTGCTCACCTTGTGGAAAGGTTCCTGGGGACACAAAGCACCTAGCTTCTCACCCAACAGCTCTGCCAGAAGCCAAAGGGAATTGGCCAGATAAAACAACATCACAGGGAAAAAAAAAAAAAAAAAAAAAAAAAAAGGTAGGCAATAGCTTGCATCTCAAGCCATTGCAAACTGCTGGCAGAAAACCAAAGATTGACCGTAAACATGAACCACACTTAGCAGCAGCAGCAAGGCTCAATACTGTTGGGGATCTTTTCCTTTTAAGACTGTAATGTTATAGTTAAACTGTGTGTTCACCTCTCCTCCCCGGCCCCAGAAGAGCCTGGCTGTCCTGTCCATTCGATCCTGAAATTTTCATTACTTCTGCCCAGTGCTTTACCCTCCTGCCTCTGTTGTTCTAATACACCATCATTTGGCCAGGTGGGTGAGAACCTAGATCCTCTCTTCACCTGTAGTGTCAGAACCACTGGAGGGAAGGATGCAACGTCCTACTGATCCAGAGCAAATGTTTGGCCATGCTTGCATGTTCAGTCCATCAGAGGAAGGGAAAATAATGTGCCTGTAGCAGCACTGCTTGCAGAAGGCCAACATCCAAAACACAGCACAGCAGCAAGTACGCATAGTGCTCAAGTCCCAGACAAAGAACTTACACAGGATGTTGCTTCTCATCAGCATTTAGATCCTGCACAAAAGTGCATCCGGACCAGCTCCCAGTCCTGACTCACGTGCTTGATCCAGACAGAACATAAGTTGCAGCTAAGGTCTGGCACAGAGTTGTACTGTGAAAAACAACAAAACTAGGGACTCTGAGAGGCGTCTTCAGACCAAAACAGGTGGTGAAGCTTTAGACTTGAAACCTGAATGCCTACTGTATGCTTGGTCAGTGCTGCTTCTGAGCTTTCTACTTACACTCCCTATCTGAAAAGACTAAGGGTGCTAAACTTATGCTTTCCGTCAATGATGCAAAGTGCTAGAATTAAGACGGGCTGTGAATTGAAAGTATTATTCCATCACTAGAAAGCTTTCATGTATAAAACACACCTAAAAAGGCCAAAAAAAAACTTCTTCCAGAGCAGGGTGAACAAGACAAAGGCACTCTGGAAGAGCATCATTTGTCTTGCTTGTCTGCTCAAACTGTAAATTTTTCATGAAGAGGCTGAACATTTTTCTTGCTGTGTACAAACTTGCAGTAATGACCGTGTGTTCCAGATGCTCGACATACGGCTGTAAAAAGGCACAGCTGGCTTGTTTTTCTCAAGCTCTGTATGGTCCTGGGAGAATAATGATTCCTGCAAGGGTTGCTCTTTGAGGGAATTTCTAGGTACTGCTTTTTTACAAGTATATATCGTAAACACACTCTTCTTACAAGCAAACACTACAAATCCAGGTCCAAACATTTACAAGTGTCTGACAAACAAAGCTTGATAAAATAAGAAGAGCTGATACAGTCAGACATAATTCTTACCAGCTGACTTCCTAGGTATTTACAGAGACCTTTCAGCACTACCAGCATAGGCTGATTTACCAGTTTTGGATACTAAAATGAAGTTTACATATGCTCCATTAAAACATGAGCTTAGATTTTACAGTAAGGTATTGTAGAAGTTCAGTTAAGACAGTGGATAATGTGAGCCAATTAAATCACAAAGAGTCAGCCAGTTCACGTGGCATCTCGGTTATTTCCCACATTACCCTCCCAGACTCACTGCTTCTCAAAGGCTTGTATGAAGGACACAAAATTGCACTACAGAGGTGCAAATGGGGTTCCACTGGTGAGCAGAGAAGTGAACAGATGTGAGACAGGACTAAAGAGAAAGTATCTACAATGTGGGAAGATAAGCGCAGTGGCTGGTAAGTACAACTGCTGTGAAGATCAGTGATGACAGAGTTAAAAGCATTAGCAGTTGAATTCTCATTATGTTTCAGAGTTAATCCTACACTTGACAATGAGCTGAGCTCAGTTCTTAGATCTCCAGAGCACCTCGGGCTGTTTGTACAATAAGGAAAAATGTTTCAATGTACTTTGTTGAAGGAGTAAGACAATTTCTGAATAAAACCTGCCTTCTCTGTTTAACTTACCCTAGCAGTTGCTCCTTATCTCTTGTGACCAGCACAGGGACTCCTGAGTAATTATCTTGGCTGCAGAGGGGTGATTTCCAGGTATTATTGTGATGAGTATTTTCTGTTTACCACTGCTTGCAAACTGATAAAACTACTTCTACATTAGGTTGCAGAGTCCCATGTGTGCCAGCTAAAAACTAAAAATCACCACTGTTTTCTCCTTTCTTTCTTTAGAGCACAAGTTATAAATACTACCCTCCCATCATGGGGTAGCTATGACACTGTTTATTGACTATTTTAAGAGTTCTCAGGAACCTGATTATTTCTGCGCTGCCTTTCAACAGTGTCCAGTCTGAGAATATGTATGAGAGCTCACAAATAAAAAACAGTGTGTCTGCACATAGTACAACAGTAACAGCAATGGTATCACTCTGGGTCTCAAGAAACACTCATTCCTAAAATTGTAGCATGGTTTT
Source organism: Aythya fuligula (assembly GCF_009819795.1). NCBI lineage: Eukaryota > Metazoa > Chordata > Aves > Anseriformes > Anatidae > Aythya > Aythya fuligula. The sequence continues at coordinate 12,927,138 of NC_045561.1, read as the reverse complement.
CAAGATTGCTGAAATAGAGCAACAATAGAGCAACACCTGGGATTTATACTGGGATAAATCAAACACAGATTGAGCTGCTTCAACTCACAGTCATAGCAAACCATAATTTAGGGATGAATTATTGTCATCCTATTTAAGGATGAAAATGCAGATGCTGTAAGGTGCATCTCCTTTTCATCTGCAGAACTCAGGAGCAAAAGGCACAAGTGGAGAGAAAGATGATGTAGCCAACACCCAGACCTAAACAGAGCTAACCAGACTGCCAGGGGGCATCTGCAGAGCTAAGTGACTGCGGTGATATATAGATGCTGTCACTGTAATATAGTTGTGTCCATTAGCCCACTGGGGTACTGCAGCAGTATAGAAAGAGCAGCACACATTGCAAACCTGCTCCAGAAGCAGCATAAATGCCAGCCGCCCCCGCTAGGTTTGGTGTGGCTACACTAGAGTGCCAAGTTTGCAGTGCCAAAATTCATAGATTTTAACACAGCACACATATGAAAAGAAAGAAATATCAGGAGACTGTCTGATATTTCTTGGCTGCAGAGTCTAATCATGCAGCCCACAGCAGGCAAAAGACCAAAGCCACCAGTGTGTGCATAATCTATACATTCAGCAAGGCTCTCATGCTTGTGTTCTGAACAGCCCTGCAGTGGTTCTCTCAGAGATTTCTGTGTTAACTGGTTCCTGTGCTTGTTAGTAGAACATATCCCTCTCCCCCAGCACAGTAAACATCACACGGACAAACAGCAGGGAAAATAGGCGAGGTTTACCAGCATCAACATACTTCTTCAAGGGGCACATCACGGTCACCCATCTGGACTTTGTTATCTGTCCTCTGAGCTACAAATACATGTTTGACGCTTGGACAGTTCTTTACAGCTTCATCCACCGTCGTCTTCAGCTCTATGATTCGGCCTCCCCGGACTCCCTGGTTGTAGGTGATAACTGCTTTGCATCCAGCTAAAAAGAGAGAGAATTAGCAGACACACCAGCCTGTTTTCCAATATGTGCACGCTGCTTGCATTACTTTTGGGAATGATGTATAGCACAACACGTATGATAAGTATTCAAAATTTCTCTCAATGAAAATCAGTCAGTGCCACTGACAAAACCACTTTAAAACCTGGCTCTCGCACAGACTAGGGGTAGCAGGAACCTTCAGAGCTTACCTAGACCATCCCCTCCACCCTAAACGCCTTAAAGGGTCAGTTCCAGCTAAGCCACTGCTGGCAGTTGTCAGTCCAATCTTCCCAAGCCACTCCAATGTTAAGTATTTATTCCTTTCCTACCAGCTCACTCTCATTTCTGTTATGAAAAATGAGAAAGTCTTTCCCAACGTCTAGTCAAAGTATCACTCACTCTGATTTAAATGTACAAATCCCTACCTGTCAAAGTCAATGCACAGAACGATTTCTTCCCAGTTACATACCTCAGAGTGCATACTGGTTCTCTAGGCTAACATCTCACGCACTGAAACCAGTGTAAAACCTCCAACAATTTCAGCAGGCCTCAGTGAACGAGCATCTCCTTTACCTCTTTCTCATCCCCTCTTTGAAGCTGCACACAACAACCACTCCAAATTGAGCAGCACTAAATTCAGCACCCTCTCAGAGGCATTATCCTGCTCTGAGATATCTGCAGCCTTCTGAAACTCACTCAGTACTTCGAGGAGAAACTTCCTGGAAGCCACAGCACATATCAGCACTCTGACGGACCACTTCAAACTGTATCTCACTGAATTAATTACAGAGCTCCATAGAAAGATGCAGAAAAATGATTCTTTAGCCTCCACTTAGTGGCCAAAAGTGAGGGATAATCAAAACACATACTTGCTCTCTATAGATTTACTTTAAAAAAAAAGCATGAAACCTGCTGTAAGATTTATTTCTTCACATCAACCATAAAGAAACTGATGCAACTGCTAGATGGAATATAAGCCACTTGCTATTTTGTACTTCTGCTGTATTTTTAGCATTACTTTTTATCTAATCACACTACAACTGCTTTGGGTTAAGAACTGCTCTGTATGTTGATACAATGGCTAACAGCGGGGGAAGACTGCCAACGCCTCACTGCTATACATAAATCACAGTATCACAATTTAGACTGCAGAATTAGCACTGTGCACAAGTACGAGAGAAACACTGCAATTATACCGCATCAGAACAAATCAGGCCGCATTCCTAAGCTCTGATTTTCCCTCCAGGTTTACTTTGGTTGGCAGTAACCCAGAGCAGACTGAATGTTAAGCAATTTATGAAGTATTTTAAGGCCAGAGGACACTTCATCTGCCACTAAGGAAAAGGCTCTTCACTTTGCAAAGGGAAGTACTTTGCAAAGAAAAGCGAACTATCCAGCCAGCTGAGAATGAACCTTTTCTTCTTCTGCCAAGAAAACACAGAATTTGGACGTCAGCATGTCTTGGAGGGTGCCAAGCACTGTCCAAATGGGTTTGTTCCCCGGTCTGCATCTACTTACAGTCCATGATCCTCCCAGCTAAGGACTCCGCGCTGAATCCAGCGAAGACCACAGTGTGCACGGCCCCAATCCTGGCGCATGCCAGCATGGCCGCCACGGACATGGGAGACACGGACATATAGATGGCAACCTTGTCCCCTTTCTGTATCCCATATTTCTTCAGGGTGTTGGCAAGACGGCATGTCAGCTCCAGAAGTTCCCTGCAGGCACAGAAGCAACGTCGTCAGGTGACTGCACAGAACAAAGAAAGGATGAATTTGAACCAAACGAGGCATTATGATTGCCTCTGGACCTCGTCACCTTGGCAATACAAGACACACCGATTTCTGTATCTTAAAGAAGAGCAGCCTAGGGTCTGGTCAGGGCCAGACTGCTCTTGCCATTGGGAAAAGAAGAAAAGTGGGGCAGAGAGCCACATTTGCTGCAGCCACTGCTCGTGGGAGGAACCTGCCCGGCGCTCACTGCTGGGCTAGGGCATGGGGAGAGCAGCCAGAGAGCTAACGACTGTCCTGCTGGCTCCAGAAGTCAGTGTCCATTTCAGCCATCCTCCATGCCTTGTTGACCTACAAGATTATGAGGCTCAGTCAGAAGCTGCCGGGAACACCTGTGGGATAAACACAGGACGAAATGGAAGCCGCTGTCAGAAGACTCCCAGCACTGTTTACTTAATGTCAAGAAACCCCCCAAATTGCTTCACCACTAGGAGCTTTTAAATCAAAAGGGTAAACAACACATTTACACGCATAAGAAAGAAAAAGAAAAGAGGAATTAAGTCCTGAGACATTTCTGTGAGATTTTACCAGACTCATCCAAGCTGGGCCAGCAGCAATTTGTGGTTTCTAGTTTGCCAGCTCACCCTGCCAGGCCACAAAGCCAAACAGCCCAGCAGAGCTTAGATATTGCCCTCACAAGAGTAAAACCATAGCTATTTCTCACATAAACAAACTCAGAACGCTGGGAACAGGAACAAAGGCCCAATTCACAGCATTTTCCACTGCTGCATGCTGGCGTCCTCAGAAGAAGCACCGAAACAAATGTTCCTCTAAAGAACAAAAACCTAAGTTTGCGGACAAGAACTTGCATGTGCATTTCTTCTGATGTCTGCATGGAGGGTAACACAATGGCAGGCTTATCTGAGACCAAGATGCTGTCCTGAACTGAACTGCTCAGTGCGTCTGCAGTGAAGGACTCGAGAAGAAGACAGGTAAGTGCAGGACGCAGCCTGAAGAGTGATCTCAGGCCAAGGAAGGAGCTGACCCTCAGGGAGGGCAGCACAGCCTTCCTCTTACTGCTGCCAGGCTCAGATAATGACTCCCAGAGCCTGCCAGGAATTAAATTGCCCTCCGTGTTCAGAAATCTGCTGAGTATTGAAGCCCAGAGGAGAGAAATGTGCCCTAGCATACTCATCTTTGACCCTTCACCTGCAGATGCCTCAGGGGCTGTAAACTATACCACCGGGGACTGCAAAAACTCTCAGTCACTCCTCATAATATTCGTTTTCTGCTCCCTTCACCAGCTTCTTTGCTCTTCTCTGCATGGCCAGGAAAACTGCTGATAGATAGAAATGACTTTGTTATTTGTTTTTCTTTCCCAGTGGCATCACCACCATCCACCAGTGCATGGTGTCTCTGCCCCCACATGCCAGGCACCGCAGGCTGGCCGTGCCCAGCACAACCAACACCAAATTCCCTCTGAGCAGCCGTGGACTTGGTTTGCTTCCCTGGGTTGTGCAAAGAGGAGCAACCGTGCTGGGGCTGGTTTGCACCAGGGTCCTCCCTGGACAGCATGCTCCGACCTCCAAGGTGGAAGGTGGCCAAAATGGGGATGAAAAGTGAAAGTTGCATTATATGAAAGCTGTCATAAACCAAAGTGCTGCTAGATGTGGTTTGTACTTTGTCCTGACAGGAGTACACTGTCATATACTGGTCTAGTTTGATTCCTGGGGATGTGAACAGAAATGTGGCACAGGATAACTAAGATTAGCTGCAGAATGACTAAACTAAATGGTATTTTTCTTTGGGACAACCAGGAGCATTTGATGCCCTAGATAACTGATTTCCCTTGGCTAGGAATGCAAGGTCCTTGTTACATGTTCCCGGCTGGTTTTGATAACTCAGTTCTTATGTTAGAGGAGATACTGAAAGTTATCATATCCTATTCACTCCCACGCACTTTTGGTACAAGCGGGAGTCCGAGCATTTCTTCCCATCAGCAGTAATGATAACGGGTCTCACTTAATGAGCAGCCCCTGAGATAAGGATGCACATGACAACAAATTAAAGATGCAGATGCAACCCTGGAAAGAAGACCATCAGACTCCAGAATCACTGGCCATTGATTTCTTGATCCTTTAATGAAACAAAGGATTATCACCTCACCACCGGTCCCTGCAACCAGCTGATGCTTTTAAAGAGATGCTGTAAAGAATGCACACCTTCCAAAAGCAGTTTCTGAAATGTGACTGTACAGCATGAGATCACACCGATACAGCAGTGTGGGTACGACCTGAGGAGGTCATATCCCTTAGCCCCTTTGTAGAAGGGATGCACTCACTTTGCAGCACCAACAGCACAGCCACAGCCAGCTCTGGCTGCCTGCAGTCCCAGCATGGAGGTGCTCCCCTCCTACCCCTACAAAAAGCTCAGCAGTCCCAGGAATAAGACAGTTTTTCTTCCCATAAAGGGACTTCAGTTCCCAGAGCTGCTAATTCACCGTACAGTTCACACAGTAGCTGGAGAGAGCTGCAGCTTTACTTAAAGCCAACATATATCTCTGAAATGCCTTGCCTTTGGCCGGACTGATGTATTTATCGAGCAGTAATTTCCATTATTGATTTCTCTAATTTATGCCATATTATCACTGTCCTACACGCTTTAACTCTGTTTTGCTTTTGCAGTTTGTCTATAAGCACAGTGCAAACGAAGTTAATCTGATCATAGCTGGTTTGCTCTAATTAGAGCAACACTGGAGGGCTTGCACTCAGCCTTGACGTTGATCTATGAGGTCAGGAGAGCAGCGATCAGACAATTGTGTTAAGGGGTCTGCATACCAAAATCTGCTGTAAAGCATGAATCTACCAGAGTATGCTTATCATCCAGAGCTGGCCACAGCTGTGAAAAATGAACAAATAAAAAAACAGTTTTCAGGTGGTGGCTAAGCTGAAAATAAAATGAAATGATGTTCTGGTCAGTCAAAAACTGTTTTGCTTCTTTTATAAAATCAGTGCACGTTGGAAATAAGCAAAGTCCAAGAGCTCCACTTTGGAAACGACATTTAAAAAAAAAACAAAAAAAAAAAAACAAACAAACCAACAAACAACGTGGGCTGTGAATAACTTTAGGATAAAAACTCCATCTGCATTGCGAGGGCAGAGAAGTGACAACCACAGGGAAAGTATAAGGACAGATCCAGTGATAGCTGGAGGGATACCACCCACCGCTGTCCTTTGGAAGATAAGGAAAATGATAAGAAAAACGAGCCTTGAAGCCCAGTCACAGCACTTTGTGTTATTTATTTTAAGGCTGTTCTTGCAGTGTTACATAAATACATCACTCCTGCAGCACAGTAACTCACAAGTGGCAGTTGTGCTCAGTACTGGGGTTCACCTGGTGCAGTACCTGGGCTCTGGCAGCAGCTGGCAACAGAAATGGCAAACCTAGAGCAAGCAGGTATGGAGTTGCCTTACCCTGGATTGAGTTTCAGCTTCATCTCTTACACCTAGAGATGAGCACAATGTTCATAAACTATTTCCAAGTGCTTCATGAGCATGCACAGCCTTAATAACTACATAAATACACAGTTTATTAGCTGTATTATTTTGATTATTTTTCATAAGTTCATGAACTGATCAACTCCATGCAATAACGAATTCCCACCCAACGTTTATTTTTGTGCCTTGTCCTAAAAGGTCACATTCTCTTCTCCATTAGAGTAAAATATCAACATGCATAAACATTAAAATAAATTAATAATAAATATTAAAGAGACCAAACAAAACTGAGTGTCTCTGCTGTTCAGCTGCAGAGAAGAGGAAGTGAAACAAGCCCCGGTTGGGCAGTTGTGAGAAAGCGAAATGAAAACCTCTTATCTGTACTGGAACACATACAAGTGCTTTTAGAGCTGCAACCTCTTTCTCTTGAACAGAAACATCAAAACAGCTCTAGCCAGGGCGTCCTTTCTGAACAGTTCAGCACTTCACTTGCTTATGCAGGAGTCAGTCATCATGATGGCAGAAACCCTCGTTAAATAGGGGTTAATAATTAAAAAAACAACAACAACGTTTGCTTAATGAGAGCATGTGAACATGCCGATAGAAAATAAGGACTGAGTCTTTATCCTCAGATCTATTTGTTTTGCCTTGTCCTTTATGCTCTAGAAGGGCTATACTGGAAGGTCACGCTTTGCCTTGCTCCCTTAGAAGTGCAGCACATGAGGGAATGGACACAAAGGAAAAAAAGAGAAGGCAAAGCCAAAACCTCCCTCCACAAATCCCCAAATATTAGCTGTGCCTTCTGGCTCCTACAGCAGCAACTTCCTCTCCAATTCAAAAAAGGGAGTTAGCAGAAATACTGTGTTAGGAATCCCACCCTGGAATCCCTCACTCCTTCAAGCACTTTCATCTCCAACAAGGAGGCAATTCGTAGGTGCTGGCAGGTTACACTTTTCCAACATTTAACCGAGGCACATCTCAGGGTGGAACGAGCACATGGCCTTGAAGAATTGGGCGAGAAAGACCCATCCCATTCCACAGAAGGGAACTGAGCAGGAGGAAACCTTGCCCTTTATCCTCACCTGCTACCGGTGCCAAGCTCAGCATTGTGATCGCTCCAGCATGTAAGTTTAAAAGGCAGAGAGCAATTCCAAGGGGCTGACACCCAGCACCGTCCCACCCTAGGCAGAGCAGCAGGGGCAATGCCACCCAACACGGACAGAAAGCGCACAAAGGATCTGCCTCCCATCCAAATCCAGCAAATCCTCCCATCTACCAAAAACATACACCACAACCACAAGAGAAGAGAGCAAGGCAAAATCCCAAGCAGTGCTTGCAGTGCTGCCTGCTCCCCAAAGGACTTTAATTCCCTCGCCCAAGCAGCCTGTGCTTATCAAGGCGCTCTGCAGAGGCAGCCAGGAGCCACGAAGTCGCTGGGTATGCAGAGGGGCCCAGGGAGGACAAACGCTGGCAAACAGGAGGATCTCAGCACTGCGAACTGCTGGAGAAGGAAGTGTGCTGCAACAGAAGGAAATGCCCTGCCCCTCTGAAGAGAGAAAGCTGAGAAACTGCAGTCAGCTAATGCACAACATCTGCAGCTCCTCTGCAAGAGCTGAGCTTAAAGAGCGAGGGCTGGGCTGCAAGGGCTCTAAACTCAGAGACACCCTGGCAGATAAAGTGTCAAGGGAGAGCTGAGATATGGGGAATCAGCAACCAGTTGGACCCAGAAGGTGAGGCAGGAGAAAGAACAGGATACCAGGAAAGGGAGATTTTGAGAAAAGACACAGACAAGAAGCCAGGAGATGGTGGATGAATTAGTGAACGTGAGCAGGGAAGGTGAAAATTATGACATGCAAAGGACATTCTGGACTTGCTTTCAGGGAAAAAAAAAAAAAAAAAAAAAGCATCTTTCAACTAAAAACATACACAAATCCAAGCCATTCATTGCTTTGCAGGTGTGGAGAGAAACAGCTGCGGAATATGGATTTCACATAAACGCAGCCAGGCAAAAAACAGGCAGACAAAACAAACTGCAAAACAGCAGGATGTCAAACAGATCCGTGCCAGCTCCAGTCTCACCCCACCTCTGCAGAGATGGACCTAATTAACCCACTCCAGCTCAGCACCTCCACAATCAGAGGGAAACCTGGTCTTATCCCAGTGACACACCAGCTCAAGGTGTAGGCGACGTGCTGACAGCCTCAACCACCACACACGAGAGCTTTGTGGGTAGAGCCAGCTCCCAGAAACATGAGCAGGGAGAGGCTGGACTGGACATAAATCCCCTCTCCACGTTAGTAATGACCACCCTGCTGCAGAGCTGCTCTCCTGGATCTCTCCCAAGTCACTCCACACTCGCTGATTTCCGCAAGCTTTGGAACAAGCCCTCACATAGCTGCTTCATGTTACAAGTTGCTGAAAAACAATCTTCTTTTACTGAGAGAGCAGTCTGCTCCTGCTGTTACCCTGTAGCTCTAATACCCTGCTGCCCGTCAAAGTAAAAGGCCCTGGGTCTTGTAACGAGCTTTCACGGCCTCAGGAATGAAGCTTTCAGGGATTGTTCTGTCTGAATCCTTTTTAATTTATCTGCAGCCTTGTTTCATGTAGTTTAGCTGTTACAGCAACTCTTCTAACTTACTGGGTAACTATGGCTAATTTGTTTTATCTTTCTTTATCTTTTAATGGCGCCACCGTGGTTTTATGGCCCTAACACACTAAGGTAACACACTAAGCAATACAGGTCCGACACGATAACCGAGGCTTTGAGAGGTGAATGCTGAGGATGCGGCAGGCATGGGATGGCAAGAGAGGGAGTACAGGCTGGCACTGGAGACCCTGCAACGCAAACGACTTGGCCATGGTCAGGAACAGCAGTGCAGACCTGGAGCTGGACAGAAGCGGTGTCAAGGTAACACATAGAAAGAACCTCCTCATTCTGTAATAATTAAATCTGGAATAATCAATTAGACTGTTATGGCATGCTTCTTCACAGCCATAAGCAAGATTTTGAGCATTAGTACTGTTCTCTTCTAGAGACTCACTGTATTTTGCATGGGCATCTCCTCAGGTACCCCAGCATCACTCCTCAGCACCACGTCTGCCAGACTGGCCCTTCAGCAGAGCCAGCAGACCTCTCCTGTGGTTCTGTGTAATCTGACAGATGCAGCCCTTCTCTCCCCATCTTTATGACCTCTCTGTTCAGAAAATACCCGACCACATTTTTCCCATGTCCTCCCCCAGTGCTTGTGTTTCCAAAGCCCATTGCTCAATGTCTCAAACAGAAACTCCTGTAAAATCCTTCACTGGCAGTTCCCTGACACAGTTCTCTGGCAGTTCTCTTTAGGGAACCTTTTTCCAAGAAATCTGATCCTATCTTTCACTACATCCAGCAAGACAGCCCGCAGCTTTCTAAACAAAGCAAGCCAGTTCTTTCTGCATCCAAAAAAACTGCATCAAGACCTTCTTCAGTAAACAGCTTTTCTATTTTCCTAATACACCCAGTGCTGTACAGGGGCTTTGGTAGTGTCTGTTGAAGTTAACAGATTTGGCACAAACCAAGTTCTCTGCTGTCTCAGTCCGAAGGCTGGGTTGAGTATTTCTTGCAATCACCAGTTTGTTTCCTGGAACCACAGTTTGGATCAGGATGAAACTATTTGAAAATTCAGGTCAAATGCACCAAATAGGTTGGTTTTGTAGTTAAAAAAAAAAAAAAAAGAAAAAGAAAAAAAAAAAAAAGAAAGATCTGGGCATCTTTCAGCCCATCTCACCTCCTGTTTGTTGTTCTGTGTGAGTTACTGGGGAACAGTCACACTCAAAGCCTGTCTCTGAATCTCATGATCATAGATAGCATCAAAGGTGCTATCATTTGAGATGTAGCTTCGAGTCCCCTGTAAGCAAACCCTGTCTCTTCTTCCTGGCTCAGTGTTCTGGCAAAAAGCATAAAGCACAAATCTGCTCACTCTTCAGTTCAACTTGTGCGAACAGTGCCTCAGTTTAACCATCCATATCCCTCACTTTTTGCTAAATAGAGAAAAAAAAAAAAAAGTATTTCTTTTTTGACCAAAAGGAAAAATACTTCCACTTCAGTGAGAATAACTAAAAAAACACAGAGCTCAACATGCGAGGTTTCTTGGCTACAGGTTCAATTGCTAATCCAAGCACAATTCTCCAGCCTTCCTTCAAACATCCTGATCCCAAGGCAAGAAAAACTCCTTGTGATTTTTTTTTTTTTTTCTTCAGGTGACAAAGTGTAAAGTCCCTCAGCTGCCTAGGATGGGGAAAACTTAAAGCCTGGACAAATTTTACTTGCAAGTTCAACTTAGGTAGCCAACATGGTACTAGAAAGAAGGGAAACAGTTCCGTGTCAGCGAGAAACACCTTCCACACCACCCAGCCTGCACATGGGTTCCAGCCTCCATCCCTGCTGTAACATCTAACACAATTTCAACCATTTCTTCTCTGGCTGAGGAACCACCCTGGTGGTGTTTGTTAAAGGCATAGCTGTGAGGTAGCTCAATTTCTCTGTAACTCATTGCACTGCCTCGTCTTGAACAGTCTGATAAAGTTATGAACTGGTTGACAGAGAGAATCAGCCAGTTAGCAGGATATTTACTTAATTAGTTCTCTCTATCAGGCTTGTAACATTAGATATTGCAGTGCTGGGGAATGTTTGCTCACAGGTGGCTAAATCATGCATACTGCAGTCAACAAGGGAATATCAAAGGGAATAAATAACCCCAGAGAGGGAGAGGCCTGGCAATGCTTTAGCTACCGTCTTTAAAATTCCCTATTGTTGAGCTTATAGAGGCTGTAACCCAGCAATGAACCGTGCCTGCTTATATAACTTGCTTGATAATACAGTACGCTTTAAAACCCAGGCTCAGCGGTGCCTTGGGGAACTCCTCTGCAAAGTTTCAAATCTCCTGGGCCATGACAACATCCACAGAGCAGCACAAAACACTCCCAGCTAGGCTGAACCCTTCACCACTCGTTTTTTTCGCAGCACACTCCTGTGGCTAAACTGCTACTTCGCCGGTGTCCTAGCAATGATTTTATGGTTATTTAGCCTCCAGAGAGCCAGACTACTCGATAAAAAATTTTTTGATTTGTCCCCCCTTTGCTGACTGCAGCCACCCAATCTCAGGAGAGATGCATACCCTTTTGCCACAAAATAGTAATAAAACAAGTCTCCTGCCTTTTCATTCAGTCCTTGAAACTTAGACGGATTTCTGCTTGATAGAAAATGAAATGTAGAGAAGGGAAAAAAAGGATAAAAGGGAACTTCTTCCCAAAACAGCTGAGATGTATCAGCTGGAGAGACAGGACACCAGCTCACCAGTGAAAAGATCATTTACAATGAGGGTGCGAGCCAGTGACCTAAGCAGCCTGCTGCTCCCGAGCCACTTAATCACATCTCCAGCATCTGGGATGCATCAAACACTGGCAGTAGCTGGTGAAAGCTGCTAACTGAGCATCCCTGATGCAAGACAGGTGCTGAGGCTGCTCTGGGAGCCAGGCACCCTCTATTAGATTGGCAATGCCCTCAGGGACTACCCTGGCAAAGGAAGAGTCAGGATGGCTCTCCGAAGGAGCAGCTCAGTTTTATAGCAGAGGATGTTATTGGAAGATAGGGATTCATCACAACTGAGCTTGTAAGAACAAGCAATCACCATTCAAGCAAAAACTAAAACGTTTCACCGAAGGCTTTATGGGTGAAAATTTGCCAATAAGGCCATGTCTGAGTTCCCACTGTAGCAAAAAGCCCTTCATCCAGCTCAATAAATACAACCTACCTTGCCAAGAAGCGGGCACACATAGTTGGGGCTCATGGTACAGCCCCACCAGCTCTTTGCTTCCCCTAATGATGAGCCAGCTGGGACAGCACTTTGTGATGTAGCTGCATTTCTTACCAATGCATGGAGGAGGCCCAGCTGATTGAGACTCGTCCCTTACTTGAAGAGGAAGAAGCTTGTTCCAAGCCCCTTTTTCACACAGCAGCTGCCTTCCTTTGCAGCCCATGATGGGAGCAGGGCCAACACTCAGCTGTTTCCTTGCCGCTGACAGCTCCACAGAAGAGAAGAGAGAGCGCTTCCATGCCAGTAGCCACATCTTCCCTCATGCCTCCCAAGGCTTATCTCTAAGGAGCAGAAGCTCACAGCAGCAGGCTTTGCCAAGTGAATAATGGAACAAGCTAGAGCCTTGTACTTCTCAACGCTTGAGCCCCGGGCACCTCCCAGCTGAGATTCCAGGACCTTCTCCAAAGCTCATCCATGAGGCAGTGGCCAAATTAAAGTCTTTACCTTCCTAGTGCACGACTGTGAGGATGCAATCCCATTAACAGTGCCTCCAAATCCTAAGAAAAAGGCATTTCTCTGCCACAGGTACCAGCATTCGGGTACTACTGATATCCCTTTCATCTTCTCATGCTGGGCCTGTCCTGTGCTGAGGCTAATGTGCAGAGGTCAAACTGCCACACTGAGGATTACTGAATAGGCATCACAGTGCCACCTCCTTTTCTGATTCACTTTCCCTCACAAAACTTCTGCCTAAACCAAGACGTTACTGCAAAAATCTTTCAACTAGACTTAGCCTCAAGGGGATGTCAATGCCAACATGCCTTGAAAAACCTTGCTGCCATACATAAAGCCTTTGAAAATGCAGCTCAAAGAAAAGGCTGTTATTTCAAGGCTAAACTTCTGATTCTCTCCCTGCATATACCACCGCTGTCAACACAGCTATTCCTGACAATAACAGGATGAGCAGAAAAATCAAGCAACCTGTTTTACCCACTTGGTAGAAACAACATCTCCTGAAAAACTCTGTCACCAGAACGCAGCCTTGTCTCACCTAAAGTATAAGGAAGAAACAGAAACATAGCTCTCAAATACAAGCAGAAGATTGAAAATAAAGATTGCCAACTTGTCTTTCACCTGAATGTTCTTCTTCCTGGTTCTTTGTTATTGTATCTTTGTAAGGCTGCACAAAGATGGAATCATTTTTCAGATGTGGGTTATTCGTCTTCAAGACACTGCAATGACAAATCCACAGGCTGAAAACATGCTTTTCTCCAAATCTGTTTTTGGCATAGAATCACAGACTCACCTAGGTTGGAAGAGACCTCCAAGATCACCGAGTCCAACCTCTGATCTAACACTAACCAGTCCTCCACTAAACCACATCACTAAACTCTACACCATGCCACAGGCCAAGAGAAAAATAATTCTGTTGCTGCTCAGAAAAGACTTCTCATTCCTCTGGGGATCCTGAGAAGACGATTGGAGGACCCAGAGCAGCTCAGCACATTTCATGTAGCGCAGCCTAAGGGAGAGGCTAGAGTTGCCTTCGATGAGGCTATGCTATCGAATGGGCTGCTCTTCTCAGGTTAATCAAAACACAAAGCACGTCACACAATTCCAACCTCCAACATACCCCATTTCCACACCTGTGACATAAAGAGAGAGGCAGAAGTCCATATGCCACCCCAAACTCTGGAAGAAACCCCGGATTCCATTTACCTTTATGTCACCAGAATGAAAAGGACAAAATTCAAGAGTTTAGCAAAGCTACCTAGTTGGTTATGGCATGCTGTATGGTGCGCTAACCTCCCAAAGCTATTTGCACACTCATTTCTCCCTGCTGACCACCTTCTTCACTCCAATACATCATGTTTTTAGGAGCTTTGATAAATGCCAAAGGTGAACAAGACAAGACAACTGGAACCTATTTATAGTCAAAAAGTTCTGCAAATCCCAACTATCAACATGCTGCAGAAAACATCTTGTTAAAGAGTCAGATGTCAGGACTGCCTGTATCTCCTCTGCTTTCTCGTCCAGCATATCAAACTTCTAGCTCCCTGAAACAGCCACTGAGGAACAGTCTGGGGAACCTTTAATTCTTACTAGGGAGTCGTGAGGTAAAAGGCATTTTTGCAGGCAGACCTGTCTCCTAAGCAAGGGCACACAGCAAGAAGAGAAACATTTGAAGTCTGCCATTTCTAACAAACCCTACTACCTATAGCAGCAATTACAAGTTGGTATCTCTCAGAGCAGCCTCAAGATTGCTCTAAAATGCACTGGGGATGGGGAAGAAGAATACAGGGAACTTGAAACCCCCTCTAGCAAAGACTCCGTATCATGCTGTTGACTAACAACACAAGACGTTGTTTGCACCAATACACTTGCTGCTGTTCTGAAACTGAAAGCTGCTCCCCAAACTATTGCCACAGACACTTCAGAAAGAAAACTGGCAGATGAGACATAAGCCAGCGAGAAAAAAAAAAAAAAAAATCTTTCTGTTCTAAAACCACCCACTTAGAGACAGGGAAACCACAAGCAAGCCTGATTAACACCAAAACCAGATGATGGCAGATCTGAATCTGAAATTCTCAGTAATTACCACTAATTTGCATCCACTGTACTTCTGACTGTGTAGAACATTTATTATATAGGCATTTAAGATCAGGAAGCCCTCATGAAGAAGCCAAGGGAAGAATATCATTTCTAAGTTGGAACAAGACTTCATTTTTCAGCAGATACCTCATCACAATGCCACAAGCTGTAGCTGCATGTCCTATGTACTGGGGTACCTTGGAAGAATGGAGAGTTTCACAAAGGTCTGAGTTCAGAGAAGCAATTCTTCTCCCAGTCCCACCACAACTCCAGGCACTGTAAGAAGAGAAGGTGCCATACCTGTACGTGATGTGCACTGCAGTTCCCGGCTCGTCTCTCTCCCAGATCAAAGCCACTCTGTCCGGAGACTTTTCGACATGTTGATCCAAGCAATTTACTGTAAGAAAGCAGAAGTTTAATCAAAGCCTAATAACACACACAGAGTTCTGTAAACTCAGCTCGGTCAAGCATAACAGCAGGTAGACTTAAGTTGAAACTTCATCAGCCACCTAGCTAGCTGCCCGCTCATTTCAAACACTGGGAAGTCATCCTTTACATTGACAGCATTGTAGTAATAGGAAAGTTGTCTTTGCCATATTTGTTGTGTACAAATACCACAAATACCATACTGAATTGGTACAGCTGCCTTAGAGATGACATCTCCACAAGAGGCCTTGCCTGATTCAGTTCAGCTCAGTGGCACTCAGGGGAGCTGTGCTTAAACCAGCCAAAAATCTCTGCCCTGCTCCCACCAGCGCCAAGACAAGGAGGACACTCTTATGCTTTTCCTCACCAGAGCAGTGTTTTACCACGTAAATCTGACAGACTTGCCTTCCCCAGCTTGCATTTTTAGCACTGCATCATTTGGATTTTCTAATTACAGCTCACGCAAAGCATTTTTATTCTAAGGTATAATTGGAAGGGCTGAATCTCCATTTACTGAAAATAATCTCAAACTTTAGGATCTAGTGTAAACACACACAGTAGAGACATGTATCTATATATTACTAGACAGCTGGGAAAGATGAACACATCTCAAACTGTGTGCTACAACTCCTAAAATATGAAGGGCAAATTCACTTTTGAAGGTCCATTTCCCCATGTAACAACCAGTGGTAAAAGGGACCTGGACAACTATGTGAGGTGAAGTTTGAGCGAAGGGACAGAGAGTACCCACCTTAAAAAAAACTTCTCAAGAATCCACTCAAGAAGCCTGCCCACACGTTCAGCAGCTACTTGTCTGATGATTAAAGATTAGCCTTGTAAATTTTTAAATTTACAGCCTAAACTACAGTTTCGTACTTCATTATATGCTTGTAAAGGCAGTTACGATATTTCAATAGACAATTATTAAAAACCAGTCAGCCACACTGCTGTACAACTCAGTGATAACCCTGAAAAAGAAATAAATGCTGAGTTTCAGATCACATTTCCTAGAGATATTAATACTAGTGAGGAAGGATTTTATTTTTCCAGATAAATTAGGTGCAATGAAAGCTGCCTATTGTTCTGTCAAAACTTGTGAAGGTTAGGTGAACTGCAGCCCTGGAGCCTGCTTCTGCTGTTCTATGATCAAAGCTGATTTACAGCACTACAAGTAAGGTGGAAATGAAGCTCTGAAGATGAGCAGGAGATAAAATAACCTCAGAATTCAGCATGTTTCACTACAAGAACAACTCTCTATCTCAAAAATACGAAAAAAAGCCCTTCAGTTGTTTTAAGGCTTTTACTTTTGAATGTAAATTTCTGCAGTAATACTAAAATAAATAAATAAATAAATAAATAAATAAATAAATAAATAAATAAAGGAGATAAAATTTCTTTATTTCTTAACACAATACAGGAGGACAAAAGCTCTGAGGAGGAATGCTTTAAGCATACACTGATTTCCTCTGTTGTCCATCCATATGTAATCAGATCTGTTGTGGTTTGTTCTGGGACCCTTACCAACTCCTGCCTCCGAGCTCATTGCAGCAATACCCTTACATATTGCACCACATTACAGTAAAATACATTAACAGAAATTCATTTCCCAAGCAGCATTCCCTTCTCATACCCAGATTTCAGTGGGTATTTCTGTTACAGCGAGCCCAGTGAGAGTTTCTGTTCTTTGCCCGGTAAGAACTGACCAGTGAATCGGGGCCAAACACTCTTATTTCCTTCCTGACATTGCAAGTGCCTTTCTCTCATTTCACAAAACAGAACTTGGTGACCTGCCCCCTACCGCTACACCCTAATGGTTTCTCCGTCTGTTTTCTTGCTTCCTCGACAAGGCTTGGAAAAGCACGCAGAAAAAATTCAACGAGACATGCTCCTGAGGACACGGTGCCTTGCAGGTACAGTAGCTCCTTGGGGTCTTTTCCTGGAAAGGAGTCACAATGAGATAAACCCCCAAGCGCTGAACCTCATGCCTCTGCAAGGTCTCCCCCAGGCAAAAAGCCTGTTCCAAATCAGAGATCTGAGCTGTTGTGTGCTTTCTTATCCGCTGTTCCAATCAAGAGATCAAGGGACAAAACTCGAGCCTCTTAGCAGAAAACCAGCCACTCGGTGGCTGAGTACCATGCTATTCATCTCCATCATGCTTTAAAAGAAGGAAAACAGTCACAGCAAAACCATTTAATTCTCTGCAGCTGTGTTTCAGTGGTCTGTGACTTGTTTTTGTTTTTTTTTTTCAAGCTATGCAGAGAAAACATAAGAGGCATTCAGTGTCTGCAGAAGAACCAGATGCAAGACACGGTGTAAAATCAGACCCAGAAACAGCTGGATTTTACCTGACCCATATGGGATTAAGAAAAAGGTGCTGATTCTGCTATATAAATGAAATAATGGATCCCAAACAACCCTCTGTGCTCAGCCAGGATCTTCCTTTCAACGGGAAGCAGTGAAAACATGAGTTTGGCTGAAGTCTGGGTGCTGGAAGCAGGGCCGTACAAACAGCTCTGTTCCCTTGGGAACTCCACAGCTGGGAATCCTCCCGTGGGGACAGCTGTGTTTTGGGAAGCCCAGAGGAGGGTCCGCTCTTTTGTGCTAAAGCAAGGTGGCTTTATACGAAAATATACTTCCCTATTAAAAGACCTCAGCACCGAGTTACACCCTAGGTAGGGCTGGGGTTTTAGTCTCACTAGATGGAGCCTGCCCATGGTATGGAAGAGACGACAAGGCTGATACAGCCCGAAATAAACTGAGGGCAGTCAGGACAGACACAGCAAGGAGCAGGGACTGGACTCCAGCTCCCTTCACGCTCAGCCTCCAGCTGAAACAACCGAAAAGCAACAGGTCCTGCCGAAAACTCGACTGCTGAAGAGCTTCGGTTCCCCACCAGCACCCAGCCCCCGAGCAGCTGCGGGCACAGCATCACCGCGGGCGCAGCCCCGGGGCAGGGGGGCAGCCTTACCGGAGACGTTGAGGCGGCCACCGAGGAACCAGCGGGCTCCGGCTCCATCCCAGCCGGCCTCGCAGGCGGTGTGGAAGGGGCTGTCCCAGCGCAGCGAGCCCCGAGCCGCTTCGGCCCAAAAAGCTACGGGGTCGCGGGCAGCCCGCTCCTGCCATGCCCCGTAGCCGCCGGGGGGGAGCTGAGCGGGGCCGCCCCCGCAGCGGCGCCGGGCAGGGAGCGGGAGCCGCAGCCGGAGCCGGCGGCTGAGGCAGCGCAGCGCCAGCGCCATGGGGCACGGCCCTGCTCCGCCGTCCTCGGGGCCCTCCGGGTGCCGGCCCCAACCCCGGCACCGCCCCGGGAACACCCCCATGGCTTCGGGAGACACCGCCCGCACGGGGAGGGCCGGGAGCTGTGGGGTGGCTGAGGGGGGCAGCTCCTCGCTGGGGATGAGCACAGGGGGAGGATGATCCCCCTCGTGAGGCAGCGCTGGGTGTCCTCAGCCTCCGTTGTCAGTCGTGGTCAGCTCGGTGGCAACAACACCCAGTGTTTCCAGTCAGGCCCCAGCACGGACTGGTGTGTGGGTCTGTTCCTCCCCAGGTGCAGGGCCTTGATTTAGGAACCCTCCTGAAGCCAGGCAGACACCCTGACAGCCTCGGGGACACACATTGCACACACATAAGCACCCACCAACCACACAGTCCTGGAGAAAACCCCCTAAGAGATGCTCACCCCAATGCATCCCTGTGTCCACACAGCTCTGGGAACCCCCTCTGAACCCACACGCAGACATGAGTCCTACCACTGCCCCCTTATCGCTTTCACAGCTTTAAACAGGGTAGGTCTCCATCCTCTTTTTCCTGGCTTTTCTTTTTCTGCGAGCATCATTATTACCACAACGTGGAGCTCCCAGCTTTGGTATCACGGTGCTCCTCCACCTCCCTTCAGTCACAGCACCAGGGGGACTGAGAGACACGGTTCAACCCTGACCCGCAAAAATGAGCGCTGAGATTTTGCAGCAGATAACGCCGACCTTCTTCTTTGCACATAACGCTGCCCTCTTTGCTGTGCAGTAATTCTCTTAGGTGGTCTGGCCCTGCCTCCCAGCACATAGTTGGAAAGCTCGTAGCCAGGTCTGGGATTCCTTAAGAAGTGCCAAACTATCGAGTGTTTCCTAAATGCCACCTCAATGAATTTCCAGAATTTGGGCAGACAAAGCACACTTCATATTCAAGAATAGCGACTTTAACCTATTCTTTGTGCTAAGCTCTAGCTTGTTCTGGCAGTGGTAGCAACAAGGTAGTGTTTTCTCTGGATTTCCTAGGAATATCACCAGACATTTTATCTAGGTAAATAGTATAGACCTTATCAGGACTCAGATTTCTGGCACTTCTGAGGTTTCCAGCTGTGTTTTATAGGTAACACATAAGATTAAATACACCCTTAACTTCCTTGTAAAGTTGGCATTGTCACACTGCTAATGCAATTATGTATCCCTTCCTTGTCTTCTCAACGCCAATGTTTCTTTTTGGGTAAGTGCTAAGTTATAACCAATAGTGTGTGTGCCACCTGGTGCCAGATGGGAGTATGGGGAGTTGTTTTGCTTTCGGTTGGTTTGCTTAGGGTAGCTCAAAAGTTTTCCATCAAAATTGCTTATAGGCAATAAATAAATAAATAAACCAGTATTTCAGATGAAAGCTTTTCACACACACACACACACAAAACAGCAGATAGAAATGGGGGGGAAGTGTTGTCCAAAAAAACAGAGCATGAAATTAAATTCTTTGGCCTGAAAAACTAGCTGTTTAATTTGCCTAGGCTGCTGCAGACCTTGAAATCTTCTGGGAATGCTGCCATTCTCTGATTTTCTTCCATATAAGACTGATTTTCCTCTTCCAACATGAAGTTTTATTATTTTTTTTCATGCTTCACCAGGCAACCCTCCATCCTCAGGTTTTGGCTGTCTTTTTCCTCAAAGAAAGCTGTGACCACCATCAGCACAACTCGGGCACAATCCAGCCTGCAGAGCACCTGATCTCCCAGCTCAGCTGGGCTGCTTGGCAGGACAAGGACAACCCTAAATTCTTGCTTTGAAGAGAGCTGGGCAGAGGGGAGATGAGGTTTTGTTAATGCCTCCCTGTCCCTGACTTTCTGGTGATGAAGGCTGACAGCAGACTGCTTACTTTCAAAAGCAAATGAGGGTTACAGCAATTCTCATTAAGTACAGTGGTTGAGTATGCCAGGAAAGGCTGGAGCTAGGTAAAAGCAGTTACGGAATTGCATTTCTCCATTCAGAAGCCCCTCCTGGCATTATGAAGTCCCAACAGTGATGCTGGTGTTAGCAGCTCTGGGGACATCCACTTACTGTGATCCATGAACCTCTTAAAGGCAGCTCCCAAAGGCTTGTGGCCACCACTGCAGTGGGATTCATTCCCTGGTGCAGCCAAGATTCCTGAGACAGCCTCCTGCTCCTGCCAGGCACCCTCACTGAACATGAGATTTTAGCAGCCCTTGGCATGTATCAAGGGTCTTTTATGCTGACATCATGGCAAGTACTGAGGAACCAAGCCAGTAGCGGCGTGAGTATTGGGTGAGTTTGGCTATGGGTATCTGTTAATCAGAGCTGTAGCAAAAACAAAAACAAACTAATGAACACACACCAAAAATAAATAAACAAAAAATCAGCATCCACCAATCCTCTCCTATTCCGACTACTAAAACATCCAACAATGTCACTTATTGGCCTCATCTTTGATTCCTGTCAATAAATACAAGACTTGCTCAATGCAGCTTGCAAGCATCCTGTCCTCAGGGTGCCAGCATAAAGCTAAACACAGGCAGAGGTATTTGCAGGATCACGACCTTCAACTGGAAACACTCAAGCACAGGATTTTCATCCCTGCTGGGTTAAGTAGCATTTGGAGTCCTAGAAAGGCAGTCAGGCTTCTCTGCATCCATCAGTGACCTGCTGGAGATGGTTTGAAGCCTCAGCCTTCAGTCTCAGCAGCTCTGGGACTCCACCAAAGAGGCTTATCCCGGCTCCAGCCTCCATGCCACAGCACCTCTCCATGGGTTCATTCTGCATTTACCCCACAAACCACCTCTTGCTTTCACAGGCTTGTGCAACCTGGGAGATCAGGAATATTAGGGGATTTCTGTTTGTGCCCCACTCCTGGGCACAGCTATCCCATGGACACACACAATGACACCCTCTGACAGATTTGCTCTGCATTCCTGTATCAAATACCCAATTCTGTCATAACACAGAGTTTTAGGAAGCTCCACATGCAACCCTGTTGTGGAAAGCCTTTTTTATTGCAGGGCAGCTGAGGAAGAAGGCTGGCCTGCAGCCCACCCCAACCAACACAACACAACCATATTACTCTTGGGAACTGCAGTTTTGAGACTGGGCTTCAGACATGCAGTCTTGACTTTCAAAGGGCTGATGAGAAAAACTCTGCTCAGTCTTTTTCCGTCCCTTTTTCCCTGCTACAAAGCAGGTATTTGACCTGTGTTATGTTTCCCAATTGCTTGTCCCCATTTTTCCTTTAATGTCCTAAAATTGAGAGTAAGAAGATAATGAAACCCATGAATTTGTTGTAACTGTTCTACTCCTAACCATGTTTTTCAATGGTCTTCCCACCTAGTGTGCACACAACTGATACCTGACCCCACAAAGAAAGGTAGGAAAAGGCAAAAACAGGCAAAACTACAGAGCCACGTACACACTAGTATTGCTGTGTGCTTTGTACCTGAAACTCCTAGTTGATAAACCTCTCCATCATGCCAGCCTCCTCTTGGGACTGCCCACCACAAGTAGGGACAGAAGGCTTCAGCACCAAACTCTTCTGTCCCCTCCAGCTTGGTAGTGATGCCCTGGGCTTGGTGTCGATGTGGCAGAGGCACGTTCATGAGCCAACAGTTGTCTGGGGAAAAAGACTGAGAAAAGTAGGAAGCTTCCAGCTCTTGCTTGATTTCCACGTCAGCTCATCAAGTAATATTGTGTTCTCCATCCTTTCAATAAAGGCCAGACACACAAATTACAATATAATTCTGACTGAGCATGGGAAACCTTCTCCAGGGGAGGGACCTGCTGGTCTCTTCATCCTTGGAGATCTTCCAAACTGGCCTGGACAAAACCCTGCTCTAATTTTGGTAAGTTAGCCCTGCCAGCAAGGCCTTCCCCAGCCAGGGCCAAGTACCCAGGAAGGTGGATGCAGCGATGGTTGCCAAATCCAACCAGGAGCCCAAATCATCAGTCAAGTCTGTGGTGATGAAGCAGGTGTGAGGTGGAGCCAGAAAGTCACTCTACAGATGAGGATCAGGTCCAGTGATGGTAGCCTGGGTCAGGCATTTTCCTGTGGCTTTTGGCAGGCCCATACTGACAAGACAGGGCCAAGCGCAAGTTAGGAAGCCTATCCGCAAGTCAGGATCCATGTGCAAACCAGCACAGCATTGCTCAGGCAGGGACTGAAGACTGATCTCTAACAGGGCACATGGGCCCGTGGGCAGGGAAGTCCCGGTGAGGCTGGTAGGAGCCGTTAAGGCTTCTTAGTGCACCCAGGACCAAGACAGTCTCCTCCAAAACAATCCTGCTGGGTTTGTGCTTGGTGCCCCATGCACATTTTAAGTCCTCCAGCTCAGGGCACCTGGGGTGTATTTACTTCGGCTACGTAGAAGCTATCACGCATAAATGCCAGGCTCCGGATCCTCACTCACTATTCAGGTCAAGGACTGGGCTGCAAGTTTTGGCTTTAATTTGGTTACGTGCCTACATTGCTGTTTCCTGGCAGATCATGGGAGGAAGGTCGGCTGGCTTGCGGCAGCTTACATGCACGTGGCTTTTAGGCTGCAGCCAAAGCGTTCCTCTAGATCTGGAAGTTTGAAGATGGTTGGAAAAGCCATCTGAGTGGTTAGAAAGCTGCCTGGCAGAGAAGGACCTGGGAGTACTGGTGGCTAGTCAACTGAATATGAGCCAGCAGCGTGCTCAGGTGGCCAAGAAGGCCAACAGCATCCTGGCTCGTACAAGAAACGGCGTGGCCAGCAGGACTAAGGAAGCCATTGTGCCCCTGTACTTGGCTCTGGTGAGGCCGCACCCCAAGTACTATGTTCAGTTCTGGGCCCCTCGCTACAAGAAGGATATTGAGGGGCTCCAGTGAGTCCAGGGAAGGGCAACAAAGCTGGTGAGGGATCTGGAGAACAAGTCTTATGAGGAGCGGCTGAGGGAGCTGGGATTGTTCGCTCTGGAGAAGAGGAGGCTCAGGGGCGACCTTATCGCTCTCTACAGATACCTTAAAGGAGGCTGTAGCGAGGTGGGGGTTGGTCTGTTCTCACATGTGCCTGGTGATCGGACAAGGGGGAATGGCTAAAGTTGCACCAGGGGAGGTGTAGGCTGGATGTTAGGAAAAACTTCTTCACCAAAAGGGTCGTTAGGCATTGGAACGGGCTGCCCAGAGGAGTGGTCGAGTCACCATCCCTGGAGGTCTTTAAAAGATGTTTAGGTGTGGAGCTTAGGGATACGGCTTAGTGGAGGACTGGTTAGTGTTACATCAGAGGTTGGACTACGTGATCTTGGAGGTCTCTTCCAACCTAGGTGATTCTGTGTTGCCGTCTCCAAGCTGGGATACAACCACCTGTTAGTTTGGCATAACTGAATTTTGTGTTCCTTGCACTAGCTGTTCCTTCACCTCCTCTTCAGAGACAAGGACTTGCATCTCTTTCACGCTCCTTCATTAGTAAACAAACCAGGATAGATTAAAGCCCCTTTCTTCACATCAGGAAGATCCCTGCCTTTGGTTTCAGTGAAAATTCAGACCCTAGCACCTGAAGTTTCTTCTGGATGGTGTTTCCTCTGTATAGGGTAATTTCATTTCCCTGTTGAAGACTTACAAGGGCGTAGTAACAAAAGCAAAGGCATAAAACAGTCCAGGAGGCATAGGCTGCTTTTGAGCCTGCAGCAGACTATAGGTATGATATTATCATTTCAGACAAATACAGTCTACGTAACGTGAACGGTTTCAGCACGCTTGCACTCTGCCAAAAGCCAGAAAATGGGACCTTCATTTTATGACCAGATGGAAAAGAAAAACAACAACGACAAAAATTAAGAGAAGGAACTTTTCCTTCACCTAAATTTTATTATTTTGCAACTCCTTCAGGTGTCCACAAGGAATTATCAACACCCTCCTCTCCCCTCCCCAACCCCCCCTTCACCAAAAAAAAAAAAAAAATAGAGGGACATTGTGGCATAGAGGTATAATTTCAGTTCACACCAGAAGACATTCTTCTCACTGAAGTACAGCTAAGCCCCACAAAGCATCAAAACAAAACAAGCCTAAAAGAGATGTATTTACGAGTTAGTTTTACGTGCCGGCATTATTTCCTTGTCTGGTCTCGCATTCAGGGCAAGATCTGTCTGGGGGCGGGGGGGAACGTGTAATGCTGTGCAAGGTTGTTTGGTGGTATGAGCGACAACATGACTTTAAAATTTTGAGCTGTTTGTATAGAAGCAAAGTACAGAAGAGTACACTATCCCCAAGGGCAACGTAGAAACTACCTGTTGCTTCTCAGGTTTAAAAGTTAAAAGGTGTAAGCAGCTGTTTGAGTACCATACTGATGTATACATGAACATTTTCCTCTCCAATGTCCAAGTTGGAGTGCAACATTTTTCATCGTGCTCTCAGATCAGGATTCTGACTCTAACAATGGTTCCTAGTGCAAATTTCCAGAGAAGGGGGAAGCAAACCAGTCCTGACTGCTTTGAATGAGATGGAGAGAGCAAACAAACGTAGACGAAGAAGATAAACCTGTAGGAATGTTTTCAGATAATTGCCACTGTCCAAAAGCTTTAGAGTGGTTGAATCCTTCAAAGTTCATTACTGAAAACTCCGGCAGCATCACTGAATTTGAAGGAGT
Source organism: Aythya fuligula (assembly GCF_009819795.1). Taxonomy (NCBI): domain Eukaryota; kingdom Metazoa; phylum Chordata; class Aves; order Anseriformes; family Anatidae; genus Aythya; species Aythya fuligula. The sequence goes on along the minus strand of NC_045561.1, from coordinate 12,902,276 downwards.
AAGATAGACTTGCACCATCGCAGAGCCTCAGCCACAGTTTAAATGGGCACTACCTCTAACTTCACAAGAATGAAAAAGAAAAGGTCATCTTTCTACCTTGTCAGTTACTGGCAGACCTAGAGAAAGAAAAAACAAGAGAGTTGTTAACATTAGGACGTAATGCTTTTTTTTAGGACATCTCACCAAATGTGTAATATTGAGTAGTAACCGGACAACAAATGAAAGGGAAGAAGAAGGGGTAGAAGGTACTTGCACGGCCTTAATTTCCGTGGCAATTGACAACAACCACAATCCACAATGATTTCTAAGTGCCTTACACCATTGACCCTTGAGGCACAAAAACAGGATTCCCCCATTAGGTAAGGGGAGTACAATCCCTCTCAAAACATGAGAGTCTGGGGACCGCGACTGAGTACTGAAAATCTTAAGGCTAGGATGTTCACATACCAGAAAGGAAACGCACATTTTAGCACTAAACCTAAGCCTTTCGAGGCAGGCTGGGAACCGGTTCTTTTTAACCCAGGGTCCATTTCAGCACCTTCAAAGCTAAAGAAATGGTTGACTGCTCTGTTGAATTGTGCTCCAGAAAAGTGAGAAAGACTCACGTTCCTCTTAACAGAAAGAGCTTAATAAAGAGCTTGCTTCTATCCTAAAGATGAGTTTTGGATTCAAACGTACCCCGTCCAAGATGAACAACTACCTTAACTTTGTGGGGTTTATATTCTGCGTAAGAGATTTGTGACGTCAAGCTTCACAGCTTCTCCTCTGGATGCAGGAAGGAGGCTACGGATGTAGAAAAGGGCAAGACAACTTCCAAAACTAAATTGCATTGCCACAAAACTAATGTAACGTATCCCTGCAAGCACAGAAACTCCTTTGCAAACCACCACAGATTAGACATTAGGGCTAAAGAGTGCGGAAAGGACTGTTTCACAACTGTATGCATACTGCCAACTTTAGGAGCCAGTCAAACGGAGATGAGAGCTTGAGATCCCAACGGTGGCTTGGATATCCTGCGCCCCTATCCTGCGCCCCTATCCACAAATTTGCCATCAGCAAATTTGCTCAAAATACCATCGTGGTCCTCCCTCCTGCTGGGCTGTGAGTACCCTGCTCTCGGCCTTGTGGGCTCATTTTCCCTATAGAAAAGGCTGCTGGCAGCAGGACATGCAGGTAGAAAGAGCTGAATGTGTCTGGCCACGAGTTTCTCCCCGAGGTGCATCCCTCCATGGGAAAGCTCTATGAGGCCCTCAGGCATGTCTGGAAGGCAGCCTGGGAGAGCGGCGTGCCAAAGACATCCACGGCAGCAGGTTGGGTATTGAAAAGGGGGCCTGGAGGCCACCCAAAAGGATCAGAGAGAGAGATGGGTCCCTCACAGCCCCGGCGCGCTGCTCCAGGAGGGGGAAAATCATGGCTGGGAGGCATGTCCCACACGGGGAGCACCACAGCCTGGGTTGTGGGGGGCTGATTTTGGAGGCGTGTGAGGATTTTGGAGGTGTGTGGGGATTTTGGAGCTGTGTGGGGATTTTGGAGGTGTGTGGGGATTTTGGAGGTGTGTGGGGATTTTGGAGGCGTGTGCTTATGGGACACATGAGGGCGGCGTGAGATGGGGCGGGGGGTCCTGCTCCGGTTTGGGGTCACGGTTTAGTACACCGGGTCGGGAACAGGGGGTGACCGGGGACAGGGGTGACCCTGCCCCCGTGGCCACACCGCCGCCGTGCCCGTTTTTTGGCCAGCTGAGCCCATCCCCATCCCCGGCAGCGCAGGAACCGGCCCCGGTGCAGCAGTGGGGTGCCGGTCCCGGCCCCCCGCAGTGCTCCACCCCACCCTAAAGGCAGGCAGTGGCGCTGCCGGTGCCGCTCCCAAGCGCTGCGAGGGGGCTAAAGGATGAGGGCTCCGCTGCCGGTGGCGGTGCCGGTGGCGGTGCCGAGCCCCAGCCCGGCCGGCGGCGGCTCGGGGCGGTCCCGGGGCGGTGCCGTGGCGGCGGGGGCGGCCCGCGGGTGATGTCAGGGCTGCCGTCGGCGCGGTGCATTGTGGGCGAATCCCGCCGCCTCGCCGCGGCTCCTCTCCGTGAGGGGGGGGGGGGGGGGACGAGCAAACGATGCGCCCGGGGCCGCCCCGCAACCGCCCCGCGACCGCAGCCCGGCGCCACCGGGATCGGTGAAGCCGCGCTTGGCGGCGCGGGGCGTGCGCTGCCTCCGCCGGCCGCAGCGGGAGGCGGCGGGGCCAGGTGAGCCGGGGCGGGGAGGGCGGCGGAGGCCGCGGTGGGCGATGGCGGAGTAAAGGGGGGGGGGGGGCGCCCCGCTCGCTCGCCCGCTGGGGGTGGGGGGGGGGGGGCGCGGGGTGCGGGCCAGCACCGGGCCGGGCCGCTCCGGTGCTGCGCGCGGGGCAGCGCGGGATTTGTAGTCCGCCCCTCCGGACTGCGGGCTGGAGGAGCAAGGCGGGGGACTCGGTTTCCCAGCGTGCTCCGCGGGGTGGGCGGGCCCCAAGAGGAGTGACGGCCGCCCGCCGCCAATCAGAAGGCGGGACGGGGTGGGGCGAACCATCTGCCGAGAGGGGCGGGGGAGGGGGGTGCCGCTAGCTGCAGTGCAGGGGCGGACGCGGCCACCTCGGGCGGCGGGGGAGGCGGGGCGGCCCCAGGTGAGGGGCTGCGGAAAGGGGAGGGGTGGGGGGGGCGGCTCCCGGGGCCACGGGTTCGAGTCCCGGCGGTGCCGGTCCAGGGGCGAGGCGCGGGGAGGGGCAGGGCGGGGGGCGAGGGCACCGCGGGTGGGGGGCACACGGCCTGGGCATGGGGGATTAGGGGCTCAGGGGGCATCGTGGTGCCCCCCAGCCCCGTAGCAGCGTGCCCGTGGCTCAGGCGGGCGTGTGCGCTCTGCCTGGTGCGAGGGATGGGCGGGTGGTGGTGGAGAACCCATTGGGGTTTTGTTCGGTTTGGGGCACGGAGCTCCGCTGCGATGTCCCGGGGTAACGCTGGGGTTGGAGGATTCCTCTTCTGTAGGCTTTTTCCCCTACATGAGGAGATTTCGGTGCTTGGCGCACGATGGTGCCCGAGGCAGCTTTGCAGCCGCCAGCCTCGTGCCGTGGTGCGCGTGGCACACGAGGCTGTGTCGGCGACTCTGCCCGCGGTCACTCGGCTTCCACACATACATAGCAAAAAGGTACCCGGTACCCACCCCGTACCTCGTCTCAGACCCACCACCAACGTCCAAGACGACCACCATGACCTTGAAGCACGTCTCGTACAGCACGAGGAACCGGCGAGCCGAGGGCCACCGACTGGCGCTGCCCCTCCAGGGTCTGCTGAGCCAGTCGCTGCTCAGTTCCTTGTGGGTTTTGGGGGATTTTGATACCTGTCGGTGTGGTGCCTGCTCAGTTCCTTGTGTTTTTTTTGGGTGGGATTTCAGTATGTGCTGCTGTGGTGTTCCGGAGTGGCCCAAACCAGGTGTACATTTAACATTCTCCTACATTTTTCACTTTCCATAGGCTTGCAAGGAGGAGGTATAGGTAATTTGATTGATGGAAGGAAAGATTTCCTGATTTTACCACAGCATATGCATTTCTTTATGTTCTTTGTACTGTCACTGGAAGTGCTACCTTTTAGCAATAAACTTCACAGTGAATCACAACAGAGATCTTTGAGTATCTGATTTTTTTCTTTGTAGGAAAGAGTTTAACCTCATGCTGTGTGTGAGATAGGGTATGCTACCTGCTAGCTCAACGCTGAAGCTTACAGGTGCTATGACAATCCACAAGCATCAGAACTAGTAGTAGTTATTCACCACATTTCACTCTACCAACTTATTTTGAGACTTTCTCAGTGGAATAGGCGTGGGCTACGAATTATGTGTTTTTTTTTTTGGTTATGTGCTTGTGATCATCCATGTCAAAGGCATTTTCATACAGATGCACATGAAGTCAGAAACTTTTGAGACACGATGCTCCTTGGCATATGTGGTGTCCACTGCTGGAAATTCTGTGTTCTCTGTGCTTTTGCATGCTTTGTGATAGTTTCATTCCTTCAAGAATGGGCATCTTCTCTGTCCGGTGAAGAAAAACACCAGAATTAACATTTCCTTTTAGGTCAGTTCTTGCCAGGATCAGTCTCAGGGATATATATATTTTTTTCTTGTAATAGTTAGCAAGAACAAAATCAGATCCATCAGTGTTCTTGGTCCTCTAGAAATGATTTTCTCTGGTGTAGGAAATGTATTTCAACAGCTTCCAGGGTTGATGCTAATGAAGTGCCCCCCATCTCAGCCCATGTATTGATTTCCTTTCCCTTTCCTCTCCATTTCAACCCCAATGTTTGGTGCTGAAAGGAAGTGTGGTGGTGAAGCCAACTACGTCTCGATGCTGGAACAGGCAGAATGAAACCCTCCTCTGATGGAAGCTGTTGGTACTTGATGTTTTCCAGAGCAGGAGTGATCAGACAGATCCAGGAAGAGCCAAATCCTTCTTTAAGTGCTGTGATTCCTTTGTGGTTTCTTGCCTTCTCTTACGGAAAGATTGCCACATTGTCTTACAGCTTGTTAGATAGCCCAGTACTCTCTGATGGATCTTGCTATGGCTTCACCTCTTCAGTCACGTCCTGTCAGTTTTCTACATTGGTCTTATTTAAGTATGTGTCTGTATACGGGTTCCAGGTAAACTCTGTGGGAATGGCTTCCTGGGAAGGTCCTAGATTAGATTCATTTGCCAGAGCTCCATGATGACCTTCCAGTAACATTGGTTCACTTTGAAAACAGTGAATAGAGCAGAAGACAGAAAATAGGACCTCCTAGAACAGTATGTCTCTACAGAGTCCCTAGGGGCTTTGTAGACTATTCTCGTATTTTTAGTGGCTTGTTGACTTTGTTGATTTCTCCTCCTTTGAACGTTGCAAGGCATAGCCCAAGATTTGCTGGTGTGATTGTTGAAGCACTTGCCAATGTTTAAGCTCAGCTGGTTTGCTGAAGAAGATAAAAGAATGGGTACGACTAGTGCTTCATTCCCACCTTCCCTCAAAAAAAAAAAAAAAGTGGATATTCCCCAGAAACATCCTGAAATCTCCCAAAGTGTCATTTTGAGACACTGTCCAGTTGGAATAAGTACCACGATTGCTTTGGAAGACAGAAATAAGAAAGGCCTGCTATAAAGCTTCCTTCCCTCAGGCAGAGGAAGAATGGGGAAATTGGTCAGACACTTATTGAAGTATTAGGAAAGAGAGGTGGAAGATGATGGAGATGATGTAATTTATGCACTTTTGTGTCTGAATTCTGGCTGAGGCTCCCCTGCCTGTAGGAGCCTTACAAGACAGAAGCTGGACATTGGCAGCCCTCCTTTGTGTCATGCAGGATCATGGTCTTTTCCCCAATAGTGGAATATGTATCACGCCATTGAGACCTGCTGCATTTATCCCAGTAAATATGGGAACTCTAGGAATAGCAGTGTGATTTTAGATCTCAGTGCATATCAGGTGCAGTTTCATGTGAACTTTTCAAATTTTTTTTGGAGAAAAGCAAATAGCATCAATATATTGGGCTTTATATGGAAAAAAAATCACTACCAGAGTAGGATTTTCATTAGGCTCACAATCCCTTTTGGTTTTACCCAGTTCCCCACTGCCTTCCATTAAGTCTTCTTCGCTCCTCAAGAGGTGTTTGCATGGAAAAGGGTCCCTTCTGTGGTTGAGAAGGAAGATACTGACTGTGTGATGGACTGTAGGTGTAATCAAATAAGATGTGCCTGGAAAGCCTTTCCTTTCGGTGTCAAGCCATGTCACCTTTAATTTGGTGAACAATATAAAAGGAACAGACTGCAGATGACGGGCTGACTCCAGCCATATAGGGACAATGGGAAGCAGAGGGAGAGCTGCTGGGCAGAGATTTCCTTTTTTTTTTTTTTCTTTTTTTTCTTTTTTTCTTTTTTTTTCTGAGAAAAAGGGCAGCCTAGACTAAAGAAAGAGATTTAGTGTCAGCCGTGACAGATGGAAGTGGATTCCTCGCTGTCCATGCGATAGGAAATGTTCCAAGGCTCACCATCAGCCCAGAGGCTGTAAGTGGAGAAGCTGTGGTGGCCTACCCATGAGATAGAAAGAGACTGCCAAACAGATAAGGAGAAAGTTGATTTCTACTGAAAAGACTTCAACTGTAGGATCATAAACCCACCTGGGAAGGCTAAAATCCCTTATTGCTCCTGTCCTTTTCCTACCAATGACACATATAACATGCTTTTCCTAGCTGCACTCTTCTTGGTGTTGCAGTCTGCTGTTTTTTAGTCTTTTTATTTGTTATCCTGAATAATTTTGCACAGGGTGTGTCATTTTATGTGATAACTGTTGTGAAACCTTGCTATGTATTCCTGTTTGCTTTCCCCTCTTTTAACCGGTTACTAGTTTTAGAGAGACTTTGGTTTAATCCTGAGAAATCTTAATTTTTAAGGCCTTTGGTCTGTCTGGTAGCACACCAGGAGGTTTTGGCTCTCCAGATACACTGTTGTCAGAGAGATGGCCCTATCTGCACGCTTGTCTAGTCATCTGAAAACACCTAGCCTTTCCTATAGGTCTGAATGTCATGGCATCTCCCATCTGCCTGCCTGCTGGTTAGTTTTAATTCTCATTTTCACTTCTCTGAACGTGTCTGGTGAAGAAGTAAGACCGATTTCCAGATCCTCTGCAAAGCTCTTTAAAACAAAGTATAAAAAATCCTTGGCATCATCTGTCTTTGTTCAGACTTTCTATTCCTTGTCAGTCTGTCATGCAGCAGACTGGCTGGCTGCTCTGTGGTCAAGTATGTGTGGAAAATACATAACGTTCATCTTTAGCAGTTTGTTCCAGCTCTTTGATATTTTTTTGCTTGATGATTTTACATTTAATGTAGAAAAATACATCCCTTTTTCTTCCTTTCTGTGTATATTCTATTTTTAAAAGACTTTTGCTTGTAAAATAAGCCAATTAGAATTAAAATCAAGCAACTTAAAGAACAAAACAGAGGTTGCTCTGGCCAAAGATTTGATTTTTTTTTCCTTAGGGTGGCATATTTCTCCTCTTACTGAACAAAGTTGAGCTACTATTGAGTTACAAACCTGATCACCAAAAGGCAGCTGAAGTTACCCACTGCTGCCCTTCGCAGCTCCTCTGCTCTCCCTCAGCAAACCACAGTTGCTGCATCGTTCTGGTCAGAGGGTCAATGGGGTAGTTTTGCTGCTACATCTTAGAATTTAGGCTCGATACAATTCATTTACCTATCTCCTTTAAGTCCACTGTTTTCTTTTGTACGTATGCCATTCCTCCACTGGAGTGACCTGACCTTCTTTTGCCATACCTTGTTCGTTGGAGTGCCCAGGAATGCAGTCCCTTCAGCAACTTCCTAAATGTGCTTCCCTGAATCTATACATTGTAATTCCCCAGCTTCTTTATGAGACCTGTTTCACCCGAAAAGGTCCCATTTCAATATGACATACCGCTGAAAGCACTCTTTGGTGTTTTTGTTTGTTTGTTTTGTTTTTGTGCTTATAACATTTTGTCTTTTTCCTTCCCCCATTGCAGAATTAGGTAACCTAGGTTATCGTTCTTGGCCTTTTTGCCACCAAAAGCCGTGGACATGATGCTTGCCAGCTTCTGGCTGGTGTGATGCCACTGGAGTTGCATGCTGCTGCTTCCTTAATGCATTGGAAAAAGCAGTGAACGGTCATTTCTTGTTCACTTACTCCATGATGATCTTGGTGGTATAGATCTCAATCAAATGGCACCTCAGCTTCTTCATGAGAATCTGTCTTCCAGGGCTCAGCGTGCTGCTCTTGCACTGGTGACAGGCAGGTTGTCACACTGTGCTTTTACCTCACAAGCTCAGCTGTTGGTGTGCCTAAGATCCGAGTGGCTGTTCTTGGCGCAAGGGGTCAGCGAGGAGGTGTCACCAACAGGATCGCTGCCAGTCAGCACAAAGACCTATTGCCACACGATGTTTTTCCCTCCCTGGCATTCACTGATGGTGGGAACGTAGCCTGAAGGCAGGAGTGTATCTGAAATTCCTTCTTCCTCCTCCCCAAACCCCAGTTTGTGCAGTTCATCCATCCCTAACGTGAAAAAGCAATGCTTTGTACCTGTGAGGTAGGGGTGCATCTGTCCAGAGGCACGCAGCTGGCCTTGTCTCAATTTATTTACACAGAATCTGGATGCTTTGGACTCTAAAATGTACTGGTTTAGGGGTTGTGCAAGTAAGTTATCAAAAGTAATTGGTTTCTTGCATCTTGCTTTCCTTGGAAAAGAGGTTGTCTTGAGGCAGTTACTTGGCTGCTTTGAAGGAGAAATGGCTGAGCCCTGTGGTTTCATGGTAGGCTGAGGACTTGGTGCTGTGAAAATAAACACAGAGCACAGCTTGACTGAAGCTGAACTGGATCTGAGGTGCCACTCCTGCATTATGCTGGTGCTTGCATTTGACTGACCCTACAACGAACCAGTTCAAGTAGCTCAAAGCCAAGGAAATAACCTTGAAGAGAATAACCTTGAGGAGAGAGCTCTTTCTTTTCGCTGCAGGTAGCTTTTAGTGGTGAAGCAGGAACCTGAAGTTGTGGATCCAGAATCAGTGTATCTTTGTAGACTGTAGGTAACACACTGTAACCACTGTGCTGCTTCCATTGATTGTCAACTTTCATTCAGTAGTGTCTTGGCACCCAAAAATGTGGGTTTGGGTTTTAGTAAAATTTACAGTAGCTAAAGCACGCCTTTTGAAAGGTGTTTAGCCTTGATCTGAAAAGAGCAAGGGATCTAGAATCTGCCACCTCCCTTGCTCTAGTTGCTTTCCTTTAGGAAAAGAAAACTCCAGTGAAACAACAATTCGCAGCTTCTGGAGGAAAATGAGTCAGGCAGGAGGAGCCCTTCAGTCTCTTAAATTTACTTCATAGGAGGATGCTTCTATGCTAAATGAATTTGCCTTCCATTTGCCTTTTGGATAAGATACCTGCATTGTAAAGAGTTTAGTTTTCAAGTGACTAGGAAGGCATCCTTCAGCCCTTCTTCATCTCCATCGTTTTAGTGACCATTAGGTGTGGATGCTGGCCTATTCCTGACTCCAATGTCTGTCTGTCCAGTTGTAGGCAAGGACAGAGTTGTCCCACTATTTCCTGCTGCTCCCTGCAGCAATGTGCTCTGTTGGCATGACCTGTAGGCCTTAGTCCGAGGTGTCTGAGCCTGAGCTTGGTTGTGCTAAGAAGTATTTTGTGTAAGATGCACTTCTTCTTTCTGTTTTTCTTGACTCTTTCATCTCATTGTCTAGAAAGAGTGGTTGCTCATCAAGCAAAGATGAAGCTTACTGGCCTTTGTACATTGAGCAGGAGGAAAAAAGGGTAAAAGACGAATTCAAAAGGAAGGCAGCAAAGTGATTTCTTACTCTTTTGATGGCTTGGGGGAAAAGGCAGGAGGCATTTAAGTTAAGTTCTAGGCTTCAGCGCTATCTGGTCACATGTAGGTCTGTGCAACCTATTTCAAGATTGATGGCAACTCTGAAGCTGATATTTCAGTATAGTTGCTTTTTTTGCCAAGCAAATTTTCTTTAACCTTGCCATCTGCGTTTCTGATTGTGGTGCAATTCTCGTTATTTTTTTCCCCCACTACAAAGAGCCCAGGCTGGACTCGAAGCAGTGATTGTTGTGTCTGTGGAGTATTATTAGAAGTGTTCTCTGGTAGCCAGCCTGCCCTGGCACATTGAACACAGAAGGCGTAATTACCCATTTCAGGTTGAGATCTGTCTGAAAAACTGTGAGCTTTTGCCAGCTTAGGTATAAATTTTGTTTTCCATTACTTGAATACAGTTATGGATTGAGTTAAAATATTTTTTATAGTAAAGACACAAAATACAACCGTATGTATTCTGTAATAGGAAATTCTCAGGATCCAGTTACCTGGCAAAGCATTGGCAAATTGAGGATCAAAGTACAAATATGGATTATTACAATGAATCTGCCCCGAGGAACAGATTTTGAAGTTTTTTATTATTATTATTATTCCTTTTTTCTTTCTTTCTTTTTTTTTTTTTTTTTTTTTCCTTTGAGAATAATATTCAAGAGATTCTTCTTTCAAGCACAATGATCAGGTGTAATGTTTTGAAAGGTCTGATAGCAGAATGAGAAGACGCATGCCTAAGTCATAGCGCTGTTAAACTCAACAAATAAGAAAACTTGTTCTTGTGGTTTATGGGTGGGAAATGATTGTTTGCATGGGCTGGGAGATGGGAAGCACATGCTGACAGTTGTGGACTGGATAGCATCGTAGATACATGTGGAAATGGCTTATATAGAGGCAATTGAGGCCAGCTTGTAAAACTTCCATGAGCTTAGTAACACCATTTCTCCTTGGAAACTGACTCTTGCAGCAATGCAGACAGAATTAAACAGAGCATGCTTGCATATACAAGAATTTTCATGTGTCTTTCTAGGATGTTCAGTCACAGAGAGAAACAGGTGTGTGCTACAGCTGCTATCTGCCTCGATGGTATTGTGTTTGTTGTTACTATTATCTTTAGATCAATTATGAAGGAAACAAATTCCTCTAGAATCATATTGTAGGCCCTTCAAATAACAATGACATTTGAGCTTCGAGTCTCAGAGTAAGTTTTACATCCCTGGGTGCTTTTGTCTTTGAGGAGGAGAAAAAAAAAAGCTTAGAACCATTGAATATGGTCGAGAATGTATTGGGATTTCCCAAGGGGAGAAGAAAAAGTGGGTCAGCCGTGAGGACATCACCTTTGAGCAATTCACCATCTGTCTGCAAACTAAAAAAAAAATGTTAAGGCTGCAGATCAGAGGATGTAACTGTAGATTTGCGGAAAATAGGAGGTAAAAGAAGGTTAAACGTGCTCCTCTGAGCATGCTCCAACCAGGGCAGACAGTTTCCCAGAAAAATGGAAGAAATAGTTAAAGGAGGGCTGTAGAGAGGTGATTTAAGTGGCTAGCAGCTGGCATGATAAAATGTTTCCGTCAGTCCCAGGAAATCTCTTCTGTGTAATTACAAACAGTCTCTGCTGAGATCAGCAGTGGGCTTGGAAGCCAGGAAAATTTTGTCCCACATGGTCTCATTTGGTCTAATGTGATGTATCAGTGCAGCAAGTGTCAGCTACCTCACTTACTCTGATTTTTTATTAAATTTCAGAAAGCTCTTGGCAACTTGAAATCCAAGTGGCAGATCTATAAATACATGATTTTTCCTTCCCTGTCTTCCAGAAGTGGAATGAAAATTTACGTGATGTCCAAGGGGTGTCAGGTGCAGGCCAAGCGACACCAGAAGTATAACCTCTGCCTAGCTTTTGCTTTGTTTCAGAAATATTTATTTCATCAACCAGCAGACTACTCAAGCTTTGCAAATAGTGATCTATATTGACTTTGCAGCTTAAGTGTATCTACCTGCAGTTAAATTTATTTATTGTAAGCAGACCATGATGCCTGTCTGTTATATCACTAGAGGTTTAAGTTGGTTATGATGCAAGAGAGATTTCCTGGTGCTGTATTTAGTTTTCTGATCAAAAATCCGAGCAGCTTGGTCAGAGAGACTGGAAGAAAGTAACAGACTTCCCTCTCCAAGTCCCATTTCTCCCCATTTTCTGAGCTCTGCAGCTGAGACTGGTGGTGGGAGAGGATTAGGATCATGTAAGAGCACCCGCACTGCTGGCAGTTTCTGCTGCACGTTCCTAATGATTTGTTGCCGTAATTAACTGTGCTGATTCTCCCTGTAGATAGGTGGGTTTGGCACAGAAACCATTGCTGTGGCTGACTGCTTTGTGCACTAGTACAGTACCTGGCAGTGTGAGCTCACGGGTGGAGGGGGTTTGTTTTCCTTCGTGCTCTGATCCTTCAAAGGCACTGCGGGGGCCAAACTGCATTGGGTTGGCTGCATAACCAGCTAGTGGTAATAGTGCTGTCAAGGGGCGTCTGCTATCGTATTTATTACATTCCCTTTAGTGCAGCCCGGGGTTAGCAGAAAATCTGGAGCTGCCTGTCTCGATCACAGCATTTCAGATTTTATGTGTTTTTCCTGATCACATTTACATCACTTCTTCACAGTCATGAAACAGAAGCCTCTCAAAGGTGAAAAATAGTTCCCAGTATCTTGCAACCTCACCTTTAGATATTTTGTTTATTTTACAGAAATGCTTTGAATAGCAAATTCAGAATGTCTAAAGCTGGTGCCCTTGCATGCTTATGAGAAGAATATGTCACAGAGGAGACTTTAAGCCACAACTGCTAGGAGTCGAGCCTGCTCTCTGAGCAGGATTTGCTACAGCAGAAGCAGGCAATGAAGGAAGATGTGTGTCTACAAGGAACAATTCAGAACCTTTCGAGCTCCTGCTGTCAGACCGACCCTAACGTATGGCTTGTTTTAGATTGCTCTTTCAAGTTCAGCAGGAGGTATGATATATTCTAGGGTTGAAGCATTGTTAGTGCAGTACACTGTATTTTCTTTTAATCAACTTGTTTCGTATATTATTATATGCATTTCTATCCTAATAAAAGAATGCTGGTGCACGGTGGAACTTACTTATACAAAAAAAAAAAAAAGTTTTTTTTTTTTGTTGTTTTCACATGACGGGTTTAATTTTGAAAATTGGTATTGTGTGGAAGCAGATGAAGTTTGTAACATAGTGAGTGACACTGAGTGCCTGCAGTTAATGGCACTGTTGACTGAGCCCCAATTCTGCTGCTCAGCTGTACTTGGAAACCCTGCTGTTGTTCTTTTTCTTCTAAGCACTCCCAATCCTACTTACTGTATTCCTTTCTTATTACCTGCCCTGTCAGTTTCATTTTGGCCTAATGCTGGTAAACTTGCTTCTTTGTGGGATCTTTTAAACCAATATTCGTGGTGGGAACAGCTAAATTATACCTAAATTCTGTTCACAACAACTTTTTTTTTTTTTTTTTACTTCCTGCCATTCAAGTATTGGAAAGAGAGATCAATCTGATTTCTAGACTGTGGCTTACTGGGGTTGCTTCTTTTGTTTTTGTGCAAGCCTCATCTCACCTAAAAATCTGTAGTTTGCATTAGCTGTCTAAAACACTCTTGGGATCTGCTATTAAAGGGGATCCCTTGTTCGTGATGTGGGCAACACTTTGATCAAGTAATGAAGGTCCTGGGCTACAGCAGTTTGAATAAACTTCACTTGTTCTAATTGTTTTAATTTGTAGGCTTCCAGAGGTGAGGATGTGTCCTGAAATAAAGTGATATATTGCAATTCTTCAACAGTGAGATAAAGACACTTAAGGCTATCCAGGACCTTTAGTAAGATGGTGAGACAGACCTCCATAGCTTTGTTCTGCTCTATAATAACCACCTTGCATCTGATGAGTTTTCAACTTGATGTTTGTTTAAGTTTGGCTGTATTTTGAGCACTGCTAACCCATTATACTGAGACTGAAATAAACTAACATAGGAAAGATCTCATATAAATGCTTGAGATTTCCACAAGGAATGCTCCATATTTATAAGTTTGATTTTAAGAATGCTAGGATCCTGTAAAATAAGGAAATCATTCTTCCAGTCAAACTGTTTAAAATTTTGCCTGCCTGACAGAGAACTTGTAAGATAAGTACTTGGGATGCACATATGAGACTTTCTAATTGATTCTTTGTTGTTTGGTTTCTGGCCTCCTTGAAAGGATATGGGAGATGTGTGTATACATATGCATACACTACTTTGAAAGTAACTGATAAAAACATAAATCTGCTCATACCAAGTCATATCACGGGTCCATCTAGCCCAGTATCCTGTCCCAAGATTGCCAAGACTGAATATGTGGCGTAGAGAAGAAGAGCAGAGAAAACATAAAATGGCTCTCCAGAATGCTCTTGCTACCTTCAGTGGTTCATGAACTGAAGGCTTCCTAAGCCAAAGATGGAATGTTTCTATGCAGCTCATTAATGGATTTTTAATTATAATCACGTATTTCTCCTGAATTTGTAAAGTCGGGTTTTGAATCTGTGTAAGCTTTTAGCATCTGCCATGAAAAGTTCTTCAGCCTAACAACTTCTTTGAAGTTCCTTTTGCTTGCTCTGAGTTTTTCTCCTGATAAACGCAAATGTGAACAAGGCAGGTCCATTAGATGGTCTGGCTCTGCCAAACTAATAGGCTGCAACATCAGGCCTCGCACTGACATAATTCTTTCCTCCTAAGTTTCTTACCATCATCTCTCCTAGTCACACTTCTCAGCTGGTCTAGATTTTCATGTCAGTTCAATAATTGCTGCTATATTACATCAGTTTTTCTTGCAAGCTGCCTTAAAATTAAGGAGACCATTTATCCACGTGTGCTATTCGTGGGAACTGTCTTGATGCCAAGTAGAAGGAACAGATAGCAGAGCAGTGTGTCAGAATATTTAGTGCAGCCCGTTTAAGCATGTTGTGTTGTTTTTTTGTGTGTGTGTATATATATTTAAGACCAAGACTAAATTTATAAAACTCTAAAGATTCTTCAGTATGGACTGGAAGAGATAGCAGTATGCAAGAGCTATTTCACACAGCATGCTGAGGTTGGCCAAGAGACAGGATTTGGTCCTGTTGTTGTCACTGTTGCTTTCTTGCAGCTGCTTTCATTTCTACTTCATATACTATTGCTAGGAAGATGGTTTTACAGTGTTATGGGCTTCCTCAGCTCTCTTGCTTTTCTTCTTGGGACAGGGGTGCAGTTATTTCTGAATAATGCTACAGAAAAAGACAGACTGAACTTTTTTGTCTTCCTAGTCACAGTCTTCAAAGTTATATACCCTTAGGTTCTGCAATCTGTACATCTTAAACCTAAAAGTGACAAAGATAGTTCAGAGTTCATATGCTTGGACATACTCATTGGAGTCAGAAATAGCCTTACTGGTGGTGGTCATGAGAGCTATAATTCCTCCATCTCTGCTCCAGTCCCTCTTAACACCCCTTAGCATTGTGTCTGCGCGTCAAACGTTCTGTGCTTGTGTTGGGGAGGAGGTGGTAGTGCCTTACCTGTCCCCCACTGACCATCTTTTACCACCTCACTTCTGTAACTTCAGTAGCAAATTCAACCCCAGCAGAGGGCTGGCACCAGACTTAGATGCAAACAACCTCTATGCTTTATTTTATTGATTTAGATGGAATTAAAGTACTGCATTAAAGCATGATTTATAGGCACTTATGTTTTCTGCACAAAGCTAACTTCCACCCCTTCTTTTACCCTTTCTCTGGAAGTCTTGGTTAATGTGTGTTAGATCTTGTCATGGGTGTATGCAATGATTCTGTTGCTTTGGTAAACCCAATGTTTCTGCAGTATTAATACTGCCTCAGGAACAAATTTTTGGTATGGTATCCCTGTTTTGTGCTGCTGCTGTAATCTAAAACAGCTTAAAATTTGTCTCAGGCTGTAATTAAATTGGCTTTTTGTTTGGCTGCATCACTCTGGCTGCACCAGAGCACATCAGTAAACTTTGTTCTCTAATTCTGTATCACCAAATGGCTGCTATTCATGGTAGTGCCCCAGGAGGATTTTATTCTGTTTCAAAGCCAGTAAAGCTTTCTACGACCGCTTCTTTAAATAACAAACATGCTGGTTTTGAACACATATATTATAATGTTGATGAAGGAAAGTGGTATATAAAGCATCAGAGAAAGCAGTTACCTAGCTTTGGGAATTTGTTGACTTTCATACTCTGTCTTCGCCCTAAAATTATTCCTTTGGATTACTTTCCACCACTGGTCACTAGACCAATCCATCCTGGATCTCCAGCTGCCTTTGCACCACCTGCAAGCCAGCGCCTGCATTGTGCTGTACTTGTCCTCGTTAAGTGATGCCAAGAGACTCAAGAGTAGGGACGGTACCTGCCTCTGCATGTGTATGTTAATGTGCTTTTATCTTCTCGTGAAGTTGAGGAGGTAGGACAGTCTATAACTAAATGACTTTTCCTTAAATAATAGAAGAAAAGGCAGCCGTAGAGATTTTGGGGGATTCTCTCCCATGCAGGCTGCAATGAGGTGCAGGGAGGCTTGGTGTACAGCATATGCAGAGCTTGTTGCTAGCTTAGGGCTGGTCAGTTCAACTGTTCTGGCTGGAATAAAGGAGCCAGGGAATAGCATTAGAATTGCTCATTAGGAATAAGAAGCACAAATATTGTGCTGCCAAACACAGAGTGTACTTTTTTCATTGGAGAGTTTTCCATTTTCTTTTTGTCTTCAGTAGCTGGGAACTGAAAGTGGCTGCTCTGTACAGATACAGGATTCTTTCTACGGGAATTCGAAGCATTTCACAGTGTCATTTCTTCTGACTTTTTATTTTATTTTTTGTAATTCAGTTCCTTCCTATCTCTCTTTCATCATTTTGATTGTACTTTATTAGACGTTGGATTGTGTGAACGTTTCTCAGAACTCCTCTTATTTCATTATTCTGCTGCTTGGTTTTTCCACATAGCTATCTTCTATTTCGAGAACAAAATCTTTTGACTTGCTCGTATTCTGATGTTTGATCATCCTCTGTCTTGGACTTTGTGACATATTTCTATCTGCTGCTGCCTTGTGCACACAGCATGCTGGTCCCTTCCTATCTTTCCTTGGTCCTTTCACTGCTAGGAAATGAGCTCTTTTCGCTACTTGAGCTCTTAATTTACTGGTGACTTTATTCATTTTTTGTGGCCTGAAGAAGTGTGATGGTCTTTTATTCCCATTTGATACTTACAATGTTAACCTTATTTAACTCATCTGTCAGAGTGCTGCGGTAACACTCATTTTTTAGGAAGGAAAATAAGGAATATTTTGGAATATTTGGGGGGGAGGGAAGGAAGATAGAACCATGAAGAAAGCTTAATAAGAGATCCGTGCAGTCTGGCCTACTTCTAAAGCAAGAAAGGGATCTTACAAGAAGAGGCAAAATGCATTTGGAAAATCTATTACTTCTGTTTCGATTCAATTTCTTCTAGAGCATGGGATTCAGTGTGTATCTGGAAGTTAGTTTTGTAGAATTGTAATTTTTAAAAAAATGAAGCAAAATTAATTTCAGCATAGGGTATCTGGAGCTCCCTATAAAAGCAGGAAAAAAGGGCATGGGGCATGCAAACGCCATAATGAATAAGATATCTTTATGTATTTTAATTTGATAATTTCTAGCAGTGTGTATGTTATTAGGAGGACTAATCTGTACATGGCTGAAGCCCTTTCTAACCATCCCTATCTTCTTTGCTTGGCTGTCCATCACAGTGGCAGTGTCTAATTCTGGCTCTCCAAAGGGCCTTCTACCCTACTCTGATGCTTTTAGGCTTATTGAATGCAATACCTGGCAAACCCTTCTGATTTGTGTTGGATGTCGTCCAATGAAAACCATAAAAACTGCCGATGTTGCAGCTGCTCTGTTAAAGCAAGACCTTTTTGCCCAGTAACAATAACAGCTCTTGCAGCATTTGGCATTAGATTCTCTTTGACTTGTTGGCTGTCAGGCCCAAGAGCCTTGGACTCCTGCATGGTATAGCTGGGAATTGTCACCCTTTTAGTTTGTGCTGCTGACTTGAAGCATGGTTGCGTCTGCCAAGTTTATGCATGGGTTGAGCTCAGGTATTTGCAAGGTGAGTTCGCCTTCTTTCCTAAGAGACTGGTTCTGATTTAGTGATAAACAAAACCTTTGGAAATATAGCATGTACTTCTGCCATAACCTGTACTAATTCTGTCATTCCTTTCCCCTGTCCCTTTTTCCCCCCAGATAAATGGCTCATTTAAATTGGGAGCTACTAAAATACTCTCTGGCTGGCAAATGCAGTGCCTAGCAGCAGTCATCAAGGACGAACCAAACATGAGTGGAGGAGGGGAGCAGGTCGACATCCTTCCGGCCAATTATGTGGTCAAAGATCGCTGGAAAGTGGTAAGTAATACTGGCTTTGTGCCTCCTTTGGTATCCCGAATAGATCTCCTTCTCCTGTAGTAGTATAGAAACTTACTCAGTTAGTCCTGGGTTCCAGCAAGAGACAGTGGAGTCCTACAGTTTGTCCTATATGTTAGTAGAACACTGCAAGGGGATGGTCAATATTGCTCTAGTGTTTTTATTTTAGAACATCTAGTATTTTCAGAAGACTAAACCTGCCAGGAATTTTCAGTTAGGATTCAACTGTTGCAGCAGGCTGAGTCATCTTTTAGTAGGAAACTCTGATTTTGAGATACTGTGGCAAAGAATACTAGAGATATCCCTCTTTTTATATATATTTATATTTATATATATTTATATTTATATAAATAATGTTACAAAAAGATAATTTAAATGCAAATGTTTAAGGTTAGAATGTCATTGACTTCAAAAGTCAGAAATTCCATAGTTATCTTGTTGGTACAATTTCTGTGTTCAAATTATTATAATACTATTAAAAATTATGTCATCACATGTTAAGAGTTTTAGGTCTTCATGAGTCAACTGTCTCATCTGGTGTGCAAGCTGGATAGGACGCATTGAATCAGTGGAATCATTTCATCTTTTCACGTATACATTGTGTTGCTGCAGATCTTAATATCCATTTAAATTTGTGGCTTGACTTTGTCATTTAAATGCACCTTTTTGTGTTTCTTACTGCTATAGTATCTGTGTCAGGAATATTTTTTTATACATTCTTTTACCAGGTGATGTACAAGAAAACTATTAGCTTGCTTTTACAGAAAGGGTCTCAAATTTAATTAGATTTTTTTTTTTTTAATTATTTTTACAGACTGCTTAATATTTATGACCAAAGCACAACTCTGCTAGACATCATGAGCATCCAGGCATGCTCAGTACTTCTATGGACTGGACCTGACTGTCTTGGTTTAGGCATCCAGCAGACGAGCTTGAGAACAATGACAGCTTGTGAGCAGAAGCTTGTACAGAATGATGCAAAAACACTGGTAGAGACATTGGGAGAATCCCATCCTCTAGACATGTGTTTCATTGCCTCCAGATTTGTTCAGAGGATGCAGATTCTCTTATGTATAAGGCCTTCTTTTTATTCCTAAAGTAAGGCCCAGGGGAGGGAGGTGAGGGAAAGTAGAATTATGTTATCATCTCAGATAAAGAAACTAGAACATAATACAAAAAAGGATTGCTTAAGTTTTTACTGTTTAAAGTTCTGCATTATTTTTCTGTATTTTGCCTTTGTCTTAAAGAAAAAAAAAAAATAAGGAAAATTAAAATTTCATTTGTGCCACAGTGTCCATTTTTAACTTGAATTACCAGCGATGTCGGAATCATTAAACTCTATAGTTTGAACTGCAAGTGATTTGGGGTAGCAGCACTAAGCAGTTTCCCTGTGCTGACTGGGTGTGGTACAGCTGCCTTGTGAGTTTTGCAGTGGGCTGTGAATATCAGAGGACTTAAAGAGACTCAGGACTGTGAACTCTCTTCAGCTCCAGATTGTGAGTTGATTATTTTCACCAGCCCACTTCAGACAATGTACCATTCCTTCATTAGTGTTACATGTTGCCTGTATCTCTTTGTTGCCTTGAACAGTTAGTTGCACCTTTCTCTCTGTTCCTGTTACTCCCCCATAGCCTGCCTCTCTTCATCCTAGCATTTTGCTCCTGATTTCTCCACAGCCTTCACTTTCCTGTCTGGCCCATCCCCTAACAGCCTTATATTTAGGCAATTCAAACTGCTCCTCAATCTCTGTGCTTCCTGAGAGCAGATGGAGAATCTCTAGTTTCTGTGCAATTACACACCAAAATGGAGACACCCTCTCCACCCTCCCAAAGCTTTCCAGCACAACTGCAGGGACGTCTTGCTGCGCTCTTGCAGCTTTTGGCTGGAGCACATATACTTGTGTTGGGAGGCTGCAGCCTGTGCAAGCTACCTGGCTTGTAGGACCTGAAACACGCTCTGTGCTTATGGACTTCTCAGAAAATACTGTTTGCAGCTTTTACCTGACCCTCCCTGCACAGAGATTTCCTCAGACCCTACAATTTGGCCAGATCGGTGCATATTCTTTGCAAAGCTAAAGTTAGATGCAATTCTGATGCTAAGCCATTGGTGCAGATACTCTTCTGCACCCTAGCTAGCTTGGGCTTGTGCCATTATTACTCTTCATCAAGCCTCAAGTTTCTATTTCACGGGCAAAAGTGCTAAAACTTCTCCCGCAAGTGATGTTTTTTTTGCTTGCATGTTTTTTACACGGTCTAAACAGAGTAACTTTGGTTTTGGATACAGCAGAAGGATATGGGTTTGTGTTTGTCTTTAGAAACCTAAAATGTACTTGGTTGTGCTCTTGGGGGAACATTTTGAACTCATTGTAAATTTGGTAAAGGCACTATGTGTGGTTTTCGGTGATTTCATTGTTGCATGAACCTGTAAGACTAGGGACTGATAGAATCTCTACCGATTACCCTAAATTAGAAAATATAGAAACGTGGCTACATTTTCAGCAACAGCTATAACTCGGGTAATAGCCTTTTATGTTTTATAATGTTCACAGCATTCTTCAGTACTGCAGTGAGGTCGCTACTCCTTATGAAGGCTCAGAGAAATTGCTTAAGGGCAAAATTATCAATGAGAAATTCTGATTACCAGAACCAGTGAGAACTGGGAGCTGTACGGGGCTCAAAGTAACCTGATGAAAGTAGAAAAATTCTTTTGGTCCAAGGAATTGATTAGCATAGGAGCAAATGACAGACAAAAAGGGGAGTGTTCCTTAAGTGAGCATTGTGTAGTAAGAGCTCTTTTTGTCATAGACCTTTCTGAATTTAACACAGAGCATGCAAGCTAGACAGGTGAAGCTCTGCTGTGAGAAATGGACCCTGCACAAGCAGGTGTGTGGCATATTTATGTGGCACTGGGGTTCAGCTGCCAGAAGGATTTTCGTGCAATTTGTCCTCCCATTGTGACTATCTCTGGCTGGGCATCTGCTTGAACCTTGTGGTTCTCAGAGCTGGTATACTTCTAGTATTGAGCCAAGTTCTAAATTTAGATCGGTTTAATGTATTCCTTGAATTCTTTCCTTTCCTCCTCTCCTCCTATGTGCTGGCTGACAAATTCTGACAAATGAAGATGTTCATTCTCTGCAGTTAGCCTGCTGGTAGTTCTTTTTCCTGTCACTCCAAGTGAGAAGAG
This sequence comes from Aythya fuligula, assembly GCF_009819795.1. NCBI lineage: Eukaryota > Metazoa > Chordata > Aves > Anseriformes > Anatidae > Aythya > Aythya fuligula. The sequence goes on along the minus strand of NC_045561.1, from coordinate 12,881,254 downwards.
TTTGGCTTTCTGACAGCAATGATGTTTGCTGTTGTTGTTATTTTGGGAGAAAGGCATGGACAGGGAGTACTTAGGCTTTTTATCAAAACTTTTGGACTTGAAGTACTCTTTTAAATCACCATTTTTTACCTGCAGATGTTTTAGATAGGTGAAATTTGGATGGTACTAGAACCATGCAACTTTTGCTGAGACCCCAGAGGATGACTTGATCCACATGTACTGTCATGGTCAGGGAAGGGAACTAAACCAAACATTGCTTTGGTACTTGCTGTGAACTAGTTATAGATGTTAAGGCTGAGTGGATACAACTCTTAACCTCTCCTGATCTTTTTGTGTTGGAGATTCACAGCTGGAACTTATTAGCAAGACAGAGTTGGCAGTTGCAATGAGCTTTGAACACAGGTGGTGACTCTTATAATCATATATGCTGTTTTGTGATCCCTGTTCTGTGCAATTTTCCATATTCCAAGTGGAGCTGCATTTTGATTCTCCTCTCAGAATACTGTTTTCTGCTTAGTGGTAAGGTTGTTTTGGTGGTGGTGGGGTTTTGTTCGTTTGTTTTTGGTTTTGTTTTGTCTTTTTTCCCTAGGCTCTGGAGAATTGTGTTGCAAGAGTCTTTTCAGAACAAATCCAAAATATTAAGGATATTTAAAGGAGACTTCAAAGGCAGCAGTCTGTGTCCTGTATAACTGCTGATACATCCAGAAAGGCTTTGGGAATTGGCCTCCCCCACGGGGACATGCCAGTTTCGTGTTGGTGGTCCTGAGGGAAAGCTCAGTCTGGGGAATTCCTGGCATCCCCTGTCAGAGCCTGTCACGCTGGGGAGTCAAGTAGCGCGGCTTTTCGGTAAAAGTGTTCTCCTTGTGTCATGAAGGCTCTTAGGAAATGGAAGAAATGCTGCAATGAGCTGTGTGGTGGTGTGGCCATTCGTGGCATACTGAAAGGACTGAAAGCGTACGTCTGAGATGCAGCTTACTTGATTTATTTGTCTACATGTGAGTGAAAATAGATACCAGCATTTGGTCGGATGAATTGTTCGACAGGCTGTGATGGAACCCTGGGCACCCCGTTTCCTTATAGGCTCATGCATTTAGGTAGGGTGAGTCCTGCTATTGACATCAGTTTGTATCTCAGTCTTACGGACTTGTGGAAAGTAGGAAAAAGGATGAGATGAGAATTATCCCTGAGGAGTGAGGCATAGCAAGGGCTGGTGACTCATGATTGCCACTTAAGAAAGAGATTTTCATTAGATGTTCCCTTCTCTTTCTTGAATTTGCATTTAAGAGTTTCCTTATTCATTTCTTGAGTGGTGTGTGCCCATCTCTCTTCTGTGTCCTGCAGAAGGCTGTGCAGAGTTCATTTTAGATGCTGAACTCCCCCAAAGTATCCAAGCAACGAGGAGATGCTTGTGTGGTAAACTCCTGACATCAGCCAAGACCTTGACTTGCAATAAAACCACGTGCTCAGCAACAGAGAAAAGGAAATGGCTGCTGGTGGCCTCTGGATGTTGCTGAAAGATCAAGGAGGTTGGCAGTGCTGGTATGATGAATAGGACCATCTGGTGTGCTGGGAAAAGTGTGCCAGAGAATAATTTCTGTAAGAGATTGAGGAAAAAATACGAGGAAGGAGAGACAGCTTGAGAGCTCTCGGGCAGTGAGGTTGCATCCACTGACTGGAACGTGTGCATAAAATCAATTTTCTGATTCAGCAGAAACTCTAGTCTTGATCTCACATCATCTTGCATTTGTTGCTTTGTGGGCTTTCATGGGTCCTCAAGTTCTGTTGTTTTCCCAGGTGAGCAGTCTCAGTACCTGTACCTTTCTTCCTGAACCTGTTTCTCTGGTGCACATTTTCTTCTGTTTCTTCTGAGGTAGCGGTCCTAGTCTGTCCTTATTTTTTCCAGGCTCCTAATCATTCTCTTAATCCTGAAATGAACCACTCTTAGCTCTGTGAGAGCCTCTAATAGCAAAGCAATCACATATTGCACATTGTACTTAACAAGACCTTGCTACAGATGCTTATAGTGGGCAATGATCCTAATTATGTGACTGTATTTATACTGTAATAGCTTTACATTTTGACAACTCTGTTGGACTTGGTAACTGTCCCTGTTAAGGGCAGTGAATGGAAAAGCATCTTTGTTTGGATCTCTGCTGGCTCAGGGATATTTCTTCTAAGATCAATTTCTTGAATTTACAACCTGACAAGATGTTTGTGTAGCCTGTGTTTCTTCTCTGATCCTGCTATGTTATGTTACATTTATTACTGGTGACTTTTGTTTTGTGTTGCTGTGCGTTTTCCCACTGAGACTTCTTTCATCTTCCTTCAAAGTCCTCCCAGGTCCCAGCTAAACTTTTTGCCTTCTGCAGCTTTTGCTGTCCCTTTCACATCTTCCTTCTCATTAATATGCCGGTGAACAGAAGATCCAATGAATCTGGAGATATTAGCTGTCATGTTGTTGCTATGCTGAATGTAGCATTGTTTTGATAGAAGGATTTTTAATAGCCAGCTCAGTATGAATTTCCAAGTAGAAGTAGGGCTGCACCGTAATAATTTATGAATAATATGTGATGACCTAGATATTGGGATGTTTACGGTGTGGATATGCCTGTGTAGCCAGTAGAGGAATGTTGTGAGGAAAAATAATAGGTAAAAAGAGAAGAGTGACTCTGGATAGCAACTCTCTAAGGGTTATCCAAAAATATCTTCAGAGACAATACTTAGGGTGTTAATGCTGGAAGTACTACAAACTCTTGTCCCAGCTATCATGCAGAGTTGTTTTTCTTGACTTGGGAGCCAGAAAAGCAGATGGTTTAAGAAGAAAAAAAAAAAAAAAAAAAAAAAAAAAAAAAAAAAAAAAACCTGCCCTTGAGAGGCAGGGACCTTTGTTCAGCAAACTGGACAGATGCACGGGACAGGCCTTCTGTGATGCAGAAGACACCCAAATACCATTTAAACCTCGTCAAATATTGTATAAGATGCATGTTTGAGCGTCTGGCTAATTTAAGCTTCTTTTCCTCTTCATATGTTACTGCTGCTGTTGGAAACGAGCAGTCCTCAGGGCTTCCAGAGCAGTTGTGAACACCGTGAAAGCAGACTGCTGAAAGGAAGGGCTGCAGTTAGGTTCAGTGAATAAGTGCTAAGTGAATCAAATGAGCCCTGATCTAGCTCTGCTGTGAACTTGAAGTTGTTCCTGTGCAGCATAGCGTGCTTCAAACATTTAAGAGAATGAGAAATTAAAAAAAATATATATTCTCCTGGCATGGACATTAACACTTGCAGCACCCGAGGAGTCTGTCTTACATCCATGTGCATATCCCATGTGCATATCTGTACCTACATACATGTATCTTGTCAAATCTTAGCAGAAGGAGAATCAAGGGATCACTTCCCAGGAAAGACAGAGTTGCTCAGCGACCGGCGTGTGGAGGGAGAATGACAGTTTATATCTGCCACACTCTGGATAGTCTTTCTACTATCTCCTTAAGGGATCTTTCCTTTTGCTTTGGCAAGAACATTATTGACGTAATAGGCATTATCATTTGCTTTAGATATCTACGTCATCACTTGCTGGGCTTGTTTTTTGTTGTACAGCAAAGAATTTATACATAGCACAGTCAAGTGGGCAGCTGGACTTTTGCCTAACTGTGTAGTAAAGGGATTCAGGCACAGCACAGATTGGGAGCTGAATTTGTTCCTGCCTATGCATTAAAGAAGCTAGTGCCTGTCTCTGTGAGAGCCAATTTGATGTCATCTCTCTTGTGCACTGTACCAAACCTCCTTGTTCTCTTCTAGTTGAAGAAGATTGGTGGCGGTGGCTTTGGGGAGATTTACGAGGCAATGGATCTGCTGACCCGGGAGAATGTGGCCTTGAAGGTGGAATCAGCCCAGCAGCCCAAGCAAGTTCTCAAGATGGAAGTGGCTGTCCTGAAGAAGCTGCAAGGTAAGGCAGAAGGCTCTTTGAACTCTGAAGGGGTGAAGGTCACCGAGCATGTTAACAATTAGAAACCAAAGTTGCAAATGCTTTTTATACCTTTCTCTTCAGCTTGCATCTACATGCAATGTTACGTTAAATGATTCAGCTCAAAAAGTTACTACATTCTGCACAGTGTCAAGTGAGTTCCAACTACAGGGGCTATTTTTGTTTGCCAGGCTATAACATCAAGGAGACTTACACTGAGCTATTGGTACACTGGTCTATTCTGTCTAGTGATAATGATTAGATGATAAGGAACAGAGCAAGTGATGTCTGACTAAGAAATAAGGTTACCTGATTACCTCCCAAAGGGCGAGGGCAGTGGTTGTGACTAAAGCACTGTGAGCACGAAGGACTCTCCATGTAAATTGGTTGAATAGTAGATGAGCACAAGAAGTGCAACAGTTCTTTCTGGTTGAAGGAGCAGTAAGGGGGCTCCTACTAAAAACTGACAGCCATAGGAGGATTGAGAAAAGGAATTTCCAAATCTGCCTTTGAGGAGTTGAGAACTGCTCTTTGCAAAAGTGCATTGTGCACTGATTTCCTTGTGAAGGCAAGGGCGGCTATTGGCAGGTACAGTTTGCATGTTCTAGTAGAATATGCCTTTAGAAGGGATGTTCTCTTTTGCAGGGTTCCCATCTGAGCTGGGAAAACACCTTTTCATGAGGCAGTGAGTAATATACTTGTCACCAAGGCTCATATTTCAGAGATAGTGTTGTGGCCCTGTGTCCATACCTGTATCTCTGCCCTTGCACAAAATCTCCAGAGATGGTTGAATTAGAGGGTTGTAGGTCTTTTGAAATGGGGTTAATGGCTGTGTCACATTGACCTTAGGGAAAGGTCAATGAATTATTTTGGAAAGTCAAATAGTTTTCCACAGTTCAGCTCTTCTAGGAGGAGGACTGATAAAGCCTTTTTGGAATAGGCTGTATTATAATAGATGCATCTGTGCTTGGTAAATGGAATCAAAGCAAAGGAGAAATCAATTCATATCATCAAGAGAAAACTTGCTGTTCATCTCTAAAAGGCCGGGTACACAGAGGCTGTCTTAGAACAGCAGAGCAGGTGGCTGAAGTCTCAAAGCACTGCTCACTGTGATGAGGGGTGTGACTGTAGAACAGCAGATTATTAGAACACCAAGAGAAGATGCTATCGTGCTGGCTTGTGTCAATACACGCTATATCCAGAGCAGGGAATGCTTGAAAAGCATGACCTGAAGTTACCATATCAGAGCTAGCATCAGAGAATATTCAGGGAGTTAACTAATTAATGCTCATACTTTTCCATCAGTGTTTATTGTTGAAAATATAAATGCTTGAAAAGCAGCCAAAGTTGTACGCAGGATGAGCCTGGGAATTTAGAGGTGTGGGGCAGGGTGGGAGCAGAAAATTGGCAAAGCAGTTAGCAAATGCAAGGGGACTGAAATGACAGAAGCAGCTCAATTGGCTATGCATCAGCTATCCAGCATTTAAGAATTACAAATTACTTCAGCCATGTTTGTACAAATCAAGCTGCTCTGTGAAGAGTTTAGCTTTTTTTGGTTCAAGGTTAATCCCCAAACGCTTTACTAAAATAAATTATAAAGTTAAAATAAGAAATAAGGTTGAGAGAGTTGGGAATCACGTATTGTGTATGTTTTCACAGTGAGCTGTTAGGGAAAGGTGAGAAACGTTTCAGAAAAGGAGAGACTGACTTTTGCCGAACATTTGGTAGAAGGGGGTAGGTTAGTGGCATTACCATAGATGATAGAGTGAGTTCACGTTTTTCCAGGTAAAAAGCAAGGGATCGTTGTTGTGTAAAATGCTTCTGTACTTTTCTGGTAGGATTGAGCATTGCAGTCCCTCTTAAGTAGTACAGCTTTAATGTTGGTGTGATACCTAAATAAAACAACAAAGGACTAATGAGCTGCTGCTTTTTTTCAGAGCTTGTGATCATGGTCTTGCAAGCTGTTAGAGCTTTACAGAGTTTGAGCTGGCCATTAACCCATACTGCAGACGAACTTCAAGACTCCCTGCTAGAGAGTCTGTGTACTTTCTAATGAACGCTGTGGTGTGTGGTGGTGCGTGCTGTTGTTTGTTTGTTTTTGTTTTTTTTCTGTGAGGGTGGTCAAATGCTGGCACAAATTGCCTATAAATGTTGTGGAGCCTGTGTCCTTGGAGATACTCAAAACCCATCTGGATGCAATCACAGACAGCCTGCTCTAGCTGACCCTGCCTAAGCATTGGGGTTGGACTAGATGACCTCCAGAGGTCCCTTCCAACCCAAATGATTCTGTGACACATGTGCTTGGCTGTGAGAGATCACTGCCACTTCAGTATCTCTTGGCAGCCTTGTAGAGCCATTCTGTTCTGATCTTAACTGATTTGATATTTCTAGCTGTATAAGGCCTTTTCTTTATCTGTTTAGATGTAATGTTTTTGCCAAAGGCAAAGTTCTTGCTGGCTTGTTACTTGCAAGGATCCTGGGTCACCTTCTGGCCCGCTTCTCAAGTCTTTATGTTGTGTTGGGACTGGGAAGTACCAGCAACAGTCTTCTTCTAGGCTTTGGGTGAAACAAGATTGAAAAGTTACCTGAATTCTCACCACATGGTGATATTCAGGCAACTATAAATCGTTGTGGAATCAGTGGCCACACGATTATGACCTTTGACATCTCATGTACTTGGGATGGCACTGGATGTATTATGGAGGTAGAGTCCTTTGCTGTTAAGTACTGAAAGGCTGCAATGAGGTCTTCCTGGAGCCTTCTCTTCTTCAGGCTGAACTTCCACGTGAACACAGCTTCTCTGTTAGAGGAATGCTATTTTAGTGCCAAGCTCTTATTTTATTACTTTAATCATTATTGTAGAGTTTTCCTCACTTGAGATAATCTTGCGTGATAGTACCACTTGCACATGGTTTTAACCTCAGTTTGTATTTTATCTATATTGCAGTCAAGCATTTTGAAACCAAGTCTAAGCTGCATTATCAAAATACTTCTTGCAGATAAAACTTGCCTCCAGCAGGGAAGGTTGCTGGTTTAGTTAGAGCTGCATTACATTTTGCTGTGTAGACAAGGCTTTAGATAACTTTTGTTAAAAAGTGAATGGAAATAAGATCTGTATGGCTAAGTGAATTTGCACCTTGCTTATCCAGGGAGCAAGAGGCTTTGCAGGGCTGTCAGTGTCTACATTAGTAAGCATGAAAGCTATGTCTGCGTTAGTAAGCAGTACAATATGATCAGATCAGTAGATTGTAGCAGGTGCTGAGGGCCTCTACATCTTCACTGTATTTGGCTTTGGGATTTTACACTATAAACTGTGTGTGGTGTGAGGATTTTGCTTTGGGTTAACTTTAATCCAGTCCCTTGGTCTGAGTAACTCTCTTTCTCCACAACATGGAAGTGGTTTGATGCTGTCTGAGGGACAAGTTGTTGGTGTGGACTCTGCCTCCTTTAGGATTTGGGAAATATTTATGTGCATCTGGAGTGGATCTTCTGTGTCTATTTGCTCAGAAAAAGATTACATTAACCCAAACTCACTGTGTGAACAGCACTGACGTGGCAATTGTGTATATATGAGGCAGTATGGGAGCTTGCTTTAAGACCTCCTTACTGTTACAAATAAGGAGTCTGAGTCCTGTTCTTCAGAATTGTAGAGGAAAAAAAAAAAAAGACGGTATTTTGTCATTTACCACTTGGAAGGAAGAATCCTTTGACTTCTAGATGACGTTTTTCCATATCTTCAGTGCTTTTCTAACCCTTTGGAATGCAGACAGACGGACGCCTGCCTGCTCTTTCTGGGACTTTATTTCCCCACTGTGGAGTTTTGCTGTGGAGCAAAATTCAGCTGACAAAGGGACATCTGTGAAATACTGTCAGTGACTACTGACTCTGTCTCCCATCTCTGAAGTCTTTGGGGTTAACAGAATAAAGGGCTCTGTCAGAAGAGCGCTAGCACAGCTTTTGAGGTGCTTGGCCTGGGCTCTTTCGGTATCAGGGTGGATTTTCAACAGCAACCTCCGTCATAGAAATAGTAATCAGTATCCATTATTAAATTCAGTTGTTATTTTTTCCTGCTTTTGGCTGCTGCAGAGAGGCCTGTGGAAGCCATTTTATTGCACTTAATGCACCAGGCACTGTCTTCTGTAGATGCTAGATAGGGACTGTGTGAGGCCCAGCAGTAGATGCTTTAAATTCAGATGTGTTCCTCGTGTCCTTACCCACTTCTTGATATGCCTTTCTGGAAGCACTCTGTGGGCTTGTAAGACTGGAATGGTACAAAAGGATCTCTCACAAGGCATGTGCTTCGGATGCCTCCTGATCTGCAGGTCCCCAAAATATGGATGTGGCCACAACATTCACTTTTCTTTGATAAAATTGTTCTTGGAGCAGCCTAACAGAGTGGCTAGATGGTTAATTAAATTGGCCATACCGTTCTGGTGCTGAGCAATTTCTGTTAATCTACCACAGTTATTTTTTTCCTGGTATGAGGCTGTGGGGTCCTGCGTACTTGCCTTTGACCTCACTCGACAGCCAGATATTCCTGAGCACTGCTTAGTGTGATGTTTTCTTTGTAAATGCCTTCTTTTCAGTGTAACCAATCTCATTGCGTAGGACTCTGATTAATTTTATTCTGCAGTGCAGAGATCTTCTGCATATTGAGTAGTTGTGCAAGATGCAGCCTGGTCACAGGCATTGTAGTTTTGAGTGCCTGGTTTTATTACAGCGCATAGTGAAGCAGTTCTGTGTTGCTTGTTCACCATTTACTGCTAGGGGTTGGACAGGTAAGGGTTTACCAATAAAAGAAGGGAAGAAAAGGGATCTTGCTTGTTTTTTTCTTGTTGCCAGACCTAGTCTTTTCTTTTTGCATTTGTGACTTGTTAAGGTGGTATCTTAACTCCCAGCAATTCAGTTTCTGTTACTTTCGTTACCACTTTTTATGTTTCTATAGCATTTTGTTAGGCTGATGTAACCAAGCTGTCTGTGAAGATAGGAAAGCAGGGTAAGTTGCTCTTGTCAGGTGTTGGGCTAACACAGGGAGGCAGATTAAGACACCTGAAGTAGCTGTAGCCTCTGTGCCTGGCACTGTATTTTGCCATGTGAAAGGTTCCTGTGGGTGTTTGAATGCACGGGCATTTGGTCACCATGGCCTCACAAGACTGGGGAGGGACATGGGATGGATGAAAGGGGTTTAAAATACACTTTTTGAGGCTGCGCTAAATTCTTGCTCTTTCACTTTTCACTTTTCTGCCTTGCCCTGTGTGGAATATATTAGTGGTTGGTCATCCTGAAGCTTTTAGTGGTCTTGGGACACAAGCAGATGAAATGATGCCATGCAAAGTCAGTCAATTTTACGTTTTGCTTTTGGATTAGAAGGTGGTGACCAGCCTTTTGTTTTTATGTGTGTTCATTAGTTCATTAATGTATTACAGAAGCAATAGTAAGGCTAACCCAGTTAATGAAATCATAGTTGATTACTATCGGATAATGTAGTTATTTAAATTGGACTTCTAGCATTGAATTTGTTTTCTTTTATGTTCAGAACTCCTTGTTTCCAGTCAAGTTGACAAGTCCCTGAAGTCAGCTAGTTTGTCTGGCCAGAGAGGAGACTTGCAAACTGCGGGGGAAAGAAAACTGTGATCTAGTCAACTTTGTTAGGCTTCAGATGGTATTTCCAATGAAAGTTAGAAGATGGTGAACATAACTCTCATATTGTTTCAAGATGGATCCTCCATTTCTTTAGGATATTGGTACAGAAGTGACATCAGCTACCCCCAAAATACAAAATCTGTGCTAAACTGATAAACCTGACAACGATGCTGACAAGTGAATAAAAATAGAGAATATTTATAAAATGTATATTATAGTTATAAAGCATGAACATGAGAAATAGCTGCATGAGGTTTCCATAGTCCAGTGAATGCAGTTGTATAGCTAGGTGTCTGCATCTGTGCATGTACTAACAGCAAATTATGTCAAGTAACTACTTGGACTTTTCCTATGCAGTTTATCTTGAAGTTGAGCTGCTCACTGGCTGTGCCATGCTGGTTATTTCTAGCCTGTGATATACCATTGTTTTAATACTCATATTGCCTGAATAAAAAAAGAAACTTGACTGATGATTCTGAAGTTAAACTGAGTTTGTGACTAGACCGGTCAGACATTGCTGCTGATGGCAGAGACAGATCTTAAAGAAAAAAAAGAGTATTTGCCACAGAACCAGAGGATAATTTAGGCTGGCAGGGGAACCTCTGGAGGTATCTAGTACAACCTCTTGCTCAAAGCACGGGCACGTAAATCCAGTTGCTCTAGGCTTTTTCCAATAAATTTTTCAATTATCTCTAAAGATAAAGAGCTCACAGCCTCTCTGGTCCCATGTTCCAGGGTTTGAACACCTTAACTGTGAAAAAGAAATTTCCTTGTACCTGATGAGAATTTCCTGCCTCGCAGCTTGTTGAACACCAGAAAAGACAGGCTTCATCTTTGCAGCTTCTTGTGAGGTGTCTCTGACCAGATACCTCTGATATCTCCCATCTGCTACCTTCTTACAGCTGAACAAACCCAGTTCTTTGATGTTTTCTTTGAATGTCACGTTTTCCATTACCCACAAGCATCTTGGTGGATTTATGTTAGCTTTGGTCTTGTGCTGCAGAAGATACGCTAGAATGCATAAGGGTAAGAGTTACGAGAGTAAAAGTAATTGCTGTGAGACTTATGGAATTCTATATAGTGAAAGGTTCATAGATGCTTTTGGTGGACTGTTAGCAATGAGACAGCTCGTCTATGGAGATGCATCACAAAATAATTTTAGCATACATTTTAAAGATTAAATCTTGAAACCCTGTTACAAGGAAAGATTGGTTATTTGTTCTTGTGCAGGTAAAAATACAGGAAATATGGCGTCTGTTACAAAAAAAAAAATGCTTCAAGTTGCAACAGCAATGTCACATATTTCTTTCTTACTATTTATTTTATTGGTTTCATTGTTGTCTTGAAAATACATTAGGAATATTTAAAAACTCGAAGGTGTAGATCAGAAGGAATACTGCTTACCAGTACTTTGAAACTGATCTGTGTAGAAAAATATACTCAAAAAAAGATTGCCATTTAATTTTTTCAGAGCTGTGTAATGAAGGTTTTTAATGTAATGGACTTTTTAAAGTATTAAACTGCTTTTTTTTTTAATTGTATCTCTACAAGATGATGAATATATATCCTATGGTAGAAGGGCTTTCCAGTTTGTGGTTTTAGTTTTATACATTAGGACATGGTTATTGAGTATAATTTGAGTTCCTTCAGAACAGGGATCATAAAGACCATTTCAGTAACTGAAATATTTTTGTTTCTTACGCAGTAGTCTATGGGTGACTTTTAATGTTCATTTTAATTTAAAAGTAGTAGTAGGAAAAAATATATATTTCTGTGGGTGAACATTAAAGTACTGCATTCTCTAAATGCCTAGAGAAATAAATATGTGTGAAACAAAATAAAACACATGTTCTTTCAAACTTTTTTCAGGTTTGTGTTTGTTAACATTGAGCTGACTTATTCCTCCAGCCTATGTTAGCTTTTTAGTTAAAGGGATAAAACTATTCATAATCTCTTACTCTGTTTCTTTACCTTATGGTAAGGTATATGCTTTGTTTTAGTAATAAATACCGAAATGCACAAAGTGTAGCTTGTGATCTTCTGTAATACCAGAATGGCTGTTCAGTGGAACAAATGATCTTCATGCTTTTGGAGGGCATGTGTGAGGAAAGAGGGCTGTTTCCTTCTGCCTTAAAGGAAAGTATGACAGTCCCATCATCTTGACTGCACAGTAGGTTATTAACATGATTATTTTTGTGCTACATAATTTTGATCAGCTGCAGGACTGATCTGCAGGAATCCCGAAGTCACGCCTGACTCTCATCCTCCATCTGCTACTTCAGCATGGCATGAACCCCTCCAAGAGAGCAAACAATTGTATACCGATGCCTCCTTTAGTTGAAAAATGAGTAAAAGCCTCAGATACCCAAAGGGGCTGATGCTGCAAGGATTTATCCCATCTATGTGACCAGCTGGCTATACATACACCACTGCTAAATGTGGCTTGGTTTCTCTACACTCTTATGCTCCTTTTGTTTCATGTAGGAATTGAATTGGCATGGTCTCTTTCCCTTTCCCTTTCCCTTTCCCTTTCCCTTTCCCTTTCCCTTTCCCTTTCCCTTTCCCTTTCCCTTTCCCTTTCCCTTTCCCTTTCCCTTTCCCTTTCCCTTTCCCTTTCCCTTTCCCTTTCCCTTTCCCTTTCCCTTTCCCATTCCCTTTCCCTTTCCCTTTCCCTTTCCTTCTCTGAGAACTAACAGATCGGGTAGGAGCCCATTTTAGGCTCGAAAAGAGGATTCAGAGTAAAATCAGTTTGGAGATACAGGTCATCAAGACCTGTCAGTTTTATTAACCTTAGTGCAGATAAGGTTATCATTTATTTTTCAAAAAATATAAAAAGCTGAAATGTGTTATCAGATAATCAGTTACAAATTCTATTATTTTTTCTTCCTGTAAAATTTGGTGATCCAGAAAACAACGTTATGGAGTGAACTGATTTAAAAAAAATTAAAAAAAAAGTTCTTGGGAACATAGCTGAAATCTGAAGTGGCCATACTGTCAGCAGGGATGCATCTTAAATCACAGTCAAGTGTATCAAACAGTAGCACCCCTATTCCTTTGAAACAAATGGTTTGAGATTCTCCCTGTCAGAGGATTGTTTTTTGACATTCTTGTCTAGTTTTAGAGCAAGGAAAAGCACACGGTATACTTGCTGGGAGTGCTTTACAATCACTTAAAACAATAAAAGCAAGTAAAAACTTGAGTCATTTACCCTTTCTAGCACACAGCAGCTCTCATTGCCAGTAAAAACAGTCATTGTTTTGTCTGTTGCCTCAATATCCATCTCCTGGTGCTCTGCAAGGCTAAACAAACAGAGTGGGACTTGGGGTTTGTAAGAGCATCAAACTATTCCATGTAAGTCTGTATGGGTTTGAGAGTCAGCTCTGGAGTGAGCATGAGCCTGTGCTGGCCTGTCCACAGACCTGCATAGGTTGTGTTAGCCAGAGGACATGGGTATTGCAAGCTCCCAAAGAAACCTGCTGGTTCTTTCGGGAGCTACTCAGATGTGTTGACTTTGCAGCCAGGAATCTGGCTTGGAGGCTGCCTTCACGTCTGCAGGCAGTGTCTCCATCCGTATAAGGACCAGCGGCAGGACATCATGGGGACAGCTGAGGCTTGTTGGCTCTTCGATCCTGATAACACCTGGGCCAGAGCATGCACTGCATCCACTGTTTCAAAGAGTTTCTCTTAGAAAAAGCGGCTTCAGCCTGTAGGGATCAGTAGGTCAAAGTCAACACTGAATTTGCAATGAATGTATTGATGGCAGGAAACCAGTGGCAGCCAGTACTCATGGGCACACCTAGGCATGGTATGTGAGAAAAAAGAACAAGGCAGAGCTCAGAGGCTGCCCTGATAAGAAACCTTTCCTCATCTGAATATCTTTTCCTAACCATACCCTCCTGCTTAGCTAGCCGGCTACAGGTAGAGCTGGGGTTGGGGTATTGGCTGGTCTGTTTTAAGCCTGTTCTCCAGGGATAAGAAAGAGAAGGAGAAAGCCTCTGTTCCTGCAGAGTGGTTGCCAGCAGCAGTGTTCTCTCCTTGTGGTAGGGAAGAAGGCGTGGGTGCTCTGCTCTGGGATGCTGCTGGGCCCTGTAGGAGCAGGCCCCTGATGCTCCTACTGAAATGGGTGGACTCTGTGTGCATTGTTTTGGTCAAAGCTCCGGTTCTCTGGGTTCAGAGATGCTTGTTTGCTTCCTGCTGCCCTCCAGTTCCCTATTCTGTCATGTCTTGGTGTCCTACACGGTTTTTGGTGCCACCGGCCTATGAGAGCAACAGCAAGGTCCCAAGGGCATTACAGGCAGTGCAGTAAAATAAAAAAGCTCTGGTATAAAAACTAATTAAAATTGCCACTGCTCAAGCGCTACAAAAGTACAGGGCAAAGCTATGCAATGACATTCACCCTCTTCCCTGCTTAGAAACCTCATCAGGAGCCAAGTGTTTGGTATTGTGGTATGCTGCAACCAGAATCAGTTTTCAGAATCAGTTTTGTTATTGAATGTCAATTGCTGTTTTGAAGTGTGGGGCTGGGAAGTAAAAACAAAATTAATCTGTTCTGCAGAACTCCCTGCCTGATGCCACTTATGGTTACCAGCCCTTTTTAGAAACCGTTTTTCTACAAGTTGTGATCACAGGGTCGTTGTCTTATGTTCCGTTCTGTGTGTTTCTGTTTCTTTGCAGGGAAGGATCATGTTTGCAGATTTATTGGCTGTGGAAGGAATGAAAAATTTAATTATGTGGTCATGCAACTTCAGGTGAGTTCTGTGCTTCTTCTGTCTTTCCCCCATCCCACAGAGGTGGCATCACAGGGAAGGTTTTACAGTGAAGGAATAAGGCCAAGCACCGGTGCAGAGACTATGCTGAACATAGGAAGTGGGTGGAATGGAAGACAGTGAGAAGGGGTGGTGTTGCTGTGATATCCCTTGGGGTACCTCCAGTTGTCAAGACGTGCTAAGATATTTCATAGCTCCACTTTTCTGTTTAAAATGTCTCTGACAAATTTCTAGGGAAAGCACTCAATCTAGAATGCTTGCTGGAGCTACCCACAACATCTTGCAGCAGTGGCAGCTGTTTGAACTATCGCCTGCTGAGCTGTGATAGAGCATTTAAAATGTGTCTTGCATCAGGGCTCAAGTGTGATCGGGGCCACTGGTATCATACCAGCAGCAGTCTTCTCTGCGAATGAGAATGATCTCTGGCTCCATCTCTACCAAGCTCAGCAGTAGCACGGTGTCTGCTGTGGAAGGTTTTTTTCTCCTGTTTGTGCACCGCAGATACTAAGTCAACCAGGGTAAACATTTGGATAGCTGGCATATGGTCACCATACTTCTAGACAGCCAGTTACTCCTGTTGGAGGTAGCCAGATGAAGGGTTGTATGGGTCTGTCTACAGAACACCAAGAGCTGCAGGGTTGAGCATGAGACTTTACCAAGTAAACGCACGTAGTTAGGTCTTCACAGCCCGAATGTGGTGGTAACGTCACAAAAGCAGATTATTATTTTTTTTCCATGAAAGAAGCTTTTGTTTTCAATATTACAGTCATAGGAGAAAGAGCTGGAGGGGAGCAAGTGGAAGATACACCTGAATCAAAAACACATGGAAGAAAGGCCTTTAAGGGAGGAAGGAGATTCCCATCTCAAGGGGAATACTTTGAAATTAAAACTGTTTTTTTCTGACATAATTGTTTTGGAAACTAGCCTGTCTCATCACCTGTCAGAGGAGTTGAAAGGGAACTTGTCCTAACTCCCTTGTAGCTTGTATGATCAGGGCTTTGCTATACAAACCACTGTATGATTACACCATACAAGCCCACCCTTCTCCTGAAGAGCTTACAGCCCATGTTGTGTTTCTTTTTGTATAATATGGGTGACAGTACATGCTGAAGTGAGAAGGATGAATTAGTAAGCAACAAGAAGTAAGCTGCTGCATAAACTGGAAGGTTATTTTTAATTAAATGCTGAATGAGGTAAAATAGACATCAGCAGACTCCAGTGCTTCTTTAAAATATGCTTCTCACTTTTTTGAAGTGCTTGGCTTTGCCTTTTATGCAGTGTTGGCATCCCAACTGCTGATGTTATGGACAGAACAAAACCTTTTGCTCTCTAACCAACCCTGACCATGGCTGCAGTGTGAGTGTGAATATGATTCTTGACAAGGCTAATCTGGAGCTCATTGTATGACAAGACTTCTAACCCCAACCCTGCCCTTAACAAGCCTGTTGAAGATGACTATTCCTTGGGGGAAAAATTCTTTGCACAGAATCTCTTATTTTCTAGTCTGTTCTGGACTATGTAGCTGAGCATGTGGAGTCAGCAAAGATAAAATGTATTTCATTATTTGTTAATGAAGGCTTTGCTGCTTAAAGCAGAGCTCGTTTTGCACCATCACTCTTCAGGCTAAAATTCCCCTTCAACTTCAAGGTCTGCCACCATGTGGTTTATCATGCATCCTTCTGGCTGTAGTGTACTGCAATTACCCCTTTCTCTTTGCTCACACGGACTGAAACTTCCAGTCTAAGCCATGCAACTCATTGCATCTGCTCTGTTTCTCAGCCTGCCTGGTTGTATTTATTTGGAAAATAATCTCCAGTCTTTTCCTGAGGGCAATATTGGATGATCACAGCTTTCACATGACTAGAGAGCAGGTATCTGAGACTGTTTTCCAAACCAGCTGGGGAAAATTGTGGAACATTTCAATGTACAGCTCTGAAAAAAATCTTACTGAAAAAAAAATCAGTGTCCAAAGAACCACTTTACAGGGGAAAAAAATCTGCCATCAATTTAGAAACTAGGATCTTTCGGGATAATGATGACAAATCTGTACTGCTTCTAGTAAAATGTCACAGAAATGTTAAAAAAAGAAAAAAAAATATAAGACTAAGGAACAAACTTGGACCAGTTGCAGTTGCTTAGCTGAATCTGTATTAGCTGGTCTGTCAAGTGTAGCTTTCAAGGCACCAGATCCCTGGAGCAAGACAGGGGTGAAACCAATTTGAAAAGTTAGTCTTAGCTAAAGAGCCAGTTGCAGTTGGCTCCTAAACGTCTGTCCAAGTTATTTACTTGGCAATTGGAGATGGGTGAATGAATAGGTGGCATTTTACTGGTTTGGAGAACAGCCTGTGCTTTCTCATCAAATGTTTGGTATCTTTTATGTATGTTCTGCAGCGGACTTTGTTTGAATATGCCTGGACTTTTATTGTGGGCATATATGTCTCTGCAGAAGCAGAATCAACTGGTTTTATATTATTGGGATAATCAATGTGTCTGCATAACTTATTCTTGATGCACACAATCTGAAACAGTGTACTTTTATTCCCAATGGTTTTGATCAGTTGATAACCTGCATTAGTTCTGTGGATTAGAGAGGTAGTCTGTCATAGAAGATACTAATTTAAAAACCTTATTTCTCTTTACAAATCAAAAGAGGTATAAGCAAAACTGAGATGACAGGGATCAAAGAACACATGATTCTAGTGTTAAGTCTGTCCCTTTTTTTTGTTGTTAAATTGTTTTTATTTTCATGCTGTACTGCTAGATTTTTTTTCCAGAAATTTAATTAATTGGAAGTAAATTGGAAATTAATTGGAAGTAAATTTTTTTGAAAAAGTATTTTTAAAGTCAGTGGAAAAAATCGTCCTTTCCTGATAGACAGCTTTCCCCACTGCAGCATTGCCACGACAATGGTGACTTGAACTTGAGCCAGACAGTTGTGTGCTGGGGAATTTGTGATGAAACTGCTTCTATGAGCTGTAACAAATAGCTTCATGACCTGTTTATCATATTTGTTCTGCTCTAATCTTTACTTGTCTCAGCGAAAGGTCAAAGGTTGTTCTTAATTCAGCTTCTGTGTAGACTGGGTTTGACAGTAAGGAGGCGCTAGGCTTATACAATCAGAGGCACTGCTGCCCCTGCCTTGCCTATTTCCCAAATAATAGATCATCTGACTTCCCAGGATACCAGTTTAATATCCTCTTATCAGCAAATTCATCAGTTAAAAGTTAAAATGAAGCATTGGAAGACCATGTAGAAGAAATAAAGGAGACATAGGTAAATATGTCCAATTAGCATTTCTGCTTTTGGGAGGATACATGTTAGATCTTGCAGCTGTGCAATTCTCTGCTTTATTATGGTAGTTTAAATATTGTATTGATTGTTTCAGGGCCGAAATCTTGCAGATCTCAGAAGAAGTCAGCCTCGAGGGACTTTCACGCTGAGCACAACACTGCGATTAGGCAAACAGATTCTGGAGTCAATAGAAGCCATTCACTCCGTGGGATTCCTGCATCGTGACATCAAGCCTGTACGTTGTTTTGGAAATTTGCCTTTTGGTGGTATGTCTGTTATACTTGAGTCAATAAAGACAGCCTGGTGGGTTGAACATGGACATATTTCAATGACGGCATTTAGGCTTCCTTGCACTCTCCCTCTGTCTGACACACAGGCTATTTTCTATAAACATAAAATGGCAGTGTTATATCAGTGTTATTCCTTTAAGTGCATAGCAAACCAGTTTTTATTGGCAGAGACCAATCCATGCTGGATTAGTAGCTGTCAGTCATACTTCTCCCAGTGAGGATCATGAGGAAACAATCTGACTCTGAGCAATCATCTGAAGTCCAACCAATTACTACTATATAAAAGGAATTTAGAAAGGATGTCTTGTACTATGACCTATCACTTGAATAAATGCCATTTCATTAACTAAATAATCCTTTAAATCTCTTCTGAGCAACTGCCAATTGGAGCACAGTTTCCAGTGTTGAAAAACACAGTTGCAGTGTTGGTCATCTAGATGCCTAGGTGAGGCACAATGATTCCAAGTCTCACTGCAGGAGCCATAGCCTCTTTCTCATAACTCTTAACTGCTTGACCTGAACACCTCTTGCTACACTATTGCCATGACAGTCTTTCTTGTTCAATTCACTGTTTTTAAAATCAGCTGGTTTTGGTCGACCAGATTAATCTGAAAAGTTAGCTAACTTGTCACTAGTGAGGCTGGCCACAAATCCTTTTAGCAGCTATCCAGTATGGTAAAGGCCACAACTTCAAAATGGGAGTTAAATGAGAGCTGCTCAACTTCCTTGTTGTCAATTTATTTACTAAGAACCAAAAGCATTGTTTTTTTAGATGCCCAAATGTTCAGATAAATTTATATTTCAGATAAATTTTAACTGCGAAGTGAACTTGCTGGTATGGCAGTGATTCTGCAGGTCATGGTGTTTAAGATGCACCATGAGGTGTTTCTGAAAATTCCTCTCATGTTTTCACCAGCAGTGTGTGAGGCTATATGACAACATTTTGTCAATAAATGGTGGCTCTTAGCCAAGTTGCTGTTATCACACTTATTTTTTTATTCTTTTTTTTTTTTTTTTTTTTTTTTTACTTTTTGTCTAGTCCAATTTTGCCATGGGCCGTTTACCTTCAACGTACAGGAAATGCTACATGTTAGACTTCGGTCTGGCCCGTCAGTATACCAACACCACTGGTGAAGTCAGGCCAGTAAGTAAATTTTAAGTAATTTCTTTGTTGCCAGTTCTGCTATTGCTTAGGCAAGGAAGAGGTTTTGTTATTCTGTTGTTTTTGTGATTGTTATGCTTGGACATTATATTGGACTGCGTTTTCTGTAAGGCGAGAAGCAGCACTTGACTTTGAGCTGGTGATCAAAGGGATGCTTGCTATTGTCTCACAAGATGTGTGGCTTTTATTTATTGTTATTGTTTTTTCCTTCAGGTTAATTGTATTTTCCATGGACTTAGAATACTTACTGGGTGCATGCTGGCCAAGCAAAGAGAATGAACCCAATGCTGGCCACGTAACTTTTGTAGTATCTGAGGGCTCGTGTACTTCAGGTCTCTGAGAGCGTGATCTGGGGAACAAGGTTGGTGGCTTCATAAAGCCTCTTAAAACCAACAAGAGTTTAGAGGCTAGCACAACCTCTGAGGCTGAGCTTCCTGTGAACCGTAATGCTGTTAGCACCCTCATCTGGTTCTGGTTTTGTGTCTATTGCCCACCAACTGGATTTCTTAGGGGCAGTTTTTGTGTGCCTGCTTGAAGAGGAGGTAAGAACAGGGAGCACAACTTGTACTACCTGGCCTGTGTTTTATCTTCAGTCCTTTTACCAGCACCATATTATCTGGTGTCACTTCGTAAGGGTGCCGTAAGCTTCAGACACTCTAGGTATTCCAACAAGTTGCAGTCAGAGCATTCCTAGACTTATTCTGGAATACAGCACAAGCTTGGAGGGATCAGACAATCTCTCTGTTTATCATCCTAGGCTTATACCTTTTGGTCCCCACAACTTCTCCATCTGTGAGATATTAGTTGTTCTGAAAACTGTTGACAATGTGAGAGCTAAATTCAAAGACTCATTAATGCAGGATACATTTAGGGAGTGGGAAGAAAGAAAAGATCAGTGAGCAAGTTCTGTGTCTTGAGCAGATGAACATAGGTGGGGATTTTTCTTTTATTTTTTTCATATTTTTATAAGCATGTTCAAGGTGTGGGAGGGTCATACATGGTAAAGTCCCATAGACCTGCTCTCCTATGCCATACTTCAGGTGATGTGTGCTTGTTTTTAAGCAAAAATAAAACAATAAAAATAAACATTTACTTCAGTTCCTTTTATCATTATACCTTAGTCAGCAGGCTGTTTGATTCCTTTGTGTTCCTGCTGCCCAGCACCACTATTGAGTTCTAACTGGACTCAGATTTGCCTAGAGAAGCACGGTGAGATTGCTACCCAGATAATGCACAGGGGATTGGGAAGGAGATGGGGTGAATGGGAGTATGAAAGGAAATGGAATTAGATTTTCTCTTCCCTGCCCCCACACTGCACTCTCCCTAGTTGTGCTTCTGTGTGCTCCTTAATCTGATTTAGACTCAAAGTGCTCTCTAGAGTAACTGGTCTGTAGTAGGTGGGGAGGGTTAGGCTGCAGATGCCCAAAGTGATGTTAACCATCAGCCCTGAGCAATAATACTGAGGAGGTGAAGCATTTACCCTTGCAGCAGCTTCACGCTGGCAGAAAAAGTAGAAAACTCTGCTCTAGAACACATTGTTGCAGAGCCACTCTGAAGCTGTGCCTGGAAGAAATCCCAAATGCTGAATAAAGACACGAGAGATTTTCATATATTTTAAAACTTTTCTTTTGTTTCTGTCTTTTTTTTTTTTTTTTTTTAATTAAGAGCTCAATCTTTCATTTCACCAGGGAGATTATTTCAAGCCAATAACGTAGATTCTTCTTTCATCATTCTCTTTCAGTTCTTTTATATGTGAGGAGTAAAATTCCCAGATACGTAATACAATCATCCCGTATGCATCTTTTCATCATTTGGTTCTGAGGCACAATATAAAATATATGTAGGAGAAGGAGGTCACTCTCTTTTTCTGGATGCATTTTTTTTGAATTTAACTTTCAGTCATGCTAATTTTTTAATAGACATTTTCTGCTCAGGTAGGTTCTGTGCACTTTCCTAGAGTTTCATGTATTACCTTACATTATGGAAAATACCATAAAAATACTTGCCATTTTTACATCCACCGAAATTCATAACCTCAGTCTTGCTTGTTAGCTATTCTGAAACACTGTGAATTACTTGCCAGGAATACAGATGGTGGACTTGGATTTTAGGATGTTGTGATGTGTTTTTTGTTTATTTGTTTGTTTTAAAAATCTTTGACATTCTTATTTTTGGCCAGTTTTCTGTATTGAAAACACCCTTGATTTTAAAAAAGGGAAAGGCCAGCAATTCCACTGAACAAAATACACTAGAGAGTTTATTGACACAATTTTTTTTAATTTATTATTTTATGTCAATTCACTGATGTCAAACAGTATGGATATTTTTTTGTTTTTTTGATATCAAGAGACAAGGAGCCCCTTAGCAGGCAGATAGCATAGGCTGTTGTTGAAAATGTTTCCTTTTGATTTTTTGAGAGATTAGTTGAAACCCTGACCCTCTGATATACCTTACATGGGATGCTAATGCTAGCACAAATGCCACTTTTTGGAGGAAAGCTATTACACATATTTGCTTTCGTGGAAATGGTCTCACACTCCGATCACTTGTCTCTTGCCAGTTCTTGCAGGATATCCTGTACAGTAGTCTGCAGGAACTCACATGGCAGGATAGAGACAAAAGATGGTTGGAACCAGAAAGTATGTAAGGAAGCATCAGCAACGTTTTTTTCCTGCGTCAGCAAGTAGAAAAAATTAGTTGTTTTCAGGAGTCTCATTACTCAATATTTCTCTGAGAGTTGTAGAAATCACTGTTTGATGTTTACTCCTTTGGACAGGTAGAGCAGATGTGTATCAGCCATGTAGCCATTTGATGTCCAATGTGTGCTGAGAGCTTCTTACAGCTGGTCTGGAGTCTGTTACTTTGGCTGCCATCAGCATTTCCAGCATCTGTATCAGAGTCAACAGCCTGGTTAGCAGGAGGGACGCTGGCTATTATGATAATCAGGGCAGACTGCCAGTGCAAAAAGCTATTTTTTTCCAGAGGTTTTTGTTTCAAATGCTTGTATGTGAGGACAGAAAAATGAAGGGAAAGAGAGGCAGCTTGACAAATTTTCCAGAGAAGATGCTGATTTCTTTACCATTTCTCCAAGCCCCCAGTACCCATGCTCTCCTGTTTGAAAGGTGACAAATACTGAAAACAGATCACAGCTCTTAACCAGTAAGGCATGTCTGACCTGAGATTTCCAATTTCTCAAGGGAGTGCTGACAGTGATAGCACACAAAATATTCCTGGTCCATTACCCTTAGTATGCAGCACCAAAAAAATATTACTTACATATTTACTGAAAAATAACTTGGTCACAGGCAGCAGGATTTCTGGGACTGTGAAACTCCTGAGGTCCCTTTCCTAGGAAATGAATCTTAATTTTGTTCAAAGCTGTGAAGTTTCAATGGGAGAGATCACAAGATGCCTGCTTGTTTGTGGTACTTTGCCATCAGGTGAAAATGTAGGAATTCATGTAGCCGAGGAATTTCTGAACCTTAGACTTCCAAATTTGGTTGAATGAACTAATACTGGAGAAAAGAAACAGTGCTCCTGTTCATTCTTATCCTTTTTTTTTTTTTTTTTTTTTTTTTTTTTTGTGACTCTGCGCTTTAATTTCTTTATTTTCTAGTTCTGTTCAGTGCTCACCAGAAAACTGCTGGATTGATTCACCCAGATGTATTGCCTCTCCAGGCAGAGAGCAGGGTTAGCCAAGCCCCCTACATGCACCAGTGCTTGCAAGCATAAGGCTCCCTTCAGTTGTCTAAATGAGGCTTCATCTACTTTCTCTTCTTGATCAGTCAGTAGCAGACAATCACCATTATGTTACTTGTGCTAGTTATTGCTCATCAGTTATCTATCAGCAGTGACCATCTCATCACCTGCTCCAAGGAGAGCTTTATGCAGACCGATCAGTAGTCGGTGTCTGTATACTCTAGGTCACCCCTGATAGTATTTCTGGTGCTCCCATGAGAGAGCAGCATGGGTTAATAGTCAGAAGGACACACAAACCTTGGCACTCTGTCCTTATCATGCCAAATCCAGGCTCTCAACAAGCCACAAAGTACCTGAGACATCAAGTCAGATGGGGCACACTTTTCCTGCAGGAAGGGGTCTTCAGTGACCACCACACATTTGCTTCCTGGTGCGAACATTTTCATCAGGCTCAGATGGCTATGAGGTCTCCTTGACAGGCCTTGTCACTCCTCACCTGCTCCCAGGTAACTCTCTTCTGCAATAGCAGACCTACATGTGGTGCAGGAGCCTCCTGCTGCTGCCAGCTCCCATCTTCTTGGGAGTCCCCATGCATTTTTCCTTTGAACGTAGCTGCATGCTGTCACTTTTTCCTTGCATTGCAAGGGTTTGGGATCCTCACTTTCAGAGGCTCTGTGAAGACTCTTGGTCTCTTGTTCACCCTTCTGGATGCTGTGCAGTCTGCACACCTCCTTCCCCACCTCACCAGAACTCCTGCATTTGACAACTCTGGACCTGCATTTAAGCATTTGTCTTACACATGAGGCCACTGCAGAAGCACCAGGTGGATGGACCAGGTTATCCTCATCTATATGCACGAGTGCTTCAGAGAACACTGTTTATGATCTTACTTTCCCCTAGAAAAACTGCACAGGCTTTTCCTAGTTGCATCCCAACTAGCCATATCCCTAATGATTTCATCATTTAGGAGAATTTCAAGCATTCATTCTGTTGTGTGGGCTGTGAAACTACATGGTACTTCTTACAAATTAGCACTGTACGTGCCAAAATGAGAGAGAATGCAAGGGGGACTGTATCTGCCCAACTACATGTACCCTATCTGTAGATATCCAGAAGCAACTTCTTTAGGGCTGGAGGCAGGATAGCAGATGAGATGTATAGAGCCAGTGAAGCAATTGTTATGGTCCATATGGAACAGAGTAAAGAATGCTACAAAACTTTAGTGCCTTTTTACAAAACCAGATGAGACAACAGAGTTAATAATGCATATGATACCACCCATCCAGTTTTAAAGAGGGTATTGCAGATCTAAACAGTATTCAGAAGAGAGTAATGACAAGCTCACTTGGAGAGGAATCAGAAAGATTGTAATTAGAACCTGGAAGAAGAAGAATAAAATAAATGTTATAACAGTCTGTAAAATACTATAAAGCCTTGAGAAGGGAGTAAGAGAGCCTCTGTTCTCTCTGGTTACATAGGAGCAAGATAGTCAGTGAAATAGGTGATAAACCTAAATAAATCCCAGTAAAGGGATGCATTTGTTCTTGAGGCATCACTTGCTGCCACACATAGTATGCACTGGATGAGTATGCGTGCAGGGCAGAAACTGGTCTAAAATAGCAGCGATGACACGGTGTGTGCTGTGATAAAGAAAAGGACTGCACTGTAAAAAATGCCAAAGGTTGTTATAAAATACAGGGAGGAGGTTATAAAATGGCAGATGAAATTCAGAGTAGGTAAGTGTGAAAGGTGATGCTCGTGGTGTGTTTGGAGGGAAACAGTTCCAATTCCCATATTGGTTAGTGGCCTCTGAGCTGACAAGTAGAGCTGATAAGTGAAACCTTGATGTTGTGGAATATCTATGTCTTCGTGAAGCTATGATACTTTAAATAGCAAAAGTCATCAGGAAAGGAATACAGGACAAAACGAAGGTCACTGTGGTGACACTTGATGAGATGGGGATGGCTTTTCAGAGTTTTCATATTGAACCTGAGAAAACTTCAGACCCTGGGACTAATCTGAGGTAGTCTGAGTATCTGCTGGCCTTGTTCTTGCAAAGAGCATATCTTTGTATAGGTCACAGGATGATGGTAGTAGCAGTTGCAGGTATTGGGCCATCTCTGCCACCTGTGACCAAAAGAATTTGCTCTAGAGTGCTTTACTTCTTAGCCCCTTTACTCTGAGGCATTTATAGGGGCTTCACTTTGTGAGCGACTGTGAGAAAGCTAGCTCAGCAGCAGGAAAATGAGTAAATATAAAATCTGTTTAGAAACATTTAAAAAATAGAGATACGTGAAAGAACTGATGTTGCCTTCCATCCTGATGGTGTTCCTCCAGAACCTTTGCACCCCATTTTTACCTGTATGGAAAAGAAAATTTGGAAATGTGGAGACTCTGAGGGGAGGTAGCTTGGGAGCAGTGTCATCTAGGGTCAGTCAGAACTTTGTCCAGGCTACTGAGACGTAGGAAGTACTTTTTTCTTCCTTTAATACTTAAAGCAACGCCACTGCTTCATCCAAGGCCGCTATCCTTTCTTTTTCAATCTTACGCAGCCCCCTCCAGTACCCTTTTCCCCACAGGATCTTCCCAGGATTTGTGCTATTACATAACTTTGGTGGCAGGGGAGTGTAGTTTTTGATAAGATTATGCTGATATGAGATCTGCTTTCTTACCAGCATGAGGGTTCCCATCCAGGAGGGGTGGTACAGTTTGAAGCTGACATTTGTTTAACCTGTTCATTTCTCAGTTTTTCAGTCATGGAAGGCTTGGAGATCTGTTTAAGAAGACATGGGTTATGGAGGGTAACTATTACTTCAGCTCCAGTTAATAACTGCTTCCAGATGCAGAGGATTCTTTTCTGAGAAACAGATCTAGTTTTTCCTTTGTGATTTTTTTTTTTTTTTTGCCCCTCTCCCATGAAAATGTTCATTTTGGGGTGAATCCCAAGACCGTCCATAACAAATTTGACATTATGGAATACATGGACCTTTTCTATGAAACTAACCATTTCTTCTTCTAAATACAGCCTTCTGCCATGACTGAGGCAGAAATGAGAAGAGTCTTCTTATTCCCTGTAATGTCCCAGTTGCACAACCGACCTTTGCAATGCAGCAATGAACTGTAAGCACTCATTGCTGAGACATATTTTAGACAACAGAGCTAAAAAGCTAGAGAATGGGTTGAAAGGTTGTCTTTTA
Organism: Aythya fuligula; assembly: GCF_009819795.1. Lineage (NCBI taxonomy): Eukaryota > Metazoa > Chordata > Aves > Anseriformes > Anatidae > Aythya > Aythya fuligula. Next base: position 12,855,245 of record NC_045561.1, on the reverse strand, counting down.
AAATTTTTGGAAGTATCTTTTGCAGCAAGCGTACAAGAAAAATCGTCATCTCACCTTCATTTTTACAGCAGAGTGTGTTCAATACAGAGAACCAGGGCTGAGTAGAAAATCTGAACTTGGAGAGGAACAGAGACATGACAGATAATATGATGAGCAGCCTGTGCTCGTATGCTGGAGGTGTGTGGAGTTGTGAAGGTCTTCAGTGCTAATGTAGGTCATTTTTTTGACAATAACTCCTTCATCATTACTGGTCTTTGTTCAAGTCTGCTGGGCTTGTCGCTAACGTGCCATACAGACAGCGTTATGCTTTTCCCCTCTCTGTGACACCCTGCCTTCAGCAACACATTCTCCGTGGTTCCACGGATATTAATTGAAAGTGATGGAGGTTTTAGCAACTTGGTCTTATTTATTAGAGAACAGAGGAGAGGAGAGGCTTTGCTATGTTTTTCCAGGAGCCTCTCTCTGCTTGCAGGATCTGACACTGAGCTGTTATGCTCAGCAAGCATTTTTTTTTTTAGCTTAGTCAGCTGCAGCCCATTGATTAGATCTCGGTCTCCTCGTGGCTCAGACTGCACTGCAGTAGTTTGCAGTGCCTTGCTGAAAATACCATGCATGTGCGAGGGCGGCTCTGTGATTCGGTGGGTAGAGAGGAGAGGTTGTGGGCAGGGCAATGCGTAGCCTGTGTAGACGAGCATGACGAAGGCTGCAGAAATGTGTCAGCTAATTGATGTATTTATTTTCCAAGTGTCTGTGCACAGTGTTAAAAATAGCCTTCACTGCAGTGAGCAAGGTATTAGAAGAGGAGAGTATGGTACATTTTGCTATAGAGTAGTTTTTCTCCCTGCTGGAAAGTGAGCTATAAAATAACACAAAGGATGTTAACTCCTGCATCCTACGACCCCAAATATTGAAACATAGAAGTCCAGTAGTTTTTATACGTACTTTTTACTTGAAACGTATGTAAGAGTATAATGTTACTGATAGGATTAACAGCTTTTCAGTAGAATAAACAGATCTGTGAAGCTGTAGTACTCAAAGTGCTATATTAGCTTAGGAAAGGACGTAATTTTGTCTTTATATTGTGAAAAAGGTAATTGCAGAAAAGGCTGATGGCACAGCATAGTCACATTAATTCACATAGAGATGGGAAGAAGGAAAAAAGCGGACCTATGACTTAAAAACATTGCACAATTAATGTATTATGAAAGTGCCATTTCTGTGGGAGTGAGTTAGTTACAGAATGTTATAGAACATTAAAACTACAGGACAATATAGAAAATTATATACAGGTCCTCATTGTTACTCTTGTTGTTGGAGTACCAAATTTTGGATTTAAGAAGGGAGTTTGTGTTCTGTTTTAAAACATTGCAACTATGGAAAGCCTATGCAGTTTAAATGTACTGATTCAAAATCTGTTGGTGAGCAGGGACTTTTGTATCTTGTCCATTAGAACTTGCTGTTTTTTTGCTTTCTGTGCCTGGAAGCCCTGGTGCAGTGACAGTGACCTCAGATCACCTCTGTCAGGTTGTTGATGGTTTTATTTTTTGTAGCAGCTTTCTAGTCAGAGCTCTTGTACTACAGGGGTGAGGGGAAAGGGAGCAGTCAAGGCTCAAATCCTATACACGCCTGGAGGGCACTGAGATCCTATTTTCCATTTCTGAGTACTGCCATGTTGTAGGGGGTTTCAAAACACCTGAATGTGTCATTCCTTCCTTTCTGACTGGTGCTGTTCCACTTGAAGCTCTGATTATTCTTCCCATTGAACTACAGAAGGAGGAAAAGAAAGCTATTGCTCTGCCCAGTGGTGAGGGAACAGGGGCTTCGCTCCCTGGGCAAGTGAATGTTGAGTTGGATTGCAGGTCAAGTCTCCCCTATGCCAGGTAAGTGCGTTTGCTGCCAGGTTACAGAGTGCCTGTCACACACTTTCTTTCTCAGTAATAAATATTAAATTATTCCATGTGAAATGGATCCCTTCTGACATGGATGTTCTCAGACTTGCATCTCAAAGCGTCCTGTAGCTTACAGGTGTGGGTGCACTCTGGAAGGAGGGAGGTGTGATTTTCATGTCTGTCTGGGGATGGGGGAGGTTAGACTTAGCTCTCCTGTATCCGAGTGATTGCCACAGCAGTCTTTTGTCTTCTGCCTCCTTTGAAAAGGACCGTCTCCTCCACCTGACTCCAGGAAAGCATTAAGAGCTGTAAATCCTAAGTGAGATGTGTCTAATTCTTGACAGCTCTCCAGTACATTTCCATTTCGCTCTCTTCCCTGCTCTGTGTAATAAATAGTGTGTGGAAACCTTATCTTTCTTACTTAGCACTTCCCATGCTTTCCATGGGGATATTCTGTGCTACTTAATCCAAGCTCTAGTGTAGAAATCATGTGTTTAGCCTGTTAGTCAGAAAGACAAAATGATCACTTCTCTGTTTTCAGTGTTTACATCCATTGGAAATTTTGAGTTCTCCTAAAATGAAGAAGAAAAGATAGCCTTTTAACTCATCTCCTTCACGTCTTTTGCTTTGGAAAGAATACTCCAGGACTACTAAGTGACTTTCTCAAAACTAAATTTGTTGCAGAACCTGCAGAATTCATAGAACTTGCACATTTTTTGATAAGAGGAATGGTGACATTCAAATAAGAAGCTCTGTTGGGTTGATTGCTTTTGATGAGTTGATTTCTATTGGCAAATGTATATCTCAGCCAAGGTTTTTCTTCATTTTCCTGAACTGTGTTTTAAGGTCCGTTATAATATTAGCTCTTGCCTCTGATCAGGGTGATCATTCCATTTCCATGCTGTGTAATTCACGCCTTAAGATAATGTCTGTTCACATGGCTTAAAAGCAACACTGATATTCGGTCTGCTCCCTTGCAAACCACCATTCTGCATCCCACCACAGGTGGCGGAGGTCTAGCATTCTGGACAGGGCACTGCAGCAAGCATCAGGGAAGGGGAAGTTGCCTGCATTTGGCAGCTTTAACACCTGTGAAGTTGGCCAGCCAGTGACTGTGAGAAGATGACTGGTGAGGAGGCAAGGTGGTGGTTGCAGAAATAAACAGAAATCTCATGTGGGAACCCATAAGTAATCAAACAGGGAAAGGAACATCTCTCTTAGCTTTTAGATACTAAAGCACTGATGTTAGAACTTGCCCTGGGTGAAAAGTGCAGGAGATGGAAGAGAGCAAATCCCCTTGCTGGTTACTAATATCAGTCTGTTTGACTGGGGAGCAGAGGAGGTAATTCTAGGGAGGCAAATCACAGTAGAACCTGTATGCATCTGTGCTCTCAAATTTGTTTTTTATACTTTCTATTAGGAGTGTGTGGTATGTGATCGGGGGAAGTTAGTCTCTAGAGGGACCCCTCTCACCATTTACAGAGCACTCATAAACCACACAGGCTCGCTCAAAGTTTTGTGTCTAAATTAAACCACATACAGCGCCAGGCAGCGGCGCTGGGAAGGATGCTGGGGGGTGACAACAGCTCAACAAGACGCCCAGGTTTCTGAAGGGATGCAATATTGAATTGTTTTTTAATTTATTTCTGTTTAATTTTTCTCCTCATTTTGTTGTTTTTTATCATGTTTTCCTTTGGGTTTCTCTCTGTTTTACAGTTCTTTTGGGCTCTTCTTTTGAGGCTGTGTTTGATGCGTTGGCTTCCCATCCGCTGCTCGTAACCATCTCTGCTATGAGTTGTGAGTGAGCCATCATCATGCTTCTGGGTTTTCATTTTGTTTTGCACTTTTGTTATATATGGAAGTCCAAATTACACCTGATTTTCTTTTCCCTCATGATATGTTTGTTTTTCAGCAGGATCCTGACAGCTACCTAAATGTGCTGTAGAGGCCTAGAGTATTTGGGATTCTGCCTGAGGGGCTGGCAGACATTTGGGCAGTGCCAGAGACTGTGGTTTTGTCACTTTTTGTGGTTTCAGAGGCGAGGGGAGGGGAGTTCTGTCATCTGACGTTTTTGACTCTGGATTTCTCTATTTATTCATTTTCTAACTCCCTACTGGGACAAAATGTGCTGCTGCTGTTAATGATTCTACAGAGTACTGCTGTTTAATGACTCAAAATGCATGTAAGAGATGCAGAATTTGTCTCTACAGAAGAAATGTAGATGTATTTCCTTGTAAGCCTAACTGCTGGGAGCAGGAAATTCCTAGCAGTCACAAAGATACGTGCTTTTTGATTAATTACAGCTTCCTTTCACTTTTCCTTCTTACTCCAACTTTTCCAACAAGTTATTTCAGTCCAAGATGCATCTCAAAGTGCTTGCTGTGATCTGTGACATTTCCTCCCTCCCCTTAGCACCTCCTCTTCAGTCTGTGCTAACTCTCCCTTCATTTTCTTACTGCTGGAAATTCCTTTCCTGTTTCCATGACAGCTGGGTTAATGATCCCAGATGACAACAGGCCTGACAGGGGCAAAGGTGGTGGATCTCATGAGATGTTTGCGCAGGCTTCTAGAAGGCTGGGGAGGAACCAGTGGTTGTGTTCTCTGAGAGTACCACAGGCATAAGAAATGGCGGGAGGAAAGTTTTGGCACTCAAATGTAAGCTTTTAGAAATGGAGATGAAGAACAGGACCTTCAAAGTAGCAATCTAGAGACCAGTGAGGCAAGAGGAAAAGTTTTGATGTCTAGGTAAGAAGATGGTATAAGGAGCAGGGATCCGGAATCATGATGAAACAGGAATGCTCCTGAAGAAAGGGGAGCATATATAGGAAAGACAGACTTCATCTGAATCATAAGGAAGACACTGTTGGCCCTTAAAATACAGATGATCATCCGTGTTTGAACTGGAGAATGAGAAGAAGCTGATGGGTGCAAGACAGCACGCAATTGCAGACGATACATCCACTCTGTACATAATTTTGTTACCAAATTTTGTCTTTGTGATGTAGTGAGCGTTGCCAATATATGAAAGGAATATAATTTTTGCTCTACAGTACTAGTCTAACACATTCTCCCAAGCTAAAACTCATTTTAAACCTTGCTTCTGACACAATGCAATATATTTCATATCTGTCATCTCCCTGACAGCTCTGTGTAATAAATTACTTTTGCTTGTGTGCTAGACACAATCTGAATTCAGGAAGAGACAAGCTTTATCCTGAGTAACATTTTTCATAGTAACACTGATGTGGAAAAAAATTAAAAAAATAAAAATAATGTATGGTTTAAAAAATTGTACTTCAGCTTTCTAGATTTTTACCTTACAATTTTGGGGGTTCAAATCAATTGCTCTATGCATGATTCCGTAATATGAAGTTCCTAACTGTTAGAATTTCAGTTCTGTGTCAGGTGTGGACAGGTCTGGATGGCTGTGATGCTTTATCCAGGGTATCCTCCACTGCTGGATAATGCAGTGGTGGGATGAAATTTTTTACATGGGAAGAAATGAAGTTTGTAAAGAAATCATCTGACAAATTAATGTTGATGAATTCAGAAGAGAAGTCAGTAACAGTTGAGTATACAGCATGAGCTACAGCAAGTGCTGAGGCAGGAACTGTTTGGATGAAAAATAAGGTCTCTCCTGCTCTCTACAGTAATGGAAACATTTGATTGCATTGATTAGTGACAGTCAAAAGACATGACTAATTGCCTTGTGACTGGCAGGGCAGCCAAATACAGCCAAAAGGAGGGAAAACCTTTAGGAGGAAAAAAGCTATTAACACAGTTAGTGTCTGCCTGTGTTGTTCAAAGTTCTAAATATCCAGTCAAAATAATTGCATGGTCTTGCTCAGTTTGAGCAGTGTCCCTTCACTGAGGCAGTATATCAGAGAGGACTGGAGAGACAGCCCATTGGATTCAGCTGTGGGGAATGGCTTGATGAACTGGTTCATATTGGCTCTTGTAGAGATGTACATGTACAGTTAAATGGTGGGTAGACGTTTGTTTTGTTAATGAAAGAGGAGGGGAATACATCCGCAAACTGCCCAGGAGTTGGTTTCAGAATAGATCTAATTAAAGACTGTATAGATACTGTGCCACAAATAGTAAGTATTGATCTAAAAAGTATTTTCAGAGACATTGCCAACCAAACTAAAATGTAGTACCTGGTTCTATATATACAAATTTATATTTGATATCTGAGGACACTGAAGTAGGAAAAAAGCATAAAAGATAAACTCCCCTGGACTGCAGAGACTGAAGAATATTTGTTCTGAAAGCCCTACAGATTATACACTAGAATTGTTCATAATTTGCTGCTGTTTTATCTCTCACACTCACGTGAGTTTCCACACTCACGAAGGCAAAGAGGAATGTCCTCTTGCTTTTTAACACGCAGAGGACATTTACAGTGATGGGTGATTCCAGCAGACGTGTTCCAGTGGCCAGTATTCTGCTTTTCAGAAACTTACATCAGCAAATTCGGTGGATTACTGAAAAATATTTTGCAGTAATTTGTCAGTAAGCATCTGAAATGTATGCTCAGTGAGGAAAGAGGTGTGTGGTCATGGAAATAATATCTTGACTATTGCCTGCTGCTAAATAAGTAGCTAATAGCTCAAGCTAGTGGACTGCAATGTTATATGCTGCATTAAGTACATGGCATATGCATGTGTGTTCTCCATGTGGAGTGTGACTTTTTGTTTGGAGTCGCTGTAACTTGGGAGCTGCACTACATACCAGTCATATGTGTGTTAGCAGCATAGTTGCTTGTTTAAAATGCATTTCAAGTTGTAGTCTTTGTAAAAGTACTGAAACTCAGAGCAACTTCCCCGTAGCCAGAGGGAAATGACTGAATTGTGTGCATTTAAACTGACAGAAGCGTGCCCTAGAATAAAAGTACCAAATTTAAGGCTTAGCTCTGAAAACATAGGCACAGCTGAAACAACAAACATAAATCAACTGACCTAAGTGGAACAACTCACCCAAGTAGATTATTTATTAATATGCTCAAAATTCTGCCAAAGTAGCATATTAATTATCAGTGTCTAGTGCTTTGCCCATGCTTAACATTAAGGTGCCTGGGCCTGAACCTTGTTTTGCCACGTGAATTTTGAAAGCATTGTAGTTAGCTCTGGTGTTTCTAGCTAAGCTGGAAGGATTTGTTGGATGTCATTCTTTAAATGCACATTTTTCAGAACAGAGTAAGTAAGCGTACATGACTTAGTGTCCTTGTGGAGGCAGCAGTGGAAAGATTTGGGGGTGTTGCTCAGCCCCCAGAACAGAGGAAGCCTCCAGCTGTGAGCAATAGTCAAAGGAGGACTGCCTTCTTCTTGAAGGTGCCTTTATCAAGCCTTCACTTCTGGGTACATGAAGATCGAGACAATCTGAGCAAGAGAAACTGAAGCTACGCGGTTTAGAATATACTGGGGAGAAAAAAAAAAAAAAGGCAAGAGCCCCAAAAGTCAGAGGATCTTCATTTTTATAAGTCTTCTAGAGGATGGTGACAAACAATGTCAGCAAATACATATGTTTGTCATCCCTGTGTTAGAGCAAGGGGTCCCTGTTTTTGTCACACGCAGGCTGCCCTCAGGTTTGCTGATGTTTTTCCTGACTCTTTTTTTGCACTAGCACTTCTTTACTAGCTTTTTCCTTGTCCTGGTATTTAAAAAGAAAATAAGATCCTGGAAAATGTTCTTATTTCTATGTCTGGACTATTACTGTTCTAACCTATCTCTGTAATCACTTTGCTTTCTGTGTAAAATTATTTTTTTATACAAATACAGAATTGGAAAAGCTGTCTATTCAGGTGGCTGCTAGAGCAGATGAAGGCATAAAGAGGTTTTTTTTTGCCTTGGGTCCATAAGAAATAAAAGTGTAGATGAGAATTTCTCAGCAGTTAGCACATGGGGTTAAATAACCTGCTCTGTCTCTGAGATTTTTCTGTTGTCTCCCTTCAGCCTCGCAACGTTGCTGGTTTTCGAGGAACAGTCCGTTATGCTTCAGTGAACGCACACAAAAACCGAGTGAGTATTTCTGGGTTATAAAGAGTTAACAAAAGGGTTATTTCTCCCCGGATAACTGTTCTCAGGTGGAGAGGTCTAAGAAGTGCAAGTTCTGGTTTACAGCCTACAGAAATTAATAAATCCTACTAATTTCATTAGAAGGTCAAGGGTGTTGACTGTAAAATCGTAATTATGATTCAGTTACTGGATCCTCTCTAGGTGGTAAATTTGCTAATTGTAATTATTGCATTGTCAGACATGCTTAAGGGGGAAAAAATCCCACTAAAACAGCAATCCGTGTTAAGTGCCAGGCTGCGTGCTAATTTCAAGTATATCTTGGCTGTGAGTTGCAAAGTGCTGGGTCACCAAATCCATTCAACACCTGGAATTTTTGTTCTTAACAACATGGTCTAAGGTTAAAAGCAACCTAGTTAAAGTCAAATTTATTTTTCCCTGAAAAGAGCCATTATTTCCAATGTCTGGCCTGTTTCATTCTAAACACTTCTAGCAGTCTCGTCCACCATTTTTTCTCAAAACACTTTTGTCCTGTGTCAATAATTCTTCCTACATAGGCAGTGAAACATAAGTCCTCTGGTTCTGCTGCTAAGTGCTTGCCAGATGAGAATTAGCATCCCTCCTGCCTTATCTCCAGGTTTCTAGCATCCTAAGTGCTGTTGCTTTTTGAGACAGGGTATTTGTAATCGTAAATTGGTATTGTGTATGTTCAGCATTGATATCATGTTTCTAATCATTGCACTGTTCTATACATAGCAAAAGCATTCTTGGAGCTTTTGCTTACAGTCTCATCTATAGACTGGGACAGTAGCTCAGCTATTTGTAAACCTGTAATCAATTGAGCAGGGTGCTGTTACCTGAAGAGAGAGTGTTTTGTTCATCTCTTCCCTTGCCACAAGCACCACAGTCCCATCCTTTTTCCTGGTCCTGGCACTTACTGGACCCTTCTGCAAGCCAAATAAACTCAATCTTCTGAAAGAATACTTGCTATACACAAACATATGTCTGTGTGTATGTTTTATACGTAGACATACACATTAAATAAATAAATAAATAGTAAACTGTCCCACTTTAGTTTTCTGCTTGCAGAGGGTCCTGCAAATGCCTGAGCTGGTGCAAGCTAAGGTGTATAATCTTTGTGGTACATAATCTTTGTTGATTCTAATTTTTCTAGTATGCCATGAGAAGTGTTTATATGGAAGGCAATGTTAAATAAAATTCTCCATAAAGTGGGATTTAAGAAATAAACATCAACAACAAAAACGTTCTCCAAATAGTTTGCTTCGGGCTCCTGGGGGACATGGTACTTCAGATTCCTTGGATGTGCTAGGGAATTCCTTTCCTACTTACAAATGTTTGTAAGACCCAGTGCTCTCTATTTAAAGAGCCTCTTTGTAAATTCCCTACGTTTGAAAATAATATATTTAATGGGAGGAATCTGCTAGAAGCTGAACTTCCAGGAAAACTATAGCAAAACCAGCTCAGTTCTTGCTGAGAAGAGGTCTGAGATTTGGTAAGCCTCAGACTAGTATATACACTGCTATCCCTTAGCAATTGTCTGAATTCAGTCTTATTTAGGATGAGTCTGTAGCATGACTTGGCACATATCAGGAAATTTCAAGTCTTTTTAGGGAAAGAAGTTGCTGGCTGCAAGATGTCAATTATTGCAGAAGGTGGAAAGTGTGATAAAGGGAGGGAAGTTGAATGCCATCATAAATTCTTTATGTTTCCTGGGGGATACTGAGAAACCTAAAGTGTGATTTTTGGAAGAGCTGGATAGTGCCAGCTGTAGCTGGCATCAGCTGAAGGTATATTTAGGCACAAAAATTGCTGCATAACACATGCTATTCTGAGAAATCTTGTTCTAAGATATGCTGAGCACCAAAAAATGAAGTCCTGTGTTTTTGACAATTTCAGCCTTAATCCCCATGTTCATGTTTCAATTTTGTATTTGCTAGAGCAGGAAGAGAATGGTATGTGGAGAAGTTACAAATCTGTAAATTGTTGTGGTGCGTGGTGATGAGAGTTTTAATAAAGCCCTTGAGTAAATGCTGTCTTGTGAAAAGAGTTGGAACGATACTTTGCTTAGAAACAGTAATAAAAAAGACTTTCTACATACAAGTGCTTTTTTTCTTAATCTAGATCATACCATATCCCATTAATAAATGTGCTGTACACTGAGTGAGGGAAAGTCCTATGGAAAACTAGTGTTCTGTTTTAAATATTAAAAAACTCTTTCCTATTGTATTCACAAGGAAAACAGATGAAGCTATTCAAGTGACTGTATCGACATTGCCCCATTTAATAAGTGCTTGATTTTGCATCTTAAATTTTTAATCTGGCTTATTTGATCATGTAATGGGAAGTATGACTTCTCTTCCTGCTTTTTAAAATGAGGTAGCTCATCTGGAGAGCACACCTGGACCACTGAGCAGCATGGAACTTTGCTCCTCAGTCTTCGTCTCTCTTTTCTCCAGGAGATGGGTAGACATGATGATCTGTGGTCCCTCTTTTACATGTTGGTGGAGTTTGCAGTTGGTCAGCTTCCATGGCGAAAGATCAAAGATAAGGTAGGAAACTCAGTGTCTGTGCTTAAGACAGGGTGCTATATTTTGTTATTATGACTCTTATTATTCCTCTTTTTGCAGCTGAGTGCTGCTTTCTGCTGAAGTAAAGCTGGAGCCTGTTTTTCATCAGATCTTGCTGCAAGGTGCTAACCTGCTTTTGTGTGCTGTGACGCACAGAGTAGAGCTTGTCTTGTTTGGAATAGATGTTTTCTTATGCACATAGTTAATCATGTTGGATCAAGCAACTTTGACTTTGTTCTTGTAAAGCAAGCACAAAAGTGGAAAAACTGCATCAGAGCTGTCCTTTTGAGAAATAAGCAGAGCCTTGAGAAAGGAGGGAGGATAACTCTTTGCCATGAAAAACAAGCCAAATGGGAATTGCAACAAGAAAGTTGAACAGAATAAAGCTAACTGTTCATGTTACCTTGGAAGTACTTTGTGCTTGAGAATTAAATCGCGGAAAGAAATATGTTACCTGTGCCAAAGGCTCTGCTGAAGGGACAGCTTCTGAAGAGTGTTTCTGACTCACGATTCTCCTTTGGCCTTTGCCTGCAGTGGTCTACCTCACTGTGCTAGGGATACCAAAACGGGAGAAGTGCCTAGATACAGTGCTGTGTCTAAGCAGCAGCTGTGTTCCTGGACTGTATGGTATTCCAGGAATGATAAGACCGAGGAAGTATGAATATGAAGCAATAAAAGAGATTCTTGACTCTGAGCTATTTTCTGTTTTTCAGGAACAAGTTGGCATGATAAAAGAAAAGTATGAACACCGAATGCTGCTAAAACACATGCCTTCAGAGTTCCACCTGTTTCTGGATCATATTGCAAGCCTGGACTACTTCACTAAGCCAGACTATCAGGTAGGAGCCTTTCTTTGTTACCAGCCTGATGCACGGCGGTCTGGATTGGCATTTGTTTTTTTCTAATTTTTCCACGCACATGTTCATATCAGGCTGATGAATACCTTTTCTAGGACCAGAAGAAAAAGGTTGGACTGTACATTTCTTCCTTGTCTCACCCCCTTGCTAACCCTGCCCAAAATAAGCGCTTACTCTGAAAGAGAAAGTTCTTCCCAAGCAACAGAGTATTTCTGGTTTTCATTAAACCATAAATGTTGCGAGATACTCCAAATGTGGCAGAATTTTAGCACAGCTTGCCAAAGTCTGCAGAGAGCCTGTGCCAACTGCTCAGCAGTGCACACCAATGCTTTTGGTTTCTTGCAGGTTTATGTGGGCCTGAGCTATTATAACCTTTCTTTAATATTCATCTTATCATTTTTTCTTCCATGCACTATTTGCATGTATGTGATCTATTATGGTAGTTCAGCTAACACAATATAACTGAAGCAACTTGATTGTTTCCCTTTATCACAGTGCTTTTCTCTCCACATTAAAGCCAAAGCGATGAAAACAACATTTTACGAGCAGATCTGTGCAGTCTTTTGAGTGACTGCTCCTGTTGACAGTGCATCAAATGAGTGGGAAGATGTGGCTTTGTATGTTAGCCACGTACATGTTCAGCATAGCAACCACAACTCGTTTAAAAAAAAAAAAAAAAGTTTTTTTCAGGAAAAAAATCACTTTCTGAATAGTACAGTGGAAGTATAACTTTTGCAACTAAGATGGAGGGCTGGAGAGGGATGAATTGGAGGTGAATTGAAGGAAGAGACTGGAATTTATTTAGTCTGGAGCAGGAAAGACAAGAGGGGATCTAATTTCTGCTTTCCAGTGTCTCAAGGAGGGTTGAAGGGAGGATTGAGGCAGATTTCTCAGAGGCATACAGCAAAATGCAGGCAGCACAAGCTGCATCAAGAGAAATTGTGACTAGAGCTAGGGGCAAAATTGCAAATGAGGTTTGTTATGTGTGTACCTAGAGAAGGTACCTAGAGAAGCTGTAGAATCTCCATCCTTGAAGATTTCCAAAACTTAACTGGACAAGGCCCTGAGGAACTGGATCTGACTTTGTAATTAACCCTGATTTGAGCAGATGGTTGGATTAGAAAGCTCTTTTTGAACCTACATCCTCCTATCGTTCTATTTCAGTATAAAATAATTGTGTCCTAACTGTACTGAAAAGCCATCTTTGGAAGGAGGTGTTTCCAGACCATTTTAGTGCAGTACAAATCCTGAACAGCTTTTTTCACAGCTGGGGATTTGTCAGAAGCTGTGAATTGTCTCCTTGCCCTCAGTTTCTTGCAGGTGCATCTCTGTGAAGAAGCATATAAAAGGGAACTCCACAAAAATCTGGCACCTGTAGCTCAGTGCTGAACTCTGATTCTTCTAGCTTGACTGGAGGTATATTCCAGCCAGCAAATTCTCCAGAGGTGTCCTGTATATTCACTCACCTGGATTTATTACTGAGAAAGATTAAAAAATATATCAGATGGCATCTGAATTTGACACCAGTACCAGACACTCAGAGAAGCTAAGGAAGTGAAGAAAATATGTCTATTCAGATATGAAGTCATGGTTGGTTTAAAATTTGGAATGATAAGATTAGAAATAAGGAAACAGAATAAAATATATATGAATGCAATTTAAAGTTACAGTTTACTATTTCTTTCCTTAGCCCTTTATTATATTTCAATTTAAGATATACATACTAATCACCAGGTGAGAATTAGGATTCTGAATATTGACCTATCGCTGGACAGGTTTAATGTTCAATGTTGCTGTTCAGTTCTGGTCAATCTCCAAGTTCTTTGGTTCTTCCCTTTGAGAGAAATTATTACAAAAGGGCAGCTGCACTGTTTTGGAAAAGATATTTTTCTGGCCTTGTAGCATGTCTCCAACAGTGTTGCCTGTGAGATCATAAAAGAATGAACATTCAGTGATGTTTCAAAAACTCTCAAAACTTAAGGATCAAAGATCCTTGAGGCTCAAGAGTCTCCTTATCCAAAAATGTCTCTGTATTTTACATCTTGGATATAACTCCGGACACGAGATCCCTAACTCCTCTCTCCCCTTTCCCAGCTACACACTATCTTCCAAACCTCCTCAGTGTTGCTCTGCAGTTACTCTTTTACCCATACTGAAGTCTACTGAGTTGTTTTTTGCACAGAAGGAAGCCTTTCCACACCTTTGATCTTCCTCTGAACCTTTCCAATTGTACATTTTTGAGGTGGGGAATTGCCAGCATTGCGTGTTCAAGATGTGTATATCCCACAAGTGATAAACTGCAGTTGTAATGTTCTGTTCCATTCCTAAGTCTTCCAGTATTCCATCTGTTTGATCTGGTGTCAATGCAGTTTTGATGGCTCCCATCTCTGTACTGAGTAAAGTTTTTGCTGCTTTTGCAGCAACATGAGGTTTTGGTAGAATCCTTCCTCTCCCCTCCATCATTCTGAGGTGGGGAATGAAGCATAAATGCTGCATGTGAGCCTCTGATTACCAAATCACACTTACTGCTCCCTCCTCCCTCACTGTCTGAAAGTTGATGTATTTTCTGTCTGCCTTCTCCTGATGGATGTCTCTGGCTTTGCAGGATGCTGGAAATCATAGGATGCTTTTGGCTTTATAAAGAGGCCAGACAAAGATGTAAGAAGAGGCATAATGGGTCAGCCTCTACTTTCTTGCTCTCTTGTTAATGGAGACAGACAGATGGGGACTGGCTGCTGCGGCTGTGCTCTGTCCTCTGAGTGGTCCTTTCCTTGAAGTCTGCAATCTTTATCTTCAGCTTTGTTATTATCAGCATCTGGAATTGTCAATGTAGGCAAATATGCCCATGTGAAGGGTGGGAAGAGTAGGATGGTGAAATACACCTAGAGTCCTCACCATCATTATGCAGCACATGTGAAGGAAAAAGCAACTGCATCTGCTATCTGTAGTTTTATCAGTGTCACAGGAAAGATGTTTTAGGGGTGGAAGGCAATGCAGATCCTTTATATTAGTGACTCCTTGCCTTTATTTTTTTTTCCCCTGCCATTTTTTCTCAATATTGCTATTTTTAAAAAGAGAGAGAGAGAGAGAGAGAGAGAGAGAGGAAGAGAAACTTTATCACTCACAGCTGTATTTCTCTCTCCATCTACCCTGCTAACCCAGCTTGTGTTTTTATTCTCTTTGTGTGAATTCTGTCCTCTTTCTTGTAGTTTTGCAATTCTCCTTCCCACACCCTCACCCGTATGTGATTTTTGTGTGTGCACGCTTATCAGCCACCATGGTTGTCTCCCTTTTGCCTTGATTAAGTAACCACACTACTTCCCTTTCCCCTACCAGCTCTGAGTGCTATTCTGTTCACCTCTAAACCCTCTTCTTACAGATCCTCCAATACTACGGTTCCTACCACTTCCTCTTTTAGCAGCTACCCAGGGAACCTTTCTCATCCTGAAAGGAAACCACGTCATCTCTGAGCTTTTCCTGGGGGAGCTCAGCCCTGCTACAGCTGGGCCTGGCTGCAGATGGAAGCTCAGGAAGGCTAGTAATTAGGCAAATTCATGAGAATACATCCATCTGAGTTTACTAAGTCCAGAAATGCATTTGCTAAGTGCAAGACTGTGACCCTTCATTTACTCACAATTGGTTTTGAGCAAGAAATTCCCTGCCAACAGCAGCAACACAAGTCCTGTTTCCACCACAGGTGAAAGGAGGCATCATGATATGTGGCTAGCAGAAACTCAGTCTTATCATGTTCAACTGTCACAAAATTAAAATCCCTTTCTGAGCAAAGGAGTTGCTACAACTGGCATGTCATGTCCAGTCTGTCTCCGCTCTCTGGAGGAGTGTTACCTGTCCCTTGGTCTGGCTGACAGTCAACTCTGGGAATTCTCTTACTTAGACATAGTGCCACTGCAGGAGGAGAGCTGCAGAGATCTTTTGGTTCTAGGCCACAAATAGGAGGAAAAGGTTGGCTCAACTGAAAGTGGCAGATAGGAATTTAATTGCAGTTTGCTGAAGGTAGTAGGAAATGGCAGGCTCTCCAGGCCTTCATGCAGAAAGCTTTCTGATCATGCTGATAAACACAACTGAAATTTAAATACAAAGAAACAGGGGTTTTATTCGTGGTAACTTTTATTCATGTCCTAGTGTTAATTCTATGCCATAAGTCACATGTCTTTGTCACCATATTCTCTCTTCACGTTGAGTCAGCTCAATTCTGAATTATTTAGATGAATAACATTATTGGAATAACAAGACCTCACATATGGCCGTGTTGGCCTAGAGCATCCAGATTGTTTTCCTTTGACAGGAGATGTCACGTTTCCTTGGGTAGTGCACTGCTGTGTGGAACACTTCATTCTTTTCGTAAAGAATATCTGTTCTTTTTACAGATAACCTTACTTTTTACAGGCAAGATGGAGATTAGATTATAAGATGCACTTCATACTCATGCTCATACTTCATTTTTTTTTGTGATAGCTTCTCTCAGCCACTTAGAATAAATTGTTTTTGCAAATTTATTCCAGCTAATCATGTCCGTGTTTGAGAACAGCATGAAAGAAAGAGGCATCACTGAAAATGAAGCCTTTGACTGGGAGAAGGCTGGTACAGATATCTTGTTGTCCACTAGCACCTCTACTCCACCACAACAGAACACCAGGCAAACCGCAGCCATGTTTGGGTGAGTATTGCAGTTATGCTGGTCAAACAATGGACATGCCCAATAACAAGCTCACCAACAAGTTCATTATTGAAAGATTCAAAGGCCATTATGATCCTGGAAAGTAGGAGCTGCCTCATAACCACTACTTGATTTGACTTTATGTATATTAACATCTATCTAAGGTAATGGAACTTGGCTTCAGACCCTTTCTGTCCTGAAAACATATTTTCTACTTGGGATGAGTGCATGGGTTGGAGTCACATTCAGGAATGCCTGGAGACCTTTGGCACGGATTACTGGAACCCATATGTTTTGCATATTACATGGAGTGCACACAGCTGGAGCTTCCGTGAGAGTGCCTGCTGCAAGGCAGCTGTTGTCTTGCTGTGGGGAGGTTTTGTACAGAGCTGAACACATCAGAGTGCATGTGCTGTTCATGTCCAGAATGTAACTCCACAACCTTCATGGGGTGTTTCATGTGCTAGTGCAGAGGTGCACAGAGATTGATGCTCAGAGATGAAAATATGTCCAAACAGAATTTGATAAGGTTTAGCTCAGTGGTCTGTCCTAGTGCTTTTGAGGGAACAGATACCAATAATCCATAGTAAAATTAAAGAGCATAAAAGCTACAAAGCCTATTAAGCCTGTGCAAAGATGAGAACTATGCTTTAAACTAAGTAATGTGTAATGGGCACTTCTGGAAACTTTTAAAGAAGTTTCTATTCCAATATGCTTTCACTAATCTTTTCCACTATCTTTGTGACTGTATGTTAGGTGGATTCCTCCTGTTGTGTTTCATGTTGTGAAGTAATGCTAGATTGCCTGTTTTTTTTTCAACCTCAAAATACACTAAAAGCTGCTAAGGAATTTCCGTGGGGCAGTGTGATGGGGCCACACTCTCTAAGTACTAATGTTATTTCCTTTCTTCTTGTCTTTTCCATAGGGTGGTTAACGTCACTCCAGTACCTGGGGATTTGCTTCGTGAGAACACTGAGGATGTCCTACAGGGTGAACATCTGAGTGATCAAGAGAACGCTCCTCCCATCCTGTCAGGCCGGCCAGCAGAAGGTCTCGGCCAGACACCAAACACCGCTTTCAACGAGGCAGAAGTTTGGGAAGAGACAGATGTGAATCGCAACAAACTCAGGATCAGCATCAGCAAAGTAAAGAACATTTATTTGTCTCCTGTGGCTGCTGGTCTTAGGGCGATGAATTCATAGACTGCTATAAGCAACCTGGATCCACTGCTGTGGCATCCATAGTATGGACCAAAGACCACCATGGAATTTCTCTGTGGAAATGGGGATCACAATTCTTTCACACAGTGGAAGCCATTGGGATTAATTTGGGGTTTTATGCAGAAGACATTTTTGAGCCCAATAATGCTAGGGCAAATCTTTCATATAGCCGTTATATCATTATGTAGGATCTTGGTACTTCAAGCAATGGTATTCTAGTCCTTGATATGGTATCAGAAATGTCCCGGTTTTGGGGAGATTATAAACAAAAGTTTACTGCATTTTTATCTCGGGCAAATAAATTCAATCTGAGGTGTCTTCATAAGCCGTATTTTTCCAAACCTTGATTCATCCCTAGCGGAATTTTTGTCTTCCAATTTTTTAACTTTCCTTTCTAAGGGTGGTACAATCTAAAAACAGCATATAATGATGTTTTTACCCCTGTGAAGAGAGAATAATCTATTACTTAATGCTCTTGTATTTTTGCATTCCAAGGTCATATTAGTCTTTTTAGTCTACACGCCATGTAGACTTAGCTGGTTTTCCTTATAATCCTTAAGCTGTTTCTCAGTCCTTTCTTGCAAATGTGACCTAATTTCTTGGAGGCTTACCAGGTGATGATTCCATCGTAAGTGCTATGTTTGAGAATCTACCAGTTTGTTTATTAGATCAACATACATATTGTAAGTAAACTAGTATTTGCTGTGTTGATCGCAATTATTTCAAAATCAGAATGTCACATGGCATAATACCAGATGCAAACAAAATCTGTCAGCAGAGAAACCTTCATCAAGAAGACATAGATTTATCAGGGTGTATTGGATTCACTTCACAAACCTTGCTTTAATGGATATTAGTAGAAAAGCATTAACTGTATGGTAAATCTACCAGCTATTCAGGTCTGACCAGAATTCACTTTAATCTCTACACAGGCATGAAGTTAGGCCTTCTTTCAGCCCTATAGCTCTCTCCACTATCCTTAGTCTCATTAAGAAAGATTATTTTAGGACAAGAAAGCATCTCACCTAACTTAATATTCTCCAATGCATACAATTTGAATCAAAATGTTATTTGTATGAAACATTAACAGAAGCATTCCACAATACTGAGAATTATAAACCAAGTTCAAAGCATTTCTCCATCTCTCTCTGGTAAACTAAGTGTGTGCATTCACTGAAGTTCTCATCTGAAGGCACATGAAATAAAAAAAAAAAAAAAAGCCTAACAGAGTGGGGCAATTCTATTTCCACAGCATATAAAACCAAAAAAAGAATATTACAGAAAAATCCTGGTAACTCCTATGTGTTCTTCTGTTCCTTACAACCACCAGGTGCCTTGATGCTCTTCAGTCAGACCAAGACGTGTGCAAGGGAGTCCTAAATGTCCTTTCCACATGCTAGTTGTACGCCATGGCTGGGTACTCAGCACTGTCATTTATTCACAAGCTCTGCCGTAACAGCAGCTAGAGGCAAGGGAGGTTTCTGCAACATCCACAGCATGACCAGGTGACTCTCCTGCCAAGGGATATGCTATTTCTTGTCAGTTTACTGGCAAAGGAGATAGAGGAGTCAGCATGGCAATGAGCACTTTGGATCTGACAAGCTCTGTGGCTACACAGCAGTCTATGAAATAGAGCCTAGGACATCGTGCTTTCCCAAGCAAAAGAAATCTGGCCTTTCTGTCTGCGAGGGTTATCTTTAGTCTGATCCTGTACTTTCTCTCTGCTAGGGCTGTTCTCTTTACTTTGATTGTTCTCTGATAAAGCATCAGTTTTCATTTAAGTCACAATCACCACAGGGAGAAAAAAAGAAGCTGCAGACTTAATCTGCAGGGACACAGCTTCACCTCTGCTTGCAATTTCAGGCATCCCTTGTGTCTTTCAAAATGATACAGGCAGCTGGTGTGTAAAACACCCTTCTTCTATTCCCAGCATTGCCATCCTTCATTTTCTAGGCTTATAGAACTAGAATTAACTCTGGCTGTCTTTGTCCTGCTCTTTGCATTTAGGTGATGAGTAGATCTTGCCATGTTTTTTCTCCCTAATACCTGGCTAGGAGGTATTGTGGAGCATCCTTTTTCTCTGTTCACACAGTTCTGATCTTCTGTCCCACATCTCCCATTTCTGCGCTAAGGGCATTTTCCTTGCTCACTACCACTGACCTTTCTAAATCCTCCTGGTTCTCCTTCCTCTGCTGGATCAAGATGTTTGTTCTGTGTTTTTTTCAGAAGCCTCTTCCTTCTCTCTTGCACCCTCCCCCAGTTTTCTGCTTGTGGATCTTACCAAGTTGCCTGTTTCCTTACATTTACAATGTCAGTATTTTGTTCATCTCCAAAACACATTTGTCACCACCATTCTTGCATGTTTTGGCCTGCATGAATTACAGATTAAATCGCTGTCATCTGTTCTGCTGTTCCTGTAATGCCTGAAAGATCTCCATTCCCCCTAGCTGCAAAGGCTCCTTGTTTTTTTTATTCCAAACCCAGCCTGAGTGATTTAGATCTGCTAAATTATGAACACTGATTGACTGGCTGTGTACACAGTACTCACACAAAGGCAGCTTTCTTGATCAGCAACGTTTTACTGAGAGGCCTGCTTATATTCAGGGTCTCTGGCATTAACAGAGGGCAAGGGAATTTAGGGCATGCCTCAGAATGAGATAAAAACTCTCCATGCATACTCCCACAGAGGCAGTGTGTAGTACCTGATGTTGCATTGCTGGCAGCACAATATGTTTGAATGCAAACCCTAGACTACTGTTTCAGACCTTGGGCCATTCTGCCCCTCTGCTTTTGCCTAAACAGGTCTTCTCTTCCAGAAGGAAGCAGCACAGTGGAAGGCAGAAGGTGTCTGTGTTAGTCACCTACTTCTACTCCTTTGTCTGTTGCTAAATTAAAAATAATAAATGAAAATAAAATCAAATTCACTAATGCCATGTGAAATGTATTCATAGATCTATGAACGCTCAATGCTCACAAGTCTTTACAAGTATGTTCAGGTCCCTGCATCTCCAAACTGTTGACCCTGGGTCTGTGGAAATCTCTTAGAGATGTTGTGGTTGAGTAAGTATCCTGGAAGATTTTGTAAAGAGGACCAAAATTAAAAACAAACAAAACCCACCACCTTTGGAATTAGGAGTTGGCTTAGTTGAATCATCTTCATCCAAGTTAGAAGTGTGTACGTTGTAATATAATGCATGGACCCTACACAGATAAATATAGACAAACAATGCATTTTTCATAACAGTTTTCTTAGATGGCTCTTAGACGCCTTGGAGAAGCAGTTAGGGTTTGTGTTTGCATTAGTTTAACCCATGATAACTCCTTTGAATTAGTTATTCCAAGGTAATTGAAAGGCAAAGGCCGTCTTGTAAAGGCAGTTAAATATTTGAAATGATTAAAATCCATACCTTGCTTTAATATTAGACAGTTGGAGGGCATATTGTCCCTTGCATTGCTTGTGTAGGTTGTGAAAACGCAGCTGAAACCGTGTACTGGAAGAAAGCACAGAGCAACAGCGAAGGATGGGAAATCAAAGTCTGTGGTCAGTTTCTGAGGTTCTTTGTGTTTACCCCCTACAGACTCAGTGCATGGTGGAAGAGGAGCAGAGAAACGGTGTCTGCCCCAGCTCCCCAGTCCGAGTGCCTCCGGAGTCCCCTACTGCGCAAGCGCGCTCCCTAAGATACCGCCGTGTGAACAGCCCCGAGTCAGAACGCCTCTCCACTGCTGATGGCAAAGCAGATCTACATGAAAGAAGGTTTGCTCACCCTTTGTAACCTTCTACTGTTCGTAGCAGTGCCTTGAGGATTGATTTTTGAGGCCAACCTGATCATTAAATAATTGGGCACTGAAAGGTCATTTCTGGGTGGAGGAGTCAGCTCACATCAGCTTTATGATCTTTGTGATGGTTCGCTCATGTCTGTTAATAAAAGCAGTTAGTGGGAGGAATTCTTATCCTGTCCCTGGATGGAAATAACTCCATAGAT
Organism: Aythya fuligula; assembly: GCF_009819795.1. NCBI lineage: Eukaryota > Metazoa > Chordata > Aves > Anseriformes > Anatidae > Aythya > Aythya fuligula. The sequence continues at coordinate 12,834,016 of NC_045561.1, read as the reverse complement.
GGAGGGAGGGATATTTGTCAGAGGGAAGGCCGACCTAAGGTGGGGGGGAATAATGGATGTTGTTAGGATACGTGCAGGGATGCATGTATTCTGAGAGCTAGCTGGCAGACCCTCATCTGGTGAGTTTCATTATTTCATTATTTTTCCATAATAATAATAATAATAATAATTTTTTAGCCTATACTATTGCACTTGTTTGCATGTGCCAAGTATGCATTGCATCCAAAAGGTGAAGCCTGATTTTGAGGACTGAGGACCTAATCTCAGATCCACAGCAAAGAAATGAAGAACAAGCCAAGAATAATAAAAATAATTAAAGGTGCTTAAAGTATTGTGTGCTGAGAAATGCGTGTTACAAGACATAGGACCATGAAGTTGGAAATCCCCTTCATACTCCTTGTTACTCTCTTGTCTTCTTCCTGTCGAAAGTCAGGGCATGAACTGGAATTGCAGAAATTACTGGTGAAATGACCCCTGTAAAACAGGTAGGAAAGAGACAAGCCTTCTTCTCTGACTTCTTCTTTGTCAGAGAAAATCTGACAGACTTCAGTTAGGAAGCTCAGTCTCAAAGAGACACAATTTGGAAATGAAGGAGGGTCAAAAAGAACTAGAGAGAGGGGATGAGCCCTTAGCACTACCCCCAGTTTGTTAGATACTGGTTTATTCTGGATGTCTGGAGGAAGCTGTAATACTTCTCTAACTCAGGAATGATTGTATGTGTTGCTGTTAATAATTTAGGATTCGAGTAACAAATCTTGGTTCTAGCTGCCTCTTTCTTTTCTCATTCTATTTAAAATAGGCAGGGAAATAAGCCATTTATAATTGTCAGCAGTACTAGTCCTGTACATTCACTGAAAGATTTTAACTAATTCCTTTATTTTTCCCATTCTGTCTTGTCTACTCATCATCGTGCTAACTTAGCATAGAAAAAGTGTATTATCCAAGAATCATCCCTTTCTCCTGTCCTCTTCCCTCAGCCCCTATTTTTTTAATCTTCCACATACTCTGCCTCAGCATGGTGCAAATATAATCCCATTCTGCCACACAGTTTTCTCTTTATTCTGTTTTCTTCTTTTTACAACACAGTCATGACTCCCAGCAATGGGAAATTCCTCTGGCTTCCTGGAGTAAATTCTGCCACTCCAGGAGTCACACTTCTTCTGGGGAAAGGAGGAAGACATTGGCTAAATCCAGACACCTTCTTTTATTTTTTTAACAAGACCTCACTAAAATCCAGTGCACTACACATACAGTATGTGTGTAGGGGGGGCACTCTTCAGTCTTACCTCGCTATTTAGTCTCCTCTATTCACAAAAATATACTTTAAGTCCTTTAAAGATACAGCCTTACTTCTTTCAGATTCATCAGTTGGATTATGCTGAGATCTTGGTTTTTGCATACTATTTTCTCTGCATCATCCTGTGCTTCACCTCCTTCCCTGATTCCTCTTTCTTCATCAAAAAATGCTTTTTGACTTGTAATTCTCTCCCTCTCAGCTTTGACCTTCCACTGTGTTAAAGATACCCAGGTTTGCCTAGTAACCCTCACCCTTCAGTCAGTCACTTTTCTGTTTCCCCTGATGCTTTGTTACATACAAAAGTATTTTTCCAGTAAGAGCATGTAAGCCTCCTGTATGGTTCTTGCTGAAATCCCTTTGTATAAAAACACTGCAGGTGTCTTTTTCTATGCAGCAGGCATTCTGACTGTGCAACAAGCTGCCAGCCTCTGTGATAGGCAGGACAGAATAGAGGAGCAAAGCCAGCAGCAGGTGCAGGCCAAATGAGAAGCAAGGACCATAACGCTGTGCAACAGAAAGACAGAAGTGCCTCTGGCTTTTCCAGCTGTGATGATGCCAAGGCCAGTGGGGCACAGGGAGCTTCCAGGGCTTGTTTGAGAGGTATTTCTGCATGGCTGCATAAGTTGCTGCTATTTAGGCTGTGAGTCACTGAACACTGTACCGCTATGTCAAAGGATACTTGCTGTATTTCCTTCCTGTTCCTCCAAATCATTCTGAGGTCACCCATGGTTTATGAGCATTTCAGTCAAATTCCTGCTGCAGAATGGGATCCAAGATTCTTCAAAGAGCTTATGTAGCCACCTTAGAGGCCTCAGTGGCCACCTTAGAGAGAGAACGGTGCAGCTGAAGGGTCTATAGGAGCCCAGCAGAAAAAATGTTAAGTCAGATGGTAGATATAAGATTTAGGGTTGTATTTCACAAAGGAGTAAAACTCACCAATGAGGAAACTTTATTTCACAAAGCAGTAGAACTTCCCAAAGGATACATTGGTTTTGTGGGGGGAAAACTGTTTTGAATACTATCATCTACACGAAGACAGTTGCTGAAATTGGCTGTCATACTCAAGTACTTCAGGGGGGATGTCTTTATGCCATTGTAGGTTCTATTAGATGTTTTTTGGCTAAACCTGTCTTTCTGAAGTGTAGCAAGAAATAAGTGAAGACTATGGAGTTGTTTTTTTCTCAACTCTTATGATCCCTAACTCTAACCAGAAACCTGATGTATTTTTAACAGCTTTCTGTTCTGTCTTTAGGTCTCGAATGGATTTACCTGGCTCTCCATCACGGCTTGTGTGCTCCTCCCAGCCAGCCCAGATGCTGTCCATTGACACTGGCCAAGCTGACCGGCAGGCAAGTGGTAGGATGGATGTGTCTGCTTCAGTGGAACATGAAGCCCTTAGCAATGCCTTCCGCTCAGTGCCACTTGCAGAGGAGGAGGACTTCGATAGCAAGGAGTGGGTTATCATTGATAAGGAGACAGAGCTGAAGGACTTTCACCCAGGTGCTGAGCCAAGCACCTCTGGAACCACGGATGAGGAGCCCGAGGAGCTAAGACCTATTGAAGATGGTGAGGAGAGGAGGCGCTTGGGGGCAGATGCTGCAGTCAGGCCGAAGACGCATGATGGGCGAAGTCGGGGTATGCAGCCTGTGACTGAGGAGGACAGTTCCCACAGACATGAAGGACCTTCTCAAACAGTGTCTGACAGTAAACACGAACAGCAGACAGGAAGTCCAGCCCACTCCCCCCTACACTCAGCACCAGCTATCCGACAAAGGAGACGAGAATCTGAACCTACTGGTCCTCAGAGACAGGTAAGATCCCTGCTCTGATCTGTATCTCATTGCCTAGGGTAGCAAGGTCGTCATCTTGGGAAGCCTCAACCATGCTGGAGAAGTCTGTGATTCCAAGCATGAGTGCTCTGTTGAAACTCTTTCTACCAGTGCTTACAAATGTGAACTCCTTAGAGGTGCTCCCTATAGCCAGTAATGTTGTCCACTACTAAGGACACACTTACTAAGATATTTTAGCCATTTTGGCACAGAGACAAGAGGAGAGCACAGTTCTGGTTGTGGGTATCTTGAATCAGTTCTCTTATTGCCGTCCCTCAGTGATTTGTTAATAACTGCTTAGTGGTATGGAGGTGTCGCTAGCACACCTTCTCCTTGTAGTCTCTCAGCAGCAGCAGCAATATATTGCAAGAGAATGCTATCTAATGCAATCACACATCATGGGTAGGCCTGCAGCAATGCAAAGCATAAAGCAACTCCCTGAAATTAAACTTTGTTTTGAATACCTAATAAAAAGCTCAGAGTAACCAGCACATGCACACACCCCATTGGCCTTACTTCAGTGATTGGCATTGTTGCTACCAGGCATTTACTCACAGAAATGTTCATAAGCTACTGTGTTGTTTGTTTTCCAGATAGTTGTAGAGGACTTCTTTCTTTCAGTTTTGCCTTTTTTTTTTTTTTCTTTTGATCCTCTGAAGATATAAAGAAGTTCATTTATTAGTAAGAAGCAGTATCTTTTATTACACTACCTGCAAAAACATGATATACTGCTAGGCTCAGAGTTCCTTTGTTACATCTAATCTTCATTTTTCAGACATGAAGAAAGCTGTCCCTATACTGTAGTCTGTTCAAGAAGCAATAAGATTGTTCTCCTGAGGGCTGAAATTTGTAAGTTAGTGAAAATATACTATGCATGTGCAATCCATAAGTGCAGGAAACAGCAGGCAAGTCTCAGGTTATATGCACCCTAATACCCTTCTATGGCAGGTGCTTGTGCAGTCTTCTTGTTCCCTTCTGGAAGATGGTAGCTCTGTCTCCTATTCCCTCTTGAGCTTGTTCTCTAAGCAAGTGTTCACTGTATTGGATCCTTCTGTGCAGACCCTGCCCAGATTCTTCTCTTCTCTGGATGCCAGAGAGAAAAGAAGAAAAAAGTGGAGGTGTTTGTTGTATAAAGCCAATGTATGGAATGCCCTATCTAGAGGCTGCTTAGGCAGGACCATCAGAGTTGAAAGGGTCTGTGTGTGGATTTGTTCTGTACACTTACTGGGCTGGTCAATGCAAGATGTGATGAACATGGTAGAACATGCTGGTAACCAGCAGGGATGCTTACTGACATATTTATCATGGCTACAGAAGGCTGGAGCAAGCATAGCAAGTGGGCATAGCAAGTAATAATACTTCTGAATGAAATTACTGAGGGAGCTGGGTATGATGCAGTATGAAGGCTGCTTATCACTGCATGGGGTGACTTAAATAAAAAAAAAAAAAAAGGTTACCGTAGCAGGCAACAAAGGAAAAATCATTTCCTGTCATTAAATAAAGATAACGTGATTGTGGGTGATCACTATTAATTTATCAGACATCCCTGGTTCTCCAGCAGACTGTGATTTCTTTGCTCTTCTGTTCTGAAACACCCTTTAGTTACTTAGAAGTAGCTAAGAAGCTAGCCTAGAGGCCTAGCGTTTTTTGTAGTTGGACCAACGTTGGACTTACTTGAGTGGCTGGGGTTTGCTTGTGCTTCCTTTGATGTCTGGATCCATCGGTTGACTCTCTGTACACAGCTTCAAAGTGACTTGTATTTTTCCATTTTGTCACAAAACCAACTGCTAATTCTCAAAGGAAAAATAACTTGGTGCATAAAGGAAAGCCAAAGGCTGTCCTTTGGTATGCAGAGATGGAGAGACAGTTGATTAGGACCAGCATTTTAATGAGGGTTGTAAACAGTTGCCCAAGGGCTTCACTAATGAAAATACTGAAGGCCTGACTGGCAATGACATATGTTTTCTGCAGCTCCGTCTTGAGCTTCCTCTGGGTTTGTATGAAACTGTGATTAGACAGTGTGTTTGTGTGAATGAATCTTCCTCATCTATGAACATAATCTGGGCGTTTAAGATAAGTGAAAATGCCACTAAATGCAGAACTACCTTGGCTAAGATAATGGGTCTTGTTGTGTGGATTTGGGATCTCTTTCTGGTCTCCCTAAAGCTGGTGATCATCCACTGATGTCAGTAGAATACTGACTGAGAGCAAAAGGGTAATCCCTACTCTCATGCTTTCTTTTGTTGCTCCAATATATAAGCCACTTCTGGCAAAAAGACAGTGACCTCTCAATTATTACAGAATCACAGCATGGTTGAGGTTGGAATGGACCTCTAGAGGTCATCCAGTCCCTCTGCTCCAGGTTGGGTCAACTAGAAGGTTGCTCAGGGCTGTGACCAGTCCAGAATATCTATGAGGATGGAGACTCCACAGGCCTCTGGGAAACCTGTCCCAGTGTTCAGTCCCCTTTATTGGTAAAGAACGAACAAACAAAAGCCTTCTGTTTAAACTGAATTTCCCGTATTCCAATTTCTGTCCATTTCCTCTTGGCCTTTCACTGGGCACCACTAAGAAGAATCTGGATCCATCCTCTTTTTTCCATCATGTATTTATATACATTTATAAGAAGCCTTCTCTTCTGCAGGCTAAATAGGCCCAGTTCTCTCAGCCTCTGCTCCTATGAGAAATGCTGCATCACCCTTGTGGCCCCTCACTAGACTCTTTCCAGTATGTCCATGTCTCTCTCATACTGGGGAGCTCAGAACTGGACCCAGCACTCCAGGTGTGGCATCACCGGAGCTGAGCAGAGTGGCCCCAGTATCATCCCCTGGGCTACACCTCTAGTGACTGGCCTCTAGCTGGATTTTGTGCCCCTGAGCACATTTTGAGCCTGGCTGTTCAGACAATTTTCAGTCCAACCCACTGTCCACTTATCTGGCCCATATTTCATCAGTTTGTCTGTGAACTTGTTATGAGAGACGGTGTCAAAAGCCTTACTGAAGATGAGATAAGCAACATCCTCCCTTCTCCCCCCTCACCAACCAAGCCAGTCAGATAATCACAGAAAGCTGTCATGTTCATTAGGCATGACTTTGTCTTCAAATATCCATGCTGATGTCTCACAGTCACCTTCTTCTCCTTAATATGTTTGGAAATGACTTCCAGGAGGACAAACTCCATGACCTTTCCAAGCTGACCAGCGTGTGGTTCCTGAGTTATACTCATCTAGGGCTCAGATGTTTGTTCAAATATCTGAAACTGCTGAGAAAAGGATGCTGTACTGCACGGGTGAGGAAAGGTGGTGCCCTTCTGGGTGTGGGTGTCAGACAGAGCACAGTACGAATGGATGCCGCTGTGGGGAAAGTGAAGTATAGAAAAGGCCTTGAATAGCTTGGGAGAGTTTCTGGCTTGGATTTTCTCATATATTAGGTATCTTCTAGTTTCAGATGACAATAAGACAGTTGCAATTGTGTGTAGATTGATGGGAAACCCTGGTACAGAGGGAGAAAAGTTTTGTCAGAAAACAGTGTCCAGCTCAAGCCCTTCTGTCTGTGCTCTGCTTGGTGCAGCCCTGAGCACATGGCAAGCTGTTTAACAGAGCTTTTAGGGTTTATTTTAATGTATGTATTTTAATAATGTAGTAACAGATCTCTTCTTGGGTTTGTGCACTAACATACAGATAAAGCTGTAGAAATAGCTAAAAATGTGTAAAAAAAAAATCTTGAACCAGCACTTCTGTTTACATATTAATCCTGGTGTAGGTTTTCTGTTACTGTTGGAAAGCAGTTACATCCAAACCTAGCAATATCATTTAAAAATTTAGTAAGTTCTTAAATATGCTGAATAAATTCACTGACACATGACAGTGACAGCAACTTACTTCTGCCTTCTTCATTGGGAAGAAATACAGCCATTCATGCATTTATAAATTTTAGCCATTACTTCTGTCTATAGGGCTGCACACGAGTACTTGTGGACTTGAGACTTGAGTCTCTTTTGCTGCTAGTACAATTGGCATTATACAAAATGTTTTGAGACTTGCCTGCCTAAAGGATATGCTATCTAAAAACCACAAAAAAGGTGAAGCAGTGCTGGGAGGTCATACTAACTCGTCGTTACCTATTCTTGGATATGTTCTGAAGAGTTCATAGAGCACTTTGCTTACACTGTGTCTTGCAATCCCATCTCCCAGGATTTCATCTTTTAATAAAGGTCTCAAAGTAAGGGCCACTGGTACATTTCCTCACCAATTTAGCCGTGCTGTTAGAATCATTCTTTAAAAAAATCCCCCTTGGTTCTGTTAGGCCTCTTTTTTCCTTCAGCCAGCCTCCCACAGCCAGGAGAGTGCCACACATGAACTTATTTAAAATTGTCCATGTCTTAACCCTGGGAAGTCAGCAGTTGTGAAGATTAGGAACTATTCTCAGCCATAACCCACCACTGGTGTCTGCCAAGAGATCACACAAGTGTGCTCAACATGAAGACCCGTGTTGGTAACACCATGGGTAAGACAGGAGGCAGTCAGAAGCACATTGCACAGGCTGCCTGGGCCAGCTTCAACCAGCCAACTTTACCTATGATCACCCAGTTTATTCTGTGAAAAGCTGTGCTGAGACCCTCACTGAGCCATGAAAAATTCCGTTTTGGTATTGAGCCCATATGATCTCCCAAGTGCCCCCATGCTACTGAACCCCATCACTGCCTCATTTGAGGGATGCTGCAGTCACCACGTTGCATGGTATCTTTGGGGCCAGAGCAGGTAGGTCAGGGGAAGAAGGCAGCAGGGGAAATGAGGTACAAAAAGGTGTTGGGCTTCTTAGTTTCCTTTCCCTTCTACAACAATGATATCAGGAAAAGGTTCTTTACTGAGAAGGTGGTTGGGCACTGGGACAAGCTCCCCAGGGCAGTGGTCACAGCACCAAGCTGCCAGAGTTCAAGAAGCATTTGGACAATGCTCTCAAACACATGGTCTGATTTTTTTGGGGTGGTTCTTTGGGAACCAAGAATTTGGACTTGATTCCAACTTGGGATATTCTTTAATTCTACAATAATGTCTGTGGGCTACTCTGAAGCGGACCCGAGGGACCATTTCTCAGTGGTGAGCAACGGGCATTCGCATAAAAGGGGGCAGACTCCCATTGCCCCTCATTCAGTGTTGCATTAAAGGGTAAAGAAGTTTGGCAGGACCTAAACCCCCTTGGGTTCCAGCTTGTCGTCAGATATCATGTTGTGGCTGGTCTTAGGTTCTGAGTAATGCCCATTTCAGTGCTAAAGTCCAGTCACATTCAATATATTGAATTTCTACGATCACGGATGCCCAAATAGTTCAATACACCTTCAGTCTAGTAGATTAATGACTGGTGCAGTTTGTTAAAGCGACAGAAGTACAGGTTCCTTTGGATTGACGGCGATAAATACACTGTCTGCAAAGAATGTGCAAATACCAAGAATATGACTAAGCACTTGGTATATCTGAGGGTTTGGATCTCACCCAATAGGTGCCACTATGGGAGGAAGAGAGATTCAGCCCATGGACTGATCCTAGAAGTCTTCAATGTCCTCCTGAGTTGTCTGTGATGGTATCTTCCCTAACATTTTTCCTCTCTTGAGCCATTTTATCCTATTTTCTTAGTTTTAGGAGGAGATTGAGTGACTCTAGTCATGCATACCTTCGTTACAATTGGCATAAAATTTTCTCACTTCTGTTTTAAGGGAATAGGCTCAGAGGAATTCAGAACACATGTTCAGTGAGCGGTGGTTGCACCACGGAGGTGGGTAGCCTTTGGGATGGAGGTGTTTTTTAACATGATAATGAGCAAAATTCACCCAGAAGATGTGATTTTGTTATCAGGTTGGCTCAGGGCTGGCCATGCAGTCTTTCAGTTCCATAGTACCATCAGGTTCCCCATCCCTACAGTGGTACCACATAGCCTGGCTGTGGTGTCTTCACTCCTCTCCACATTCCGTGCTATTTCTCTTAGAGTCATCACACCAGGCTCCCCTGGTGTTGCCAATATCTAAGGTTGCAGTTTATGTTGCCAAGGGAACTATCATGGAACAGATTCCTTGCATAGCTGCCACATCTCACTCTGGGATTTTCCTCAGCGCTGAACCTTCTCATAAGATGTGGATGTAGGTTTAGCCTCAGTAAACCACCTCCAGCAACTATTCCACACTCAGTTTAATTCCCCATGAGCTGCACTTGGTGCCCGTTGTAGATGATGTGGTTCTTCAACATTTACCTCCTCCAGCTTCCCTCCACAATAGAAGAGCTTGTGAGCTGATGGAGAATAATGTTTGTAGAGCTGTTCTCTTACACTGTTTAGGTTTTGGATTTCTGTCCTTTCATGTGTTAGGAATAAAGGATACTATGAGAGAATCAATGCTCGTGTATGCTCATTGTACTTATGCAGGTCACAAAAATCAAAACTTTAAGCTCAATTCCTAATCACATTTCATATATTTTTTTAAATACATTGAGCTCTGTTAGCACCACATTTCTCTGGGACTTCACGTGAGAGGTATCATCCTGCTCCTGTCCAAAGAGAGCAGGACAGACTTGATTGATGGTGTGATCCAGCTGGATTGCTGCCAAGGGCAAAGGAATAAAGGAGGGCAGCATCTCCAGCTTTGACTGTGTAATTCAAGCATTAGAACCATCAGTTAATGAAAGTGGCATGTCTGTAACCTCAGCTTCAGCCAAGAGGCAGCGATACCTGAGTATGCTTGCTGGTAGGGCATTGAAATTTGCCCCTTAATGGTCTTGGCAAGGTCCTTGGTCCTGTGCCAGCTATCTCGATAGTTGGAGTGATTTTTTTTTATTATTTTTTTTTTTTTAAAGAAGAGAAGAGTTTGCCATGTTGGTATGATATCTACAATGGAAATCACACAACATGCTGAGCCCAAATATGGAGCAAAGAGTAATTATAACAATTCCAGTGTGCTTATTTGTGCAGCCTACAGACAGTATACCCAAAACTGAATTCCTATACCATCTACGCAAAGAAGAGATGGTTGTCTTTAAGAGAAATTAGAGTTGCTGTCTAGAATTTCTTTGTTTCAGATACTCTGAACGGCAGCATTACATTATTATTATCTGACAATCTGATCTGTGCAGTGACATACAGTACATTGAGGACTGTGAATAATTGCTTTTCACATTTAATGCCCACCACAAGCTGAGTAGTTTGCAGATTCTTATGAAGATAACATGCCTGCCTCAAAGCACTGCAAAAATACTGAAGGTGATAGAAAAGAGATGAGACTGGATGAAGTTCAGCTCGTTTCCTTGTATGACTTACAAGGTCAACATCTCTAGTGAACTAAGGAGAATAATGTTGGCTTACAAAAATGCAATATTGCCTTTTCACATTTCCCAGTTATACTTTGAAATACAGCAGAGACATCTTGAAAAGAAATGCAGCACAAGGAAGGGAATGGATTTAAAAGGAAACATGTAATTCCAGGAAAAATGGCCTGTTTGGAAATGGAGGTTTGCAAATGCCTGTGAAAGCACTAGTTTCATAGCACGGGTAGAAAGGGGAGGAAGAGTTTAGCATTTTCAGGGTGAAGAGTCTGAAACCATCCCCATGCTGCCTCTCTCTTCTACTCAGTGCATAGAGGGGAAGTAGGGACTGCAATCTCATCATGACACAAGCTCAGACATTGTCCTCTGTGATTATACCTTCCTCCCTTCCCTGGCTGCTCCAGGATCACAGAAGCAGAAAAGGGACCTAAGAGTACATCTTCTCCTCATTCCCTCCTGTGTTTTGAATTTCTCAGTGAAGGATAATTACACACTGCCTGCCTTTCCAGCAGCTGCTTTCCTCCACTCACCAAAACTGGAAGCATTAACACTTCCCTTGCAGGTACCGAATAAAGAAGTGTATCAGGAAGTCAGCAATGTAAGCATGAAAAAAGGGAAGTCCACTAACAGCCCCAAAAGTTGCCTTTGCAAATAGCCGGAGCAAGTTTTAATAAGATTCATTGAAAGAGTCCTTGAGAATCCCTCACTATTCAGTACGTATAATTATTTTAGCGCCAGGTGTTTCACCTTTTCTCTTGTAGACACGGTTTCCAAGTGCGTTCAGAGTTTGACTGTTACCTGTATGCAATATGTATGAGTAGCCTAATGACCTGTCAAGATAAGTGATGCTAGAGAAGTGAGGCCTGTGTCCTGAAGAGACACTTCTCCGTAGCCAGAGGAGGGGACTGACGTAGCAGAGCCTGACACTCCTGGTGTCGCTCGTGTTCGCATGTGGCTGGGGAGAGTATGCCAGGCCCCCTGTAACTGCAAGCTCCCGTGGTGCTCCTAGGACCCCTGGGAATTTATAAACACAGAGTGTAGAGCAATTTATAAAAACAGAGTGTAGACCAAAAGCATTTCTCATCCGCCGGCGAAGATGTCTGCAGCATGCGCATCACAAACCAGGGGCGAGTCAAGTCTTTGCCTGACACCTTTTCCTCCACTCTTCTTGGTCTTTTTCAGTTGGAGGAGGACAGGCCTTCTCAGCACTCCCTCCCGAGGTACAGCCCCCTGAGAAGACTGGCGTCCTCCGTTTTCTCCTCCTCAACCCTGGAGACAGAACACTACCCTCACGTTGGTGGCACTTTCATACAGCGCAGCCGTTCGGCGGAGAGCAGCCCCGTGCGCATGCCCCACCGCAGGCACATGCCCCCCACGGCAGGAAACCACAGACTCATGCCTTCCGTCCTCCGCATTTCCAGGTCCCAGCTCCAGCAGGTGTGGGCCCGCTTCACACACAAAACATAGCCTGTTCAGGGAAGCAGCAGCCTCCATAATGCAATAATAGAGCCCACCTGCCCACAATGTGTCACCACTTAATGCAATATTGAATCCCAGACAACACTGGCCTAAGGTACTGTAACTTCCAAAGTCCCCGCAACCAGACCCCGTACAGACCGAAAACATCTGCCTTTCTAAACCTCCCAGCAACCTGGGCAAGGGGCTGCAGCATGGCCGAAGATGAGAATGCACATGGTGAACGTGTAACGTGTTACAGAGGTGGATGCCAGGGCTCATCTCAGAGACTCGCTTGTGTGTCCTGCAGCCTTGGGGTAGGAAGTGCAGGGCTGCCTCACTGAACACATGCAGTCAAGCCACAAACATCGTCAAATTGTGACTGGAGTGAAGAGACCGTGGAGGTATCGGCAAGCGTTACCTTCCCCACGCAAATTAGTTCAAGCATCTTTGTTGGTATCTTACACCAGGCCACATCTCTAGGCGGTTTTACTCCATCTAGGCATAGGCTGACTCCCACTAGAAGCTCACCTGAGGCAGGACCTCAGGATTTGTCCCTCTTGTGGAGTTACGATCATGTATCTCTTTGTTGCTTTGGAAATCCCCGTGCTTTTCTCGTGGTTTTGTTTCCATACAGTGACCACATTGTTCTGTCTCTCTGGCTTTGCCTCTGTTACCTGACGGTGGACCTGTTTGTCTGCTCTCCACTCCTAAGCTGCTCCAAACATCCCTGCCTTCTACCCAGAGGCACCGACTGTCAAGAGTTGGATAGCAAGGATTTTCTTACTGATCCAGCTGTATATTGTGCTATTTCTAAATTCCAAAAATTTTAGGCACCTGCAGCTTTTCAGTGGCAGAGCAGCCTTGCTTCTTGGCCTTGCTTGGAAATGCCGGTGATAATAGATCTCACTTTAGAAATAAACTGGCCTCGGTGGTGGTATACAGAGCCCCTAGAGCCCTTGTCTAAAACTTGAATCTCAGAGGCAAAGGGAGGTCAGATTTATTTAAAATTGTCATGAATATCCTCATTTCTCAAGTTTGCAGAGATATATTGTCCTTCTCAGTATGGCTGCAGTGTGAAATACCAAACTGTATGAAGACCTGTAGTTAAGTGAATGTTGTAACTGTTTTTTTTATTGAACTGAGCCTTTGGTCTGGGCTTCTGGGAGAAGAGGCAGTATGGATGTTAAGCTTAAAGGAGAGGGGGGTCACTGGTGGTGCCTGGGGCTTCAGAAAAGAGTGAGTCCAAAAGAAAATATGTAAGCCCAGGTTGCAAGTATGTGGAAGTCTCAGACAGCTATGAAAATGGTGTGTGATAGGTATGGCTGTTGAGAGGAAGCTAATGACTCGTGACACAAATCTCTTGCTGTGTAGGTAGGATGTTTCCAGTTGAGTTAGAGTGAATGCTTCCTTTCCAATACCAATTTCTGTAGATTTATCTGCCCTGCCTGAAGTTCCCTTATTATCAGATTCACCCTTGCATAAGCAAGCTTAAAATAGCAACCTTGGACAGGGTGAAATGGTTCTTTCAGAGCTCATACTGGCCCGGTGGTTCAGCATGCCACTGCACCTGCTAAGGCAGGCTGTGTGTTGCCTCCTGCCTGCCCACAGAGCATCCCAGTGAGTGTGGAGATGGAGGTGGAGGAGGCAACACACATTGCTTGAGAAGATTTGCGTAGGTACAGCCAATCTCTTCCCACAGTCATTTTTGAGTCAGTGGCATTAATTTATTTTGATTTGCAACAAGAATGTCAGTGAACAGGACACTTTACTGCCCAGTAAAAAAATAATAAAAAAATTATCTGCAATTTGCTTACCAGTTTTATTTTTACAAAAGAGCACCATGCATCTCCACAGATGCATAGGCTGGATTAAGGAGTAGCCTAATACTAGCTAGCGGTTCTTTTCTCATGAAGGGTAGAAACCAGAAAGAGGAAGGCTTTGCTTTTCTCAAAGTGACATAAGAGATGATGATTTCCTAAAGTAAACTCTGTTCTGATTTTTTTTTTTTTCCACGTTCAATAGAGTTGACTTTACTGGAACAGCAGGTTCCAGAGAAAAATAGAGTTTATGAAAGAAAGAGATTTAAAATCAGTAGCTCTTAATAATTTTTCGTTTATAGTTTCCAAAACACTGATGTTCACTTTTCAAGGCCAATTTTAGGAACAAAGGTTTGTAGAAATAAAACAAACTTTAGTTTTGCCAGTGAAAAAAGGGGGCAAACAAGATCACTATAATTTATAAACTCTATTTTTAAATAAACTGTAACCTGCCACTTTCAGGAAAAAAAAAAGAAAAAAAAACTACTAGTCATTAAGTAGCTTTGTACATAAAAATTTAGAGGGCAGTAATCTATCTAATGCTATTCATCATGGCTATATATAGAACTATTCTGATAAGTTCAAAAGTCTGATTGATATAGTTGATTTATACAGACCTTATAAGACTCTTTTCTAATTAAAATCTTTAATAAATTTTAAACCAACTAACCAAACAAAAAAAAATATGTACATACTGGTATCTCTTACAAGCAAGGATGTTTCTCATTAGGATTTCTGATTTTCTGACCTTAGCTCAGCACTGTTCCATGCCTTTAGTGGCTGCCAAGAAGAAAAAAGAAAATCATGGGAGAGAAGGTTTGCAGTGAGAGGAAGATGGGTGGCTTGGTAAAAGTATGCTAGCAGGCCAGCTCTGCAGAAGGATCTGGATTACTTGAGAAGCTGCTTGCATTCAGACTAATTACTGCATCCACCCAGGAACAAGGCTGTGTTTCAGAGTATGAAGAATATAGGTCACAGGCACAGAGTGGGTGAAACCGTGCCCTCGGAGGTGCTGTCTCCCAAAGTGACATGGGATTTGGCAGAAATAATTAGCTCCATGTGAGTTCTCATTATGCTATTATGGGAGGTGGGGAGAGGGAGCACTTCTTTGATGTATCAGCAGGAAAATTAAGATATGAGAAGAGGGGAGATCTTCTGTACTGGTGAGATCAATACCAGACAATGAATCCAAGTCTTGTATGGAATTTTTTTAATAAGATTTTCAAAACCTGAGAAGAGAGAAGTAATACAAGAGTTATTTGATTCTGTAAAGTCTGTCTTTTAGAATGAGCTTGAAGAAATGCAGTCTGACATTAAAGACAAAACTAAAAAGTGACGTGATTACTGCTAGGAGTACCTGCCTGAAGAGAGAAAGATGGGTTTTTAACCTGCCAGGCAAAGGTGTGGGTCTGGAAGATAAAATAACAAAAGTCAGACTAGAAGTAAGATGTTCATTTTAAAGGCATGGGTTGGTGACACACTGAAAAAATACACTGAATTCTTCCCTGTTCAGAGTCTCTAAGATGGAAGTTTTATATCTAAATCAGTCCTGTTAAACCATCAAATTTGGGCTATGTACTAGAATCATTGAACAGGTTGCTGTGGCCTGGGTTTTATGGGGAGTTTTATTTCATGCGCAGATTGCTCCATATGGCTTTCAAAATTTAATTCTGAACAAATTAACTGGTGCTAAAGAGTAAAATCTTGATGTTGCAGTAGCATGAAAAGAGTATTAAAATAGTCAATTTGCATATTTTTTTAACAACTTAATCTAATGCTGTAATAATTTCTGTGGAATCCACATATTATCGAGGAACAGTTGGCAAATTAAAGAAATGTGAAAATAGCTCTCTTTTTATATTTATGGAAATGTAATAAATTAATACTGAAATACTGAAGAATGTTACAGTGCAGTTCTGAAAACCCTTTTCAGATTACATTTATATTGCAATTATTGTATTACATTTGTAATGATTGCAGTTATAAATGTAAATACATCCAAAATTGAGTTGTCAAAACAAAAGAAAAACAACCAACAACTGGAAAGGTCAAAGGAAGTGGCAAGCAGCCATTTTCCATTGCAGTCTGTATTTTTGTGGCCAAGTAAAGGGAACAGAAGTGCCAATTCCGTAAGAAGTACCCTCCTATCTCCACTTCATCCCATTTATCCCTTTTAGTTGTTTCCCCTGTGCCAGTGCTGGTGTTCATGTGGCTGCAAGGACTTACACAGTGAGAAGGAAAGTTGTGGTTTCTTTTAGCTTGATTAATTTCATGTTTGGGTTCACTGTCCATTTGCACAACTGAGCTCTGGCAAAGGGAGCAGAGAAAAAAAAAAGATGGTGGGCAGCCAATACCAAAAAATGTTTATTGGACTAGGGGCTGAAAAGTTTTTTCCCATTGTTAGTTTTCCTTTTACTTTTATTCATCTGAAGGGCCCAAAAACAGGGCTTGCTTCCTGAAAGAGATGTCTTTGTTTTTACTTCCAATTGTACATAGCACTTGTTCTCCTCAGAATCCAAAACGAGGATTGAAGTGAGCATTTGCCATTTCTTTGTGATGCAGAATTCACTAGCATCAGGACAGGTAGCTGTCATTAGGATCTCATGCTCTACTTCAGTGAGCAAATGCACATCAATTTTATCTACTTGAAAAATCCATCTTTTTCTATCTTGGTCCCTTGGTTCCTTTCACTTTATTTCAATGCAGAATGGGAGATGTTTCCAAGTTATCACTCTGTTCCCAGCCTGCTTCCTACAGGAAGGAGCTAATGAGATGTCGTATTTGTGGAAATGTTACTATATATGCTTGGGTTAAGCTAGGAAAAATTGGCAGTGGAGCTGCAAGGTGGTACCTGCAGCGGTCTCATTCCTCCCTTGGCTGGTCCCTCAGTCTTGGATGAATTACTGCTCTGCACTCCTTCTGGCAGAGCAAAAGTGCAGGTAAAGAGCTGCTGGAGAAAGTAATTTTTTGTCCTGCAGCTCACCCCCCCTGCCATGCCAGCTGTGCACTAATGTGTTTGAGAAGTTTATCTTTGGTGGTATTTATATGACAAGGAATTGAATGAATGCCAGTGGTTGAGTTTAAAATATATATATATATACGTGTATATATATATGTATGTGTATATATATAGTGTATATATATATGTGTGTGTGTGTGTATATATATATATATATATATATATACACGTATATATATATATATAAGCCTTCTATGATACTGCAGGATCACTTTTGCCAACAGAGCTATGCTAGCGATGGGGCGAAGAGCTTTAATTCTTGACTGACTGGCCACAACCCTTAGAGTGAATGCACTTATGCCACCACAAGTTCACTTTCAATGGAAAATGTTTTGGTGGCAGTGGGTTGACTGAAAATAAGCTGTACTAACAAAGGTGCAATTTTGCACCTAATGCAGTGTGCCTGTGTTAGGAGGATCCTGTTAATATACCCATGTCGACAAAGTCCCTGGTGTGACCCTGACTTTGTCCACCATTTGTATGTGGTTTTTTGTGTTTTTTTTTTTTTTTTTGCCAGTATTGAGGGGACAAGTAAGTGGAAGAGTTATGCTGCATCACCTCTTTCACTGTTTGAAGTCCCTTTTGTTACAGTAATGATAGAAAGTAAGATAGGAATGTCCTGTAAGACAGCCATATGGGTGATGCAATCCCATCCCTGTGCTACCTCTTCATGAAGAAAAGTATCTCTTGCTCTTCCACTATTTCTCTTTGTTGTGGGTCTGAACCTGGCCATTGTGGTGGTCAAGGCTGCTGCAAGATTACTGCTTTGCAAGTGACAGACTGGTCCAAAAGTATTTGTTGGGCTAAGCATCCTTGTGGTCCCTAGGGACCACATTCAGGACTGATGTTTTCCTTTCCACATCTCAGATGTTGACTCCAAGGGAAGGTCTTTCCTTCGGCTCTTTTCTTTTAGTTAAGTTAGTTTATTTAGTTAGTTAGTAAATCAACCCATCTCCCACCTCCTGTGTCCAAATGACTTTTGAGAAGAGTTTAGGAAGCTGTCAGTTACTAGGTACTCGTCTGAGGGCAAGAGATAAGCGCAACTTGTCCTTTCCAGTCCCTGGAGGCAGGAGGCATCCCCTGAGCTGTGATGGGTGTTGGTAGTTGCCACCTCCCTAGCCTGGTATGAAGAAGCTGTACTTGGGCAGCTGGCCTCCAGACTGGATGGAGATAAGGTTGCCAACCCTAGGATCTTCTCTGGGATCCCTTCCATTGCTCCATCAGCATCCAATATTACTGCTGAGGTGCCACCAAATTCACGTTCAACTCTGAATCTGGATGCAAGAAAACCAGCATTCAGCGGTAGGCCCGAGCTCTTGGTAGGTTTCATGTACGGTTCACACATAGTCACAGGAAGATCCTCTTCATCCTTAACTCACCATTTGAGAAGTTCTCTTCGATCCAGTTGCCTCTTTGTTATCCATTGCCTATCCTATTTCTTCCCCATAGAAAAAACTTCTTTTTACTCCCCAGTTTCCAGTGTGTCCCCCACTCCACACATTCACCAGCCCCCCAGCACATGTTGGCTCTTGGGGCAGTCTCATCTCTACCTGGACTCTGTGTGAAAAACAGTGAACTCATTGGTTGAAGGCAGCTTGATTTCAGAGATAATACAAAATACCCTCCATTTTCAGGACAGAACAAGTTTCAAATCCTGGAATCCTTGGGATTTAGCAAACTCCCCCAAATTATTATGTACACGAGCAGCTAAATTTAGGAAGCTGGCAATACACTTTCATTTAAGACACAGCTACCATCTGTGATTACAAACCATATAAATAGCTGGTGAAGCACCAGTTTTATTGTTGTTGGCATGTCTGTAGGTTTTATTTAAATAGGTGCCTGGATCTCTATGAGTGAGAAAATTTCTCAGCTCCAGTTGCAAATTCTTCAAAGTACAAACTCTTCCAACTGGATGTTTTCTGGGCTGATGAAACTGTCTGTTCCCACTCCCCAGCCTGGGACTGGAGCAGTGATCCAAATAAAAATAGAAATATATAGAATACTGCAAGCAGCCAGGACAGGAGAATCTAAAGTGCAATAGAGCTGACACTCGGTTTATTAATTTTGGACTTCAGCTCACTGGTGTTTCCTCTTATTGCTTATCTCATCTGGAAGTATCACAGGCGTGGTGGATTTTCCACTTGAGGATTGGTATTCCTCAGTTTGGCATATCTAGTGACATTTCTTCCCTTATCTAGGCTGTGCCAGTGGTATTAGGCCATCAAAGCATCTATCCGGTTGTTTTAAACAAGCTCCGTGTTTCTTCTGTGATCCTGTGTGGCATCTAGCTCTCCCCGATAGCTTCTGCAGCCGTCAGACTTGAGTGTTGGATGAGAAGGCAGAGTGCCTTCAAGAACCTGTCAACAACCTTTCTTCCTTTTTGAGCTGAAAAACTTCGGTCTTAGATCTATTTTTTGCACGTAGGTCTTCTGGAAAGAGTCATGCTGTTTCAAACTGATCGGCGATAACAAGCAAAGCTCTCCTCAGCAGTTTCCTTAAGCCGCTCGCGCAGCACAGAGTTTGACTGACTCTTCGATAGTTGGGCAGCATTTCATTTCCAAAGACGACTCTAAAGCCAGTTAGCATACACTTTCTTTTCTATCTTCTCCAAGTTGTGAGCACTTTGAGATGAGAAAGAAAACAAGTGCTGTTAGGAAGATGTCTGTGCCCCGTGATTCAAACCTTTCTTCCAAAGAGTTCACTTTGGAGTGTTTATCTACCTCATTTGTCTTTAGTTTAGTAACATCGACAGGCCTTGGTACCACTATCACTGACTACACAGCCCCACAGTGTGCAGCTTCTTCTGAGAGTTTTGATATATATATATATATTTTTTTTTTGCAGTAGAAGCCTTCTACTGTCAGGTACATAGCCAGGAAAAATGCTTCAATTCAACCTTCCCAGAGTTAATTCAGAAACGATACTAGCAGTCACAGTACTCATACCTTCCTATGGCCTCTTAACCCAAAAGATCCCCAAGTGCTTTATTTTTGCTGTGAGTCACTGCTCTGCTGTTTGATGTGCAGGGACCGCTGGAGGAAGCCAGCAGCACATAAAGCCTTTTCAGAACATGTTATATTGAAGTCAGACGTGAGAGTTTGATTTCAGAGAGAGATTTTCAGGAGGCAGTATATTATTTCATGATCTGGAAACAGTCAGGATGGTAGGACCCTATGTACCAAATATAATAAATATTACTGAGGCATTTCTTTGAATGCAAATTACCAGGATCTTCACTTGTTCTCTCATGCAAAAATGCACTATTTGAGTCTGGTGCTGTGATTCTATGTAAATAAATTAGGGAAAGAAGTATAACCATTGTTAGTTTAGTCCTGTATTGTCAGATAGCTCAACAATAGGATGCACTGTGAGTCTGAAGATCAGAAAGCACAGAAAGATGTGTGGTCCTTTTCCTGTTTTCTAATGTCCTTCCTTCTCACAACTCCATGAAATAATCTTCCATGATATTTATATGTTGAATTTAAGATTATTCTTGAAAACATGAAGAGATTTTGTATTGCTCATCTGGAGGGATTGACGAAAGTAACCCACTGTGTTTGTCCAGGGGGTCTCGCATCTCTTCCTTTAGGCTATATGGAGTCTCTGTGGTGTCCGGCCACGTTAGCATTACAGCCACATAATACTGCGGTGATGACCTAATTTATTTTTATTATAGATAAACTACTGGGTTAGATGAATGGGACATTTTATTAATGGTTGTCAGTGGAGATCTATTCACACCACTGTCAGAACTTTATCCGGAGTGAGGTCATTTTGAGACTCTCACACTGAATAAGAAAGGGTTCTTTTATCCCAATGTGTTCAAGAGAAAACCTGTTATTTTGGTTTGTATTTTCTCTTTTTCCTTTGAGGACAAATGGGAAAAGACTACTGGGAGATAGCTATCATGTATGTGTCTAGCTCAGCTTTGCAGTAGCAGATGGGCTTCAAGAGGCTAGCTGAAGAAAATAAAATTTCATTTCCTAGCAGACAAGGCCTGAAGCCTTGAAAATCATGAACGATTTGCAAATCCCTCAACTCCTGTTGGTGTTTATAGTGAATAAATTGCCCCAGATATTTCTCAACTTGAGAACAGGGGGTGTTTTTCTTGACCTGCTTCCATTATAGTTGCCAGCCCTCCCCAGAGTGACTGGAGGAGACGACAGTGTCTGGAGAGGCTGACCAAAGTAAGCCAGATGTGCTCCCTGATTTCACCCCTGTCCCCGGGGTGGTGTTGGGGTGCTTTTTGCTGGAGCTTCCATTTCTGATTGTATGTATGTTCTGTGTGTGTTCACGGCCTGCCTGCGGAGTGTGAATGGCCGTGCGTGGTCACGCCTTACCGAAGCGGTTCTGTGCTGGTAATGGGCCACTTTGCACGCAGCCCAGTGCTCAAAAGACTGTTGCCAAAAAAGAATCTGGATAAAGAAAGGATCTTCATGGTGTCTGGATCGGATGGCACAGCTGGCCCTTGCGTGTTGCAGATCTGAGCAAATGTTTTCAGCAACTTGGCTCAGCCCAGTTTTTTTTCACTGAATGTCTTGTAGCAAACGTATCCCTCCGTTCACTGTCAGCTGGTGGCAGAGTGTTCTGGTGATAGGAACGGTGCTGCTACTTGGGACATAATTTATTAGTATGCAAACACTTATTTTGGGTAATGTTAAAACATTAAATAAAATGTGTAAAGGCTGATCGTTGCAGTACTACCTTCCTTTTTGTTGCATTTTTACACCATGTGTTTTTGTGTTGGGGTCGCTATAACACACAGACCGCATCTACAGTTCCATGGGACATCACAAAGAATCATTTATGGGAAATGTTTCTAAGGATTATTTGATGTATTGCAACTCCTTTGTATTACACATACCATTGAAGAAATGTTACAATGAATGTACATTTTTAACAAGCTGCTAACCGTGTAACCTGGGGACTGGAAGCAATCCCCATTTTACATTCACTTGCATGTCTTTCGGTGTTGAAAAAGAAAAATGCTTTATGTTTGGAGGTTTTATTTTTTCATATGCAAAGTGTTTCAAGTCGGTTACCTCATCTAGTGCACTTGCCTCATAAGAATCCCCAGGGCTTCCTCCAACAACTCCAACAAGTTTCTCAGTTTAATTATGAGTGCAATTAATAGATCTGGCAATGTGAAACACAACAATGGCAAATTTCCTCTGAACTACAAGTCAAAAAAGGAGGATTTCTCTGGGACTCTCACCCCTTGAGTTTGGTCCTTCCTGAAAAAAGCCAGACCTGTTTCTTATTCAGCACCACTGGCTTATGGTTAGTTTTATGGCTAAGAAAGATGTTTAGCTCTCAGAATTTCCTTCTTCTTCTTTCTTGCTGCTATTAAGTTGCCTTTATAATTAGGGACTATAACAATTTTTGGATTAGCATTTCCTTCCACTTTGCTCGCCATTTCCTGAGTCTCTTCTGAGTGATAAAAATGAGGTGGTCCGCGTGTGCTCAGACAGGGAGCTCTGCATTGCCTCTTGCTGGAGACACTGGTGGGTACAGAGTTGGGAAGCTACGTGGCAGGTGTACTACCTTTAATGAGCTATTGCTTCTGTCCAAGATGCTAGGAAAACTGGCACAAACCTAACAACATATGAAAGCACAAATAGAGAGGAGCAGAGTACTCCAGCATAGGACTGGACTGTCCTATCCACTTTGCTGAAAAAAAAAAAAATAAAAAATAAAAAAAAAAAAAGAAAGGCTATGGAGCATTTGATGGTAAGGCGCTGGAAAGAACATCTCTCTGACATTTATGGTGCTGATTCTTGGAACACAGAGACCCTGCAAGCAAGTGTGGCAGCTCTAAGACCCCTGCTACTTTTACCTCATCTGATGCTGGTTTGAAGAAAAAGCTGCTTCAGAAACTCAGATTCTAGTTTTTCCACTCACTACCCTAAATCCTGCCAGATCTCCCAGTCCCAAACAAGTTTAGTCTATATTGGCAGAGGATAATGTCACTTCCAGGATATGCTAAGGTCCTGATAGTATCCAACTCAAAGCTGTTACAGGGAAGACCGGACTATGGCTCTTGCTGTCTGTGTGCCATCTGCATCTCTCAGGACTAAGGCCTCTTCCCATTCCCAATGGAACAATTGATGTCACGTTGGGAACTTGATTTCTGCTTCTTGGACTTCTCAGCTCCCATGAAGAATCTCAGGGACCAGCATATCCTTCCTTTGCATTACCTTGTGTCACCTCTTAGACTTCAGTTGCTGCTAAGCAGGAGAGAGTCCAAACTGTATTTAACCATTGATTTTCAATTTGGAGGTGAATTTGGGTTTCTGTAGTCATTTCTACTGAGAGGAGATGAAACCTGTAGGTAACCTGTTGTGCTTCCTGGTTTGTTTGAGAAACTTCATCCGCTGGGACTTGAGTTTGCTGGGAGCAGTGGATCTCCTGAAAGTCCCCTTTATGCAGGTCTCCAGCATTAGGAGGCACAGCAGAAGGGCTTCCTCGAGCTGCCAGAAGTCCTCATCAATTGCTAGGGACAGAAGGTATGAAGAAGCTGTGGAAGCTCATCTCAGGGGGAGGGCAGCAGGGAGATGGAGAAGAAGCGGCTGCTGTAGCTTTAAAGGTGGTACTGAGTAGGGATCGATTTGGAAGGACGTAGTTGACTAAAGGGATCCAAAGCTTGTTTTCCCTGAGTCTTTTTATTCTTCCTGTATCTAATCCCTTTAGAGCCTAATGTCAACCCCTTTTTGTACTGCAATAACACTGTAATATATGCTTGCACTAATTCTTCTGGCACACCGAGCATGCAAGACCGATTTAAAGCTTTTTTCAGAAGAAAAAAACACTGTATTATTGTGTATATAGACATACTGAGAGAGAATTTGAATTCTGTCTCCTGTATAAAAGCATGCATTGATTACCTGTATGTAGACCATGCTGTAAATGCTGCAAAGTACTGTAAAATCCTACACTTGAAACCACAATGAACAGGCAATGTCATCAAAAACAAACAAAACAGAAGCTGTGCAATGGATTTTGTGCCTTTTTTAAATCCATGTATGTTAATCCAGACAATCGGAAAAAGAAAAAAAAAAAAAAAAAAAGAGCTTGTATACTACCAAAACCTTATTAAAGAATCAAAGGCAGCATCTTGGTGTTGGCTGGGTTTTTTGTTTGCTTTCTCGCTTTGCTTTTCTACTCCCCTTGCTTTCCAGCTCTGGGAAGGTGTCCCCTGCTCATCCTTGGGTACATGGGAGCATGGGCAGGAGGTAGAGGAGCTCTGTTAGAACAGGGAGAGTTTAATTATCATTTACCAATGTAACCACTGAAAACTCTCAGTTAAGTCCAATCTGGGAGTGGAAACGGGGTCTTGTGACTGTTGGAGAAGGCCACCTTTGGGAAGGCCACATTGTGACTTCTATTTATGTAACTGTAGGCTAGCACTATATTCACTGGTTTGCATCCAGTCATATCACAGCAACATTTTTCCTCTATCTGTTTCTTTCACAAATTATTCCACTTAAACTGTTTAAAAACAAGAGATGGAAGGGGGGTAGCAAGCCCCCCTGCCACCCATCCTACAGTCTAATGGAAAGTTGATGAGGCTCCCAGAGGAAAATGTTCCCTCTCCCCCACATCAATGCAGATGTGCTCAGGCAAGCAGGTTTTTTGGTTTTTTTGTTTGTTTGTTTTTTCTTTCTCATGGACACTGGACCCACTTTGTGCCATGACAGGGACTGCCACAGTGTGGAGACATACGCACAGGCAAGTTATGGGGTCTCTTCTCCATGCCCTCATGATTCCTGAGATCACCAGAAGGTAATGCAGGTAGAACAGGCACTGTCATCACTCTTCATTGTTGTAGGGACCTGCACACAGTGTGTGCGTGCCTTGAAATGGGACAGGATGGTTATGAGAGCATATTAATGACCTGGATACCAGTACTGCTTCTGAACACATCAGTATGAGTCCTCTCCATGCTGCTGTCCTGAGAAGGATGTCTGGCTACATTCCCAGTCACAAAGGGGAAACTGCGTCTTTGCCGATTTTTGCAGTATTTGCAACATCACCGGGCTGTAGGAACTTTGCAGCCTGTATGGGGTGATGTCAGTC
The DNA here is from genome assembly GCF_009819795.1 of Aythya fuligula. NCBI lineage: Eukaryota > Metazoa > Chordata > Aves > Anseriformes > Anatidae > Aythya > Aythya fuligula. The sequence continues at coordinate 12,809,211 of NC_045561.1, read as the reverse complement.
TCCTCTGAGGTTTTCCCAGTGCCAGTCATCCTGCAAATTTGGTACCCTACCAGTTTACAGTAAACACAAAGCCCCAGAGTCTGCTTGGCTTTTCATGAGCACAGGGAGAGAGGGTCTTCAGGGGGCTGGTCCTGCCTCTGCCAAATGCCAGCAGGTAGGTCTTTTTCTCTCCTGAAAAAGAGAGACCTCTCCTCTATATTTTAAGTGTCCTCTGTGCAAAGCAGGGATATTTGCTACCTTCCAAATACATATTGCTACCCAAAATAACCAGCCAAATTGAATTGACATGCAGTAAGGTTTGATGGAGAGACAAGAGTGTTTAAGAGGTGAAATGTGCAGACTTTGTGAGGAACACACACTTGGATACATCCACATACTGCTGTATGCACTCCTGAACAACTGACAAGTTATAAGAAAGTTGGGATTTGAGATCTTAGCCCAAGGAGGTGGGAAAAAACAGTTGACTGTCCAAGGACAGTCAATATGTCGTCTGAAAAAGTGAGCAGCATAAGCAGATATCAGAGCGTGCTGGAGCAAAGCAAGTCCTTTTGACCCAGCTAGAGCCAGCTCCAGCATAGCTTTGCTCATTCACAGTCTCAGTAGCTTTTTTAAATGGGGTAGCTGCCTCAGCTCATGGCATAGTTCCTGTTCTTTCTTAAGCTGGTGAGCCAACCAGTTCTTTCCAGTAGGGACCTGTGAAGAACAAAGCCCTCCACCTTGAGGGACCCCATCCAACAGGACAGTCCTGGCTGGTGGCAACTCTGCAGAACATCTTCATGAGTACCAGTAGGGTGAGGGAAGCAATTATTTCTCTCTATTAGGCATTTGTGAAATCTGATCTAGAGTACAGTATCCAGGCTGGGGCTCCCCAGTAAAAGATCTTGACACAGTGGAGTGAGCCTAGCAGAGAGCCACCAGCATGGTTAGGAATCAGAGAGGTAGGACATACGAGGTGAGGCTGAGAGAGCTGCATTTATTCGGCCTTAAAAGGAGAAGAATTGGGGCAGGATCTTATTTTTTCTTGCACTACCCGATGAGAGGATGATGCTAGATTCTTCTCAGAGGTGTACAGTGAAAGGTCATGATACACTGGACAAAAATTGCACCAAAGGAAAATTAGATATAGGAATTAGATATAAAGAAAAAAAAATCACCCTGAAGGTTGTCAAACACTTGGACAGGGTCACAAAGTGACTGTGGGATCTCCATCCTTGGAGATACTCAAAACTCAGCTGGAAAAGGCCCAGAGCAACCAGCTCTAAGTTGGTCTTTCTTTGAGGTGTGATCAGAGCAGCGACCTTCAGATATTCCATACATCTTTGTTATTCTACAAATTTGAGACATGAGCTAAGCCTCTCTAGTCCTGACCTTCCAGTATCCTCCTACAAGTCCTCCCCATTGGTACAGCAGAGCAGAAAGGTTGTACTCCAGCCCCTGAGGAACAGTCCTAGAGCAAGTGAGTGTGCAGTAGCAACAAAGACGTGATGTATGTCAAGAGAGGACACAACCTTCTCTGCTGAGGGCTTCAGAGTAGGAACAGCCTGTTCAGCAGCATGGCTACTTGCAGGTAGCTGCTGATCACATTAACTCAACAGTGAACACAGTCTCAGACTTTGAATCCCTGGGATTGTCTTCCTTGTTAACAGCTTCAGATGGTGATAGTAGTGAAGGTAAGAAAATATGTGTTAAAGTAATATTTGACCCAAGACTCGTTTCAACATCTCTTTTACTTGGGGTTGTTAATAACTTTTGTCTTTCGTTTTTGGCATATTTATGCTCTTTGGATTTTCTCCATGATGGGCTTGCAGTGACAAAATAACCACAGCCTCAGGATGCTTTGAGGAATGAATTTTGCCAGTTTTTGGGTAGTGCATGCGACAGGTTAAATAGTCCAAGTCTGCCAAAGGTAGGCAGAAGCCAAACAATCAATGTTGTATCACTGCAGTGTCCAAGCAGGGCAATAGAAAATACACAGAGAAAATGAAATGACAGACAGAAAGGCAGTCAGTCCATTTGCTGAATACCACAAGGAATTTGTACAGGCAGAGGTGGAAATATGTGGAGCTTGGTAAAGTATCTGCAGCATGACTCAACAATAGCAAAGGATAACCAGAGCAGAAGAGGGCAAGAACCGTAATTTATATTACAGCAATGTTGTGCTATTCAGCTCAGGGTCATACCTTTTTGCTTGGTTTGCTATATTTTATATATATATATATATAAATTATCTCAGACAAACTTCTGATGTCTTGCAAAAGAAAGAATGGTTGAAGAAAGAGTGGTTGCTGGAGACAGGACAGAGGATACTAAAACAGTATGCCAACTGTGTGCACATTGGGTGTGCTGATGTTCCCTGTTCCCAGAAGGCTGCTGAGATATTAGCTACAAGCAGAGAATAAAATGAATATCAAAAGTTCATAGGATCCCCCAAGTGTACTGTCAACTACAGCAGGGTGAAGTAGAGCAGCGAGTGACCTGCTGTTGGTGTCAGAGCATCCTTTCCAGTGGGAAGCTCAGCACAAAGCAAGACGTTGGTCACAGCTTCTTTGTTCAGGTCCAGTCCCAAAGCTGGGGAAGCACGCCTGCTTGACCAGGACTCCAGGGATAAGCAGATTTGTACAGTGGGTGTATTTCTCAGGAAGAGCAAATCTAGCCAACAGGACAAATCCAACCTTGGGCTCCAAATGGGTTAATTTCCAGGAAGTGCCTCGGAGAAAAGGAGGGAGGAAGCCTAGTGGGTAATTTCCTTTGCAAATGGTGGTAAGTCCATCTAAATAGTCAAAGCTCCACATCTGCCAACCTGATGGAAAAGGTAGAGTGAATCAGTAACAGCCCAAATCTGCTTAATACAGGGCCATCCTCAGAGCCAGGTTTCTGCTTTAAGGAGAGATGGGAATAAGCTTTGGACTCCAAAGGCATTGCCAAAGCCAGCCTGTGATTTATTTTATAAGATAGATAGAAAAATGAAGGCAGCAGCAGGTAGGTTTTGTCAATGGTTAAGGAGAAATGAGGAAACAACCAAAATACAAATGAATCCAGGAGTACTGAATAATGAGTGTCTCTTTATTTTGGAAGAACAATCTATCACCATGCATAATTGCTCAGAGCTGCCCACAAATCTATTTGACATGTCCCTGTTCCATGTGAGCATAAAGATCTTACATTTTCAGGCACAATTATTAGGAGAGATGTAACAAGGAGATTTTCAGTGCAAATTGAAGTTGTGGCATTGGAGTAAAAAGATATGAGAGTTTCTAATTCTCTAGAGAAAAGAGGTCACCTAAATATATTTAAAGAAATCCATTCTGCAGAGTATTGCTACTACAATTTTCATTTACAAACAATTGTTAATTAGACTAAACTTGGATAGGCATTTCCTATTTATTTTGTCCTTTTTTTGCTTGTTCAGTCAAGAGTGTGAGTGAACTGTTGCTTTTCTACTAGTTTTATTTTCAAACATTTCACACTGTACTCCTGTAGCCTTATGGGCAGTCATCCCTCCACAAACTGCAACTTGAAATACGTGTCTCCTCCAACAGTTCAGTTCTCCATTGCTTTTAGTGGTTGGACACACCAGAACCTAATAAAGGTACTTTTTGTGTCAGCATTCGTGACTTAGTGGCTGGTCATTTTAATGAAAACGGATGCCTGTAGAAGACAGAATTAGAAGTTGCTGGACATAAAATGGAAGCAGAAGGGAGAGATGGAAAGCACAGCAGGGGGGCATAGAAGAGCTACAAAGGTTATTGCTGTGGGACAACTTTGGATGGTACTCTGAAGTGGTTAGGAAATGTATCTACCCCAGAGGGGTCCTTGAGCTCACTGTGGCCTGGGCATAAAAGAGAGTTGCTGAATAGTTCCAGTAAGGAAGGAGTGAATATATAAGTACTGAAATAAATATATGAAATTAATAGGTAAGTACTGAGGAAGATTGGGAGACATGACAAAATCATGAAGAACTGCTTGCAAAGAGGCCTTTCTAGTCCAAGTTAATGACTGCTAACAAAGAAACTCCTTTGGCATGTTTTTTTTTTTTTTGTCTTTGTGACTCTCTCAAAGTGTCTTTGTGAATCTCTCCTTCCTAAGGTTGGTACTAATCTAATAACTGAGTTGTCACTGCTCCAATGTATTTTTTGGAATCATGATGGTCTAGATGCTTTCCACTGATTCTTCCCACTGTTGTTGATGCTGATGACGTTTATGCCAGTGATATGTCTGAATACTAACCTTTTTCTTTTGTCCTATATGTTTTTTGGCAGGCATATACACTGAAGTCATTTGAAATGAATGGTCTGCCCAAGGCGGTGCCTTTAAGTTTGCCTTACCAAGACTTCAGAAAAGATGTGTCAGACTACTGGGAAAAGCCTAAGGTATCCCAGCGGATAAAGAGAGTTGATTTCTCAAATGTTGTCCTGACTGCTCCTTGCAAACCCCTGGAACCTTATCTGGAAATGAATGGAAAAGAAGAGGAGGAAGAAGACGAGGAAGAAGACGAGGAGGAAGAAGAAGATGAGGAAGAGGCAGAGGAGGAAGGGGACGAGATTGACATGCATAGTGGTTCCAGCAGTGACCTGAGTCAAAAAAGCACAGAGCGCAGCCAGGAGTGTGCACCATCCACACTCCTGGCCGATGACCAGAAGGGATCCAAGGGTCGAGCTTCCACGGCTGATGGGGACCTGGAACTGGAGGAAGGCTCGAAAACACTAGTGCTGTTTTCACCAGGTGATCTTAAAAAATCCCCGGTGATGACAGACTTGGCTCCAGAAGTTGATCTGGGGACTCTTGCCGCACTGACACCTCAGAGCGAGCGGCCGCAGCCGATGGGTAGCCAGCTAGATGTATCTGAGCCAGGGACCCTGTCCTCAGTCCTTAAATCCGAACCAAAGCCTCCCGTGGCAGTGGCTACAGCTTCTTCCCCGTTTACCAAAGTTGAGCGCACATTTGTTCATATAGCTGAAAAGACCCACTTAAATGTCATGTCTTCCAGCGGCCAGCTGATGAGGCACGAGGAGTACTGCCCCCCGGGCCAGTTTGAAGAGGTGATTATCGAAGAGGAGCTGGAAGATAACCTGGTGCTGGTAGAGAATGGAAGCATCCATTCGGGGCTAGAAGGGGCAGAGACAGAGAGCTGTGCACTTTCGGCTAATCACATTGAAATTGCCTCGGAGACGGTGGGAGAGCAGCAGACCATTCCCAACGGCATAGCAAAGCCTCCTGAGGACAAGCCAGAGTCCTTGGACAAAGTAGCACTCTCTCTGGATTTGGAAGAGCCTGCCGAGGTGGTCATGAAGGAGCCTGAGCTTGAGAAGTCAGCGTCAGTAACAGAACACCTTAAGCCAGCAGAGATCCTCGTGGACACAGCACAGCAGGGTCCCAGGAGGCCTCTGGGCTCTAGGTATAGAAGCCGGATCCCCATTTTGTTCTCTGAGGAGGACACTGGCTCAGATCTTTCAACGTCACTCTCAGCCAAAGAGAGGCTTTATAAGAGGGCAAAGCAACCTGACTTGGCTCGTCTCGTGATGGAGAAGAGGCAAAACCGCCTCCTTAGGCTGGCCTCGGGGGCGTCCTCCTCAGCATCCTCCAGCGACGAGAGGCGGCGAGCCTCAGAAACCCTGTCAGCCACCGGTTCTGAGGAGGACACCCACGACTCTGATGACTCCATCCCACGAAAGGCAGGGAAGGAGAAGGCTGGCCTCCTGGGGAAAGAAGAGAAACTCATAAGCACAAAGAGCAGAATTCCTCGGCCCATCACACCAGTGAAAACACCACTAGAGGCAATGAAGTCGGAGAGCTCCACAGCCGTGGCAATGGCAGTGCTGTGTAGCTCCCCACAGGATGCTGCTGTTGCCCACAGGTAAGCCTGAAATGCTGAACAATGCAGGATATTGGACTTGTTAAGGAATCACAGTGGGGGATTTGCTCACCTCCCACTCCTTTACCCTTCACTTGACCTGAGTGAGTGGTCTGTTCCTGTTTCTTACAGTCATTTCAGCTCACTGATATCTAACATTCCCACCTCTGTTGTTGTCTTTGCCTGAGTCTGGCCAAAAGGCCAAGCCCCTCTTCACTTGCCCTGGCTGTGAAGCCTTCTCCCCTTCCATGAGCTCTTTCATTTTGTCTGATGCTGCTGATAGCAGATCCCTCTTTTGTTGAGCTCTCAATTCTGCAGCGTGTTTACCATGGCCTTGACCCCATAGGAGCACATGGCCTGGCTATTGCATTTAGCTGCCCGGAGATTCTCACAGAAATTCCTCTTCATCCCCCCCTCTTCTCTTTCCTTGCAGGCTTCAGGCACAGAGACCAGCTGGTAATGTCCCAAACGATTGCCGAACAACACAGACACAAAGTCGGCTTCCTCCTTCACCAAGTTCCACTTCTCTTCCTCCACGGAGCAGCTCACGGAGGTCCAGTTGTGCATCCCCTCGGAGCCCTGTTCTTCCTTCAAAAAACCCCAGTGCTTCCCCCAGAAGCCAGTTGCTGCCTCGGAGGGAAAGTCCTTCTCCTTGCCGGCAGCATAAGCCAGGGACTGCCCTTCAGCGAGTTCCACCTTCCCCCCGACCTCAGCCCCAAGCTCAGGCCCCAGGGCCAACAGGAGACTCCCTGCCCTCTCCTGGTGTGGCCAAAAAACGTCAAAGAGGAAAAACCCAGACTCAGAGTCCAGCAACCAAAGGAAAGCAGGTGTCCCCGGAAAGCAAGGCAGCTGCCAGATAATGATCCTCTGCCAACCTGACAGACTGGGTAACTTCTGCATATAGTATACACTTGAGATGCTGCAGCACAGCCTTCCATGCCGGAACCACGAGTGTATAGCAGTAGCTGTACTTCAATGCTTCACTCACTCTCCCCCCACACCGTCGCGATCAGCTCCCCACGGGCCTGAGAGCCTCTGAGCCACGGAGCCTTCTTCGAGGGAAACATCCAGTCCGCAGCTCACGCTTGCTACTGCACAGCACCAAGCAGCGACCCAGGCAGCCTGCCTAGTGCCTGACCCTCCCCTCTCCCTAGGCATTCCCCTCTCTCTGTTAGCAATACCAGTCGCCAATACCGACCCTGGCTTCGGAAAGAGGAGCAGAGGTGATGAGAGCAAGGCCTGCTGGGGAGGAAGGCTCCTGTCCTGCAAGCAGCTCCCTCCTCTCTCTTTGCTGGAGAACACCAGCCTTGGCTGCCAGCACCTGAGTGTTGGCTCACCTCCTGCCACCAGTGTAAGCGAAGGATTGTCACCAGCTCAGCCAAGGGTGATGGATGTGTCGTGAGCTGAGAGGAGAGGAGCAGGAGAGGGGTGGAGGGGGTTTTGCTCTCCTTCCCAGAGGTGCCTCTGCAGGCAGGAGGGGGAGACAGGCAGGTCTTGCTGGATGCTCCTACCTGCTCCAGTGTGTCCCATAGAGGAGGCAGTCTGTTTCTGCAGATGCCCATGTGGCAGGTATTTAGGTGGAAGTAGGGCTGTATTGGCAGCTTGCTGGGAAATCAAGAGCGCTTGCTAATTGATGTGGAAGAGAGCACACTGCAGCTGCTTCTGTCTCAAATACCGAACTGTGACCTGCGGAGACCACATCTCCCAACATAGGTGGTTCCTCTCAACCTCTCAAAGTGTGGTCGGTGCCGCAGTTCTGTAGTCCACCAGACACAGCTCCATCCTGAAGATGTGAATAGTCACTGGATGCCTTCAGCTCAGGTGCCCTCTGCACCTAAATTCCTTGTGCTTTATTGTTCACGCTCTTGGTGTTTGTGAATTTTGGCACTGTGGTTGAAAGTTCCCCTACACAGCAGGGTGGGAAATAATTATCCTGTAGTATATTCAAAAGCTGCTGCTTTGCAAGGAGAGGTTTGCTGGTACACCGTGGGTATCTCGTGCATTTCTAACGGGGAGATCGGGTTTATGTCTTTCTCTTTCTCGGTGCTCAGCTCTTCCACACGTTGCGTGAGAACTAACAATGTGAATACAAAAGCAAGGGCTGTGCTCTTCAAATAATCTTATCAGAGCAGAAGCTTAGCTCTCACTTAGAATTATGCACCAACTTTTTAGCCCCCCAACTAATTAGGAAGGTTTGAAAATTTAAGCCAGGAGGATTGATACCTGTCTGAGCCTGATGAGATCTTGAAGTAGTCACAAAATTTTCCCCTCACTGCACAGGGGGAAACACTCCAGACCCAAATACTTTGGGCTTCACTCCATTTGTCATGGCTTTGCATGAGGCAGAACAAAAATGTGGATGTTCTGCCCACCCATTCCTGCAGCTGCAACTAGCAGCGTCAGTAAATATTTGCAGACAAAAAAGCTCGATGGAGGAATCTGGATGGTAATAACCTTGATTCACTGAACACACATACAAACAGCCACATTCATGGCCATCAAGTCCAAGGAATCCTGAAGTTGTTCACATCTGCGGGAACTGCTCTGGAAAGCATGGAGCCTGAGAGCTGTAATGGGGTGGCTGGGAGAACAGGGCACTCCTTGAACATCTGAAGAGGGAAATGCCTAGAAATAGGTGATGGGAATTACCTCTTTACACAACAGTTTCAGTGTTGGCAACACTAGGAATTTACTTTATACAGCTCAAAATGTTTGTTGTTCTTAAAAGTTGTTCGCCCTTGTAGAGTAAGAAGCATAGCTTCTAGTCTAAAAACACATCCCAGCTCTCATCTCTGAAGAGAAGCGTTGGGAACACCACACCCAGGTTGTGGTTTGATGGACTGAGCTGCCTTTGCCACCAACAGCAGAGGTCCCTCCAAGTTCCAGCTGCTTTTTGCACTGTCCCACCTTACGCTGGGGCAGCTGTTTGGTGAAGTGGCTGGGCACATGGATCCAGTAGGACAACAAGCACTCTGGTTTGCTGGTTTAGTTTTCACCTGTTCATCAGTCAGGTTTAGCCTTTGGTCACACAAACACTTCTGCCAGAAGTGGAGGAAGGAGAGGACAGAGAGTGCATCCACTTCTTCTGGGGGCACAATGCCTTCACATGAGTTTGAAGTGTTGGTCCAACTATGGCCTAAATACGCCCCACGTGTTTTGAAACTAGAAAACAGAATAAACCCAAACTTACAGATTCTTTCTGGAAATACAAATGGTAATGACACTCCTATTGCTTTGTCAAGAGACCATTCATTTTGGAGTGCTTAGATGGTAAGACTTTGTCAGCAAAGCCATTACCAGATGCTCCATCCAGGTCTTAGACATGCCAAAAAGACATTGAAAGAGCTTGGAAAGAGTGCTGTAGGACTATTTATAGGATTAGCAAACCTGCCTTATCATGGGAGGCCAATGAAGCACAATCATTGTATTTGTTCAAGAGAAAGTTTAAATTAGAGTTGTCCATGGCCCAGCTATACCCATGTCAGGGAGGAAGCTCCAGGGCAGAGATCCATCTAGCACAGGAAAGCAGGAAAGACTGAGTAGCTGAGAATGGCAGGTGAAGAAACTGGGCAAGCTTTTAGTTGTGAATTGACTATCCAACAAAATCTTTCACAGGAATGTGGTGACTTTTTATTATTAAAAAGGTTTTCTGAGAAACCTACGTGTCTTCTAAGAGGTCTTCCTACCATGACCCAACCGCAAGTACTAGGCAGGATGCTGGTGACACCAAGGTGGCAGCTCCCTGGTGTGGTGCAGTCATTTCCCCATCATGCAAGACACATGCCACATGTTGGAGAGCCACCAGAAAGGTCCCACAGGTTTCAGAAAGTCAGTGAAAGATTTACAGCACAGAAGATAACAGCCTTTCCTCGTGCTGTTTGACAGGGCTGGGCTGATGGTGCAGCTGGATCCACAGAGATCTGGGAGCACCGGCATGTGCTCCAGGATTTGGTGGCTTGCTGGTTTGGGTTAACCCCACAGGGCCAGGGACTCATTCACTACTTCCCCTCGGCAGGCAGATGTTCAGCCATCTCCAGGAAAGCAGGGTCCATCACATGGAATAGCTTCTTGAGAAGATAAATGCCATAGTTCTGATTGTCCCCTCTTTCTCCTTATTTCCTCCCCAGTTTTATTGTTCAGCATGATGCCATATGATATGGAATATCCCTCTGGTTGCTTTGGGCCATTTGTCCTGGGTCCTCGCTGGCAGGGCAGCACGAGAAGCTGAAAAGCCCTTCAGTGGTAGCACTGCTCTGCAATAACTAAAATATCGTTGTGTTACCAGCACTGTTTTCATCACAAGTCCAAAACATAGCACAGTATGAGCCTCTATGAAGAAAATTAGCTCTCTCCCAGCCAAAACCAGAACGCTTGCTCCCTGTTCCAGGTGTCAGCAGAGATGCTCAGGAAAGCCTCTGCCATGCAGAAGCTGCTCTGGATCTCTTCACTCTGATGTCCAAAATTCTGCCCTTCAAAGGTGAGCGTGGTCCCAGGGGCCAAACACAGCAGATATGTTTGGAGGGAGCTCGACCTGTTGTGTTAGGGAAAAGTTAGACGGCTGAGGGTGAAAGCAGACAATCCAAGCTCTCTCTAGCCCTGAAGGAAAAGATGCCCTGTTACAACCCCAAAAGGCAGGAAAGGCATGGCCGTGCTGTTCCCTGCCATGGAGCATGGTGCATGGGCTCTGCCAAGCTTCAAGGACACGCAGGGATGCTCAAACACCAACAGTAGCGTAAGCAGAGAAGATCCACCTGACCAGACCAGAGGAAACATGTAGAAAAAATAAATAAATGTGCTTGGAGTTGGGGGAGGAGAAGCAGACTTCCCAACACTTTTCCACATTTGTGGGGATTTCTGGAAGCAGCCTGACACGACACATAGGTTCCCTGTTGGTGTGTTTGCTGCAGGGTCTGTCCTGGCCAGTTGCACAGGGCTGTAGCTTTTGAGGGGACTCCTGGAACAGCCCGCTGCCATGTTTGTGTCTGTGTGTGCATGTGTGTGGGTGGCAGGGATGGTTTGGATTTGCTCAGGAGTATGCCCAGAGTTGAGCTTTGTGGGGTCTTGTGCGTGCTGGGAGCAAAAGTGTCTTTGAGTCTACGTGGTATCGAGAGATGCCGCAAACACTCTGCTGAGAGTTTTTGCTTTGCTGGGATCTGCAAATGTCCTGCCTGCTTTCTTGTGTGCTGGCTGAGAAGATGGGCTGCTAAAAATGCGTCAATGGCTGCTGTCTGTCCAGGAGACATTTACAGAGAAATTGGGATAAGGGAGCATGGCAGATCTGAAAGACAGTTCTCAGCACTACAACAGCATGACGACAGGTTATATGGGCAGAGGGAGCAAAAAGACTGATGGTGCCCATCAGGTTAATGCCGTGGAAGGACATAAACATGTGCTGGAGACACTAACCTGAACTTGGTTGGCAGGACATACACTTCTGCTTGTCTTGGTGCAAAAGGTGTTTCAGTCACCGGCATCTCTGAGCTGTGCTTGGAAGTTGTGAGAGGCAGGACACTTTGCTTGCCCTTTCTAAGTAGAGAGTATTATAATATATATATAAATATATATAAAATTATAACAATATAATATAAGTAGTGTCCATTATATATAGTGGCTAAAGGTTGAAAAGGATCCTGGTACCCTCAAAGAAGTGCCCTGGTGCTACGTGACTTCCAGGGTGTGCAGGACCGTGCGCTGCGTGCGGTGACATGGGTGGCGACACAGGGTACCCCTCTGAGCAAGTGAGGCTCCATGAACAAAACACACCGCCTTGGATGGTGGGCAGCCCTCGTGCCTGCCATCAGAGTTGTAATAACCGGTGGACTGCCACACACCTCTGTGTGGCGTGGATCTAGGTCTGGAGACCGCTTGGGTGGTGGCCCTTCACCAACACAAGCACGGTGTTGTGTGCTAACGGCGTGCTTCGATCCAAAGCAAGTTGTGTTGGGGCAAGAATATCTTTGATGTTTCTCCTTCCCAACACAGAGGTGTTTTCTCAGCGTAGATCCTCTGTCAGAAGATGGCTAAACATCTCCTTACAGCCTGACCAGCTCCAGCAGTAGCTCAATGGTCCCTTAGCACACCTCTCCCTTCCCTGTATAGTTTACTGCCCCGTGGCATGATCCCACCACTACTCCTTGTGCACAGACACTGATGCCCACCCGAGGCCTTGCTCCACACATCAATAAACTGCAGTTAAATTAATCCCGTGAACACGGTACAAGTCCCTTTGTGGACCTGATGAGATTGGCTTTGAACAAGCTTCTTCTGGCTTAACTGGCCCATGCTCTATCTGCGATAGGCTGGTTTCACAAAGCACACAGGGACCACCTGGGCATTTGCAACCACCTGTAACTCCATCCATTTGCCAGCTGCTCCAAGGTCCTTTCCTCTTGTTTTGTGTGTCTGAACCACTGAGAGCAGGGTGAGTGCCCAAGGACTCCCTGCTGGCTGGCTCCCAAAGTCCTCTGCAGAACCCTAAATATTTTTTGCTCTTCCTCAGCCTCTTGCTGATATTTGAAGGACTGGGACTGTGCTGATGGTAACAGCAGAGGCAGCTGATGTTAAGATAGCAGGAAGGGAGCTACCACAGCAAATCCACGGGTAGGTTCCTGGTAGGGACCGAGGTGTGAGCACAGGGTCGCTGAGGGAGGCAGGGGCTGCTGTCTACATGGCACTCGAGTAAATGGCTGCTGGGGTGCCAGGGTAGTTCTTGGGCTGCCATCCTCAGGTGGTGTGAAGAGCTCTGCAGAACATAGGGGCTAGGAAAGGAGTCCACATCTAAATCCAGTCCATGTGTGAAAACCAGTGTCAGTGACACTGCTGTCGTGTGGGACCTGGGCCGCTTCTTCTCTGGACGGGAATTGGAGCTGGAAACGCAGATAATTTTGTATATCTCCTTTCAACACATTACCCTGGGACTCTACACTTCTACACTCAGACATCATAGCTGGCACACCGATGTTGTTTTCCTTCACCTCTTGACACAGTCCGACAAAGTCTTTTGGCCTGGAGACAGGACTTTTGCTCCTTGGTACTGTCTGGGAATGCGACTGGGTCCCAAGGCTAAATCTCTCTACATATCTCCTTTGCATTCGTTAGGAAAGCAGCTCGAGAATGTTTACACACTGCAAACAGAATGTACAACTCCGACCAGGAACCACAATCTGGTTCAACTGCATGGCAAATTTCTTGGCCATAAAATCTGGCATGCATCACAGAGGCCCTGTCTGTGTACAGATCCACCCGGCATTTGTCATAACTTCAGATCACGTCTTAAAAAAGAAAAAAATAAACGATGATGCCATTTCTTGTTCATACCAGACACAGTTGTCATTAGATTTGTTATTAAAAGGGGGTTTCTTGATCATGCCATTAAAAGCCTGTCTACCTTTTCATCGGTGTCTTCTCCCATTCATTGGTGTTGCCACGCGAAGCAGAAATGCTACCTGAATTTTTGGCAAAGGGCTTTTGCTGCAGTTATGCTCAGGTTTCATTCCAGTTGTATGGCAACTGGGGCTCCCATTGCTTCTCCGACCCCTCCTGCTGCAACCACGGTGTCCCGGGTTGCCATAAGATCTCCCCACAAGGTACATTATTTTTTCCTACATCATCATAACTCCTCGGTTGCTCACGCTCTGCAAAGAGGTGAGTGTGTTGGACCTGCCTCACTGCAAGAGGCTGGGAATGATGAAGAGCTGGGGATTATCATCTGTGTGGGTATGGCTGATGGAGGAAGGGGCAGGCGGCAACATTTAGGATGTTAGGCAGGAGGTTAAAGACCAGCATCCCTAGAGCCACATTCTCTGAAGTACTGTCAATGCCACAGGCAGGACAGATGGACTGGCAGACCAACAAGGGGTACAAAGTTTTAATGAAAGGCTCAGAAGATTGGTGTGAAAATAAATTAATTAGGAACTCAGAAACTTGTGCTCAGGGATGAACAAACATAAAGACATGCACTGCATCTAAACCACAATACTACCTGTCTGCAGGCGTATAAAATTATTTAAAAATAAAATTGTGTTAGAATTTTAATGTAAAGCCTAGATGTAATTTGAAAACTAAACATCGAGCATCCAGTTTGGGATTACAGCATCCAGTAAGAGCTGTCACAGAGCCTGAATCCTCAAACAAGGATTAGGCTGGAGGCAAGAAAATCATCTGAAAAGTACCACTTGGTAATTGCCTTGTTCTTACAGTCTTTCCCAGACTTCTGTCTGCTGCTAGAGTATGGAGTGAGATTCTTGTTGATTAAAGAAGTCAAAGCCTGGGTCAGAACGACTATTGCTGTATTGATGAAACTGCAAAAGAAGAGGGTCCCTACTCAAACACAGGGCAGAAAAATCAAAACTGAAGTCTCAGTCACCCCAGATAGGAGCTAGGGGATGCTTAGATTTAAATAAGAAAGTTGGTAGGAAGGAAGATAATTGGTGGAACACTAATATCAATGCACAAAATGTGCAGGAAACTGGAGTTGTTCCCATTGCTGGAGGTCTGGTGCTGTGTGGTAAAGGATGCTCCCCTGGACACTTTTTTTTTTAAAAAAAAAAAAAACTCCTTTTGGGGGAACGGCCAGCTGGGAATGGTCTGGGACAAGATGAGAAGGCTGAGAAGAGCTGTGGAGTTACTGGGATGTGATGAGCAAAAGGCCACCTGGGCAGAAAAACACCATCAGGTGTTAAACCCCGCTTCACCCACTCTGTGATCACATCCAAATTACTCTCAGCAGCCACTTCACCCCATCTCCTGCTTCAGTGGAAGAAAATGTATGGCTACATGTACTTTCACACCCACAGCTTTACTGTCTGCACAGGATTTCCAAAAGTAGCTTTCCAGACAGTGCTAAATTCTGCTCCAAGCTCCCCAGGCAGCATTACATGTCTTTTTGAGGTAAAACCCTGCCATTTAATTTAAGTTGCAGTATATTAGGGACATGAGAGCACAAATGTGCCTTAATTGCACTGCACAGCTTCATCTGCCACCCACATCTCCTGTGCCCATGGGCCAGGAGCCCACTTAAGCTCACACCTGGATCCCCCTTCCCTGTCTGAGCCTTATTAAATGTACATGTATTCCTGTCTCCAGCCCTGGCCCTTGGACCTGCCTTGTAGCCTTGTCTCCAGACCCTTCTGCTCCAGCCTGGGCTCTCTGAATGGACCCAGGTTCCTGCTGGCTGCGCTGAGACCCTATGGGACTGTGTCCTCTTGGCGAGGACATGGCCAGTGCTGGGATCCCCTCGGCTCCTGGCTCATCCCCTTCTTGTGCTGCTCTCTGAACCGGTAGGTGTTTATCTTGAGCCCATGGCAATGTGTTACTTCACACAAGATTGTCCTCTGCAAAAGGCAGTGGATTTCCCTTTCTTCTTGTGTCTTTCCCTATCTGAAGGAATAGATCGGGTTCATCCTTCCCTCCTTAAAACCCAGCCTAATAATTCAGGCTGAATTTCTGCCCTGCTACGGTTTCTCAACAGCACTGGTGAGATGAGAGCACAAAGACAATAGTTCCACAAAATGCCTGTGGGAAGGGTCACAAAGCATCTCTGCTGGGTCTGACTGGGGAACAGGCAGGATGCAAGCTCTGGCTGTGGACTGGACCCATGGTCACACCTGGCAGAAGATGTGGAAGTGGCTCAGGTGGCTTCACATTAAAGCTTTTGAGCAAGAAAGGATTTCCCCCTTTGACAGAATTATATCCCATCAGGCACCAGCAGGCCTGGCGTTGTGTAGACCATCCCATGATCATAAATAAATAAATAAATAAATAAATAATCGCCAGTGATATCAGCCTTGGAACCAGGTATTGATAAGCTGGTTCTGTTTTTTCCCATATCATTCCATGCAACTGTAAGGATAGAGGAAAATGCTACCTGTGTCTCTGATTCCTTAACCAAATGTGACACCAAATCAGAATGGCCAAAAGCCACTTTCTTCCAGCAAAAAGCAAAGATTATCAGGAGGCCTCTGTTGGCCTCTCCTCAGCTTTCTCCAACTGAGCTAGAAAATCTGGTGCACACACCTCCTGCCAAGAGCATTTGGACACACCACCACACTTTAGCCTGATACTGCCAGTGTCCTGAGAGGGTCCATCTCAGCTGATTTTGGCCAACTCCATAGGATCTCACTGTCCAAAGAGCAAATCATAGAAAAAATAGACTGCCAGCCTGCCTCATTAGCTGCAGTCAGATGGGGACACCTCTGCCCTCTGAGGCTGAGAGGAGTCTAGGTCATTGCCTCTGGTGGAAGCACTACCTTGCTATTGCAATCTTGCATATATCATGTATTTTCAAGGCACTGAGGCATAACTTTGGGGGAGAGGCAGCACTTCAGAATCTGCAGCATAGCAGAAAAATGCCATTTAAACACCAACCCACAACAACTGTTCAGATATCCAGTTATTATGCAGCAATTGACTTACCCATGTTGTGGCCCTAATTGCTAAAAGAGCAATTCCCTCACTACTTTTACCAGCCAGCCTCTTACAGCTCTGTACACAAGGTATTTCAAAAGTGCAACTGGGAGAAAAAAAAAAGAAAAAAAAGAAAAAAAAAAAAAAAGCCAACTCATTAATGACTGGGCTATTTAAAAATCTTCCTTCTCTACCAATAGTTGGCCTTCTAAAAAGGAGAAGAAAGACTGCTGAAAAAATAAAATATAGAGAGAGAGATGTGAGGTAAAATGCCAACTCTTCTTTCCAGGTTCTTACGTGAGCAGTCAGCCTGTTCTCACTGCTGCCAGGCAGGTCCAAGCCATTTCAGGCAGGTCCTGGGTCTAATCAACCAAGTGGTAGGGCATAGCCATGGCATTTGTACACATGGTGATCATTAACTGTATCTGGTGACTGGTTAAATGAACGTGTTTGGGTTAGAGAAGAACAGCAGTAAAATAATGTATGTTTTTAGCAATTGCACTATGAATAGGAGAGCCCCAGGAGTTGCAGCGCAATGAACTGTAACCTCATTTCTGACGAGGAGGCTAGGCCTGCTTTATAGTTTAAATATGCAAGAGCATATCGACGAGAGTTCCTGTTCCTTGCTCTTGGAAGACCAGTGGTGAAGAAAAACAATTTGCCCTTTAGTTCCTTCAGCTTAAACTGTAACTCTGGAGGGACGGTGCTGTTGGGTGCCCCGGCTCCATTCCTGCTTGCTTCCCCCACGCTCACCCCAGGATAAGCACTGAAATGCTTCGTGGCAAAGACTGGGTCAGCATGTTAGTTAAACATGGATGGCCAGGAATGCTGCTGAGACAACCAAAGATCTCCTCAGGTCACAGCGTGGTGTCCTTTGCCTTATAAACTTTGAGGGAAGGGTCCTGGAGGCTCCTCAATAGAGAGTCAGGGTAAAGCCCCCTCTCCCACTGATCCCAGTTTAACCTGTCCTGATCCCACCCCTTTTCCAAAGCCTGCTCAGTAGTGGGGCAGGGAGCTGCATCTATTTTGTCTTCAAGTGCCAGTGATCCTCCATCCAGATCTCTGCTGGCCGTGGAAGAGATTGTGCAGCTCCTTGTAATTTTGGCAGGCCTGGGGCACCTGGAGCTGCTGGATTTCTTTTTATTTCTGGCTCATGAACCATGTTGTGTGTGTGTGAAGCAAGCTGTGCCAGCTGTTACTGCATCTTCCCAGCTGCTGCATTTTCTAGGCATTGTTTCTATAATTCTAAAAAAAAAAAAAAGTCACCTCTGGCTGAGTAAAGAGCCCCTGTTCCTGGTTAAGAACGTATGAGGAGTGGAAAACTCAAATTAAAGACCCATCTCTTCAAAGAACCCATTTCTGGTGGTGAAGGAAGAAATGTGGTGCAAGGCCTGTGTGGTGGTGGCAGCAGTACCTCTGGTCCTGTCAAGGGCTGTAGGTCCCTCACTTTTGGGCTGTTGCACTGGTCCCCATCCAATTGGTCTCTATCTGGAGACCGATCTTTTATCTCTTATCTCTTCTGGATATCCTCTCACCTCTCCATACTCCCTGCTCCCATGAGGTCATGACTTGAGACAAGCCATGCTAAAAACACACAGCTGATGCACAGCAAGCAGGCTTTGGTGCCCACAGACACAGTGAGTCACCCCTGGTCTCCTGGGGACCTAATTCATGTCCAGCTGGGCCAGCTGGTGATCAGCTCACGAGGCAGAGCTTATTGCAGTGCCTGAGAGGCAGGCAGTGTGTGGCACCCCCAAACCATAAATCATGGCTATTCCCACAGCCTCCTTTCCTAATGTGGATCTCCCTCTCAAAAACCACAATGGGAAGAAAGGGCTCTAAAAAGAGAAGGTGCCTTGTGCTGGGTCCACTTGAAATGGATGTGCTGTGTGCACACAGGATGATTTCGTTGGCTTTACCCCAAATGGACAGTTTTACTGTGACTTTTGACAACCTTTCAGTGAGGTCTCAAAGTCCAAGGGAGTGGCTGTATGAAAAGCCATGGGAAGCTGAGCTCCAAAGACAGAGACCGCTTCTCAAGCTCATGTTGCTGCTCCTTGGTACATAGCTACTCTGAATGAGCAAACTCCGTAGAAAAGATGAAATTTGAAGATCTCTTGCTGGAAATTGGTGGCTTTGGCAGATTCCAGATTTTGATTTTGTTTGTACTATGCCTCGCAAGAATCAACCTTCCCATGCATTTTCTGCTGCACAGCTTTCTTGCTGCTACCCCCTCTCATCACTGTGCAATTCCACACCAAGAGGCATTTGTGAACCTCACCATGGAGGAAATTCTGCTCATCAGCATCCCCCGGGAGCCTGATGGCACCTTCAGGTCCTGTGAGATGTTCTCACAGCCTCAGTTTCACCTACTTCTCAATTCTTCTCTGCAACCAGAAAACGACTCCATCATCCAGAACTGCCAGCATGGATGGGTCTATGACCACTCACAGTTCACCTCCACCATCTCTACCCAGGTAACCCCTGGTCTGTGATCTAGATGAAAATGAAATCAGCTTTGAGAAGTAGATGGAGAGATGTTAGGTGCACCAAATCAAAAGGAAATCTTTGCATTTTAACCAGTGGAAGTTATTTGTTTAGTGAAGATGACCTGGGATGGGGAAGCTCTCTGAAGTTCAGTTAGTCATCAACATTTCTCATAACAAGCATTTGATTTCTTTGGGTGATAGAGAGTGGTGCTGTGGGGAGGAGAGACACATCAGATTTTCTCTGCTTGGGCCATGTGGAATTTGCACAAGATTACAACTATAAGGATTTCATCTTAGCCCGTGACTTACTTTCATGATTCTCCTAACACTTTGTTACTTGTCTTCCTCTGTCGGCCTCTCCTCCCTGATCTCCTGCTTCCCCCTCTTCTCCCAGAGATCATACTGCCTCTCTTACTGTCCCCCCTTGTCTTATCTCTGCCCTTTTGGCATAGCTTTGGTGTTTCACATTTGTTGAGCATGTAGCCTAGCTGGGAAGATGAACAGGACAGAGGGAGAAATGAGGCAGAGGAGTAGCATGCTCACCATGCCACCCAGCCACTGACTAGGAAGTGCTTGAGCTCATGGGGCACCCTGGGGATGAGGCAGCCAGCAGGCATGGGGCTGGTAGGGATGGATAGGCCAGGTGCACATAGGATATGGAGAACAAAATTCAAGGCTCTCCCAGATCAGAGCCCAAAAGAAGTAGGGTTTGTGGCAAGGCAAGGACGATGCTTCAGGAGCAAGATGGTGATCAGCTCACAGCAGGCACTCAGCAGACCAGGGATAAGCCCCCTGGAGACACTGAGGACATCACCCAGCCCAGTACCAGCTCCATCCTCATGCTAGCAGAGGAGGTTCAGCAGCCATAGAGTGGAGATCCCATGGCAAAAGGTTGGATGAACCTGGCCTTGATGGGTAGCAGGTGCCCATCATCCCCATCAGTAGAGTGAGGGCTTTGCTGCATCACCCCTTCTGAAAAGCTGTTGACTCCCAGTGTCCTTATCCCCCTGGAAAACATTTCACAAGTTTAGGAGTCCATCAGTCCAACTACCAGCAGTGTTTCTCGCCATCAGCCAAGAAATGTGCTCTCAAAGGGCCTCCTGCTGAGGTGCAGCACTCTGGCCAGGCATAACCTTGAGCCTGCCCAAGGTCCCTGCCCATCAAACATTAACCACCAGCCTTTTGAAATGCTCTGCTAGGGCTGATAGTGATACCTCTGGGTATTAATACTTTACTTGCAGGCTGTGGTTTTCTTTCCTTGAAAGGCAACCCAAAGCATGGTAGATCTGAGGGGACATTTGGTCTGACAGAAGGCCGATGGATCCTAACCTAGAGCCAATGCCTCCTCCCTACCACCTACCACCTCCAGTTTTAGCAGGCACTGAGGTGAGATGGGCACCAGGTCTGCATCTGATTTCTACACTGTTTCAGGGAGAAAGGTGTAAAGCACCCTTGGAGGAAAAGGCAGGAAAGGTGCTCAGCAGCAGAGGTGCTGGGCTCAGAGCCTCGTGACACCACATTCAAGGTGCAGTGGCCTCGGGCCATGTTCAAAGGGCCACGGCCTCCTCTGGAGTCTTGTGCTTGCAGCCAGAAAGGTTGCTCAAGGTCTGGCCAGCTCTGTCAGAGACACTGCAAGGCTGGGTTGATGATTAAGTTTAGTTTTATCAAGTTACACTCATATGGAAAATTAACTCTGCAGCTTGGCCACAACATTCTGTAATGATTAGCGACATTTGCACCTCCAAGAAAGTAAAATGATGCTCATTAATTGAGTTAAAAAGAATGCCTAGACCACTCTCTTCATAAGAAATCAGTAAGTTAGCCTCAGGAGCTAGTGTTGAGTCCAACTCCTCCTCTGCCTTCTTTCTACCCTGCACAGACAACTTTGAGGAAATTGACCAGGGCAACAGTAACTGGATATCAGCACACATGGAATCATAGAATGATCTAGGTTGGAAAAGACCTTCAAGATCATCAAGCCCAAACATCAGCACAACCTACTGAGTCCCATCACTAAACCATGTTTCTTAGTGCTATGTCCGCACGTCTCTCAAAATACCTCCAGGATAGGGACTCCACCACTGCCCTGGGCAGCCTGTTATAATACCTGAACATCTTCTCCATGAAGAAATTCTTAGTGTCCAATCTAAACTTCCCCTGGTGCAACTTGAGACCATTTCCTTGCATCCCATCACATCCTGAGGTCACTGCAGTGTGGCACCCTGCAGATGTCCATCTGTCCAGGTCTGTCCCCGAAGCATCAGGAGTATGATGGAGAAGCTAGCAGAGAAATGCAACAAGGCAGGTTGAGAACAGCTATCACAAGGGTCAGGAGAGAAAAAAAGGGATCTCTTCATGATGGAGGGGTACCCAGGGAAGCTTTCTGATGCTCAGCAAGTGTCCACAGAGAGGTTGTCACAGTGGGGCTTAACAGCTGGAAGCCTCTGAGCTTTGTAGGTTGCCATTTTACATTTTTCAGGACTCTGGCACTGTCCTATCAGCTGCTCCATGCACAATTCTACATATCAAACAGATTTGGCTAATATGAATTGGAACAGGAGATAGCTATCACTGGAGGGAAAAGGTGAGAATGGAGACAGAAGCTGAACTGGGCACTAAGTGTCATTTTGGACTTGTGTTTCAGTGGGACCTCGTCTGTGAGCAGCGTGGACTGAACCAGGCAACTGCCACCTTCTTCTTCATTGGCGTCACAATCGGGGCCGTGGTGTTTGGATACCTTTCAGACAGGTTTGACCCCTTTCAGGCTGTTCCTTCAGGGCTTCAATTTCAATGAAAAGGCCTTCACAAACCAGTGATGTGCAAAAGGCAACCATAGGGGCAGAGAAAGGAGAGAACACAATCACAAAGGGAGAATTCAGCCTTCCACTTGAAAACTGGAGTAAAGCCATAACTGAGGAGCAATGCAGGGGCTAAATGCTGAGTGATGGCCAACAACTGATTCATGGGGCAGCCAGTTAGGAGCCCACCAGAGAAGCAGCTCTCTGGCCATAGTTAGGAGTAAGGTGCACTGCAACAATAACATTGACCCACAACATTGGGGTCAGCATCACTGTAGGAACAGTAGAAACTAAAAATATCCACTGTCTATGGGACCTATTTTAGGAAAAATAGATGCCTAAAAAGGTGAAAGCTGGTTAAAACAAACAAACAAAGAAACAAACAAAAAAGTTAAATCATTGCAAGTTATCTGGAAATTGCCTAAGGGCACACAGGGGTCAAAGTAAATGCATGCCATGTCTGAAACAGATTTTCAAGAAAGAAAAAAAATGACTCTTGTCATTACAAGAGAAGCAGGTAAAAGAGGTTGCTATAAGCAAGGAGGCTTTCCTTGAGGAAGAGCTAGGGCAATGCCTTGATGAGGAAAATAGGAACAAATCTGCTCTCTCTTGTTAAATGTTAGAATGTGATAATGTAAACTTGAAAAAAAGTCTGAGTAACAACCTAGAAAGGTCATAAATTAAGAAATTAAGTATTTTTGCAAATAGCAGAAGCAGGAAACCTACCATGGAATACGCAGAGCAAGCAAGCAAGCAGGATGTGCCATTCAGTCTACACTATTCAATATTTAATGTCTGAGCTTCCTGTGCAGGAAACTATTTGATTCCTTCCCAGCTTCCTTCCTCTGGGAGTAAACAAGCATTAGGGTGAAGCAGGCTACAAGATCACTGTATAGCAGAGGGAAAACGGCTTCCCAGTACAAAGCTCCCAGTTACTTCTGTATCTTTGATATCTTTGCTTATATCTGTATATTTCTGTGAGGACTCAAGACATCCAGCTGGCCTTCAGTGTGTCTCGACTTTGTGTCTAAAAAGGCTTGATAGCACTTTTGGAGGTGAAAAAAAACAGAATCGGGAAAAGGAGTTAGACAAATTAAGGCAGAGAAGAGCTTTATGTTAGAGCAAAATTAAAAATCAACTGTTTTGTTTGTTTGTTTGTGTTTTGAAAGTGGATTGTAGGGGGAAAGAGCCAGTCGATGATTAAGTGATAAAAGGAGCAACAACAGGGCTGTGGTGTGAGACATAACTGAGTTCGTGCTCACAGAGAGGGAACACACAGCAACAGGTGTTGGAGCTGGAGCCTTCTCAAGAGAAGACCTGCCTTGAAATGAGCTGGTAGAAGAAGGCATGGAGAAAATTCACAAAATGAACGATAGTAAACTGCCAGGACCAGGGAGTGGTCATCCCACAGTCCTACAGGACCCTTAGGATGGAAAAACTGAAATATTGTTGGCATTGTGTGACCTCCACAGCAGAGGACTAGGAAGGTATAATGTATCGAATCAGTTTTTAAACCAGTCCCCAAGAAAGATCTTGGGAACCAGCAGCCAGGCAGCCTGGCATCTAGCTATATTGGGCAAATTGGCTCAGAAACTGTACTGAACAACTGAGCCAGTGGCCACATGACTTTTTTCTCTTTTGCACAAGATTCATACTTTACAAGCAGGCTGTATTTCTTTGAAGATGCTAACAGATATGTGAACAAAGAAGATATCATCTACTTGGATTTCAAGAAGTTTCCTTACAAAAGGCTTCTAAAGAAACTGAGCTGCCCTGCAGTAAGAAAGAAGGTCCCTGCTTGGCTAAATAATTGATCAAAAGCTGGGAAAGAGAAGAGAGGTGTAAGTGTTCAGTTGTCACAATGAAGGAACACCTCTGGGGACCTGATAATTGGATATGTGTGCTTTTCAGCATTTTTCTAAATGATCTGGAAAAGGAGAAAGCAGGGAGGTGAGGCTGAGAGACCAAGCTGGGCAAGACAACCTCTGAGCATGGAGAACTGCAGAAGGATCTTACAAAGCCCAGTGAGTGGATGGGAGCATTAGAAGACAATTTCAGGGTAGATTAATATTTAAAATAAATAAATAAATTATAATTTCATATGTAAAATAGAGGCCTCTGAGCTGACCACAGCTGCTCAGGAGCAAGACTTTGGGGTATGATAGAAAGCTTCAGGCAAACATCTTCTCAGCAATGTGTAGTGGCTGGGGAAGCAAATTTAAAAGTAAGAATTATCAGGAAAGGAATAGAAAGTTAAAGAGAACGTCACCATGCAGAAACATGCATATGTATGGTGGTCCTGTATCCTGAATACCATGTGTAGTTTTGATTTCCTTCTCCCCATCTCTAAAGGTTATAGTAGAAGTTGAGAAAATTTGAAGAAGGCAACAAAAAAGACTAAGTTTTGGCTTGACTTCCAATTAGTCAGACAGGGTAAAGTGGCAGGTAAAGAGGGTTTGATATGTGCTTGTGAGCAGCCCTGAGCAGAGCTGACTGCACTGCCCTGCTGAGCTACCTGGGCACAGGCCCTGCAAGAGAGCAGGTCACATCAGGGGATGGTGCTGGGAGCAGGGCACCCAGTAAATTTGCAGGAAATTTGGCAGATCCTTTTTCCTGTATCAAGTGGGAAGGGTCCTTACCTTGCTCAGCTTTTCTTCTGTTTGGCTCTTCACACATTCTTGGTGTGGGGTTGAGCCAAAACTCCTAAGCAAGCTCAGAGTTTAAGCATGTTTGTGCCCTGATTTGCCTCCCCTGAAGGTGGTTTGCCAGGAGCTGCTGGTGGAAGGACAAGTATAGTATTGGCTCCAGAAGCACCAGGGAAGGGGCCTGGGACTGACAGAGTGGGGATGGGAAAGAAGAGGAGAAGTTATGAAAGAGCAGGTCATGCTACATCCCATAAACCACAGCAAATGTATCGAGCACTTTGTGTTGGTTCCCCATGGCACTCCAGATACAGCAACCAGTCTCCAGTCACAGACTGTTTTTGGAAATCCCACTATTCTGAATCAGTCGGAACTTTCTGGTCATCCATTTGACTTCTCCCCCAGTGAATTTCCCCAGGCTATGAGCATTATCTTTACAAAAGCCATGCTGATTCTTGCACTATTTACTTACCTGCGTGTCTAAGAGTTCTTTTATCATTATTTTTATCCATTTTATCAGTATCAATGCTAGATCTGTTAAACCCCAGATGTCATGCCCCACACCTTTGTAAGACACCATAAAAGCTGATGTCCCCTTAGCAACCTTCATTTTCTCTAACAGAGAAGAGGTCCCACTTGCCCTAATCATAATGCAGTTATTTCATCTCTAGTGCTTTGGGGTGAAAATCTGGCATTTTGCTACACTCATGGTTCATTTTGTTCTAAGATCCTACAGACACTTGCATGTGAGAACACCTCTGCTGTCAATTTTTACCCTGCTAAACCCTCCAAGCACCTTTACTGTGAACATACATATGCAAAAAAAATAAAAATAAAAAAATCTGTTATTGCCTGCTCTTTTCCAAACACTCCTTTTA
Organism: Aythya fuligula; assembly: GCF_009819795.1. NCBI lineage: Eukaryota > Metazoa > Chordata > Aves > Anseriformes > Anatidae > Aythya > Aythya fuligula. The sequence continues at coordinate 12,784,149 of NC_045561.1, read as the reverse complement.
TGCCTCGTCCTTGTACCTCACTGGCTGTGTGATGCTTTGGCAGACTTCCAGATTGGGATATTTATGAAAATGGCTTTTTTATTATTTTTTATGCTTGCGCAGTTTGCTCCTTTTATTATATTTTCCACATTTAATCATTCAGAGGTTGCTCTTTTCCAAATCTTTCTCTCTGAAGACAGTTTTAACCGCATTATTTCTAGCAGCCTTCCTGTAGCCTGCAGTTCAATCCTGCCAGCTTCCCTCTGGTTTCCTTAGCAGGTGGCATGCATTTGCTGAGAGAGTCTAGTAATGGATCCATAAATAGCTGCCTTGTGCCCTGCAGAGAATTTTATGTTTTGATATGCTTCTTGCTGCATTTTTGAGGTATACCTTAATTTCAGAAATGTACCTTCTTTCCTAAGCAGTTACACTTTTGGAAACTGGATCCAGTTTAGGTGGTTTTCTGGATGTTTGCTGCTCTGATCCAGCTGCATTACAATGGCTTTTGCAGACTGGATCTGTTTACATTTCAAAGCAGATCCAGCAAACTGCCTAGGCCAATGCCATCAGTCATTTCTTCTACAGTAGATTCATTAACTAGCTGCTGCATTAAGTCACCTGTGATAACTCTTAAGAATGTTTTTGTGGCATTGTGTCCCAGCACATAATTTTCCCCCACCAGGGTAATGGTCTTTGCCACCATCCTTATCAGGTGGCCACTAGGAGAATGTCAGAATCAGGCCAGGGTTTCAGTCCCTATAGACTGAATGTTACCCATTGACATAAATGTAATTTAATTTATTTTTTTAATTTATATTATTTTTTTAAATTTTTAAAATTTTCACAGTGCTCTCCCCCTCCTCCTCCTTGGGAGCAGGAGCAGCATCTGGTTCAAAGGGGATGATGGAAAGAGGAGGAGTGGGGACAGCTGTTGGAAGGTGTGGGCTGTGCCAACAACATGAATTTTCAATCTGGCATCTCTTCTTTTCATGGTGCTGTTGAATGGGGAGCCCAATATATGTATATACATATATTTTTGATAATTGTTGCTCTGTCCATTTGCAAGACTTGTGCCTGGTGCTCAGAGGGCAGGCTGACTGTCTGTAGGGGATCACATTACTGCAGCACTGTCTATATCCAGAGCAGTTTCCCCCACTCTGAGGCATCATGTAGTCTTTGCAGAGCAGGTGATATTTTCACTGACCTCCTCGAGTCTCTCATTTCGCCACTTCAAACCCTTCTCCTGGACCAGGTTTCCATCCTGTAAGTAACCCATGACTGTGCTTGCGGCAGGTTCGGTCGGAAATCCATGCTCATGCTGTCGCTTGTGTTCTCTGTCATATTCGGGATGCTGAGCGCCGCCTCCGTCTCCTACAGCATGCTGGCCATCACACGGACCCTCACCGGGATGGCCCTGAGTGGCCTCTCCCTGATTGTATTGCCTCTGGGTAAGTGTGGGAGGCTTGGAGGTTTGCAGGGACTTGTGCAGCATGCAGGCACGATTTCAGCATGGGCAGCCAAAAGAACAACCCTCTTGGGAAGATCCAAGCATTACAATTTAGTCCAGTTAATGCTTTAGCAGTCTCGTCAGAATATAACAACCACTTATTAGTACTTCTGTTCCAGCATTAACACTTATAATCCATGCTGCCCAATTCCTGTTAAGCATCATTAGCCGTGCAGAGAAAGCCATAGACAAATTATTGTCCCTTATTCTCTGATACAGGGTTCTTAGCCTTCAAACACAATTAGGAAAATTCATCTGCGTGCCATGTCCTCAGCAGGAGCAGGATGGTGTGTCATTCGCAGGGTGTTTCTTCCTCCCCAGTCTTGAATTTGCAGCAATTGTTTTCATTATGTTCCTGACCCATATTTTTAGAAAGGACAGGAGAAAGAACCAAAAAATAAAGTAAAATAAAATAAAATAAAATAAAATAAAATAAAATAAAATAAAATAAAATAAAATAAAATAAAATAAAATAAAATAAAATAAAATATATATATATATTTAATCACTCAAAGCTAGGCAAAACTGAAGCCGTAGACTTTAATTACTTTGATAATTAAAACAAGCTCCAAACTCCAAGCTACCCAGCAGAGCATAGGATGACTTTATAGATACAGTTAGGACATACTAGGCAAGAGTCACTGTACTGTAGAGCAAGCTAAAGGTGCAGCAAAAATGTCCAGAATTTTTGCAGATACAGCCAAAATCAAGTTAAAAAGGTTTCAGGAGTGGACAAGGCCACACAAGACATTACATGTCCCAAGGCCTGCTATGGCTCATTCCTGTTATAAAGTCTGACGCCTAAAAAAAAAAAAAAAAGCAGAGCTTGGGAAGGACATTTATGATTGTTTGATGCTGTAGCAAGATGTCAGGATCTCAGGATCTTTAGAGGAAAATGGGCTTTTAGTTCACACGCAGAAACAAGGAGACCACCATTTGTTCTGGTTTTATATGTGCATTAGTATTTGCTCTCCATGAAGGTGTATTCAGCTTAATATATTTTTTAATCTGGAATAATGTGTGGGCAGAGAAACTAGGAAATAGGAAACTAGGAAACTAGGCAGACAAAATACAGCCGAATAGTAAGGAAAAAAAAAGAGTTTGATGAAGAAGACGACTTGAATGCTACTGAACAGGATAAAAATGTATCATCTAAGGGTTTTTAGCACCATTTTTTTTATTACTGTATATCCAGTATTTCTTCTAAGATTTTACTTTAGTTGCCTACAGCTTTGTGGGAGGTTAAGCATTGTGGATGAATGTTTAAAATGTGCAAAATGTCGGCCAAGCAGCAGAATTCTCCTGGAGGAAAAGACCAGGGACATTGTCTCACTTTGCACTTCTTACAAAGTCCCGCAGACCCTTCCCAGGAGAAGTCCTGTGTGTCCCCGCTGAACGCTGCCTCCCTCTTGCAGGGATGGAGTGGGTGGACATAGAGCACCGCACCTTCTCTGGGGTCCTGACCAGCATCTTCTGGAGCATCGGGAACATGCTGCTGGCCTTGATAGCCTACATGGTGAGAGAATGGCACTGGCTCTTAGTCGCCGTAACAGGACCTTGTCTTCTGAGCATTATCTACCTGTGGTGAGTGCTGCGCCCTGCAGCCTGCGGGCTGTGGTTTGCTTCCCCTGCCCTGTGAGCATGTCAAATATCACAGTGCTGGCCCTGGAATAGCAGGCCTTGAAAACTGAAGTGGCTTGGGTTTCATCTCTCCTCACCTCTGCCAAGGTCAGGAGCCAAGGGTGCACCATGGCTTTGGGAACATCGAGGAGGCAGGACTGAGGCTGAGGCCAGGCATAGGTCTTTGCATTTCCCATGGCCATTCTCAGATGTGTGAGCATTCTAACTGGTCAAATACCTCAGCTTTCTGTGGGCTATTTCCCACCTGTAACTTTAAGGAATATCTGACGTCTCTTAAACCTCACAATGGAGAGATGGTCTATTTAATCAAATAAATTATTTTTCTTCTTTTTTTTTTTTTTTTCCTTTCACATAGCAAGACTGACTAAAATATACAGCTGATTCACTGATACTGTAGTGTGAAGTATGTTAGATTAGTTTATTCAAAGACACAAAACAGTTCTTTGCATGAGCAACTCCATTTCCTAGGTGGACAGATGTCCCTTGTTGAAATCAGCAGAGATATTTCCACAACTGCATAGACCTACCAACAAATAATACTAATGAAAAAGGGGATAGAAACTGATGCTGTTGTTAAACAATGGCTCAAAAATAGATGTAGCCTTTCACCAGTGATTAATGATTTCTGGCAGAGTGTATCATCTGGTATTTTGCTGATCAAGTACAGCACAAAAATATGTGTTCCGCTGGCTTTTTAGTTTGAGGTTTTTTGCTCTTTTTCGAGGACAACTAGCTGTAAAAAAATGAATCCTCAGAAATGTTGAAATTCATATAAATACATTTTGACCCACCCTTTGAAGGATAACTTTCCTTTTTTTCTCTCTCTCTCTTTTGTTAATGCCTTTTATGGAGATGAGTTCTCCAACAAAATATACTGTAGTCTGATCAAAATTCAAGCACCCAAGAAGTCAGTGATTGTCGGATAAGTAAAAGTCCATGGAGTATGGAATCAAAATCAAATTTAGCCCATTCCATGGATATTGCTGATATGGCACCACAACTCAGTTGAGACATTAGACAACCAAATGACATAATATCCTCTGGAGATAGTGACAAGGAGTGCAAAATGCTATTTTTCATTCTTTATATTTGCCAAAATATTAAAAGGTTATGGGAAGGAGTTGAAAACTTTCCAGAAGTCCAGTTCTGTAAATGTTTTTTCTCCACGCATCCTTTTTCATCTACTGATTGACTAGATTGAATAGTTTATTAGTTTTACTGTAGCCTGACTTGGGGCACATAAATCACCAAGAGCTTATAGGGAACCGGTCACAGATCACTCCTCTGAAAGACCCCATTGAGAGATTCTGACAAATATGCGATCTCAGTAAACATCTTACCTACATATTTCTTCAAGCTTCTAAATTCTGTGTTTAGGGACACCCACCTGGTTTTGCCCAGAAGCTGCAAAAAAGCAAGCAGAGAAGCAATAGCAGATTAGGGAATGAGTATTGCTTTAATGCTCACCGTCCATCCTGATGGCGAAGTAGCAGAAGTTGGGTCTCTCTTCTGCGAGGAATACGTGGCCCATATTGCCAAAATTTCTGTGGCAGAGTGTCAGGAAAGGATAAGCTCTTCCATTATTTCCGTAAGAGCAGAATAGCATGCATGTGTAAAGACAGTGTCCTTCTCACAGAGAAGATCCCCTGTCTTTGGCCAGGGCCACGTATGTGGGGTGGAAAACACGGAGTGCCAACAGGAATGATGTCTTCTCTCCTCGCACCAGGTGGGTCCCAGAGTCTGCCCGGTGGCTCATAGCCAACGGCAAAGTGAAACAAGCTCACAAGCACCTGCTTAGATGTGCAAGAATGAATGGGATGAAAGACTTCGCTCTCTCACCAGAGGTGAGAAACTGAAGATCCAGACACATATCCTTCCTCTTCCATTTCCTCTTTCTCTCTGTTTTAATTCTATTTTATACCTGAAGCAATGCTCACAGCCTGCAATGTGATCCACAGGGTGCCATAGTCCATTTTACTCTAGAAAGCACTTATACCCACTGCTAAAGAGAAAACATCAGCTCAGCTCACATAAAGACAGCATGTAGTTAGTGTATTTATTGCACTCAAGGTACTCTATGCAGTGATATCCAAAAATATAAAGGCTAGTCCACCTTAGGCTGGAGAAATAATCTTGTATTTACTGTACATGAGCAACTGGAAGATTGTTGGCTGTGCTGAAGTCAGAGCTCATGAAAATCCTTCACAGCCAGGCTTGGATGGCTGCACATCTGTCACCTCTGAATGATTAGTTCCACATGATTTAAGTCTTGACCTTCTCAAGAGTGACAAAGCTCAGCTGTGAAATCCAGTGGGTACAGAAGTTTGTGGCTCATTAAGCGCTGATATTTTCTTTAATGTCCTCTGCTTTTTCTCTTACCAAAGGAGGAAGATGGGAAACCCCTGGCACAAGCACACGAGCCTTGTGTTTTGCCATCACGGTCCAGATATGCACACAGTGCTCCAGCATCCCCATCAGCCTCTTATCCTGGCCACTATGCCATTTTTAAACAGCAGTTTCTTAATATTTTTTTAAGAGGTGATTAGCCTCTTTGATTTACAATAGACATATGTTGTTTAATCGTGTGAGGAACGATGAGTTTAGGTTGTGGCAGACAGGAGCTGAGTGTGACTCTTCCTTGCCTTTAATCAAGCCAGGAGCTCTGACTAAATGTGTAAAAATAACAAGTTATAACCTCATTCATTCAGCTTTGGCTTATGACTCTGTATTTCAGAGTGCAGCATCACCAGGAAGGACAAGGGATTGTACCCTCAAACTACTCTTAGGGTTAGGAAACATAGCTGGGGCTTCCCCACTATCATAGCCTTGCACCAGGTCACACTGGACCATGACCACTGGACCTTAATCAATAAAGGTTTGCAGTTGTGACACCTTGCTGGATTTATGAGGTTTATAGAAACATGCCTGTTTTCTCATCTGTATCCAAACATGCAAGCAACAGAGGACTGCCTGATTTAAGATTGCTTGATTGATTTGACCATGCTTCAGTGTGTTTTGATGGCTTATCATGATAACAACTGATTTTCCTTATTCAGAAGACTTTGATTCTGAGAGACATATAAATCTCCTGATAACTGCACATTACATTACTGATGTGCTCTCTACTGATGTGCTCTCATATTTAATAGCACTGCCTTATAGAACTCATTAAGCAATTTCCCAGTGTGATTTTTTTTTCAGTGTGAAAAGTTTTGTCACTCTTCCAAAAACTGCAAAGAATGAAAGTCTCATAGTATGCAACTAAACATAAAATCTTAGCTCTTGAACATGCTGTTACTTACAGCTATCCTCCTTCTTTTCCTAACATTATTTCATTCTGTACAATTCTTTTAAACCAGGGAGCTCTTTGAGCTGAGATTTCTCTTTTATTAGATATTTCCAAGCCCCCAGCCCCCCTAACTGTTCAGGACTGTGTTAACTGTAGGTGATGCTGAAAGCCTGCAGACTCCCTCACCCTCTTCCTCCCCAGCTATCACTGAACCATGTGCTTTTAAAATTTCTTGGGGATTCTTGCTGTTCTGGCTCTCCCAGTTGTCCTTCCACATGCTAGGAAATCTGGCCAACAATATGTAGTAGAAGATGTCTTCCATATTAATGTCCTATATTACCCAGTTAAATAGCAAATCATGCAACTTAAAGAGAGGACTGACTGCCATCAGGGTTACTTGAATCTCACATTGAAATTCTCAGCATTGCAGAAGTGGTCTGCTATCAGTGCTATAATTCATCCTTGGCATCTGGATGAAAAGATTTATTATTTGCCTCTGAAAAAAGGCAAAAGTAGAAAAAAAAAAAAAAAAGTAGAAAAGGGAAAGAAAGAAAGTGGGTATACTGAAATAAAAGGAAAACGTGGGTTCAGCAAACCATTAGACAACGTGTGAAAGGATCATCCAAGGTTGCTAAACAGAATGACAGCTCATCTGGTTCAGAGTCCCTGAACTGCTGGAGGCAGTGGCATTTTGGGGGGGATATCTCTATGTACTTGCCCTGCTCTCTGTAGGCTCCACTGCAGGATGTGGTTGGAGACAAGGCACTGGAAATGACCCTCAGGCCCAAGACATTGCAGCACCTCTTCATACATCCAGCCAAGTTGCAGGTTCCCAGCATAAATCTGTGGCTGTGATTAACTCTTTATGCAAAAGCTTTGTTGTAGGCTTTGCTTTCTCTGAAGAGAATATTGATCTGAGAATACGCCACTAGTTAACCAAACTCTCTCCTCAAGGTTTCCTTAAAATTTTCCAATTTTAAAAGCCTTACCCCACATTGGCTGATGATTCTTGAGCATGGTGAAGCAAAGCCACATTGCCATCTCTCCCAAGGTTAGGTGTCCACATCATAGCTGTCTGCAGTCTCCTTTAGAGCCTTGCAATCTAATGAACAGAGTTGATGGAGTTTAGCATGTGATTCTTCTGACCAAATGCAGTTACTTGATGAAGAGGGATATAAAAATAATCGTACTTACATAAATGTGAGAAAAAAGCATACAGTTCACTGTTAGCTCCTGCCTGAGACCTGACTCCATGGAAGGCAACTACTTGGGGAATGGGGTGGAACTGGCCAATGCTGACTTTGCTAACATCACAATCTGCTGCAAGCCTTGTTGCCATGTGGGGTATGCAGGTAAGAAGGGATGAATAGGTGAAAAAGACGTCTAAATTGGTAGACAATCTATTAAATATTCTATGAAGACATGCCTCTGATAATATATGTCCAGAGAATTGTTCTGCAATAGGAATGTATGGAAAACTCAATGTGGTGATAGAGCTGGAAAAGATGAGGCTCCAGTCTCTCAAGAGTTTCATGTCTGGATCCTGAATGTACAGCATCTGAACTGTTTTCTTCTTTCTACCTCTCCCAGGCCCTCAGAACGATCACAACAGACAAAAAGCCAGGAGAGAGTTACTCCTACATCAGCTTGTTCAGGACACCAGTCCTGAGGAAGATTTCTCTGTGTTCTGGGGCAGTGTGGTAAGCAGTGTCACTTTGCGTAGGGGATTTATCCTGTACTTGCCCAGATGGTTTTCCCTAATTCCCATCTCCACACACTCCTTGCAGGTTTGGTGTTGCCTTCTCTTACTACGGCATGAGCATGAAACTAACCGGCTTTGGGCTCAACATGTATCTCTCCCAGTTTGTCTTTGGCATCATTGAGATTCCAGCCAAGATAATCGTGTACGTGCTGGTGAATCGAATTGGACGACGGCAGAGTCAGGCATGGTCACTCATCCTGACTGGATTATGCATAGGAGCCAACATCATCATTCCCAAACGTGAGATGCTCTTCTGCTGTACACAGCACTTGCTAAAGGGGAGGTTTCCATTCCATGCAATGCTAGAGAGGGAGAACCATAGATCTTGTCTGCAGGCAACTCTGTATACAGATGCCCTCTGTCTTCAAGGGTGACAGTGGGACAAGGCTGCTAATATGGGCTAGCCCATATATCTGGTGGCAAAAGGTGGTCTCCAGTCCCTGTGAAGTGGCTACAGAAGGTCCAGTTATGACGAGGTTAAGTGTCTTTATTACAGACAATGTCCAACGGGAAATGTTGGGACCTATCCTTTCATCAGTTCAGCTTCCACTCAGGATAACAGTCACCAAACTTTCAGACTTTGATTCAGACCTTGGATGCACTACCTCTAGGGCTAGGAAGCTTCCTTTTCATTTATTTATTTATTTATTTTTGTAAGAGCATTGAACATTCGTTCCTTTTGCACAAGAAACCTTTTCCTAGCTGTTGCTCTTCAACCATTGTCATAAATGTCTTTTCTTTCCTCCCAGCCTTCACTTCCTTACGCTCTGTAGTAGCCATTACGGGCAAAGGTCTCTCAGAAGCTGCATTCACCACTGTCTTCTTGTACACCTCTGAGCTCTACCCCACTGTCCTGAGGTAAGAGATGCCACTGCCTGGGCGCACATCCAGACCCTCAGTGGGAATGTCACCCCTTGGTCTTTGGCATCAGCACAGCAAAAGATGCTGTTGGCTAGACTGCAGGACTGGTGCCTTGCCTCTAGAAGCAGCAGGTTCTAGGGATTACACATCATACTCCTGAGAAAGGGGCAGGGCAGGTGGGTTATGTGGACAGGGAAATGTACTGAAAGGTCAGGACTATTCTGTGTGGGCACATTTTTGAACTCAAGGGATCTGCACGCAGTAAAGTCTTAGCTCCCTGTGATAATCTGTCAGTAACTGCTAAAAGACCCAGGAAGTAATAATTTGAAATATCAGTTTTTATAAGGGACACATACTACCACATGAGTGGTAGCCTTTGATAGCCTTCTGGACATCAGATGATACTAAAGCAGGGATTAACTAGCCTTTCAGGAGGAAAAAGCCAGTTTATATGAAATATCCAGGTACTGGAGACATAAAATTAGGTGCAGTACCAGCATGGTTTGGGATGTAGCTAAGACTGGTGGAGGAAATCTTCTGTTTCTTGTGGAGGTTTCTGTTTGTTTTGTGAAAATCTGAGGGAAAAAAAATACAACGCATGGATTACTGCATGGATCATGGTTTATTTCACCTGTTTCTACCCAGAGTAGAGGACTACCCCTATAGTCCTCTGTCTTTCACTGGTCTGTTTTTTGTGGGAATGGTGCATACTTGAACCAGAGTTTGCAAGGTCTGGTATGAAAGAAGTACCTATATCTTTCTTGTGGTGGTCTCCACCACCATGGTCCCCTACCTTTCCAGGCAGAATGGGATGGGATACACATCCTTCGTGGCACGCCTCGGTGGGGCTTTGGCTCCACTCGTGTTCCTGCTGGATGAGGTGTGGAGGTCTCTGCCCGAGGTGACATACTGCGGCGTGGCAGTGTGCTGCGGCTCGGTGGCCTTCCTGCTCCCGGAGACACTCAATGTGCGCCTGCCTGAAGGCATCGAGGACATCGAGAAGACACAGTGAGTCAGCTCCATCCTGCCCTGCACGTGGAGTCTGATGAGAGGGGCATGGAGATGTCCCACTCTGCTGCCTCTAATTCCCCATCCATGGGTGGCAGCAGATCAAGGGACAGCCCAGCAGGGATCGGGACTGTTAGGCTTCTTGGTCTTCTGTCCATCAGCCTAAATGTGCCTTCTTTTCTTCCAGGGTGAAAGAGCCACTACAAACCAGTGCCCCTGAGGGCATGCCGTTACAGTCTCTTCTGAAGTGAGGGTCTCTGTGGGATAGCCACAGACACTGTGTAGGACTGCAAAACTGAGCCATGCTCTGACCTGCCAACTAAAGAGCCTTCACTATCCTCCTCGTCTCTCTCTGCAGGGAATTGAGGCTGAGGGTATAAAAGGAAGGAGGTGGATCATGAAACCAGCTGGAGGGAGCTAACCCCTCTCTGTAGTGTGGCCAGGAGCAAGAACACTCAGGTCTAATAGGGTCTGGACGTGCAAGGACCCTGTGCTTAGCTCTTCCAGTCTCTGGCCTTGATGGACTAGCAGCACCTTTCAGATTACTGCACAGCCTTCCAGAAACTACAGTCCATTGGTTTACAAGCCACAAGAAAACAGCAATAAAAAACACTGAGTGTGAATTGTACAAAAATAATAATATAAATAATGTCCAAAAAAAAAATAATTATCATCTGAAATAAATCTAACTGGATGGTGGATAAACCATAAACTGTAGCTACAAATATTTCTTGAATTTGGAAGTGGTCTGGAGATTTTCCACACTGAGGGTCAAAGCTAGCAAAAAGTACATGCAGTAATTCCACTGAGAATGGGATAATTCCAAGCATTTGTCCCAAATACACAAAGAAGTTTTTTTTTTTCAGATTATTTACATCTAGTGTATATGTGATATCCATTAAGAAAAAAAAAATCATTACAGGAACTTTTGAATGTAATATTGAGTAATTCAGTAACGGATTTCATTCTGCTTATTGATCTAACACATTGATCTTAAGTTTAGGAAATGCCTTTGCATCTTGCACTTCTGCAAATAACAGAGACAAGGCACCAACTATAAATCTGGAACCCTGACAAAGAGCAGCTTTCTAAATTGGGAAGAGAGAATGGCCTCAGCATCTGAGTCCCAGACACACCATGATTCCCGGGGCTTTGATGTATTTTAAGCTAAGCCACGCACAGGTCTATTAGGATAACACAAACCAATGGCGTATCCGAAAACAGATGAGGAGCCCCATCAAATTCTAGGTCGAAGAGCGCCTCCTAGTAGAAACAAGCTGCATGGCAAAATTTCGTTCACTTTTGCTTTAAGCTAACAAAAGGAAAGCAAACCTCATCCTCAGAGTGAGACATATAATTTTGTGTATTATTTACGCCTCAAAGATTGGGTGAAATAACCATCCAAAATCCCTGAAAGAAAGAGCAATTCCCTATGTACTGCCTTGTGTTCACCAGAGGCAGATCATCGCTCTTATATCAGCAAGTTACAACACCCTGACATTAATAACATATCATAATATTCTTTCAGAAGTGCCATATGCAGAATACTTGTTTGAGATCCTTTTCAGAGTATTGCCCTAGCTACAGCAAGTATCTGAGGGAGATACCCCAAGGTGCTTTTGCAATGAGGGAGCATGCAACCTTTGATAGAAGAATGTGTTTATTAGTAGAAATTTATTATTTTGTACAAGCTTGATATCTCGCATTAGGTCACATTTTGCAGTTGCAGGTTTTCATATCTTTTCCATATACCTGCGAGTGCAATAAGTTATATTTGTAGTGTTGTCATCAGTTTTGGACCTGCAAATAGTACAGCCTCAACTTATATTATCCATCCTGCTAGCTGCCATCGGAACCAGAAAGGAAGTTTCTCCTGTGTTACCAGATGAACCTTAGCAGAATAATGTTGTAGCACTTTCTTCTGAGCCATCCAGGAGCAGGGAAAAAGAAAAGCTGCAAAACTCACTTTGTCACAACCTGGCAGTGCCAGATCAGGAAAACTTTCAATAAAGAAGGTTGATTTTTTCTCCAGAATGGGAGAAGGATGGGATTTAATGTCCTAATGTATTTCTCACCACTTTAGCCTTGTCAAAAAGAAGACAAGTGGGATCCCAAATGACTGGGGTTGATGGTTCCCATTCCCACTCTGTCCATGCAGAAGCATACCCACAGGCCATTCCTCACATATAAGAGGTGTACATACACACACACACACACACACACACACAAATTAAAATGGTTTACTTCTAAATGGCACAGTTGAGATAATATTGCTTTAAAACCCTTTTTGTTTTTTTTCTTGGGGAGGTAAATTAAGCTCTGATTGTTCCAATTTTATATTCAGGAAAAACCTTTTAGCTTCAAAAAGACTGGATTCAGTATCCCAAGATTTGTGTCAGTAAGAATTAGCATCCCATTTAAGCAACCTCCATGTCAGCATCCAGTCAAAGATGATACAAAATAGTCAGACAGTTCTTCTTCATTTGAATCTTGTTATCACCCATTTGGCCTACAGTTGAGTGTTTTCTATGTTCCTTAGACTTTTAATAAAATTGGTGTTTTATTATAACAACTTGGAAACACTAATTGTTTTCACCGTCCATAAGGTGGAAAACATTTCTTTAAGAACGTTTTGCTCAATTTAGCAGAAGAAAAAGAGGTAGGTGAGGAGCCATTTTTAAACCGAGATTTCCCTGTCCTTGAGTCACGTATCGTCTCACGTTGTCAAAGAAAAGGCATGCTGGTCATCACCGATTTACCACACATTTCAGTTCTCTTCAGGAAAATACTGTTGATTTGTTGGAAATGCATCATGATTTATAGCAACCAACACAAGCAGGCAGTGTTGATGGCGTTTCTCATATAGGGTCTGCAAGGAAACCGGGGCATTAACCAAATCAAGAACTCTTTTCATTACTGACAGGTTTGTTAAGATATCTGAACTCTCCATGTTGTGAATTTGTGACATGAGATGGGTGCAGTTGGCTGCAGCCTTGTTTAAGAGGAGGACATGAGCAATGGTTACAAGGAAAGACATATTCAGTAAACAGAAAAAATCTAACTAGATAACAATGCTTGGGAAGGTTAAGTACAGGAAAACTGAAAGATGCCAAGAAGAAAAACGGGATTTGAGGAGTGTGATGGACCAAGGACAACTGTCGGTGTAACAGCTCCCCAGCCTCGCTGTCTCGCAGCCTGGGGCCAGCATCACCCCCAGAGGTGGCCAGGCCCTTTGTCGCTTGCCACCTTGCTCTGCCACCTGTTTTTCACTCCGTTTCACCACGACCAGCCTCGATCTACCCTCAGCACCCTGCTGCGGGCTAAGGAGCACTGAGCAGAGTGGACGACCCCTTCCCTCTCCCCCACGGCTGTGCCCCACAGGAGCCCTTGCAGTGCCAGGCTCAGACCAGAGCCACACGGGCACACCTCTCCGATCCCCAAACCTTCTCCCATCCCCTTTTTCCAGGGGAAAAACAGTGCCGGGACACACACACAGACACACACACACCACCCGCCCCAAGCGCCATCTTCTACCATCTGCAAAACCCGCTCTGCTTCCGGGTCGCCGTGGGGAAGGCGGTGCAGGGGCAGGGCCAGCACCCCCCTGTGTGTCCCCTTGTCCCTCCCTGTCCCCCCCCACCCCACCCGGGGCTGGGGGTAGAGCCCATTTGGGGTCTCCCCGCCCCGCCAGCCGCGGGGCCCGGCGCGGTCCCTCCCCGCGATGAGCTCAGCCCGGCGGCGCGCAGGGGCGGGCGGCCCCGGCCATGCGGAGCCAGGACGGGAGGAGGAGGAGGAGGAGGTGGCGGTGCCGGTGGCCGAGCAGGGCCCTGCCTAAGCTGCGGCGGGGCCCCATGGGCCTGGGGAAGCCGGCGGGTCCCCGGGGTAGGGTCGGGTAAAGGGTCCGGGGGTGTTTCCCCCGCCCGCCGCCATGTACACCTTCGTGGTGCGGGACGAGAACAGCAGCGTCTACGCCGAGGTCTCCCGGCTGCTCCTGGCCAGCGGGCAGTGGAGGCGGCTCAGGAAGGACAACCCCCGCTTCAACCTGATGCTGGGCGAGAGGAACCGGCTCCCCTTCGGCAGGCTGGGTAAGGGCCGGCTCGGTGCTGCCGTGCCGGAGCAGGGTGCGGTGTTGTCGGGGGTCCCCCCCCCTACCCCCGGGCAGCGGGGCTCGGCACCCCCCCGGCACCTCTGCGGGCAGGGTGAGCCCCATGGGGTCCCCCATAGCCTGTGGGGCATCGCCTGGCTGTGCCCTGGTGTCTCCTGGTCCCTTGGGCAGTGGCAGCAGCTCCTCGGGGACAGCTGGCCCCAGACAGCGGGCTCCTTGCCGCAGGGACCCCGCGGCCGCCCCAACCCCAACCCGCATCGCCAGGAACAAAGGGGCAGCAGCAGGGGTCTCCCCGCGGCCCCTTCCAGCCCTGGAACAGGCTCTGTCCCGAAACCGGCCCAGCCCGAAAATGAACAGCCCCTGCTGCCCCTCACCAGGCCTCGAAGGATCGAAGGATCGCCCTCCAGGACAGCATCTGCGATGCCCCCCAAAATACCCAGCCCAGCCTGGGGAGTGGGATGCTGGCAGCGGGGGCTCGCACCCCGCAGCGGGACACTCCCTTTGTTTGGCTCCTCGCGTGCTGAGGACGCTGGCCTCAGGGTCCCCGCCATCCCCAGGGCTGTCTAGTGGGGTCACGACACCCCCACTTCTCAGCCTGCCTGCAGATAAACACTTGAGGCTTTTTTTTTTTTTTGCTGTTGCTCTGCAGGGTCTTGGCGAGGGTGACAGCACGTCTGGTCCCTGCTTGGGGGGCAGGGGGAGAGTTATCGTGGAGGCTGTGCGCATGTAATGCCAGGCCACCCCCCCTTTCTTCTCCCCTCCTGCACATCCCCTTCTGCCAGCATGCGTGGCCGTGGCTGAGCAAGCCCTGGGAGCTTCCCTAGGTGGGTTTGTCCCCTGCCAGCCCTGCTGCTTGTCCCCTACCCCACCAGACAGGGCCGTGCGCTGCCCACAAGCAGGCAGAGCCACGCCAGGCGCTGGCAGCGTTGTGGGGTGCGGCGGGGAGCAGAGATGCACTGTCATTGCCCGTGGCTGGTGGGTGTCCGTGCAGAGTGCCAGCTGCTGGGCTGGCCCCGTGCTGGCTCCTGTCCCCAGCGTGTCGGAGCAGGTTTGGGGTGACCCCAGCACCGCAGCGTGTTTCCCTTCTGCAGTCCTCCCTCTCCTTGGCCTCAGTTTCCTCCATCCTGGGGTGATTTTGCAGCAGTGCTTCTGGCTGCAGAAATATCAGAGCAAGCTAGAGCCCCCCCTGCCCCAGCAGCTTGGGGGCAGGACTGCTTTTGCAGCCCTTTTCTTGCAGATCAAGCCCAGCACCACTTGATCACCCCTGCGCTGTCAGATCGGTAAGTCAGCAGCTCCAGCACCACTCCCCCTGTCTCCACACACACACACACACACATACACACACATACACACATGCTTGTGATTGGAAAGTCCCCGACACATGGCAGTGCCATCTGGTCACCTCCCAGTGCCGGGGTGTTTGCAGGAGGCAGGGGAACCCTGGGAGAGGCTCGAGCAGTGAGGATGCTCACACGTGCTGCAGCCAGCAAAGAACAGAACAGCATGCCCAGCTCAGGGCAACCTCTTACTAACCCCTTCCACCCTAGAGAAGAACCCTGGGATGATGGAAAGGCTTCAGCAGGTCCCTCAGTATGTCATATGACAGGGTACCTAAAATTTTTTTCTTAGAGAGGGACCAGCCTTTGGCACTGACTTCTGTAACCCATCCTCTTATAGCAGGAGCTGGTTGCCTGAAATCAGTAGATTAAGACCAAAAAAAAAATAAATAAATAAACACAGTTATTTTGGTACATCTTCCAAAAATCTCTGCCTTCTCTGGAATCTCTTCCTGAAGCTGTCCCTCTGAGCAGCTGTTGCACGCAGGCTGGCTGGGTTGGGTTCTCCTAAAGGCTCTGCTTGAAACAGGCACTGTTTCGGGGAGTTGTAGGGCAGTGCCTTCCAAAGGGCTGAGCTAGATCGTGTGTCATGGGGGAGTGGTGGGGGAGCCACTGCTGCTGGCGGGCCACAAGCACTCGCTGGTTTCCTACTCCTTGGGCTGATTGTGTCTTTATGCGGTGAGTGTTGGCATCAAAGCCTGTATCTTGCATAAAAGCAGCTTGTGCTAAGGGGAGACAAAGGAGGAGCAGGCTGCAGAGGCCTGACAGAGCAGAAGATGCTGGGCTCTGCTGGCCACTGGAGGATCACCAGTTCACTCGGTGCCTTGACAGCTTATTAACCGCGTTAAATGCACAGAGCAGACCTCGGTGTGCACAAGAACCCGTTCCCTTTCCATCCTTGCTAGCCACCAGCCCCCACGGCACAGGCCACTGCTCCAGAGATGCTCAGCAAACCAACAGGGGCTGAGCATTTCTGATGCCCTGCTACCTCGGATGCCCTGAGAAGCAAGCAAATCAGTAAGCTTGAAACAGGAAGAAATTTGAGAGTTTTTGCTAATTTCTTTCAGTAAATTGGTGCGTGGCAGTGCTGACTGTACCTGGCTTACAGATCTTTCAGCTGTTTTTCATACTTAAAGATCTGTGAATAAAATAATGAGCCAGGTCAAGGCCATGGTTTTGGAGTTGAAATAGATATTCACTGTCTGATCTTGCAGCTGTCTGGTCTTTAGGTTCATGTTTGCTCTGGGCCTTTTTTTCCAGGCAATTACTGCAGAGGGCAACTAAAGCTCTGAATGCTGTTTCAGGGTCTAAATAACTCCCACAAGCATTTGTTTGAAAAAAGAAGGCAAAGATGCAAGTAACTGTCATGCTTGGGGGTCCCTCTGGTCCTCCTAGGTCTTGCTTCAAACCAGAGTGGTTTTCTGTCATATTTTCCCTATGGATGTTGGTTGTTGTTGCCAGGGCTCCAGGTATTGCCTCAGGCATCATTCACCTGTTGCACATCCGTGTTCTGGGGGAGGCTGTGCGCTGCTGCCCGGACCTGCATTACCCCTTGGGGAATGTCTTATAACATTTCCCAGCCCTTTATCTGAGCCAAAAGAGAATCCTGCTGTAAATGCAAAAAAAAAAAAAAAAAAAAAACAAGGTCGTTTCCTAAGATCTTTGTGTCATGGTGTACTTCCCTGCATCTCTGCATCTTCCTACTGCACTTAAGAGTAACTGAAATCCTGGCTCTTAAAAACTGCCACCAGCAAATGGAGAACATTTTTGAGTAGCTCTGCCCGCTCCCAGTGTGAATTAGGAAATGGTTATTTTCTTTTGGAAAATGGAAGCGGCATGTTCAAAACAGACTTGAATAAAAGCATGGTTTTTCTTCCCTGATAGAAAGAAAATGCTGGAGCCAGTACCAGCTGAGAGCCTGTTTCTTTGATGGAAGGCAAGGAAACAGCTTCTTTTTCTTCTCTGCTGCACAGATCCTTTGCACCAAGCGCATGTTTTTCCTCCAGTAATTGAGAAGTTTGCCTGACTTTTCAATTTTCTGTTGCAGGCCACGAACCTGGACTTGTGCAGCTGGTGAATTACTACAGGGGAGCAGACAAGCTGTGCCGCAAAGCATCCCTGGTGAAGTAAGGAATTCACTGAAATGTTGCATGGGATTCGTAGCAATTTTTCTTCTAACTCTTGGCAACTGCTGAACCTGTTGTAAGGGTATTTCAGAGAACAGCTGCCCTGGGGTGTCCCTGCACGTGGTGTCTTCAGACCTCGGTGTTCGTCTGGGCAGATATCTGGGTGCACAATGACCTCTTTGTAACTTCAGGGGAAATGACATTTCCATTGAATTACATCTTGAAACCACAGAGTGTATTGAATCAGACAGACAGGAGCTACAGCTTACAGCCAAATCAAAGGAAAAAAAACAAACAACAAACCGTATCTGTTCTTTCTCCTTGTAGCTACTTAATTAAAACCTACTCCTCTCGTCCTCTGATTCATACAGCGATGAGGCACTAATATTCATTTAGTTAATCAGATTTGTTGGTCAAGCAAATGTCTGGAGACATCTCGAGGAAGACCTGGCTCTGGGAGTTATTTCTGCATGGCCAGCTGTGCCATGGTCTCCTGGGGAAATGGGGGTGAGCTTTCACTGTAGATAACCTCACTCCTTGTGCAAACTCTGCAGTCATTAGGGCATCTTCATGTCAGAGCTCTTGGCCTCCTTCAAGCGTCTGATTACAAGTTAGTGTCTGTTTTTCTCTCCTGAAGCTTGGCTGACTTGTTGTACTCTGGGGTCAAAAATATATCAAGCCACTTACAAAACCAAGGGACCAGAAGTGACATTCCTCTGACAGGGGAATCCCGGGGTGTCACTGACAGACTGCCATTTCAACAGAGGATGCACGCAGAAAGTCAGCACATGGTTAGCTCTGCTTTTGGCCTTCCACAAAACGCAGAATGAGCATTCACAGAGGCAGGCACCTCCCTGGACTCTGAAAGAAAACAGGCCTGAGCCCCACTGGCAGGAGTTTGCTGGCACCTCTAGGCGTAACTGCTGGTAGGAGGGAGTATCTGCCACAGGGAACAGAGACTGCGTAATGCAAAGGGGATCCCAGGCACCTCAGAACAGGAAATGTGTAGCTCTGTCCTTGCCTTCAGCCTGTTCCCCATGGTCTCCGTCCCCATCTGGGACGCCTGATCTGATCTCAGGGGGAAAGGGGTCACAAGCTGAGCAGCAGCCCAGAGAGCATTACTGCTCTGGCTTCCCCTTTGCCTGCTGTTATCACAGCTTCCTTCCTGCCCCGTTTCGCGGTAGCAATCACGCCTCCTCAGTGGCCTCGTGCAGAGACGGGGCAGGGAACTCACTACAAGCTCTAATTACGTGGAAACTTCTCTACTGATTGCTTCGTGATATGTAAAGTACAAAATATTTAACAAAAGCTTGCAGGTCTGGTTCCAGGAGGAGTGCATTGTTGCAGCTTAAGGTTGCTGTGATCTTTTTAAAAAGACCCTAATTTCGAGGGTCTAAAGAGAATATAATTATTTAGTACAGGCTGTCTGTAAGATGCTATTCATTACCAGAGCCCAGGTAATGATGACTTATACTTAGGAAATTATGTCCTCACGGGTCACTCTGGAGATTAACAATCTGGAGATTAACAGCCTGTATCTCTTCACCCAGGCTAATCAAGACGAGCCCTGAGCTATCGGAGTCCTGCACGTGGTTCCCCGAGTCCTATGTGATTTACCCAACCAACCTGAAGACCCCCGTGGCTCCGGCACAGAACGGAATTCGCCATCTCATAAACAACACAAGGACAGATGAGAGGGAGGTCTTCTTGGCAGCTTACAACAGGCGGCGGGAAGGCAAAGAAGGCAACGTGTGGATCGCCAAGTCCTCAGCTGGTGCCAAAGGTTCGTTTTTCAGCAGAATGAGCCACCTTCTCATTCCTTACCCCTTACTTGATCAATAGAGTCCTGGGGCTTGGCTGAGCCCAGCTGATATTGAGCCTGTCTGTGAATGGTTTCGCCTACCTAATCCATGCCAGTCATGCCACAACAGGGCTCTCCTTTTTCTGTTTGGTGGCATCAGGCTCCTGACAAACAGTAACATGCACATGCTAATTAGGACACAGATGGCAGTGAAAGAACTCCCCTTTTTTTCTAGTCATGCACCTCAAAATACTTGCTGCAGGGGAAGGCAGCAGGGCCCAGCAGGCCAAGGGAATGCGGACTGCAAGAGATGGGGAGCATAACAGGGCATGGGGAGGAGGACAATGGACAGGAGAGCAGTCTTCCAGAACAGTGACAAGCACGTCCATGCTGCAGCCAAGCCTGATTTCAGCTGGGCAGAAATACCATTGTTTGTCTTCCACCCAAACCCAAAAACCTGGTGCCAATGTCCCTCCCATGGTCACACTGAGAGACTGACTGAGCAGCTGTGAGCGCAGTGTACCCAAATCACATCCAGGCCCTGGGCAGCCCCAAGCAGAGCAATGCAGTACCTGTATTTCTCTTTCATTTGAATAAGGCAATAGCTACCCAGGTGATAACGTGCCCTTCCTTTTTCCAGGGTCATTGCACAGCTTGCTGTACAGAAATAATGAGCTATTAGGAAGATAGAGCTGGACACAGCTATGGATGTAATGCTTTGGTAATTATCCTATCTGCCAGTTACAGCAGTATCACTGGCATGCTCTCAGAATTTCATTATGAAAACTCGCCTTGCTGTGTGCGCAGAGCCCAGCCCATGGAAGGACCTGGTCTTTTCAAAGGGAACAGGCCCACAAATACTACTCATATTTGCAGAGTCACTTCTGAAGCAGTTTTATAAAAATCATCAGGAAACATGAAAGCCAGAGGTGGCTGCAGGAGGGCTGCGTGATACAACTCATTTGTGCAGGCTTTCCTCACTGCTCTGCTTTCATGGCTCTGTTACTGAGAAGCATCAGAAGAGTATGTGTATTTCATCAAGGAGGAAGGGAGATGAGTCCTTTCGTCACGCCACTGATGGGAAATGTGCCTGTGCAGTGTAACTGTCTGGCAAAGAATCAGTCTGGAAAACTGAAAAGGCCATGGCTGTTACTCACTGCAGCATGGGGAGGTTTAAACTCTAGACGTACTTTATTTAAGCGTGATCCTGTCTTCTTTTCTGCATTAAAGCAAAGTAACTTTTTGTATTCATCACTGTGCTGCAGAACTCAGGATGGGAATTAAAGTGGAAAGAGAGCCTCACGCTAATCTTCTAGAGAGACGTTTAAATGTCTGGGGATTACTTCTGCTGAAGCAGAAAGCTTGTCAGCATTAATTGCTGAGGCAATTTCAGTTCAGAGACAGCCCCTGATTCGGGAGAATTCTAGGAGATGCTTGGTTGTCCATCAGTAAAAGGAAAACTAAAGGTTTAGGATGTCCTGACTTAATGCTAGGAATGCTAGGGAAGGCTGGGAAGCTAGTGACTCACAGGTATGCTCCAAACCATTGTTATCCTACTGGTGCCCCACTGAAGAGCATTTACTTCTTTCCACTCAGTATTTCCTAAAAAAGAAAAAAAAATCACAAAATTAAGAGTAAATTATCAGCTTTAGTCTAAAAGGTTAATTAAATGCTTAACAACAGGCCACAGTGCCAGACAGGTGTTAGATAATTTTACCTGAGCTGGTTTATCCTTCAGTGGCACCGTGCCATCCCTTTATCAAATCCCAGAAGGGATCTGTTCCCTCTTCACTGCTCTGCAGCAGTGATTTCATGACTGGACTTGTGCAAGAAAGGAACAGCGACAGCTTCAGCCAAAATGTGGCAGTATTTAAAAGACACATCTGAATTCTTTAATGAAGAGTTTCCATAGAAGGGGAAAACACTGACTACATGGATGAGCATTTTGAAACAGTTCTTTTCCTAATTCAGCGATGATTTCAATAGTAACTTAAATGGAGTCAGTGAGCAGGGGAACACTGTTTGTGTGTCTGCTTCTGGCAGACAGAAAAGCCAGGCAGGGGAAGAAAGTCTTAGTACAGGATGAAAACAAACCTCCCTCCCCAAAGAAACAAAATAAAGAAAAATCTCACAAGCTGCCAAAGCCCCTTCTCTTCAAACTGCTGAAAAACAGGGAAAAGCAGAAGAAAACTTAAAAAGTGCTAAATGCCCCTCCCTGCCAAGCCCAGCTGGAAAAATAAAAAAAAAAAAAAAACATGCCAGAAAAGAAAATCAAATTCTCCCAACAAAGCAGCTGCCTCACGTCTTGCCAAGGTCCCCGATTGCTCTGCATCTGCTCACACCTAAATAGCTGTCCCCTGCAGACAGGCCCCAGGCAGACCATGCCATCTCAGTACCCTTGGTTTCCGTCTACGTTAGCTCCAGCTGGAAGGGAACCAAATGTCCTATGGCATGGAAAAGGGGAGATACATCTGCCAATATATGGCATGACAATGAGCTAACATGACATTGCTCAGGCACCGGGCAGCCCAGGGGCCATGGGTTCTCATGTGATGCTTGGTTTTCCATGGGAATGATCCACAGTCCACTTGGGCCCGGAAAGAGCTCCAGCAGAGATCCTCCGCCTGATTTTTTCTTTATCTTTCTGTGTCAGGGGAAGGGATCATGATATCTTCAGAGGCTGGAGAGCTCCTAGACTTCATCGATGAGCAGGGACAAGTGCACGTGATCCAGAAATACCTGGAGAAGCCTCTTCTTTTGGAGCCAGGGCATCGCAAGTTCGACATCAGGTAACCTTTTCTGCCTGGATTTTGTAATACTGGTTTGTATTTCTTTGTAGTTTCTTTTTTAAACTGAGACTTGAGTTTGTTCTCTTGCCCCCTAGGAGCTGGGTTCTCGTGGATCATCAATATAATATCTACCTCTACAGAGAGGGTGTCCTGCGGACCTCTTCCGAACCATATAACAGTGCTAATTTCCAGGACAAAACCTGCCACTTGACCAATCACTGCATTCAGAAGGAATATTCCAAAAACTACGGGCGGTATGAGGAAGGGAATGAAATGTTCTTCGAGGAGTTCAACCAGTATCTGATGGATGCCCTGAACACAACGCTTGAGAATAGCATCTTACTGCAAATCAAACACATAATAAGGTAACCAGCTGCCTGTTGCGCAGGGGTACGTAACCCTTCAGTGACAGGGAATCTGTGTGAACACACCTGGGGAAGGAGATGGACAGGAGAAGGAATTAATTTGCATGAATCAGGGGTTTTGACCCAGAGGTAAACTAAAGACAAATCCAGAAAAAAAAAACACAATGTCATTGCCCAGTGAAACAGCAAATGAGGGACTCTATAGATGTTGTTCTCTGAAGAGTATGTGTCAGTGTGTGTGCATTTTGTTGGCTGGAGTGAGCTTCAGCCCAAGCAGAGCCAGCTAGCACTATCAGCTGCTTCCTGGGCACTGAGTAAATTACCTGGAGAGATCATGGCAATGCAGAGAAACCAGGTATGAAATACTGATCCTCCATGGCAGAGTTTTCTTTGCAAATTCCCTGTTGCTGTTACACCAAAATGACATGACACGATCTTTGAGGGTCTCAGTGGCAAATGAGCTCTGAGTGGCAGTTCCCTGGGGGCCTGGTGCAGCTCTTTGTGGATCTGCCTTCTGCTTCAGGCTCTAACTGCAGATCCTCTTTTTCCCCTTGCCTAATCTAGTGGTGAGGGTGGATGCTGCTCTCCAGCTCTTTGGGTGTTAACTCAGGGCTGTTTTAGGGTTTTTTGGACTGTCCACAAATGTTTTGATGTTTGCAGGGACCTGGTTGCCATGATGTGTGTTGTAATTAACGTAATTTGGGGGCTGATAAAATGACACCCAGATACCAGGCACAAGGCAGGCCTGAAGGGACTGCAGGGGGGCACTGCCTGCTTGTTTTCTCATCGGTGTCAGAAAGTGTTGCCCCATCCACTTGATGCTCCAAGCAGTCCCAAGGCAATGGGGGAGCCTTCCACCGACCTGCACCATACACATGGCTTCAGAAGCTGCAGTGCAACCAGTGTGTCCACAGGGCTTTTAATCTCATGTTTCTATTTTTCCCGTCACAGAAGCTGCCTTATGTGTATAGAGCCTGCAATCAGCACAAAGCATCTTCACTACCAGAGCTTCCAGCTCTTTGGCTTTGACTTCATGGTTGATGAGGAGCTGAAAGTCTGGCTCATAGAAGTCAACGGGGCTCCAGCTTGTGCCCAGTGAGTAGTCAGTTTCTGTTATACATTTGTGATGCCACCATTCACATGGCTCACACAAAAGTGAAAAAGGTGGAAGAAAGTGAGTGGAATGGGGCTTTCCCGTGCAAATCCATACCTGATACTCAATTTCTGGACAATTGGATTTGAATGTGACTTGGGTTGTTTTTATTGACACGTTGCAGAATTAATGCCTTGAAACTCAGGTGATTTCTCGGCTTCTCTTGTGGAGCCAGTGGTGGATGGTCTTCGCCTGAACACAGAATAAACGAGTAGCATTAAAGGCAGCAGCTGGAAGTGGGTGACTGAATTTGCAGGCAGTAGGACCCCAGAGCACACCATAGGTGCTGCAGAACTTGAATCAAAGCCTCCACCAGCCACAGGGAAGCTGGGACAGCCAGGCAACTCTGGCCATGAACATCTTGAACAGGCACAGTGAGAGGTGCTTTATTATGCGAGTGAGATGACTGAAAGACTAGAAATCTTTGCTAAATAGGCATCTTTATTATATACAAACTCAGCAGAACAGAAAAGGCTGTTCTACGTTATCTACATTACTATATCTAACATATAATTTTTATACATACATATAAATATGTGTTATATATAATAATAATAATA
This sequence comes from Aythya fuligula, assembly GCF_009819795.1. Classification (NCBI taxonomy): domain Eukaryota; kingdom Metazoa; phylum Chordata; class Aves; order Anseriformes; family Anatidae; genus Aythya; species Aythya fuligula. The sequence goes on along the minus strand of NC_045561.1, from coordinate 12,759,866 downwards.
TTTACATAATATTAATCTACATTAGATGCAGATTAGATTAGGTCATCACTCATACTAGAGAAGAAATACAGGGCCAACCTATCAGGCAGCCCAGTCATCAGCCTTTTCAGGGCTATCCTAATTTATAGCACCCATATCACACAATTCACATTTAAAGGTCAAAAATTGTCTTCTGAAAGCAGTAACATACTCAGGAGCTGAAAAAGCATCTTACAGTTAAGTAGCCCCAGCTGCAGAGGTGGCATTATCATTTCTAGTAAAGACAGCTTTGGTGCTACAAGTGTCCCATATGCCAGCACATTCACTGAGGTTACACATGTATTTTCTTCATCAGAAAACGAAGCTGTTGTTAACTCATTTTTCAAACATCTTCTCTCTTCTGCCTAATCCTGCTTTTTGTGAACCCTGCCATGATGAAATCCTTCCAGCCCTTCTAGGGGAGTCCTGTGAAATCGCTGTGCCTAGCTCACAAGTTAATATACACACTTGCACCCCATTGCAACATTTCATCGAACCATCAGAGAAATCCCCCTGGGCTGCATCCCCACTTGTACAGGGTCTGTTGTGGTAATCACAACTCTCTGAGCTGGGAGACTGGTACAGGGGGTGCTTAGCTGTTGTTTGTCCCCATGCGTCTTGTGGTGACTCAAGTCTGGGGACTGAGGGTGCAGAGATGCTGCTGAGGAGCCTGTTCTGACAGTAAATGGAGAGAAATTGGTTTTGTATTCCTGTGCAGCAAAGAGCAGTGTTGGGAATGGGAGCATCATTGAGAAAGAAGGCAGTTGCTGGGGTAGGAGGGGAGGATACCAGGACATGCCAGCCTCATCTGGTTTGCCTCCCTGGAGCTACCTGTAACAGCAGCGAGATCTTGTAGCTCCCACTGGGAAAACTCATGCCTCTGTAGGAGGAGGTTGGGGGCCTGCTGGTTTGGCCTGCTTGGGCATCTTACTCTGTCTCTCTCTTGTCTCTTAGGAAGCTGTATGCAGAACTCTGCCAAGGAATTGTGGATGTAGCCATCTCTAGCGTTTTCCCCCTCGCTGACACTGGGCAGAAGATGAGCCAGCCATCACCGATCTTTATCAAGCTGTGATGACCACGGGAATGTGTCTGCTGTGTGTAGGGAGAGACTGCACCCACTGGGTCAGCACTGTTCGAAGGCTTATCTCAGTATCATGCCAAAAAGTGATAGGGACAGACTTCTTTTTTGTTCTGGAAAATCATGGGGAAAAAAAACAACAAAACAGGCATCCACACAGAGCAGCGATGAGCCAGAGCTGCTGAGACAACTCTGCCTGCATTCACCAAAATCCACTTTAGAAACAGATCATGTGACTTTGATACCTGAAACAAATCTCTCTGGGAGAACAGCAAGATAACCTTACGATGAAACCCCAACAGGGATACTATAATACTGTATTAGCTCCTCCTTTTCTATAGCGATAACATTGTGGGTTTTTTTTAAGGCAGTTGAGTGAAGAGTACGATGGTCTTCCAGGACGTCGTAGTTGGAAAGTTTTCCTCCTCCCGCTGTGTTTCTTCTTTCCTCACCCACTGCGTAATTAGTGCCTTAGCTCAGCTCCAAATAGGTGACTCCTTTCCCTTGTTCCTCCTCTTTTCCATGGAAAGGAACAAGCTCTCTTGCGTCACAGGATGCATAAATCCAGGAACACTGGGAATTCAGTTTCCTGAGGTCATTTCAAAGCTGGCTGGCTGAACACCCAGGCAACGACATGCAAGGACGCTGTCAGAAAGGGTGCTGAACTGCAGGCAGTGAATTAACCCAAGCAGGGAAGGCTATTTGTTTGTTTATAGTTATCCCTTTTCCTAATGAGATTTGAATCAGTTTCAATGCAAGTCTGATGCAGTTGGATTCTGTTTGAAACAGGTAGAGAGATCCCCCCTGGGACTCACCTGCAGGCTATAGGATTTCTAGCATCATTTCTGTGCTAGGAGTGTTTCGAATAGCTGAAACCCAATCTTCTCAGCTTCTTCTGAGACAATGCAGTGAATTGAGGCTCTTCTCTCAGCTTACTGCCTTTGAGGCTTAAATCTGAAACCTTTCAACCCAAATGATTTTTATCCTGTTTGACCCAGCCGGTTTGATTTTCCTCCATTTTACAAATACTGTAATTTTCTACCCTGAACACAGTGCACAGCTCAGTCCCAGCAAGGAGGAAGAGGGGTGAGATGTAGACCAGGAGAGAGATTCCTTGTCTATAGGTTTGCCACACGGCTGGGGCAGGCTGATATTTTTGTGGGAAAGGGAAGTTAAATTCCGTGAGGTCCCTGAATTTCAGAACTAACATCTACTTTGAGCATGACTTAAATCACATTACCCATCTTGTGAAGTTTGTCTGAATTTTCAGCATAAGCCATCACACCCCTCCTAAAGTAAAGCTCTCTGCAGAGCACAGCAGCATTTCCAGCAGCAGCTGGCTTTGTGAGTGGTGTCTGGCCTGTGCTGTGTCCCAGATTTTTATACAGAGAAGCAAAGTTCAACAATTAGATCTCTGTTCAAGAGGCTACTGGGGTGTCTGCAAAGAACTGAGTGCTCACAGAGTACGTTAAAGCTCATTTGTACAATGGTGGTACTGGGTTTGGGGATTCTTTCCATGTTGCACACGATGTGTGGATGTACCTTAGCTGTGAGGTTACGTGGTTCAAAACATGGTTCAGGGCAGACTGTGCCTGCATGAGCAGCACAGAAGCAGGTCCTGGCAAGGAGGAAAGGAGATAGATTGCCTGATTGAGATCCTCACACACTGCGTGGGAAACCGTCATGGAAAACTGCAGCTCTGGGGATTTGAATCGATTGCAGCAGGAGAGCAGACTGTGCAGCTGAGGTCAGAGCGCCATTCTGCTGCCTCTAGCAGGGAGAGATGGTTGGCACAGAAATAAATGGTTCCTGTTACCCAAAATAAACAAACAAGAAGAGATCGTGGAGGTTACAAGCTTTTGGCTGTCTGTGTGTAAATGGGACCTGAGTCAAGCAGTGGGATTTCGCCCTCAAAAGATCCTGGAGTTGTGATGGACTCATCTCTGCTCATGACTGATATTTGAAAGGTCTTCCTGCCAGCCTGGAGCTCTGTCAGGAGATGATCCTGCCACTTTTCTGGAGACAGAACTGAAGTGTCCAGGCCTCCCTAGAAGAAGATATTTTGGTCATGGTGTAATGGGACAGCCATTCTTTGCAACATGCTGTGAATCCATATGTGGCACTACTTCACACAAGGATGCTCGAATCCAAGAGGGAACAGAGTGCTTAGCAAAACCCAGCAGAAGCATTGCAGAGAGGAAGCATCCCGAAAAGCCACACAAACGCCTCTGGAGCTGTAAACATGCTGAAGTGCTGTGTGGATCAGCGTCTGCACAGCATGTGACAGGCACAAGGTGCACTGGTGCACTCTGAGAAGTGACAAGGAGCAGGAGCATTTTAATATGTGAAAACAGGGCTTTTTTTTTTTTTTTTTTTTTTTTTTTTTTTTTTTTCCCTCTGTACTGTGTGCAGAAGAGGCCTGGACTGTGAGTGCTATTGGGTGGGTTTGTTTCTAGAGGGATCCCAAATACCAGGTCTGGTCTCTGACTTTGGACCTTGGGTGTATTCCGAAGAGGTGCTGTGAACTCTTCAGTTCATGAGTCAGGAGGCAGTGGGGAAGTAGTGAATCATAAGCTAGTAGAGAAGGGTGCAGGAGGAAGACTGGTTGGGTTTTAGTAACCTTTTGATAGCACATAGGTGTCAAAACTTCAATGCAGACTGGGCAAAGCATAGTGGCAGCACGCCAAAATAACAAAGTAGGCCATGATGGCTGTTTAATTCAACTCGCAAAGCTGACAGTTCACGTCTCCATTGGCATTTTCAGGGTATCTTAAAATTAGCTTAACCTAACATAAGCTTAAAAATACATCTTTTTTCTTTTTTTACTTTTTTTTTTTTTCCAGCAAATGCAGGATCTGATAGCAATCACCCTGCTCCAGGATGTACATGAGGTGACAGGACACACTGCACTCTCTCAAGCTCTAGAGCAGCCTAGAGCACAGCTGCTAAGTGTGTGAAGTGAGAAAAAAATGTCCCCATCGTAAAGAAATGAAAAACACACCAGCCCTGGGACACTAAGCCCGTATTTCTTTTCCCCTCAAAAGGGAAATTCAAAAATCAGATCGTTCCCTTCTTTAGTGTAGAGGTCCGTGTTGAAGTAGTGGCATGAGGCCAGGAAAGCAGCCTGGATGCAGGAGAAAGCAGCGGCCTTCACTGGAGCAGCTGATAAAGCCAGGAGAAGTACTGACTCAGGAACCTCTGCCAAACTCCAAGGCCTTTTCTTCCCCCCCCATTGCATCTCAGGTTGCGTTGTGGTACGTCACCAACTGGCTATTTGTGCTGCTCAGCTAAAAGCAGGGCTTCAACTTGATGGTAGAGCCGTGACCACGGGCGACGCAGCTGTTTATAACCTGCCCTTTCAACTGGGTTTCGGGGAGATAGCAATTCAGGGACACTAATCATCAGTAGGTTTGCTGAATTCTTAAAAATAAGCAACAGCCTCAGGAGGAAAATGGCAGGTACTGTTTGTGACTACCACCTGCCATCAAAGTGTTCCTCAAGGTAGAGCACAGAGGTAAATGACAGAGGACAGCATAGTGCCTAAGGTCTTGTCCAGTATATTAGCCAAGCATATATTAGATGTGTATATGGCTGAGGCCTGAGTGTTGCAGCCATGGGTGCATCTTGCGAGTGATGCTCACAAACCCTCGTGAGACTTTCTTTTTTTAGAAAAATGCAAAAATAAATGTTTTCTACCTTATTCCATCTAAAAGGTCAATAGAAAAGGTCTTGCCCTCTTTCCTAAGCTTTCGTAAAGGATGGTGCTGGGTTTCAAGAAGATACCTGCCATACTGCAGAATGTCTCTAGTCTTAGCTCTGCCCTTTTCTGTGGGCCACGAAGGATTTCAGACCCAGGTGCTCTGGCGAGTTTCCAGCAGGGTCTGGTCCAGCTGGGCCCTGGGTTTCAGTTAATTCCCCAATTACTTGTCTCATGCCAGGTTAGTCGTGACTACCATGCAACCGCTGTTGTGCTCCCACAAAATCCAGCAGCCAGCTGCAGCCCACAAAAAAAAAAAAAAAAATGCTGGAGAAGCCTAAGAAGGACTCAGCAGCCATTTCACCCGGCTTCTGCACCCCATTGTGATCAACGCCCTTCAGGACTGCTTGCATGTCCCTGGTCCCAGCATTTCATGTTCTCCATATGCAGCTGTCCCCCCGGGAGCCCTGCTGTGCCATCCGTGGGTTAGTAACCGTGTCTCATTACCCATGTCAGCTCCCACAGGCCACGGAGAGTAGTGGCAGTGCTGGCTGCTCCCACGTCAGCATGCGCGTGTGGGGCCGGCGGGGCTCCGTGTCCCACGTTTCTCCAGCAGCTGCGTCCACGTCTGTCCTTGGCCACCATTAAACGAGCTGATCTCATGGGCTGGCGTCTTTCCTTGGGGCGGCCTGCCCTCCGTCTTTGATGGGCATGGGGAATCACAGAATATCCGGATTTGTAAGGGACCTACAAGGATTATCAAATCCAACTCCTGGGTCTACACAGGCCTACCCAAAATTATCACACAGAATCACAAAATGGTTGAGGTTGGCAGGGACCTCTGAAGATCATGTAGGCCAACCCCACTGCTGAGCAGGATCACCTAGAGCACAATGCGCAGGATGGCATCTGGGTGGGTTTTGAGTATCTCCAGAGAAGGAGACTCCACAGCCTCTCTGGGCAACCTGTTCCAGTGCTCTGTCACCCTCACAGCAAAGAAGTGTCCCCTCATATTGAGCCAGAACGTCTTTTACTTCAGTTTGTCCCCATTGCCTCTTGTCCTGTCACTGGAAACAACTGAAAAAAGGCTGGCTCCATCCTCATGACACCTTCCCCTTAGATATTTATACACAGTAATGATGTCTTATGTGGTTTGGGTTGGAAGGAGCCTGAAAGACCACCCATTTCCAAGTGGGACACCTCACATTGCACCAACTCCCCCAAACGGGAAGCAACCCTGGGGGTGTAAACAGCGCTGAGGCAGCGGCGTGTGGAGCACGAGTGTGTGACATGGCGGCCTGACGGCACCCGTGGCGTGGGCAGGGCATGCCTGCACCTCACAGATAAGCACCTCACAACTCCTCCAGCACCCACACGGCGGGGGGGGTGTCGGGGAGCCCAATTTTTTTTTGTGGGGCTGGAGGGGAGGCATAGCTTGAGGCGTGAGGCGTGAGGAGGGGGGAGGCGCGCATGGGGCTAGCACGTGGCAGTGGCTGCCGCAGCGCCCCCTACTGCTGCTGCTACTACTACTGCTACTACTAGTGCTGCTGCTGCTGCTACTACTGGTTGCAGTGCTGCCGCTGCCCGCCCCGCCCCGCGGCATCCCGGCAGGCGGCGCGGTGCGGGCGGCATGGAGGGCGGCCGGGGGCCGGGTGGCGGCCAGCAGCGCCGCATGAGGCGGCGGCCGCGGCTCCGCAGCGGGGTGCAGCGCGACCTGCCCGCCGCCCACATCGACTCCTTCAACTACGCCATCAGCGAGGGGGTGTACCAAGCGCTGCAGGTCTGGGGGAGCCGAGAGGAGGGTGTGGGGAGGGGGTGTGTGTGTGTGTGCGGATCCCGCTGAGGCGTGTGTCCCTCTTTCCCCGCAGGACATCGCCCCGCTGGAGTTCGCCCTGAGGGACAGCCGCGTGTCGCTGGCCATCGCCGGCGCCGCCATCTCGCCGCCCATGGTGCCGAAGGGGGCGGTGTGCCGGGAGGTGAAGGTGTTCCCCGCCGAGTGCCGGGGGCTGCGCAGCACCTACCGCGGCAAGATCACGGTGAGGTTCAGCTCAACGCCCTTTTTTTTTCCAGGTTCACCGACTTTTTGGGGTGTTCCCGGGAGTCGTGTCCCGTGTGCGGTGCCAGTGAGCTGGTTTTCTTCACACTGAACTCTGAAGAGACCCCATCTCCTCTGCCCTTTCCCCCCCCACAGGATCTTAATCGTGTTCTTCCCTCTGCTGTCGAATTTGTGACAAAATGAGGCAGCCAGTTCAGGAAATCCTAGGAGGAGACAAGTTTACTCTCACAATGTTATAATTAAAATCCTTTTTTTTGCCTGGATCTAGGTTTCAAATAAGCCCAGAATTATAAATCCTTCCTGTTTGTATAATCTCATTATTTTTTTGGGTTGCTCTGACATGTGACTGAAGAAGCATCCCTAGCAAATACTTTGTTCTGCCGTGTGGCTGGCCACCTGCTTTCTGTCCCAGTTCTGTAACTGGGACTGTACTGCACATTTCCATGTGTTCCCTGCAAGCGAATGCTTGTTTGCTGTTTCAGCTTTTATTTTCCTTTCTCTGAAGCATTACAACAAGTAGGTAAAACCTACTGCAAGTGAAACATCTTGACTGAACATAAAAGTGTGACAGTCACACGTTGTTCATGGCTATTTTCCCAACGACTCCTGGATTTTCCTGAGCTAGAGATGCTTTCATTCTTCTTAACTGTATTATCTGCCTCCTTTTTTTTCTATGTGTATTTAATTGTTTTTTCAACCTGTGTACATATTGGAACAAAACATTTTTGCTGTGCCTTGTGTGGAAAAAGTCTTACTTGTTCTCGTCCACTCCCGCTCTTGCACAGTAAAAAGCAGCATATGATCATTCCCTGTCTTCACCACACTGCTTTTAACTGGACGTAGCACTATGGAATTATTCTCAGTTCTCCACAGTAAGTGCCATGGTCTGCTGAGCAGCTTGTCACACAGAAACCAGTTCATGCCAGTATTGAACCAATGATTTCATATTACAATGTAATATTTCATATTACAATTTTTATGTTACAATGCTGCCCCTCAGTATTACATACTAAGGGGCAGTATATTTTTTAAAGCTCGTTCATTATTCTGCCTATAAAATCGGGATTATTTCCTTCCGCTGGGCATTTTATCACTTTGTTTCGTACAGTCAAGGCATCATCCTTCTCCAAACCCACTGCCAGATCTTACTGTTGTAAATAAATTTTCTTTATCAGTACGCTTTTCTTTCTCACCTTTCAATTCACTTATGAAAACGTTAAGTGGACAAGTCTTAGGAAATGCTTGTAATCTGGATGTCTTTTCATTGAACACTTTTTCTTCTACTTTTTCTTTTAATTGTGTGTTAACTTTTTAGGCCTCCTTTCCTACCCTGTGGCAGCCTTTTCTATTTAGGCTGCTTTTTTGAGAGGTCTGAAAGGCAGAGTAAACTCTTAGCAACTTCATACACCCTACTAGCAGCTTCTTCATCTAGTTCAACACTTGTATGATTTTCTTCTGGAAACTCATGTTGACTGTTTACCAGAGTATATTATCTATGTATTTACTAGTTTTGCTTTTTATTATGATTATTACCATTTTAAAGTGGCAAAAGTTGATGAAACAGATTGGTGGTCATGTTAAATGTGCAGTTAATATGTGAGGAAAGTAAAAGGGCAGCTTACTTTGCTCACTGTTCTTGTTGTATCATTTTAGGTTGACATCAGCTGGTCAGTGAATGGCGTTCCACAAGGGACTATTAAACATCCTGTGGGGTATATTCCAATTATGGTGAAGTCTAAATTGTGCAGCCTCTATAATCTGTCTCCCCAAGAGCTCATCCAACGCCATGAGGAGGAAGAGGTAATGAGGATTTTGCAGGTCAGGAAAATCTGCATTTTACATGAGCAGTACATTGGGCCAACAACTTAGAGGACATGAGAATTTGTGTTTTAAGCTTGACTTACATTCTCTGGATGTTCGCTCTTTACGGCAGACATTGGAAGAGGTTTTTCTTATTTTTGGTTGTCTTCTACAAATGTTTTCTTACCTCCTCTCATCTGTGGGCAGTTAAATACAGAAGTACTTATTGCTGGTCCCTCTACTAAGCCACTTGTACCCTTATTCCTAGTATTAATCACTAGAACACTTTTTTTTTTTAATGACACACAATTTGGGGAGCTATGAATTTATTGGTGTTAAGCTTATATGTGACCAGAGGGAGGTTTACTGCACCAAAGTTTCTTTTTGTCTAAAAATTCAATGTTATAACTTATTTTTTTAATATTTTTTTTGTTAATAAATACTTCTAACATGAGCTCTTCGGAGCTATTTACTTGGCCACATAGATTTTTTTTTTTTTTTCCTCCCTTGAAATGAAGGAGCATGCATCCATTTCCTTGCACTGTATGCTAGAATCAGACTTAAAGGTCGCTGACAAAGAGTGCAGCCTTTTCAAGTACAGTGCTGAAACGTGTTTCTTGCTGTTTCATAGCTGAAATATTAAATGTTTGCTTTCACAAAATAATGTGAGCTGTTTTTTCTTTTATTTAAAACATGTTATGAATATTTAAGCACATTACGAGCATTATTCTTTTTTTTTTTTTTTTTCCTGGCAGGAAATGGGAGGCTACTTCATAATTAATGGCTTAGAAAAAGTTATTAGAATGCTGATTATGCCCAGGCGAAATTTCCCTCTTGCAATGACAAGACACAAGTGGAAAAACAGAGGCCCAGGCTTCACAGAGTATGGTAAGCTAAGGAGCTTCCTGCAGCATCCCTCCAGTAAATACGTGTGGACAAATGGAAATGACCAACTATAGCTGATTTTTACTTTTTTTTAACTGCATAATGTTTATATTTTGAGATAAATTTTACTACAAAACCAGGGGGGTTGACAACACCATAATGATGTAAGTACGAAGCAGGTACTTGCCTTGTGGCGTTGTCTGAGCTGCCCATGCTAAGCAAGGAGATTGTATTCCAGGCTGTGGAGTGCATGAAGTTGTTGTTACATGGAAGGACTAACTAGAATCCTATGTTCTGTAGAAGTCATTGTAAAGTGTTGAAGTTGTTTCAGTGAATTTAGTTTTCTGTATTCCAAAATGCTATCTGTAATTTACATAAAACAGATTAACCAGGGTCCATAGCTTTGCCATGTGTACTCGGGTAAATGAGTTGGCATTAAACAAGAGAATTTAGGGGTTTGCACTCGAGCATTACCGTCTGCTGACTTGAGAACCATGGTGTTTCAGAACACACTGCAGTTCCCTGTAAATTTATGTTGAGGGAGGGCCAGTTTAGACAGTCACATTTGTTCTATTTTAATTTCTCCTGCAGTGGACATCCTAGAACAGGACTAGGAAACTTTTGACCTGCAATTCCAGATAGAAGAGATGAGTCTTAGGGCTTTCCATTTCTTAAAAGCTTTATGCGTCCTGTGAGCCTCTCAGCAAATGCTGTGGCTGCTTAGAGATTTTGTCATTAAGAACCAAACTGAGCTACTATCTTCATTTTAAATGAGATGCTGATGCTGAAATCAGAGATCTGCCTGCCTTTTGGTTCTTCGTGGTTGAGAACACAACTTAGCTAATGGCCTAATGAACTGTCTCACCTGTTTGGACTTGTCACAGAAATGCAGTCAGCTGGTTTTGCACAGCTCACGTTGGTCTTTGCTTGTGTTAATTTTTGCAGGAGTAGTGATGCACTGCGTTAAGGAGGAGCACGCTGCAATAAATATGAACCTTCACTACTTGGAAAACGGTTGTGTCATGTTGAACTTCATTTTTCAGAAAGAGTTGTTCTTCCTTCCCTTGGGATTTGCTCTTAAGGTAAATAGTGCTTGAATCAGCTAATTCCATAAGAAATATTTTCTCTCATACTTCCTATATTGGCTGGAGAACTGTAGACCAAACTGAGCCTGTACGTGTAATGCAGTACACAGTTGCAGCAGAGGGAATGCATGCAGGGTAAAGAGAGGAGGGGGGAGTTCGGTAAGGTTTTATGGCTTCTTACCAATGAATGCTGTGGATAAATGGAGTTTAAGGGTTTGGCACCTCATCTGAAAGGTTTTGGTAATCTCTTTAATGCAGAAACAAGAAACAGTTCAATTCTCATCTATATTAGTATTAATCATTAAAATCAAGTAGTCTCATGTAAAACTAAACCAGTAAACTGGGTTAATTTTTGAGGAGAAAAATTAAACGCTGTTTCTGATTGGAACTGAAAACCGGTAAGAACTGGAAGACAAAAACCAGTTTGAGCACATTGGGTGGGTTAAATTGTTATTCAGCTAGCAGACAAAAGTTTGACTTCAGTCAAGCTTTCCAAATTTCTTGTAAAGCATGCTTTCTCTGATAGCAGAGTCCGGGGTATGTCATCTGTGTATTTTATGTACAGCAGCAAAGTGGTAAGAGCAAGTCAGAGGCCTGTGGCACTACACCTTGTGTTCCGCTGCATAAATCAGTGTCAGGGAATTTGTGTGTACTTACAACCCGCTCTATTTGTGTTGCTGTTGCATGATACGTTTCACTTTTTCTCCAGTCTGCTGTTTCAACAAAAGTAGTTACCAGAAATAGGTAATTACTCTTAGTTTTAATAAGCAAGAGAATTATACTGACTTTGTTAGCTCATGAGATCTCAGGTTAAGCAGGCTGTGTTGTCTGAAGTTTGAGTTCTTTCAAGAGTAAGCACTCCCTAGGCTTTCACCCCATCCCCAGCATCAGTTGAGGTTAGTTCTGTGCTGGTTTTCTGTGGCCTGTCCAGGTCCTGCTGTGGCAGCCTGGTTCTTCTGGCTGCGATTCCAGTTCCTCCTTGCTGCGTGTGGTCTGTGGCTGGTTCTAGATTGTTCGTATCATGACTTACCAAGCGGCAAAATACATAACTGCAGAGGTTGTGCTGCCCCCTTTGAGAAAGAAATCTGCCTGGGTGTATTTTTCATACAGCCTCCATTTTTAATGAACTTCTTGAAGGCTTCTTAAACATGGTAGACAAACAGTTCGCTTAAAGATGAGGGAGGTTTGTCTGCAAATAGAGAAGTCATTAGTGTGCAATGTATTTGCTTAACCCTGACTTAAAGAAACAATTAGGCAACCGTTATAACACCAAGACCTAAGAACATTGGATTTAAGTATGAGCTTTAGAACATGAAGTGCTGAAGCTAAAGTGAATTGTAATGGCCATCATCAGAAGGCTAAATTGTCTTTTGATTTCGTTAGGGATAAGAAGTAGCTTGAGACAACGGTGAATTAAATTCATGTTTCTAAGTGAAGTTATGAAGTTAAAAAAAAAAAAAAAAAAGTATATGTATGCGTGTGTCTGTATAATATATATAAATACAAGTAAATCTAACGTAATCAAAAGAAACCTGTTAATTTAGAAGGTGTGAGTTTTTGTTTGTTTTCCAAGGTTTATTGGATTGGGGCTACTCATGATCCTCAGTGCTACTCTTGAAGCCCCTTAACCCCACAGTATTTTTCAGTTTGCATGGTGGAAGGGTGTTTTCAGAGAACTGAAGAACCTAAATCATTGGGGTGCTCTGCTTTTTCAGTGTTTTATGGCCCAGCATTTTCATGGCTGTTTGTTTTTTTGTTTTCTGATCTTATACCCTTTTGTCTTTCAGGCATTAGTTAATTTCACAGACTACCAGATTTTTAAAGAGCTGGTCAAAGATAAGGAAAACGACACCTTTTACGTGAACTGTGTTACTGAGATGCTGAGAGCAGTAGCGGATGCAGGCTGTTACACACAGCAAAACGTCCTTGAATACCTTGGAAAGAGCTTCAGAGTAAAACTGAACCTCCCAGAGTGGTACAGCAATGAACAGGCTGCAGATCTCATTTTCAAGTATGTATGTATGCATCTCGGAGTGTGTGATTCAGCGTGATTGCACTGAAATTACAAGCAGCTTTAAGAATGCTCTGCCATCACGCTTCCTTTCTTAAGATTTTCATGCACACATGAAATGATAGCCAGTGGCCAATTCTTGATGGGACTTGAGGATATTAATCTGTAGTTGTGGTGTTCTAAAGTACAGATTTTACAGATTGATACAAATACCTACAAAATGGTTTCAGGAGAAGAGCATTCGTTGTTATTTAGATGTAATTTTCTGATGTATTTGATGAAAAACTGGAATTTTCACTTAAAGAAAAGAAGGTTACAGGTACGTGTGTGGACTGCTTGAAATTAATCTTGTTGGCCAACAGTAATGGCATTTTCTCAGCTGTTTCACACAGTAATGGGCAACTGTTACGAGAATAGCATTTATCTATTAAAATTGTAGGAATTAGGTGTTTAGAAGCCAATTTAGCTTCCAGATGTTTTAAAATCTAACTTCTTCCGTGGAATAAGCTAGCTTTGAGATGGTCAATGTGATGAGCATTCAACCAAGTCATTTATTTTTCAAGTGTTAGTTCTCTGAGAGGTATTTTAGCATTTGAAAAGGATCGTTTGGGATGGCTCTGCCCTTGAGTACTTGTAAATAGGGGGGGGGGGTTAGGTTGCTGGAAACATTGAGGCAGTCTTCAGGTGCCTCAGGGGCACTTACAGCGCTGGAAGTACAGCACTTTGTACTGAGAAACAGGTGGATAATTTCAAGAAAGTTATATCGTATTTAGAACGAAGAGAATTACTCTTAGGGTGTTTTTTCCCCTCGGATATGTTCTGTAACCTTGTCTGTCTAAGCTGGGGAGATAGAAGAGTGGGAATAGTGGAAAGCATTAATTGGGATGTACTTTGTATCATAACTTCTGCCTGGCCAGAACATGCCTCAGAATCAGCCTTTGGAGGCTTGTCATTACGGTGAAGTTGTAAAGGCTTCAGCGGGGGGGCAATATAGAGCAGCAGCAGAAACTGACAGGTTCTTGTGTGCTGACATGCTGAAAAATGATTGCACTTGTGTCTTGGAAGGCGAGTTATCTCAATGGTCTATTTGGAAAGCAGTTTGTCAGCTTAATTGGGAATTAGGAATAACCTTCCTTTCTGCTTGCACTAGAATGTCGTTCAGCCTTTTTTTTTCTTTTTTTTTTTTTTTTTTTTCTTCTATGCAAGGGTTTGATAGCAACAGAGTTTTGGATTTTCTGTGGCCAGACAGAAATGTTTTGTGATCTGTTACTAGAATCCAGTTCAGATTTGGGGAGTGGTCTGGTTGCGTGTATGTGGATAAGCATAGGCATGTAAAAAGTGTTTTGAGATATTTTAGGAAGAATGTGAAGAGCAGCTAGCGTGAAGAGATGGTGTTAGTTGTCCTTCTTTCTCTTCCTCCAGCAAGTGTATCTGCATACACTTAACAGACAAAACTGAGAAGTTCTACCTGCTTTGTATGATGACCCGAAAGCTGTATGCTTTTGCCAAAGGAGAGTGCATGGAGGATAATCCTGACAGTCTGATGAATCAAGAAGTGCTTACTCCAGGACAGCTTTACCTTATGTTCTTAAAGGTAAGATCACATGGGGTATCTCCCTCCAGACCCCCTGCTCCTGCGTGGGCTCCTCTCCACAGGCTGCAGCTCCGGCCCGGGGCCTGCTCCTGCGGGGGCTCTCCATGGGCCGCAGCCTCCTCCAGGCCACATCCACCTGCTCCACCAGGGGCTCCTCCACCCGTGGGGGGGCTGCAGCGTGGAGATCTGAAGTATTCATGGGTATGGTGTTCTGCCTCCTTTTCCCTGTTTTTATTTAGTGTCCAAGACTACAGCAATGATAAAGTTACACTTAAAAATCGAATCCACTGTCTCACATTGTCTCAGTGATTTTTAAATTCTTTGGGACCATGGCCTTCAAGTTTTGGTGCCTAAATTTGCTTCATGACATGGTTTTAAATTCATCACTGTATTTAGTAGGCTAAAGAGCGGAGTTAGTCTTGTGGTCAGATTATATGTATACTCTCAGCTTTGGGACTCATTTGCTTTTTATGAAATTCTGTTACAGTATTTTATTCACTACAGTCACCACCAGTCTGGGTGGAAGTGATTGCTAAGATTTTGAGTAGGCAATTTGTTGCAGGTCTACACTGGCATGATACTGCGAGCACTTAGATACAATAAAGTCAGTGTAGGAAATATGGTCAGAAAGCTTCCACTTTGCTGAAAGTTGTCCATCCTGCTGATTTCAGAAGACTTCTGTAGCACGCATAACCAGTTAAACACTCATAATTTGAGTCTCTATTTTCCAGTTTTCAATTTAAAACTCTCACTTTCAAACCATAGGAGAGGCTTGAGAACTGGCTGCAGTCTGTTAGATTTGTTTTGGAGAAGAGAACAGAAAAGGCAGATATCAACATAAACGCAGACAGCTTGATCAAGGCATTCAGCATGACAGCAGATGTTACCAAGGCATTTGAGTATCTTCTTGCAACTGGCAACCTGCGATCTAAAACTGGTGAGTGTTAAGGATTAAAAAGTCTTTTTTCATCTTGCATAGTATGAGAAACAATATAATATCGAGCTTTTAACTGAGAGCAACTTGAATGCAGAAATGATAGACTGAGTTGATGAAGACTGGTTTGGGGAAAGGGATAGTTGGAAAAAGGGGGGGATTTGTCTTCAAGCATAGATTCTTATGCATGGTATAAAACATGTTAGTTATTAAAGCAAGGCCACTACACGGATAAATAGTTGAAATTAAATTTAGCGTTGTCCGAACGAGCAACCATATTTTTGTTTTCCTAAAGATTATTTCTTCTTAAAAGATAGGACATAAGACAGAAAAGGGGCATTTGTTTATGAGGACTGCCCCATTAATAATGTGAGTTATAACACAGAGAAATTGCTTCACTCTAATAATGTATATTTCTTTGTTTCTCTGGCATATGGAGTGTGCTGGTGTGGTTACTTAACGCTCACTAGAAAATGAAGTGAGATTAGAAGGCCGCAGAATTTTGTTAAGAAGTATCAGGAGCAAATCCCCAAGTCACTTCACTAGGAACTATTTCTAGTTGTCTCTGACAGGAGTTGGATTTTAAGCCATAGCTTGGAATTTAAAGTCTGTAGGTCTTTGACAAGTCACTGAATTGCTTAAATGCATGTGTACCTTCTGTTGTTGGGATCCTGTGTGAGCATCTTTAGGTCTTACCAGTGAGAAATAGGAAGCAGCGTTGTAGCATCATGCTTTATGTGTCAAAGCTGGGCAACGTCCTGACATAAATCTCAATTTTGTTCCTAGGCCTGGGCATGTTACAGGACAGCGGTCTGTGTGTGGTGGGAGACAAGCTGAATTTCGTTCGCTACCTTTCCCACTTCCGCTGCATACACAGAGGCTCGGCCTTTGCCCAGATGAGAACCACAACTGTGCGCAAGCTGCTGCCCGAATCCTGGGGGTTCCTGTGCCCTGTGGACACCCCTGATGGAGAGCCCTGCGGTCTGATGAACCACATGACAGCTGTGTGTGAAATAGTGACAGAGATAGTGCCTGTGAGAGACCTTCCACCTTTGTTATGTGCCCTAGGTACGTTTTGCTGGCTTGAACATTTAATGGAGCAGTTCCTTTTTGTTCCTTTTTACTTTTCTGCCCTACAAACCCATATCTGGGAAATGTTCTCCAGATACCATTATTGTAAATTCTTAACTTTAGAAGATGAAATCAAGGTAAGCCTGTTCTTCTTAATGTGCTTCTGCTGAATGGCAAGTAGCATGTTGCTTATATAGGCTTGCCAACCTTCTGGAGAATGTAAAGTTCAAAATAAATGTCTTAGCCATGTAATGTAGAGTGAAGACATTCACTTGAATGCAAGGAATTGCACAGTCCGAGCAGTGAGAAATTGAATAAAACTGCCTTCCTAACGCTGCCAGTGACTTTAATTAAACTGCAGCTCTTCCAGTGACTGCTGCAATAACAGGAGTCCTATGTCATTCCAAAAATTGTTGGGGAGTGGGCAGGGAATGGCATTCTCACTTGTGCACATCTTATATTTTTCCATCAAGTCATCTACAGCTTTGCACTCTACAGGTGGTCTAAATTTTCTGATCTCATGAAGCTTTTTGGTGTGGATTTGAGGTTTCCTGCAGAAGTAACGTGTGCTTTGTGTGTTGTTTTTTTTTTTTGTCTGTTCCTTCTCACAGGTGTTGTCCCCATTGACGCAACTCCAAGTAGGCCTTACGCTGAGTGTTACAGAGTGGTGCTGGACGGCGCCGTGGTGGGCTGGGTGGAGTGGGACCTGGCTCCTCAGGTTGCAGAAGCCCTCCGACGTTTTAAGGTTGTATTATTTAAAATGTGACTTATATATAACGCCCTCAGTATGTAGTGGTCAAAAATAGGCATGTTTAGAACTTTCTTCATAACTTCCATTTATTTTTTAAATCTAACCTAATAAGACTTTTTGTCTGCATGTTAGTACTGGAGTGGGTTTATCAGGTTTTTCTTGTTAACATTCATAAGTTCAGTCTATTGGTTTATGAACTTGTCATTGTTAGAGATATTTTTTTTTTTTTTTGAAAAATAAGTATTCTGTCCTTTTCTTGGTGGAGAATTTTCTAGAAATATTTTTTAAATCTGTTCTTCATTCTATATTACGAGCTACATCAGTGGTTGGAACTTTTCATTGTGGGCATAACCTAGCCGACTGGATGCAACTTAACTAAAGCAATACTGGTTTGTATTTCTAAATTGTTATTTCATTGCACAAACAGATAACTCAAGAGAAAAGATTTCCTGCACGGGCAGAAGTGGTCCTTATCCCAATGACAGGAAAACCCAGTCTGTATCCTGGGTTGTTCATTTTTACAACCCCTTGCCGGATGGTGCGGCCTGTCAAAAACCTGCTGTACGGAAGGAAAGAATGGATTGGCACTCTGGAACAGGTATGTTTTGCATATTTCCTTTTTAAAGTGCTGGAACAAAGTTTTACAGAGGTATCCTCTGTCAAAAGCACTATTTTGTGAAGTGTTTGTCAAAGGAGCTGAGAATGGGCCATAGGGAGATCGTGCTGAAGAGCAAAAATAGGTGACAAAAGGGTTTTCTCACTTCTAGCTGATCAGCTTCTGGTATGTTTCTTACAGGTGGACTGTAGGGGTCTTTGAGATACTTGAGTCTGCTTTCAGTATTAACATAGTCTAGATTTTCTTAGGTGAAAAATTGCTGTCTTGTGTGTACTATCTCATCTTAGTTTATATCACAGCTGCCCAGGGCAGTTTGCAGAAACAGGTAGTGGCTTGCTTGGGAACTTCATAACTTGTCACCTTTCCTTTCCATGTTACTGCAGTTTTATATTTTCAGACTTGCTGTCCATGCAGTTAGGTGTGATTGTAGTAGTAATTTAACAGTTGTCATGTTTTTCTTGCCTGCACTAAGCTGCAGACAAAAAACACAGCTAAAACTGAAATGAAAAGTAATCACAGGCAGGTTTAAATTGCTTTCTTCCTGACCTATCTGATTTGATTCTTGCAGATCTTCATGAACGTGGCCACCATGGAGTCAGAGGTGGTTCCTGGAGTGACCACTCACCTGGAGCTCTTCCCTCACAGCATTCTGAGCGTGGTGGCCAACCTCATCCCCTTCTCCGACCACAACCAAAGTCCACGAAACATGTATCAGTGCCAGATGGGTAAGTACTGTAGCACCTAGTGCTGCGAGCCCCTGGGCACAAAGGAGCCAGGGGGGAATCTCTCACATATCTATTTTGGTGTGTTTTTTTCCTGTTTGAGGTTGTTGATCATATAGACAAGCTAGGGGCACTGCACCAGCTGCGTAGGGGAGTTAATATCTGACAACTGTGCTGCCATCCCCCCAGCTGCCAGGTTGAGCTGCTTCTGACTAGTAGCTAGAGCAGAGGCTGTGCAGTAGTGCAGGTTTCTTTGCCACCTGTTTTCAGTCACTGTGATGTCTTGACACTCAGTTTTCAGAGGACAGTTACTAGGCATCTGTTGCGGGATGGTAATACAGTGCTGTGGCAACAGCATGTTTTTTTTTTTTTTTCTCTGTCAGCATTTAAATTGATTTATTTGGTTGTCTGAAGGCAGTTGGGGTGGGTAAGTACATGAGGTTTCAATTGTCTGATGTGCAAGCGGCCTGCAAGAATCTTACTTAAAAAAGGCAAGCTAAGAGAAGCATGTGGTAGGAACTGAGAGCAGCTCTCATTATCTCCACAGCATATTACATTTCTGGTAATATTATCAGAAAGATGTCCTTAAAATGCTACCAAGTTTTCATACTTCTCTGAAAGTACCAATGTAACTCTGTTCCAAACTTGTTTTTCCTGCCAGTACATTGATCCTGGCAGTAGCAAATGCTTTGTGGCTTGGAAATATGTAAAGTATGCCTCACTATGGGAAACTTCAAAGGAGGAAAAATGTTATCAGAGATTCTGAAATTGCAGAAAAGACAAAAAATTACAAATATTCCTTATGTAATACCATGAAGGGAATTGAATATTGCGCATGGCTCAGAAACTTTTATAACTGGATTTAGAGCAATTATTAAATTCTATGGTTTTTAAAACTGGTAATTCCTCTAACTCATTTCCAGCCTTGTTCTTAGCAAGATACCCGGAGGATGAAACGTGGCTTGACTTTGAATTGATCCTGAATAAATCCAACTTTCGTTCTTTACAGGAAAGCAAACCATGGGGTTTCCAGTTTATAACTACAGGGACCGCTCGGATAACAAGCTGTACCTCCTTCATACGCCCCAGAGCCCTCTGGTGAGGCCCAGAATGTACGACTTCTACAGCATGGACAGCTACCCAGTCGGTACCAACGCCATTGTGGCTGTCATCTCCTACAGTGGCTATGACATGGAAGATGCAATGGTGAGCCACCAAAAGAAGGAATTTGTTAAAAAGATGAGCATTGGATCAGAATGGAAATGCTTTCCTTGAAGTTACTAGCAAATCTCTAACAGGTCTTTCTTCTTCCTCTTAGATTGTGAACAAATCTTCCTGGGAGAGAGGGTTTGCTTACGGAAGTGTTATCAAGATGGAGAGCATTGACCTTTCCCTTAAAGCCAACAGGGGAGATGATAATTTAGTATTTGGTGCCAGGCCTGGTGACCCGAATGTTGCAGAGAAGTTAGATGCTGATGGACTGCCTTTTATTGGCTCCATCCTACAGCCAGGGGATCCCTTCTACAGCTACATGAACCTCAACACAGGGGAGACCTTCACTGTATACTATAAGTAAGTTCAGCTTGTCCTTCCTGGCCCCAAACAAACATGCAGTTGTGAGCAGTCTGATAGCAGTGGCCCCTGATCAGCTGCGTGATCTTCCCAGGGGTTCCTTTCCTCCTCAAATGGCCACAAAACATGCACATGTTGATGGAACATGAAATTCATGGTACAGGTGACTTATGTGCATGTTTTGTGGCTTTCCTCTAAGCCAGTGTATGCTGAAGAGCTGCAAAGCCTGACTTACCCAGGAGACAGATCTGAGACTGGTGAAAAGAGAGCCTCCAGAAATGTTTTGCTGTCTCCCCAGAACTCTTCCTCTGACATCTTTTGTTGCATTTTGTTAATTGAATAGGATAAAGTGTTCTGTCCAAAAAAAAAAAACACAAACACAACACCACCAACACACAAAACAACAACAGCAAAATACAAGAAAGTGCTTGGTTACCAAAGACTGTACTCATATGTATGCAGTTATCCATACAGCTTGAGGTCCTCTCTGTGTCTCTCTACAACATTTATAGTGTGAGGATTATGCTATTTATTATTCATGTTGAGAAGGCAAATCAGATCAGATCCAGATTGGGTCATTATTTGGATTCCTATGGAGAGGTGGAGTTCCCTGCCCTCAGTGTTGGCTCCTACCCCCAGTTTCTCCAGGGACCTTGCACCCTGAAGTTCTCCTTAGCATCAGAAGCGTGCTGCAGGTCTTAACACTGCCAGGTCTTAAGCACAGCTAGGAAGAGATGAACAGAGGCTTTGACTTAAAACTTTGAACAAGCTTGCAGTTCTTTTTTTTTTTTTTTTTTTTTCCTTGTGATGGTCTCTACTTTGGTTGCATTCAAAGGAGAAAGGGAAAAAACCTCTAAAACAAGTTGAGAGTTTGGGCAGTGTAACACAAGTTAAGCCTGCAGCAGGCACCCACCATGTGAAACATCAGGCTGTGGGTGCACGTGGAGAAGCAGCACACCCCTGAACTTGTTGGCAAAGGCTGTGTCAACTCACACCATGCCTTCACTCTCTGTTCCTGAGCCTTCCTCTCTTGCTTTGCTCTAAACATATTTATTTATTTCAGTATCCCACCAAGACAGTGAGAATTTACTGGGGAGGCAGGGCTGCTGCTGCCTCAAAACAAAACAAAAGTTTTCTCAGATTGGGTGTGACATTGATGAACCTGGTTTAAATTACTTTTATTTGAAATCATGGATGGCACGCTACCTCATTGCGTGGCAGCTTGCAGCTGTGCTTCTAGCATTAGAAACAACAAATGGATGGCACTTGTGTGATGCTTTTTTTTTTTTTATCTTTTTTTTTTTTTTTTTGCTCTAATTCTTACACAGTCTGATTTCCCTGAATGGTATTTCCCAAGAAGTGCAGTGATCCCGAGCACTTTATTAGACTAAAAAAATGGTTTGGTTTCCTTCCTCTGCTTCCCTTCCTTAAAAACCATGAGCCTGTCTGACACCTTTGCTGTGAACGTTTCTCTACCCACACAGGAATAAGGAGGTGGGCATTGTAGACAACATCAAGTTATGCAGCAACGACCGCGGCACCGGGAAATTGAAGAAGGTTTGCATCACCTTGAGAGTTCCCCGAAATCCAACTGTGGGCGACAAATTCGCCAGCCGTCACGGGCAGAAAGGCATCCTGAGCCAGCTGTGGCCGGTTGAAGACATGCCGTTCACGGAGAACGGGATGGTCCCAGACATCCTCTTCAACCCCCACGGGTTCCCCTCCCGTATGACCATCGGGATGCTGATCGAGAGCATGGCGGGGAAGTCGGCAGCGCTGCACGGCGTCTGCTACGATGCCACTCCCTTCACCTTCTCGGAGGAGGACTCTGCTCTGAAATACTTCGGCGAAACGCTGGTGAGCGCGGGTTACAACTTCTTCGGGACGGAGAAGATGTACAGTGGGATCAGCGGCCTGGAGCTGGAGGCAGATATTTTCGTGGGAGTCGTGTACTACCAGCGCCTGCGCCACATGGTCTCGGACAAGTTCCAGGTGAGGACGACGGGCCCTCGGGACTCCGTCACCAACCAGCCCATCAAGGGGAGGAACGTGGAAGGCGGGATTCGCTTCGGCGAGATGGAGCGCGATGCGCTGCTGGCCCACGGCACCTCCTTCTTGCTGCACGACCGCCTCTTCAGCTGCTCCGATGGCTCCGAAGCCTACGTCTGCACGAGCTGCGGCAGCATGCTCTCTCCTCTGCTGCAGCGGCCGCCGCCTTCCTCCGTGGCGAGCAACAGGAGGTATTCCTGCTTGCTGTGCGGCCGGGTGGACACCATCCAGGTCATCCCAGTGCCCCACGTCTTCCGTTACTTCGTGGCAGAGCTGGCAGCCATGAACATCAAGCTGAGGCTGACGCTGGAGCCGTGATTGTGCTGCAGGGAGGGAGGAAGAACGCGTTAGTCCTGCGTTTGCCCCCGGTGGGCTTGAAGCTTTCAGTCCGTTCTCAAGTTCTTCAAACGGTTGCAAGGTTAATTTGAGGTTTGTACCGAGATGGGGCCGTCTTAGCAACTCGTGAAGCTGCATCGAGAAGAAATGCAGCTCCGCCGACATTTGTTTACCCTTTGTAAAGGATCACTAGCTGTCGAGATACGGTGTATGGAAATCAAGCAATATCAATGCTCCCACCAGGAAAGTGTGTGTGGGGGTCCTCGTTCTGAGTGCTGGCTGCAGCCGCGGAGACAAAGAGGTCAGAGAACAGCATGAAGTGAATGCTGGGACTGACAGTGCGTTGCACTGTTCTGTAACTTTTTATTTTATTATATATATTTTTTTGCATTTGGCTGAAGAAGAGAAGTAGATACGGCTTTGCAGCCTGGCTCCTACCTTGTCTCCAGCAGCTCTGCGGTGCTGGGGGGAGCAGGCACAAGGCTCAGGCTCCCCGTCTCGAGTCCCTGGAGGCAGCAGCACAGATTTGATGCCCCACGCGTGTTTGGGGAGAGCCAGGCTGCTGCTGGGACCTGCTGGGCCCCGCTGCTTGCGGTGGGGGCACGAAGGAGAATTTTTCACTTGTTAAGAGTTCTTTATATGTTTCTTAAATAAAAATAATTCTTTTGGAGCTGGTGCCTGGTGGAAGGGAAGGGAAGGGAAGGGAAGGGAAGGGAAGGGAAGGGAAGGGAAGGGAAGGGAAGGGAAGGGAAGGGAAGGGAAGGGAAGGGAAGGGTTTCCCGTGCCTCCTGCGCTCAGGGCCGGCCGGGGCGGCTCTCCCAGGGCTTTTTGGGCCGCGGCAGGCTGGAGGCCGTGGGGGTGTCCCCGGTGGGGGCTGCCCGTGGGCTGCGCACCCCCGGCGGGCTGCGGCCGCTGCGCACCAGCCGCAGGAGCTCGGCGAACGAGGAGGGGGCGGCCGGGGCCGGCGGCTCCGCGTCCTCCTCCCCCCCCGCGGGCTGCGGGGAGGGCGCGGTGGTGCGGGCCGGCTCCATGGCGCTGCCCGGGGCCGTACCACGGCGGCGGGGCGGGGAGGGGGGGCGGGACCACGGCGGAGGCTGCCCCAGCCTCGCAGCCTCCTCCCCCGGGGGCTGGGAGGTGCGAGGGGCAGGTGGAGGTGGCGAGGGGCTGAGCCCCGCTGCTGCTCCTGCTGCTGCTGCTGGTCCTGCTGCTGGTTCTGCTCCTCCTGCTGCTGCTGTTGCTGCTGCTGGTCCTGTTATTGCTGCTATTGCTGCCATGGAGGTGCTCTGCATGCTGCTGGCCTCCACCCTGCTCCCGCTCCTGCCCCGTGAGTACCAGGGTGACAAGACACAAGGGTGGTGGGTCCTCCACCCATAGCACCGGGGCAGGATGGTGGTCATCCATGGCGAGGTGCGAAGGGCGAGGGGATCCCAGCGCTTAGCCATGGTCCCACCCCGCCTCCTCGCAGCCTCCGGAGCCTCCGTGCCCACGCTGGCGCCGCCGTTGACCATGGTGGTGGACGGGCAGCGCCGGCAGCTGGTGGTGTGCGTGGTGAGCGAGGTGCTGCCCGGCTCCGGCGACGCCGTCTGGATCTCCAGCGGCAACGGCAGCGCCCTGCAGTCCTTCACCTACGGGGCCTCGCCGGAGGACGGCGGCACCGTCTGCGCCGTCTCCATCCTCCCCGAAAGCCCCCCGCAAGGTGGGCTGCTGGCTTGCCACGTGGGGCCCAACAGCACCGCTCCGGCACGCAGCTCCAGCCCCGTCCCCGTCACAGGTAGGGTGTCCCCGCTGCCCGGCTCGGTGGGAACGGAGCTGAATGAGGCTCCCGTGATGGTGGGGTGCAGGTGCGAGGCCCCGCGGGCGAACGTTGCCCTCGGTTTGGGGCACAGGAAGGGGTTTGTGGCCAGCCCCGATGTGCACCTGCAGCCACCTCCCCAGCTGCTCCCCGTCCCGCAGGCAGAGGTGAGGAGGCAGAGCCGTGCCCCAGCACCGCGATCGGTGAGTGCCCGGCCGCGGTGGTGGCCCGAAAATTCACCGACAGGGAGGAAACCCCGCTGGGAGGCTGGAGGCTTGGGTGGGGATGGACTGGGGAGGGGGTGAGGGGGTGTTAAACTGGGTTCTGGTGGGAGTGGTGAACGTTTTGGGGTGGAGGCTGGGGTTGGAAGCTGGAGATGGAGGCCAGGGGTGGAGGCTGGAGATGAAGGCCTGGGATAGAGGCTTGGGGTTGGAAGCCAGGGATGGAGGTTGGGATTGGAAGCTGGAGATGGAGGTCTGAGATAGAGGCTGGTGTTGGAGGCTGGAGATGAAGGATTGGGGTGGAGGCTGGGGTTGGAAGCTGTAGATGGAGGTCTGGGATGGAGGCTGGGGTTGGAAGCCAGGGATGGAGGCTAGGGTTGGAGACTGGGGATGGAGGCTGGGATAGAGGCTGGGGTTGGACGCTGGGGTTGGAAGCTGGAGATGAAGGCTGGGGTTGGAGGCTGGATATGGAGGCCCAGGATAGAGGCTGGGGTTGAAGGCTGGAGGTGAAGGTTGGGGTTGGAAGCTGGAGATGGAGGCTGGAGATGAAGGCCTGGGACAGAGGCTGGGTTTGGAAACCAAGGATGGAGACCCAGGATAGAGGCTGGGGTTGAAATCCATGGATGGAGGCAGGAGATGGATGCCATGTGAGACCCCAGGAAGCCCACAGCCCCTGGAGCCTGGAGGCCACCCTCCCAGCCTCGCCACACTTCTGGAGGCCGTGTGGGGACGGTGCGGCCCCCCGGCCTCCTGTGGGAGCTACGTTGACCTCCCCTCTTCCAGGGCCTCGTGCCTGCGGCTCCGCCGCCCTGCTGGCGGCCGCCCGCGTGGTGCTGCTGAAGGTGGCGCTCCTCGACGCCCTCCTCACCTCCGCCATCATGGCCCAGGGGTGAGTGCCTGGGGAGGGGGGGCAGCACCCTGCTGGGTCTGGGGGCGCCCCCAGGGGACGGGCAGCGAGGAGCCCCCCCGGTGCTGGAAGCACGGAGAGCCCCCTTCAAAGCTGGGGGGTTTGGGAGGAGAGCGGGGTCCCCGCTGCTGCGGGGGGGGGGACCCCAAAATTTGGGGATGGGAAGGGGGGGGGGGGGGAGGTAAGGGCACTGCCCACACTTGGGGCCCCTCCATCCCGGGGGCAGGCGGTGGGCGGGGCTTGCCGTGGCGCGCGGGCTGGGATTGGCCGGGCGCGCCACGCAGCCCGCTCGGATTGGCCGTTGCCGTGGTTACCGGGGCGAGGCGCGGCCGGATGCGTGGCCCCGGAAGCGGAGCCATGGCGGTTGCGGCGGCGGCTGTGGCGGCCGAGGGCCCCGCCGTGCTCCTCCTCCTCCTCCTGCTGCTGGCGGCGGCGGGCGGCGACGACTCGGACTGGGTGCGGCTGCCCAGCAAGTGCGAGGGTGAGCGGGGCCGGGGGGGCTCCGAGGGCTGGGCGAGGGGGAGGCGCTGAGGAAATAAAGCGCTGCGGCCGCCTGACGGTGTCCGGAGGGAAAACGGGGGGTGGGGGGCGGTTGGGCCCTGCCCTGCCCTCACACAGCCCCCTCAGGGGTGGGAGGCCTCGGTGCTGTGGGGAGGGGGTGGGATGCGCCGTGGGGCTGCTGTGGTACACGAGGAGCCTTCCTCCTCCTC
The DNA here is from genome assembly GCF_009819795.1 of Aythya fuligula. NCBI lineage: Eukaryota > Metazoa > Chordata > Aves > Anseriformes > Anatidae > Aythya > Aythya fuligula. The sequence continues at coordinate 12,733,961 of NC_045561.1, read as the reverse complement.
CTCCTCATCCTCCTCCTCATCATCATCCTCAGAGATGAGGCCGTGGGTGGCTGCCAAGTGCGGTTCTGAAGGGTTCCCGCAGGTGGAACTCTGCCTCCCGGCCTCCCTAACGTTAGCACAGGGATTTGGGTCTGATTTGGGTCTTCCCCTCGCTTCAGAGGATCTCAGCACAACCAGCTGAGGTGCTGCTGTTTGTTTTTATGGACACGGATGATGTTTGCTCTGCTCACATCTCCATCCAGCCCTTCTCCCAGCACTCACTCCCCAAGCAGTCCCGTCCCCAGGAGTGCTGAAAGCCTCCAACCCGCCTGTGCTTTCCGCCCCGCAGTGTGCAAGTACGTGGCTCTGGAGCTGAAATCTGCTTTTGAGGAGACCGGCAAGACCAAGGAGGTGATCGACACCAAGTATGGCTTCCTGGACGGGAAGGGCTCCGCCGTCAAGTACACGCAGTCGTAAGTGAGAGCAGGATAGGGGCTCCTGCTACGTTTGGTGCCTGTGGAGCTGGGGCCTTGCTGAGCCAGCAGGTGGGCTGCACGGGCCTAAAATGCACCAGGGCTTGGCAGCGTGGGAAGCACAGCATGGGGAATGTGTCTCCTGCTCCAGGAAGGCTCAGCCCCACACCCTGGCTGTTCCTGGGGAGCAGCACCGAGCCCTTCCCCTCCCTCCTGTCTGTGCAGGGACATCCGGCTCATCGAGGTGACGGAGAACATCTGCAAGAGGCTGCTGGATTACAACCTGCACAAAGAGAGGAGCGGCAGCAACAGATTTGCAAAGGTGGGGGCTACCCTTCAGTCCCTCGCCTCCCTGCATGCTACTGGGGCACTGAATTGTGGTTTGTTCTTTCTGTCCTCTGGGTCCCTAGCCAGCCATCTGCACGTGAGGCCTCAGAAATTGGGTGTGGGGGAGGAGATACACGCCCTGTGCCTGTCTGTACCCTGGGCAGCACTTTGGGGACAGAGCAGGAGCTGGGCAGGGAGCGTCACCTCACGGGGTGGCTCTCTTCCCCCGCAGGGCATGTCGGAAACCTTTGAGACCCTGCACAACCTGGTGCACAAGGGCGTCAAGGTGGTGATGGACATCCCCTACGAGCTGTGGAACGAGACCTCCGCCGAGGTGGCTGACCTCAAAAAGCAGGTACCTGCCCGCCGGGGGCAGCCCGCAGCGGCTCTGCAGGCTGGGGGAGGATCTGTGGGTGCTGGCAGGACCTGGCACCCTACTCGCACCCCCCGTGCTGGGATCTAGGCTCTCCTTTCTCTGCTAGTGCGACGTGCTGGTGGAGGAGTATGAAGACGTGATCGAGGACTGGTACAGGCACCACCAGACAGAGGATCTCTCCCAGTTTCTCTGTGCTGACCATGTGCTAAAAGGGAAGGATGCGAGTAAGTCTTGGCTGCTCCCAGGGGCGATGGGCACGTATGGGGCAGAGCGGGGTGGCCTGGTGAGGGTGTGGGGAGCCCCGCTCCTCCCTCAGGGCTTTGCTTCTCTCCCCAGGCTGCCTGGCAGAGAAATGGACCGGCAAGAAGGGCGACTTGGCGAGCTTGGGGGAGAAGCCGAGCAAGAAAAAGAGCGGGAAGAAGAAGAAGAAAACTGTGAAGGAGCAGAGTGAGGGCATCGAGAGCCTCCCTGATGCAGGGGCCACCCTGGAGGAGCACGGTGTCCAGGAGGAGGCCCCGCTCCCCCACAGCCCTGCTGACGAGCTGTAGGCAGGGGCTGGGAGCCCTGAGGCATGGTGCTCACCCCAAAAGTACTGAAGGGGAAGGGGTTCGCTCCACACTGTGGGGCCACGGCCCCCAGCCAGCCCTGGCATGGACTCATTGGCCCCTGTAGGCTCCAGCAAGCTGGGGCAGGGGGCAGTTGTGGCAGACTGAGAGGTACGGACTCCGATGTGCAGGATGAAATGAAACTTTATTAGGCGAGTGTGCTTCTTTATATTCCCTAGGTACATAGGCCGGTCATTTTCCGGTACATGTATTAAAATACATAAGAAAATCAACAGCCATACTGTGAGTAGCTTCAGCAGGTGCATAACCCAGCTTCCCAACCCAAAACCACCAAAAAAATTGTTAATCCATCCCTGCTCACCATCCTGCCTGAGTTTATTGACCCCCTCCCTTCCTTTCTGGATGCTTTCATGAACGGACCCGGGTGTTCCTCCCCACGCGCAATCCCCGCGGATAAAGATCTCTGAGGGGAGTGCTAAGGGCACGTTGGTGGAGTGCAAGATGCTCGGGCTGGCACAGTTGCAGCAGGCTGTGCTATTTCTATATATTGACAGAGAGGAATTAATATTTTGTGCTATAGGTTGATTTTTACCAGTGTAATTAAAATCCAAGCAGCTGTCCCTTTTGATGGAACCTAAAAGGACGGCGATGGCTGTTGTGATGATGGTCGGGCCCATCTCGGCCCTGTATCTCATTTCACCGAGCGGAATGTTGGAGTTTACAGCGATGGGAAGGGTGCTGTGCAGAGACCTTTTGTGCCCACATAATTTGTGCAGGTCCTGTGGAGCCAAAACCGCCTTACCCACGAACTTCAGTCAAGCATCACGGCACCTGGGCATCTGTCATCCAGCAGTCCCGTAACTGCCGTTGGGATCAGGATAATGGCAGTATCAGTGTTACTGTGACTCAGAGGATCCAGCATGGAAAGCCGCAGAAGCCTGCGTTAAAGGGTTAACCTGATGCTGTGGGGTGCCCACCTTCTGACATGCATCTATCCTGTCTGTAAGTGCAGGATGTTGCAGAGTTTTTAAGACCCGTGGGCAATCTGCATGAGCATTTTCAACCACCAGCTGTTTCAACAAAACTTCCTGAGCCGCAGCATGATCTACATACCTGTAAAGGGCACCTACCAGCTGGCATATCCAGAAATTGCATACAAGACCCCTGCGGTCCTTGCTCTGTGGCGATAGAAGACTGTGCAGGCTTTCCAGCATCTCCACGTAACCGATCACCCTCTGGTCATCCTAGGTTTTTGACTGCTCGTTGGCCCACTAGCCGGCGCCATTGGCCAGGTCACACCGTGCATTGAGGGGCTGTTGGAAGTATTTGTGCTGTAGTCTGACAGTTGTGCAGCGCCAGGACGTGCATTTCAGACACTGACTGTAAAAAGCTCATAGTGTATGGGGATTGTATGGTCATAGGAGCCTCCGCCTGTCCCCTAGGTGTCTGGGTAGGCTGTTGTAGGGTATTGGACATCAATCGCCATGCTGTGAGCAGTCCCACTGCTGTTCTATCACCTCATGTGGCTGAGTCCCGGAGTTTAACATGTATTTGGACCCAGGTCTTAGGCTTGTAGATTGAACTAGCCCTGATTGAATCAGTATTTTGGGGTCTTGGGCAGGTATAACTTTCCCATGTTTTGTTTTGTTTTGTTTTGTTTTTTCATTCTTTTTGCATTATGGTTAACACCATTTCCTGTGCCTGGGCTGTTTTGCTCCCCGTAGTCCTTGGCTGCTTATCTCTGTCCCACGGAAGGCGCTTAGCCGTGCACCAACCTGCTCCCATTCAGCGACCCAAGTTCACCAGGGGTGAGTGAAGTGCCCCGGGTGCCTTTTGGGGCGGATCGAGACGCACGGCCTCTGACGTGCTGCATCAAAATCAAGCTTCAAGGTTAAAATCAAGCAAGACAAGTGTGCTCCTTACACACCCTAGGCGCAGAGGCCGGTTAACTTCCCACTTGTGCCCGCAGGAGCTTTTCACGGTGCTTTCCACAGGACCTCGTGCGTGTCACGCACACCCTCAGCGCTGCTGTTTTCACGGCATTACTCCTCCTCCCGTACTCCTCCCGTACTCCTCCCGTACTCCTCCCGTACTCCTCCCTTCTCCCGTGCTTCTCCTGCCTCTTCCCACACTTTCCAGCCCCTCCGTTCCCCCCGGTTCCCCCCCCCGCCCTCTGCAGCCCCCCGCTGGGCTGCACCGCAGGCGTCGGCCCCGACCCCGCCACCCGCGGGCCGTGGCGCGCAGCCGGAGGAGCGGGCGGCGCGGATTGGCCGGGAGGGCAGGCGGGGGGCGTGGCGCGGGAAGGGGCGCGGCAGGCGATTGGCTGGCGGCGGGGGGAGTGCGGGGGGCGTGGCGAGGGAGTGGCGCGCCGGGAGGAGTGGCGCGCCCGGGATCGGGGGGAGTGGCGCGCAGGGAGCGGGGCCGAGGCCGGAGCGGGGCCGGGACCGGGGCCGGGGCCGGGGCCGGGGCCGGAGCCGGAGCCGGATCCGGAGCGGGCGGCGGGATGGTGGACAGCGTGTACCGGACGCGGTCGCTGGGGGTGGCGGCGGAGGGGCTGCCGGACCAGTACGCGGACGGGCGGGCGGCCCGCGTGTGGCAGCTGTACATCGGGGACACGCGGAGCCGCACGGCCGAGTACCGCAGCTGGCTCCTGGCGCTGCTCCGCCAGCACCGCTGCCGCTCCGTGCTCGACGTGGCCTGCGGCACCGGGTGAGGCAGCGCGCAGCAGTCAGCCCCCATCCCCCCCTTCCCTCCCCAAAGCCCTCCTCGGCGCCCCGCTGACAGCCGTGTCCCCAGGGTGGACTCCATCATGCTGCTGGAGGAGGGCTTCCAGGTGACCAGCGTGGACGCCAGCGACAAGATGCTCAAGTACGCGCTGAAGGAGCGCTGGGAGCGGCGCAAGGAGGAGCCCTTCGACCGATGGGGTGAGCTGGGGGAAGCTCGCAGGGAAAGGGTGATGTTGGGGACGGGGGGGGGGGGAGCTGCCCTCACGCGTTCCCCTGCGCTGCAGTCATCGAGGAGGCCAACTGGCTCACGCTGGAGAAGGACCTGGAGAAGCCAGGGGACGGGTTCGATGCTGTCATCTGCCTGGGCAACTCCTTCGCGCACCTGCCTGACTTCAAAGGTGAGGCTGGAGGGGGTGGGAGGGCGCGGGGAGGGGTCACAAACCCACCTCTACCCCTACTCATAGCCCAGGAGGCTGAGAACTTTCCCTAACTCGTGGCACGAGTGGGTTAACCAAGGCGGTGGTGCTGCGTCGCCAGGGAACGTGCCCAAGTTCATGGCACGAGCGGGGCCACCAGGCCGCGGGGTGGCGGGGCTGCGTGCGTCGGTGTCGCGTCCCTGGCAAGGCTGGAGGCACACCCAGACTCGTGCCACAAGTGGGGCTGTGGGTTCCCTGCGCTGCCCCGGCGAGGCTGAGAACGTGCCTGAGCTCATACCCTGGGTGGGGCTGCGGGTTCCCCGAGCTAAGAGCTGAGGGGGGGGTGCAAGGATTTGGGTATGGGTGAAATGAGGGGGGTGGCGGTGGTCCTGGGGGTACGAGGGCACAACCCCTGCCTGGGGACACCGCGGTTCCCTCCGCAGGGGACCAGAGCGACCACAAGCTGGCCCTGAGGAACATCGCCAGCATGGTGCGGCCGGGGGGCGTCCTGGTCATTGACCACCGCAACTACGACCATATCCTGGCCACGGGCTGCGCGCCGCCCGGCAAGAACATCTACTACAAGGTGGGCGTCTGCCGGACCCTGCCCTACCCCGCGCCCCTCTGCACCTACCCCATTCCCCAGCCCCTTCCCCATGCCCCTCCTGTGCTCCCCAGAGCGACTTGACCAAGGACATCACCACCTCGGTGCTGCTGGTGAACAACAAGGCCCACATGGTGACCCTGGACTACACCGTGCAGGTCCCCCCGACGGAGGCGGGGGCCTCCCCGGAGCTGAGGTGAGAGGGGGGCACCAGGGTGGTTCCTGGTGGGCACTGAGCCCCCCCCCCCGGCCTCACCACCGTTGCCTCCTCGCAGCAAATTTCGGCTCTCGTACTACCCGCACCGGCTGGAGGCCTTCACGGCGCTGCTGAAGGGTGCCTTCCAGGGGAAGTGCCAGCACAGCGTCCTGGGTGACTTCCAGCCCTACACGCCAGGCCAGGCCCACATCCCCTGCTACTTCATCCACGTCGTGAAGAAGACGGCGTGAGGGGGCTACCGAGATGGGACTGTGGCGGCGGAGAGCTCCGAGCAGCTCTGGGGACACACAGGGGGCTGGGGACATCGCCGCGAGCTGCCTGGGAGCCCCCTCCTGTTAATTAAGAGCACCTGTGAGAGCTACTGGAGCCTGTGGTCCGTGTGTCCGTGTATGGGGGATCTGGGTACCCAGGGCAAGGACTGCCAGACCTTAGGGGGAGCAGGGGGTGGCACAGGTACAGCCTCACCCCCCTCTCTCTGCTCCTTGCTGCTGCCAGTCAGCAAGTGGCCAGTCCCCACCACACCTCCAACCCCCTTTTCCTGACACTGCTCGCAGCCCTGATCCCTTGGTACAGCTGCAGCCCCCTCCTCATTCGCCCTGGGGAAGAGGTGGTGGCCACATCCAGCAGCACGGTGTGGTCATGGCCAGCTCTGCCTGAACACGCTCAGGAGCCAGAGCAGCAGTGCTCGAGGCACTCAGCTGGCGGTCATGCACCAAGTGCCTGGACCAGGATAAGGTCCTCACCAGCCGCACGTGGCACAGGGACACCGCTGGCAGCAGTCCTGGTGTGGGCAGCACCAACACCCCGCGGGGCTGGGGCACTCACGGCTCCCTGCTTTACCCTGGGACTGCCCCGGAGCTGTGGGAGCAGCGGCAGGGACCTGGCAGACACAAGGCAGCTGCCGGCCAGCTGCCCGACACGCACAGCTCAAGTGTGGGGGTTATTTGGCACCTTTGGCAAAGGCCAGGGAGCAGCGCACGTGTGGCAGCGAGGTGAGACAGGGCCTCGGGGGTGTCTGGTCCAGCTCACGCTCAGCACAGGTTGGCGTAGATGGGGCAGCTCCAGGCTGCTCCAGCCAGGGGTTGGGGTGAGTATTTCCAAGGCTGGAGGCCCCCTCTTTGCTGCGAGAAGTTTTTCCTGGTATCTAGTGGGATTTTCTCTTGCTGCCATTTGTCCCTGTTGCAGCTCCTCCAGGAAGAACGGGGCTCCCTCTGCAGGCAGCAGCGAGGTTTTCCTTCATCTTCTCCAAGCCCCACAAGGGTTGGTGGCCCCAGCCATGTGCCTGCACTCCCCGTTCCCTGCCGGACGCGGGTTCCTCTGGGACACCCAGTTCTCCCAGGGGCTAGCAGGGACTGTCCTGAGCACCACGGACAAAGATCTGAGGCCAGGCAGTGCCGCAATGGAGCAGAAACCTCTATTTATTCACGGAGACCATGTCAAGGCCAGGCCTGTGGCAGCAACATTGCCTCATGTCCTACAAGTGACTGCCTCCAGCCCGCGTCCCGCTGCCAAACTGGGTTCAGTTTTGGCCTCGCTCTGCTGTCCTGGGACACCCCCGTGCTGCCCACACTCACCAGACTCAGCTTCTCCCCTGCCTGGGGTCACCCTGGCCTGTTCCTGGGTTCTCCTCTACAGCTGAGGGATTGCTACACAACCCACCACCCAGGGAGGCTGAGCAGAACAGCGCCTGCACGCGAAACTGCACGGCCACTTTTTCAGCCCAGCTCAAAAAACGGGGTCCACCAGCAGGGCGTCTGTTTTCAGCCCAGTTCTCTCGCTCCTTTAGCACATCCTCCCCTTGGTTCCTCCAGGCCCACCTGCGCTGAGCATCAGCAGGCAGCAAACTTCTGCTGGATGTGTCTGTACCTGAGCAGCTCCTGCTCAGACACCGACGGCTGCAGCCTCGCAGCAGCCTGCAGGAAGTCTTCCATGGTCAGGATGAGAGCAGAGCTCTCTGTGTCCAGCCCTGCGTGAGACAGAGAATGGGAAAAGACTGAGAGCAAAGCACTAGGGCGGCTGGCAAGATCCAGCATCCCTCTCTCCTGCCAAGGGAGGGAAATTGGCCTGGAAAGAAAACCCGTGCCTCTCTTTCCCCCCAGGGCCAAGCACTGGAGGTGGAGATGCTCACACACGTCGAAACTGCCTGCCAGTAACCCACAGCCCAGCACTCAGAGACAGCCCCAGAGCCTCCGAGGCTCTCCTCCCGAAGCCCAGTTACTGCCAGCAGCTGTAACCGCCCTCCCTGCCCCTGAGCTGGGCAGCCACAACGCCTGGGATGGGCTGGGGTCAGGCTCCCACCTTCCTCGATCCATTCCACCTTGCGTTTGACGGCGCACATCATGGCATCCGAGCACAGCGCGTAGATGTCTGCTCCTGTCAGCTGAGCCGGGCATTTTTCTAGGATGCTGCTGAGATTCACGGAAGGATCCAGTTTAAACCTGCCAGGAAACGAAGCCACAGGTGTCAGAGCCACAGGACAAAAATAAAAACAGTCTGGTAGATATGCAGCAGCCAGAGTGACTGGGCAGGAGGAATCAGAGGCCACAGAGTCACACCCCATGTTTAGCAACTTCTGGACTCTGCTCCGCACGCTCCAAAAAAATCAAAGGGCTTTGTTTGTTTGTTTATGTTTGATTGGTTATTTTATTTTTTTAACCACAGTCACTTCTCTTTGAAACATCCCCACAGCGAGGTCCTCTCTCCTGCTAAGCAGGATCAAAGGCAACTTCAAGTCCTCACTCAGGGAAATTAAATGCTCTGCACACCTGGGAACAGCCTGCAGCCAGGGCTGAATAAGAACACGCTTAATTACAGACAGCAGGAACCACTGGAACACCAAACCATCCCATCAGAGCCACACGGCAGACAGCAGCAAGCCTCCTACAGCACGAAGGAGCGCACAGCTCTGGAGGGCACGGCTGCCAAACCGCACGGTGTGAGACAATGCTCGCAGCCCGCCCACGCCCTCACGTCTCCTGCTAGCTCATCCTCGAAAGGAGCAGCGATGACAGCGACCCATGACACAAAAGTCCTAGCTAAAGCAGATGCAGAGCAGATGCTCTGCTGCTCACCCAGCTGTTGAGGTGTAACTCCACACCCACATTGCACAGCTTGCTCTTCTGCTTCCAGAGATGCTCTCCGGAGCTCAGAGAAGCTGGAGAAGCAGCCAAACCCTGCTACTTGGTGACCCCACAACCAGTGTTTTATCTGGGAAACAGAGAAACATGCACAGAGCATGGGCTGAACAGTACCCCTCAACATCACAAGACAAGAGGCAGTACGATGGACAGAGCTGCCTTCACCCTCGGCTCTGGAAAAAGCAGCTGATGTGCTTGTGGAAGTCTTGCAGAAAGCAAGTGGGACCTTCCTGCTGTGTTGGTGCACTGCAGCCTCACCACACGGCCAGGATCCTCAAGCAAGGGGTGGCCTGCTCCTAGGAAGGCTGCCACCCACCGCAAGGTGATGGAAAGGTGCTGCAAGAGAACAGCATCACTCACTTCCTGGTGACTGCACTCAGCACCTGCAGCTGGGACTCCCGGTCTTCATTTATGCCCACATACACCAGCTTGTCAAACCTGTCAGCAGAGAAAAAAAAAGAAAAGAGGTGGTCAAGAACAGGCCCAGAAACACCTGCCACTGGTGCTCAGCCCTGTGCACCAAAACTGAGAGGTGGTGGCCCTGGGGCAGCTCCTTCTGCTGTCAAGTCCACGGACAACAGAAGACTTTGAGGGTGTTACAGATGCTGGAGGTCAAGGCTGCTCTTCAGAGGGACCTTGGCAGGCTGGAGAAATGGCCTGACAGGAACCACACGGGGTCCAGCAAGGGCAGATACAAAGCCCTGCCCCAGGACAGGCAAACCCCAAGTATGAAGACAAACTGGGACAGAGTTCTCCAGAAAAGACCCTGGGGGACCAAGTCCTACTGCCAGTTTGGTGTCACAGCGAGACTCCTACTGCCCTGCTCTGCTGCTGGGGCAATAACCAGAGTAGGGGGGGGAAGTAACAAGCACGGTAGCTTGTGCTGCTGCTACAGCTATCAGCTCTGGCCTCGTGTCAGCTGCCTGCCTTCCCCAGAAGCCAGGGCAGGCTTTAGGAAGAGTCTCTGCGGGGGGGGAAGGTGGCAGAGACCCAGCTCAGCTCATCACCGGCTGAGGTGCTCTACAGCCCTGCCCTGAAGCGAGGCAGGGTTGGAGGTGATGTACCTGCCCGGCCGGAGCAGCGCGGGGTCCAGGAGGTCAGGCCTGTTGGTGGCTCCAATGACAAACACCTCCCGGCTGGAATGAAGGCCGTCGAGCTCAGCCAGGAGCTGCGAGACAACTCTGCAGGGAACAAGATGGGATATTCACAACTGGGCCCTGGCAAGGCACTACTGTCACTCCCAGCCACCAAATAGAAGAAAGAACAGGGGAGACCACTAAACTCCACATCCTGGGCTTCACCTCCTACTTCTCTTCCCTAGAACAGCCCAGACACAGCTGCCCAGACCTCTCCAGGCACAGCCAGCGATTGTGTGGGCTCATTGCAAAGTCAGCACAAGCCCCTGGTACCAAGACGGTCCTTCCTACTTGCACTTGGCTCTGAACCCTTCCAGGCTGGCTGCACGTGCTTACAACTTGCTATCAGACGCTGGTAACACAGACCAAACATAGGCAGGCACGCACGGCTAGGGATCGGATTCCCCACACAGATGTGCTGGTCAATCCCAACTCTCCCTGCTACGTGGTGCTGCCCAGCAAGCTCAGCTGCAGGGCTGCCCTGTCAGTCAGTGCTGGGGACTCCCTGGTGGGCCTGCGATGCTGCTGACCAGTCCTCAGGGCAGCAAACAGCACACGGTGCTGATCTAGTTCTGCAAACCACCGGGCTCAAGGACATCTGGCAGCAGAGTACTGCAGTGCTGTGCAGGCCTCCTGGCATACGGGAATCTCAACCAGTTTCTGGCATCGCCTGAGCCAACCAACACAAACCATACCCAGCCCCTTCCAAAGCAATTGCTTTGTGTGCATGAAGACGGGCACTGTGGGCACATGGTGGCACTGCAGAACTCTGCAGAATCCCTCCTGGATAGTGAGAAGACTGGAGAGGGACTATCAGCTCAGCATAAGAGCCCTGGGGGAAGTCACCCTGTTTCTGGGCATCGCCAAGCTGTACGTGCTTTGCTTCTACCAGAGGCAGCTGAAAGGTTTCCCACTGCAAAAAGCAGGGGTGTGAAGAATGGCCTTGGAAGAGGCCAAAGGGAACAGTTGGCAGCCACAGAAGCAGTTGGAGGAGGCTCAGTTTTAACCAAATGTTTGCACAACAAGCTTGGGCAATCAGGAATCTGCTGCAATGCAAACAGCCGTACTATGAGCCTGAGAGGAGACAGGCCACGCAGAGGGTTTGAAGAGAGCAGGAAGGGAAAAGGGAGATAAAGAGCTGGGATGGACTCTGCCTCGCTGGGCCACCCTGTGCACCCCTAGCTGAGGCAGGCATGCCTGCTCTCCCAAGGACACGCCACGCTCGCTCACCTGTCCATGACACCCCCGGAGTCTCCACTCCGCCCACGATTTGGGGCCAGGGAATCCAGTTCGTCAAAGAAGATGATGCAGGGAGCAGCTGCCCGGGCTCTGGCAAACACTGGGAGGAGACAGAGAGCACACGAGATGAGAAAAGCAGGAGGAGCAAATCAACGGGACCTGAATGGAGTCACCAGCAGAGAAGAGCTGAAGAGCTGTGGATGGAAATCAGCTGCCTGCTGCCTCACCACCCCTCTCTACTCCTGCCAAAGGGGCTCAGAGAGAGCCAGACTGGGTGTTAGGGACTGCTGGATATATGCCCTTGCTGCCTGCTGTGGATGGGTGTTTGGAAAAGCAGTTTAAGCACTCCCCCTTCCCTCTGGCACCACAGAGCAGCCCCTCTGGCCACGTGCAGGCTCAGGACGCTTCCACTCACCGTTACGCACGTTCTCCTCGCTCTGCCCCACGTACATGTTGATGAGCTCCGGCCCCTTCACGCTGCAGGGAGAGAAGGGAGCTGGTTAGAGCAGGGCCAGCCAGCGCTAGGAGAAAGCCAGTCCTCCTGCAAGGCTCTTCACCTAAGGAAGGTCATGGTGCACGTGGTTGCCACGGCTTTTGCCAGCAAGGTCTTCCCTGTGCCCGGAGGCCCGTACAGCAGCAGACCAGAGCGGCACAGACCCAGCGACAGCAGTTCTGGGTGCTCCAGGGGCAACTGGATTGTGTCCAGGATCTCCTTCTTCACCTCGTGGAGCCCACCAACATCCTGCCAGGACACGGAGGGGATCTGCACGAGAGGGAGAGTCCCCGTCAGCACTTCTTCCTGAGCCTGCCTGTTCAGCTCTTGCTCCAGTCGTCGGCCTCTCGTGCTGCGCAGCAGCAAGTCAGCCCCTCACCACACTGCCCAGCCACCTGAGATCCCCCTAGGGACACATGGGGGAAGGGTGAAAGAAGGAAAAACAGGCCTAACAACGTGTGTTTAGGGCACTTTGTCCCCCACGGTGCTGAGACTGAGCAAGGGCTTTGCAACAGTGATAAAACGTGGGCTACTAACAGCTCTGTCACGTGAAGGAGGATGTGAGAGCCAGACAGCCTGGAGGGCACTGCAAAAAGCTAGCTGCTTTTGAAAAGGGAAAAGCAGGAACAAAATTCATGGGTTTACAAGTAGGTAGGGATGGGGCCAACTGCAAGTATGCAAGGGAGGATTGCTAAGTGAGGAAAGACGGCAAACTTGAGAGGGGGGAGCCATGCCACTTGTGTTATTTTATGCTAAAAGAACCTTGGAGGAGGATGCTCTGCGCAAAGCCTTCGAAATAGCAGGAATGCCACAGCCTGGGTGACAGATCCCCCAGAGCCAGAGCAGCTCTCGTGGGAACATGCAGAGAAAACAAAGCCCCAGCACGCTGCCCCCAGCTGCTGGCTGGGTGGTGAACAGGTGCCAGCACAACTGGGGAGTTTAAAAATAGGCCACAGGGAAATTCTTTCCCCCTCCTTTGGCTCCCTCCCCTCCTTCGGCTCTCCTTGCTCTGCTACTCGAGATGTTATCGCGCTTTTCCTCCAGCTGTCCAGCAACTCTGCCGGAAAATCGGGTCTGACAAGATAAGGATTTCTAGAAAAAAAAACCTAAAGCCAAAGATCCCAGGCACCCTTCCTTCACCGCTGATGAATAGAAGAGCTGCCTTCTCCCCCACGCTCCTGCAGACATCAGCACAAGAGCTGGAAAACTGCAGGGTTGTTTTCAGAGAACATTGCAGCTGTAGGACACGCTGCAGATGCTGCTAGCAACTGAAGTTTGAAATCATTTTTTTCTCAGAGGCTCAAGCTGGCGTCCCATTAACTGCAAAAAAAAAAATTGTGTGACTAACCAGAAAAAGTAAGCACGGAACCGAGAGTTACATACGTTGAAAGTATCCGTGTCTGCTAATGGGCTTCTTGAACCCCAGCCAGTAACTAAGAAATCGATAACGGATTGCAAAATACAAGCAGAATTAGCTTCCATTCACACAGCCCGCTGCCGAGCATGCTCTGTGGTTAGTATTTGGCTTATAGTGAACTTGGTAAACACACCTCGAAGCAGAGCTCGTTTGGTTAATTCCTGAATTAATTAGATACCGAGCAGCCCCAGAGTAGCTCCCTGCTGACAAGAGCAGCGAGGCGACACCTCGCTCGGGCAGGACTGCAAACAAGCAGCTGGGGAAGGTGCTGGAACAACTGCTCTGAGGGCAGCGTTTCCAGCCCTGTGCTGAGCGCAGTCATCTGCACGTGGGGGCAGGGAGAAGAGGCTCTGATCATTTTGCTTGGTCCTGGCACTGCACTGCTCAGCAGAAGTGGTGACCCCAAATACTGTTTCCCCGGTCATGAGCCACCAGAGGCAGAGCACGTTCCTCCCCAGGAGCTGACTGCTGGTTTTCTCTCAGCCCCCCGTCCCTTTCCCTAAAGGATCCCCAACTTTTCAAACCGCCCGGCTCTCGGAAAACCCTGTGCCAGCTCAAGCCATGGCCAAGGCCATGGATCAAGTCTAAAGTTTCTCACACTTGGGGAAACTCCCTCTGCAGGGAGGAACCTCTCCATGTTCCTATATACCAGGCAGCTGGAGAGACCCCAGTGAGGCAGCAGCCTCTTGAGAGGCTGAGCGATGCAGCCTGGCACCCCTACTGATGAAGCCACCTCCAATTAGAGCTGCAAAGTGCTTCCCTGAGCAAATCCAAAGCCAACGGGGTCCAAAAAACACACCTGGACTGTTTTTCATGGCTTGGGGAGTATGTGGAATGAGACAGCAGGAAGCAACATGCTCGGGCACAGCACAGGTCTGGCGAAGTTTGAGAAGCATCTTGAGCCACAGAGAGAGAATTTTTTAGAAGAACAACCCCCTCCTTTGCCCCAGCATCCTACCTTCGGGGCGCCCACTGCCTGTGAGTGGGCATCATGCAGCTGGTCCAGAGCAACGCTGAAATCCTCCTCAAGCACTGGGAAGCCAGCAGTGCAAAAATCCCTCTCTACTTCCTCACTCAGTCCACCCGGGAAACTGGCAAGGAAAGAGAAGGGAAGGGCTCAGGCACTGCCCTGCTCCCAGCACGGCTGGGCTCGCTGCATCCCCACCCTCCCCACCTCCTGCCAAATTGCCCGGGCTACCTCAAGGCCTGGATGCGGGTACAGGCAGCCCGGCTGCTGTGGGACAGCAAGGCACAGAAATCCCCCAGCACAAAACCCTGTGAATGCGGAAACAAAGAGTATCAGTTCAGTCCAGCCAGGCCATAAAAGGTGTATGGGAAAGGTTCCCTGCAGAGCTGTACTCTGAGCTTCTGTGCTTTGGTTGATGGCTATGATTTGTCTTTTGTTTTTTTCCTTTCCATTTTTCAAATTGACTTCTAGCAGAGCAGAGCATCAACCCTCTGCAAGAAGCATCGATTCCTCAGCCACCAGAAATCTGCTCTTAAGACTGATGTCTGAGGACTGGGGTTCACCACTGAAGATACTGACTGGGCTACGGGATTTGTCCCTTCTCTCCCATCCTGCCATATCACGGGGCTGCCCCCTGCCACGTGTCGCTGTGGCTTCACTCACTGCAGTCCTGCGGGCCAGCTTGGCGAGGTTCACTTCTTTGCCCAGAGGAAGACTGGCGGTCAGCACGCTCAGCATCGACCTCCGCTGCTCCTCGGAAAGGGCTTCCATCTTCACCTCATGAAGGAAAGCAGTCTGCACATCTGTAGGAACATCCTGGGGTCTGCAGGTTGTGCCGATCACCAGGACAGGGTGGCTGTTGAGAAAGGGGGGCAGTGAACGGTTGCAGCTCTGTGAAAACCTCCTCCTCCCCACTGCTGTCACCCACATCACATCACATCACTCTCCAGTAGTTGCCTTTCCTCTGAGAAACGTGCACATGCTAGCCAAGCTCTCCCATATACCACTCTCCTCCAGCTTACCCGTGAACTGCTTTGTGAGCTCTGCCCCCAGCTCAGGCCCCTCAAGTGATGTCTCATCTCTTCACCTGGGGCCTCCCTCCCTGCTCTCTGGTATTTCTCACCTGCTGAGGGATTCTCCTGGGGTCTAGCTCTGCAATCCCAGCAGAACAGCTCCGCAGACCCTGCGACCCTTGGCATGCCTCACAACTACGCCAGCTTTGCTCATCTGAATAAATTCAGAAACCAGCCCAAACTTGGACAATAAGGCCCCCTGAGCCCCTCAGCCTCAGAGCTGGGGCCAAATGACATAAAAAAGTAAAGGAAACAATCATCCTGGGTGCCCAACAAGGTCTGTACCTCAGTGCTGGGTCTCGATCCAGAAGCAGCTGGCGCAGAGTGGCGATGACCCTGGCATCCTCTCCCAGCATGTCCCGGTCCCTGCCCAGCAGCTCTATGTCTTTCAGCAGAAGCACGCAGGGACGGAACTGCTGGGCCTGGGCGAAGGCCACCTGTATTTTCTCCTCCGTGGCTCCACTGGTGTCACCGCACAAGCTCACGCAATCCACCTGCAAGACAGGCCACACAACGCACGGACTGCAGGGGCTGCAACGTGGACAGGCTGGGGACTGGGAGCAACGCTCGCTTCCATGGAGCCTGCCGTGGGCAATCCGCAGCTGGAAGGGGTTTTCGGGAGTATCTGACATGCAGAAATGGCAGTTTCCTGATTCCCTGCAGGAGGACAGGGGAGCAGAAGGGTCTTGGATGAAAGAGCTGAGGACGAGGGAGTGGAGAAGTCAATGAAGGAGATGTCACGGCTCAGCCAACCTGTGCTGGAAGGGAGGGGAGAGCTGTGGAAGAGAACAGGTCAGGGAGAACAAGGCGCCTCGGAGGAACAGGGTAAAGAGCAGAGGGGAAGGCTCAGGGCACTATTCAGCTCCGTGCCACACAGGCTCAAAGCGCAAGAGAGAGGTAGAAGGTAAGAGGAGAAAAAGAGAAGTTGTGGGTGGCTTTACACTGTTTACTAGGCAAACACTGCATGAAGTCATCCAAAACGAAGAGGCTGCTGGTGAGCTCTGGAACAGCAGCTCCAACACTGCTGCAAACACACACTGCTGCCTCCTGGTGCTGAGAGGTTTTGCACAGAGAGGAGAGGAAATCTGCTGGTTGTTCTGTGGTGTTGCCAGAAGTCTCCAGATATGGCTCCTGCACACTGAGAAGCCGGAGGTTTAGCAGTGGATCTGTGACAAAGACTCCCTACAGGACATTTTGCTTGGAACAAGACATGGTGCTGGGCAACGGCCAGGGCTTTATCTGCCTCCCTCACTGACCCACTGTTACGGATTTACTCTCGTAACTGCTCTTCTCTGTCCAAGTAGTGCCACAATTTAACAGGACCCAACTTCTAAGCAAAAGAAGAAAACCCAAATATCCAAAATGCTTAGCTTGTTTTCTGTGAGTTTAACAAGACCCACACGAAAGGAGTAAGCTTATGTTTTCCTTCCACAAAAAGGAACCTTCAAGCTCTCTTCTACTCTAGCTTTTTTCTTCTTCCAAGTCCTTTTAGAGTTTGGGAAGCTCTTAGAAAAGTCACCCTGCAACTTCCAAGCCCCTTACAAATATAAATCTATAGATTCAAGGAGATTAAAGAATTTGAGGAATACATCCAGACTCTCAGAGTGAAAAAAAGGAGTGCGCAGAAGGAAAACGGCATTTTTAACAAGTCAGTGAAGACAGTGTTTGTGTTCAGAACTCTAAGTGCTGTTCAGAGACACGGGCTAGACCTCATATTGTCCATAAAGTTTACCCAGTGTAGCTGCAGCTGTGAAAACCTACCAATGGCTGTACTGGTACAGACCAAGAGTCCACTTAGCCCACTATCTTGTCTCCATGCATGGCCACAAGTGGCTGCTTAAGAAAGAATAAGATCAGGGTAAGCATTTACAGCCCTCTGCCCTTTGCTCTCCATGTATGGAGAGCAAAGCCAAAGTTTTCATGAAGCCACTGACATAGAACAGAAGTATTGATCCTGACTGGTGACAGCCAGCTTGAAATCCAACACTTTTCTTGTAAAGCTACCTCCAAAAAATTTTATCTGGTATCTTACTGCTCAGTCACTTTGTCTCATTCAACCTCTCCTCTAGCCCAAGGACAGTCTGTCCACCTGTCTCCTCGTACCTTTAATGGCTTTGTTTTGAACAACCACCAGATCGCAATTCATCCTCTTTCCCACGTCATTTCTCAATATGCTGAACAGCACAGCTCCCAGTCCAGACACCTGCAGAGCTCCCCTGCTGATTGTGAAGGTACATCAGCTACCATCAGCTCAGACTCATCGGACCATCATGTCCCAAACCTTTAACCAGCATTATATCCAAACCAGGATCTTCACTCGCATCTCACCGCCACAGTTTCCCAAACAGCCTTTTCAAATCCTAAGTAGACTGTATCAGTCACGCTCCCTTCACCACATGCTTGCTGTAACACCTTCAGTAACCTCCTGAAGGCTTACTGGACAGGGCTTGGCTCTGCAGGAACTACAGGGATTATTTCCCAGCAGCTCACACACATCCTAGTCTTTGCTAATGCAATCCTTCGCTCTAACCTCACAGTTTTGTATCCTCTGAAGGATGTTTCTTGTTTCTGGTGAATGCCCTTTCCCTGCTGTTTATCTGCTCTGGCTTCAATTCACTTTTCTCAAGCCCATCCCTGTATGATCTATGCAGTCACCTTGTGTTACGGCACGCTGCCCCTCATTTGCTCCCGTAGCAGATGTAAGGACTTCTTACCTTGGCCAACTCTCTTTTTCTAAACAAACCTCATTTTGAGGTCATTCCCCTTTCCAAAGCCAAGCACAGCAATGGAAGATGTGGGGGCTTTTGTGTCCTCTTGGACGGATTCTCGGTGAATGGAAGGAAGCCCAACTACAGCGCAGCTCTTCTAAAGGCAGTGAGATTTTGAAGCAGACCTGGCACACACGTTGGTATCAAACCGACGGCCACCTTTCTTTTGTAGGATTCCTGCCCAGCTGGGGAAGATCTCAGTGTGATCTCTGCCTCACTCTGCAACATGCTTTTTATCACGGACAACTGCAAACACCCGGTGTCACTGCAGTTCCTGCCCTCATCACCTCCTCAACTTCTGTGTTTTCACTTGGTGCCAGCCTCTGGGGTATGGTTCCAACTCAGTGCCCTACCCAGTGATGTGAAATCCCCTAAAACACTACCGTGTGCTGCACTGTCTGTACAGTCAGTTAGACTAACCGAAATAATAGTTATTAAAAAAAAAAAAAAAAAAAAGGTAGAAAGGCAACCTCTGGGCCGAGAGATCATAGAATCATCAACCAGCCAGAGGAGGAATTACCTTGAAGAGGTGGAGGTTGAGGCAGCTACACACAGCTCTGACAGCCATCAGCTTCCCACTGCCACTTGGTCCTGAGAGGAGAACGCTGCCCACCCTGCTCAGCGTGGTTGCCCTGTAACACAGAGGCAGTTCTCCCAGTGACTGGGGAGCAGGGCCCCAGCTCTCCCGAGGCGTGAGGGAAGGGAATTTAACTCACTGACTGTTCAGGTGAGGCCGAAGTGCATCGCAGAGATCCTTCACAACGTCAGAGAGTCCGGCAGGAGACAAGCTGCTCCAGAACTCGTGACTGTTATAGGCTGGGGCAGATGGGACAGCACTGTTTGTTGAGCCCACCTGTGAGGAAAACAGAACAGCAGCTGAGAAAAGACAGCTACCAAGCGACAGTCTGTCCTGAAATGCCCTTCTACAAGAGCAGGGGAAGCACAAGCTTCCACAGGCACATCTGGCATCTGTAGAGCACCCTCAGGCTCAGTACACCCTCCCTGCCCTCCTCTAACATCTTACCAGATACAAAGAGGTGTTCTGCGTGTCCGCCAGGTAACCCTCAGACTGCTCGCCTTCCACCATGCCTAAAATCTTCCTCACTTTGAAGTACAGCTCTGGCCACCTAAAGGAAAAACAAGTAGTCAGAATCATGGAGTCAAGATCTGGAAGACAAAGCATCCATCAGCCAAGAGCCAACTGAGAGGCAAGGGTAGGCAGAGAGACTTTTGCTTCCTGTCTGGCTAGGCAGACAAAAAGGACCGTCAACAGCTACAGCTTCCCCTGGTGGCTTCAGCTCACAGGTACTGCTAGGAGTTAGGACTAACTCCTAACTTCTCATTTTGCCTTCTTCTCAGAAAGAGCAGTCAGGCACTGGGACGGGTTGCCCAGGGAGGTGGTGGAGTCACCGTCTCTGGAGGTGTTCAAGGAAAGGCTGGACGTGGTGCTTGGGGACATGGTTTAGTGGGTGATGCTGGTGGTAGGGGGATGGTTGGACCAGATGATCTTGGAGGGCTTTTCTAACCTTAATGATTCAACAATAATCCAAGCAAAACATTTCCTTCTTCCCCCAAAATAAGAGGCAGAAAAACTGTCACCTCCAGAGACAGGTAAGAACGGAATCTGCTGTCTTGTTTCAAGAGAAACAAGAGTGGAGAAGAACCTTTTCTCTTTAGTATTCATGTGCTAGCACCGTAGTTTACTGCCACCTACCTAAGGAATTTGTCTGCATTTACATCTAAAAACTCAGCATGCCCAAACGTAGGAACACACAGGATGTCTCCCTCCTGGACAAGCCTACAAGAAACAACAACAAAACGCAGTTTCAACACTGAAAAACAGTAAATTCTTCTTGCATGTCCTCCCCCTACCACAGCTGTTTTTACAGAAAAGAATGTCACAATTTATACCAATTCACTCCTCTCTTGCATTCTAAAACCAAAAACAACCACTTGAAGATTTGGCATGCATGGGATGAGAGTAGCTGCAACCAGACTACTAAGGGGGAGATACAGAAGATGAACACTGTCAAAGAGTGTCACTTCCCGACAAAGTCACCTTCTTGTGCCTGGCTAATTGCAACAGCAGAAAGCCTCATAACGAGGCTCCTGAAAAGGCTTGGGGGCAGGTTTCACAAGCAAAGACTACAGCACATCCAACTTCCCAGTCACTGATCTTCACTCAAAGCTGAAAACTGGGGTTATGGACATGCCCCAGAAGGGAAGTCTGCGGGCAGTCCTTGGGAGCCTTTGCTGTTGGATGGTAAATTATAAGGAAAGAGATCTAAGGGTGACTTTCGAGGGACAGGACAAGAGATGCTGCTTGGAAGTGAACCTGTGTGAACTCATGGGGAGCAGATGTTGCAAACACATTTGGAAATACTCTCCATAAGCATTCTGCTATTGGTTATGCATGTAATCAGCATGTATTGGATCTGGATGCCACGAACATACAGTGAGGGTGCAGCTTGCAAACAAGGCCTCCCAAGAGCAAAAATAGAAATGTGTGGCTTTTCTGTGTGGCTCACCGGGGCGTTTCAAAGTGCTTGTAGAGAATACGGTCATAGACTCCTCTGGCACTGTAGGCTGGTGAGCAGACGATCTCTAGGTGCAGCTCCTTGGCGAAGGGCGGCACGGACAGCAAGGACTGGCTTCCTTTCCCCTCCGCAGCACCAGCCTTTCCTTCATACCTCTGTGGCAGGACAAGGGACACTATGAGCCACCCCCAGCTCCCTCCTCAGCTGCCCCCCAGCCCACCACCCGCTCCCCGCAGCACCCACCTGCAGACAGAGGAGCCCACCGCCAGCAGGGTCGCAGCCAAGGTTGAAGGCGAGGGCCGGTGCCAGCAGCGCGGTGCCATCGGGGGGCTTTCTGCGGGCAGCCCGCGGGTACTCCCAAGCGGGCGGGCGAGCCAGCAGCGCCGCCAGGTGCTGCCGAGCCTCCCCCTCTGCTCTCACCCGCACCCACTCCCCGTGGAACAGCCCCAGGGCCAGCAGCCCGCGCCGGCTCACCCACACCTCCGCCCCTCCGCCGGCGCCACCACCGGGGGGCGCAGCCTTCAACCGCGGCCCCTCAGCAGCCCGGGGGCCGGCGGCGAAGCGGGACACGAGCGGCGGCGCTGCGGGGCGACGCCAGGAGGCGACACCACCACCGGGCGGCGGCGGAGGGGCCGCGAGGGCGACGCGGGTGCCGCTGCCCAGCAGCCCCTGCAGCGCCGGCCGAGCCTCCAGCACCAGCGGGCCGGGCCCGGGGCCGGCTCCCGGCAAGGCCTCGCCCCTCCTCGCCAGCACCGCGCCCCCCGCCGGCCTCCCCCCTCCTCCGCCCCCCGCCGCCGCCGCCAGCAGCACCCAGGCGAGCGGCGGGGGGCGGCGCAGCGGCCACACGGCCACCCTGCGGCCCGCAGCCAGCCCCAGGCGGCGCAGCAGCGCCCCGCGGAGCCACAGCTCGGCCCCCCGGCGCCCCGCCGCCTCCAGCGCCACAGCGCTCAGCAGCACGGCCTGCGCCCCGCCGCGCCCCGCCGGCCGCACGGCCAGCACCAGCCCGCCGCCGCCTCCTCCTCCTCCGCCTCCGCCGCTGCTCCCAGCGCCGGCCCGGCCCCGCAGCGCCGCGCACAGCGGCTCCGGGGCCAGCAGCAGCGCCGTCACCGGCGCCAGCTCGGCCGGGGGAGCGTCCAGCGGCCGCAGCACCGCCACCGCCATGGGCGCCGCCACGACACCATAGAGACGGGGGGAGGGAGAGGGTAGAGCGGCCGCGGCGCGCAGGCGCACAGGGGCCGGGCGGCCTCAGGGTATGGAGGGGAGGGGCAGAGCGGCTCGCCCGCGCGCCGCCCGGGTCATAGAGTGGCGGCTGGTAGCATAGAGAGGCGGCGTCCTCCATTAGAAATTCAGTAAAAGCTCAGAAATTCACCACAATAAACTCATCGCCTTCCCGCGCCCCTTCTCCCACAGAATCACCTGGGTTGGACTGCCACCTCCACGATCACCCAGTCCAACCTCTGACCTAACACTACCAAGTCCTCCACTAACCCGTATCACTCATAGCACTAACCGCTAACCATATAACCCATAGCACTAAGCTCCACATCCACATAGATGTTTTTTTAAAAACCACAAGGTCTTTTAAAAACCACCTCTGCACACTCAAACCGTAAAATTTCTTTTATTGGTGATTCCAAGAGGTAGCTACCATTTCATAGCACTAACTCCAGATATCATAAAAGTTTAATACTTCTTCTCTTGATTTCAATGGAAGAAAATTTAGGCTCTTTATTACTATTATTGTTACCATTCTTAATATTACTAAACATTAATATTAATAAATTACTATTATTAGCAATAATATAAAGTAATAATAATTAAACCCATTTATAAACAAATCAACTGCATGTAAAAAGTATGCAAATACTTGCTCTCCAGAAGTCTGACAATTACAGATTGTCACGGTAGTGGTACCTCCTATAATAGCTTACTTTATTCTTTTTCTTTTAGGGAAGCAGACAACAATCTTGTTCAGCTTCATCAATGAACCAGATCATAGGATAGAGTGCACCCTCAGCAAGTTTGCTGATGACACAAAACTGGGAGGAATGGCTGATACACCAGAAGGCTCTGTTGCCATTCAGAGGAGACTGGAAAGCTGGAGAGTTGGGCCAAGAGGAACGTCACGAAGTTCAACACAGGCAAATGCAGTGTCCTGCACCTAGGGAGCAGTGACCCCCTGCACCAGTAGACGTTGGGGGCTGAGCTACTGGAAAGCAGCTCTGCGCAGAAGGATGTGGAAGTCCTGCTGAACACCAGATAAACCATGAGCGAACAATGTGACCAAGAATGTGACTGTGTGCTCTAGGTGACCGTGCTTGGCAGAGGGGTGGGAGCAGATGATCTTCAGAAGTCCCTTCCAACCTCAGAAGCCATTCTGTGATGCTATGAACAGACTCTTAAGAACCTCCTAGCAGAATGTGGCTGGTGGTGCCTTGTTTCACAGTTTCAGCGCAGAACAGCTCCTAAAGCTTTAGCCTTGTAAAAGGCCAGAACATGTCAGGTCAAGGAGCTCCATCTGTTTTCATTTTCGTTTTCGTTTTGCAGCCTCCTAAGCAGAGGGGAGAGCTCTTCCACCGAACGAAGAAGCAAGAAGGTACGGAAGTGGTGAGAATGGTAAGTGCTGAGTGCTCTCACCTCCTTGACACTAGTGGTGAGAGCAAGGGGGGAAATCAGAGAGACATCTTCTCTTCCTCACACCACCAGGCCTCCTTCCACTGCCTCTTTCAGGTCGCAGAAAACCACGACCAAAACAACGATGTTAGGCCTCGTGCCATCACAGGGTCTTTCAGTGAGGTTCCATGATGTCAAAGGGGAATCGGCCCTATAAAACCCCCTGCGCCTGGCCCAACGCTCGCTGAGCTTCTAGGCCCTCTGTGCTCATCAGCGATGGCTGGAAATAAGAGGTCCTGGAGGAATTGCTGCCCACACTTGCGTGGGTCAGAGCGGTTCATCAAACCCAAGAAGAAGTGGTGGCGGAGCAGTGCCAGTGGGAGCAGAGCAACCGTGGCTGCTGAGGCGGAGCCCATGGAGGTAGATCCAGCGCCAGAGGTGGAGGAGCTGATGGAGGTGGATCCACCTCCAGCCCTCGTGGTTTGGCACAGCGTCACCGTGCCAGGGCTCCCACCTGCAAGACGTCACCATTGCAGGAGCACCCGGAAAGCTCTGTATCCCCGGCACAGCCTCCACCACCACCGTTACCTGGGAGAGGCCATCCGGGAAACATCTAGCAGGCTTGCCTGCGGGATGGCCTCCTTCCACATCCCTCATGCCCAATCCCCACCTCTTGGGCAGTGGTGTCATCTCTTCGGCACAGAGTCCCAAGGAGTGGGCAAGAGTGGACTTGGCTTCCTTTGGTCTGCTGCAGTGGGGCGGCAGGAGGCCCCCTCACAAGCTGACGCTGGGCCTTGGTGTCTCAGCCTGAGGACGAGAAGGCTGCCCAACAAGGAGGTGCTTGGAGACGAAGCCATGCCCTCCGTGGCGGTGCACAGAGGACAGCAGTGGCTCAGACAAAGCAGTGAGGCAGACAGCTGTTCCTCTGGAGAAGCACAAGTCCTCAGGTGTGCCAGGAAGAAGAGCTGGAGTGCAGTGCCGAGTCCATTCAGGATGCCTCATCAGCAGTTCTTCCCCAGATTGGGACTCCAAGTGCAATAGCAATAATAACAATAAAAAACCATCAGTAAAACAACTTTGGTTTCTTATTTGGTGGCATTTTTGTAATGGCGTCTGGGCTCCTGCGTCCACTTGTGGTCTCCCCAGTACAGGAAAGGCACTGCTGTGTGTAGTGTGGGCCCAGCCCAGGGCATTTGTGGGGTTGAGGGGCCAGGGCACACGGCCCACGAGGGCAGGCTGAGGGATCCCCTTTGGTCAGCATTAAGGAGACCAAGCTCACGGATGGGACCAGCTGCTAACTACAGTTGCCTGCTGAGAAGGAGGTGAGGAGATGAAGCCTGCATGTTATCATACGTGCTGTGTAGCAGAAACATGAGTGGTACCAAGGCCCAAGCTTCCAGATGGAGACATCCCAGAGAAAAATAAGGAGAAGCTTCCCCACAAGGGTGCAGAGCCAGTACAGGTGTCCAGAAAGGCCATGGAGTCTCTGTCCGGGGAGGGTGAGCTGTCCTTGACAGAACAAGGCCCAGTGTTAGAATTATACAAAGTTAGAATCATGAATTGCAACAAAGACAAATGAAGGGTCCTGCACATAGGGAGGAATGACCCCCTGCACCAGTACAGGTTGGATGCTGAGCTGCTGGAAAGCAGCTCTATGCAGAAGGACCTGGGAGTCCTGGTGGACGGCACGTTATCCATGAGCCACCGATGTGGCCAAGAAAGCCAAAAAGGCCAGTGGCATCCTGGGTTGCATTTGAAAGTGTGCTGCCAGCTGGTCAAAGGATGTGTTCGTGCCCCTCTCCTTAACCCGGGTGAGGCCCCACGTGGAGTATTGTGTCCAGGTAGTAGCCTCCTAAGGGGCCATGGAGCTACTGGAGGAAACCCAGCAGAGGGCTCCAAAGATGATCAGGGCACTGGAGCATCTGTCATATGAGGAGAGGCTGAGAGAACTGGGCCTGTTTCTTTGGGGAAGACAACACTGAGAGGGGATCTTATCAGGGTGTCTAAACATCTGCAGGGAGGGAGTCAGGAGAATGGGGCCTGGCTCTTTTCAGTGGTGCCCAGCAACAGGACAAGAGGCAACAGGCACAAACTGAAACCCAGAGGTGCCAGCTGAAGAGGAGAAAAGACTTTTTTACTGTGAGGGTGACAGAGCACTTGAACAGGTTGCCCAGAGAGCCTGTGGTGTCTCCTTCTCTGGAGATACTCAAAACCCGCCTGGATAGGTTTCCCACATTGGAAGCCTGTGAGATGTGCTCTAGGTGACCGTGCTTGGCAGAGGGGTGGGAGCAGATGATCTTCAGAAGTCCCTTCCAACCTCAGAAGCCATTCTGTGATGCTATGAACAGACTCTTAAGAACCTCCTAGCAGAATGTGGCTGGTGGTGCCTTGTTTCACAGTTTCAGCGCAGAACAGCTCCTAAAGCTTTAGCCTTGTAAAAGGCCAGAACATGTCAGGTCAGGGAGCTCCATCTGTTTTCGTTTTTGTTTTCGTTTTGCAGCCTCCCAAGCAGAGGGGAGAGCTCTTCCACCAAACGAAGAAGCAAGAAGCCACGGAAGTGGTGAGAATGGTAAGTGCTGAGTGCTCTCACCTCCTTGACACTAGTGGTGAGAGCAAGGGGGGAAATTAGAGTGACACCTTGTGGTCTCCCCAGTACAGGAAAGGCACTGCTGTGTGTAGTGGGGGCCCAGCCCAGGTCATTTGTGGGGGTGAGGGGCCAGGGCACACGGCCCACGAGGGCAGGCTGAGGGATCCCCTTTGGTCAGCATTGAGGTGAGAAGGCTCATGGGTGGGCCTGGCTGCTGACCATCAGCCCCCAGCAGAGCAGGTTTCTCAATGCGAGTCCTATAGTAGCCAAACCCCTGTATGTGGCAGCAGTCCTGTAACCATCTCTTGATAACTGTAAGCTTTCAAGACTGGGTTGGATGAAGCTTTGAGGCTTTGGTCTAGTGGGAGGCATGTCAGTGGGGTTGGAACACGGTGATCTTTAAGGTCCCTTCCAACCCAAACCATCCTATCTGTGAACCATGCCTCAGGCCCGTAGTTCTCCCTGCGAACCACCACCCCTTGCAGCACAAAATGAGAGCTGGGAGCCCACCATGTCCTGCCGGGAGAGCTCTGCACCGCACATGGGGAGGGGACCGTGCTGTTCCCCTTGTTGCAGTGACGTGGTGCTCGTGACTCGCAGTGCTGTGCCCAGTGAGAGGTGAAGAGCCAGGCCATCTGCACATAGGCAGGGCAGGGCAGAAAAAAAAAAAAAAAAAAAAGATTGCAGGCATCCAGTGCCAGCATGGCACAGCCCAAATAAAGGGTTTGCAGATGCTGCTCAGGCAGGATTAGACCTGCAATGTGCTAAGTCTCGGCTCTCACAGAGCCTAATTGCTGCTGCAGTAAGCCCTGGCTAGTCCTTTCCTGAACTGTGCCCCCCCCACTCCATCATATGGGTATTTTTTTTTCCTGCAAAGCTTGTATTTACCATGCATATGTTCCTCCCACCCCCCAGCAGGCCTGACTGTGGAGAGGGGGGGTTGAAGGTGGGATATTTGCAGATGATGGCTCTGCTCTTCCCAGCCAGCCGTCTCCCCCTGTGCCCCCCAGGCCCCTGCACAGCACCAAGTCTGGGAGGAGCTGCCACCAGGCTCAGCAGCAGGGACAGGGACAGGTGACAGCATCATTACACAGCCACGCTCCCATTGAGCGGCATTAGGAAACTTTCCAAATTGGGATTACTCAGATTGTAATAAAGCCTTCTGATAATTTTCAGTTAGATTTTGGCCAGCAGATAAAGCTGGAGGTGTTCCAGGATAGCCGTCACAGTGCACACACAGGCCAACTCAGCACAGCGGTGAGAGGAGGACTGGCTGAAGCCCAAATTTGAACAGCTGGATGGCCACAGCACCCTTGCACATGCCATCATGGCTGGGGATGCTCATGGGGCTGCCGGAGCTGTCCTGCTCCATGTACTTGCTCGGGAGGCTGAGGTACACTACCGGTTCCTCCAGCACTGGTTCACCTAGCCCAAAATGAGCTCCTTGTGTTTAATCATGGGACATGAGGACACGAAGCCCAGCTCTGTACCCTCCAGGGCAGCAGGTGTTTCTGGATAAGCTCAGATCTTGGGTGAAAATCAATCACCTTTGGGCATGTGGAGGCCGCTGAACTGGGCCTCAGCTCTGGAGAGACACACGAGGGCTTCACTCTGCTCCCCTGTGTGAGTACACAGCGCTCAAGCCCTGTTTAGGCACGGGTCTGTCCAGGATCTTCTCTAAGCTAGCACCTACCACAACACCTGCCAAAGTAAAATAAAAGAAATCACAATGCAGAGTCTGAAAACCAAAGATACACCACAATTTTACTTACGGATGCGTAATAAATAAATGGACAAAATGGGAACAGCCACATTCCAAAATCCAGATCACTAAAGTGCTTTTAGACATAAATATAAGACAACCAAGAAACGCCTCTCACATTACACTATTTACAGATAATTACAAAATGTTTTCTCATGTCAGTTCACAAAACTGTTTAATTGTTCCAGGGTACTATGGCTTGGTTTTCAAAAAAGGTCTGTTCTAGTATGCATAGCATGGCAGGTCACATTCAAGAGTGTACAAAATTGTTGCATAACAAAAACGTCTTTCCCCCCTTCTCCCAAACGTGAGTTAGGGAAGCTACACAGTGTAAATCCAGTGGTAAGGCTGCGTTGGCAGGCCGGATCCTCAGGAGGTATAAACTGGCAGGCCTGTCAGGTTACACCAGCTTGAGGAGGGACCCTACCATGTTTAAAAACCCCGCTGCTGGTTGAGGTGGGAGAATTGTGTGCTCGAAGCAGAGGGACTTGCCACACAGGTGCTGTGCAGGGGTGGCAGTGCTCAGAGGAGGCGTTTGGAAACTCCTGCACCATCTCTGCACCCGCGTGTTTGGGAAGGGAGCGATTCCCATTGCATTGCTGCTCTTTGTGCTCCTGGGTGGCCCAGGACACGTTCACATCCCAGAGGAGAAGGGAGGCTCTTCCTGAGCAGCCTGTCCATGCTGCCCGAAACACGGTCTCGTCTTCACATTGCTCTTGGCTGTGTTGGGACACCTCTCCCACCCTCCACCCTGGCTGCATCTGTGCTCTGCTGAGAAGTGAACAGCTGACAAGTGAAGGGACAGAGGCAGGGGGAAGGTGTCTGGTTTTAGAATGCCCTGAATTCAGATAAAAGTTCAATGACTTCAGAAAAAAAAAAATATATATGTGTTAATAAATATTCTTATCTCCCCAGGAAGCTGTGAGGTCTGGCCTCCTGCGGGGCAGCCCAAGCTCAGTGGTCCTTGTCCTTTTGCTCCGCAGCGGGGTCCCCATTGATGCACTGCCTCGGTATGCTCCTCTTCTCGTGCTTGGCTGTCCTGGAGAGGTCAATGGCTGTGTCCTCAGGGTTTTTCGTGGGGCTAAGTTTGTCAGAGCTCCTCTGGGAACTGGCCTGCTTCCCTTGGAGTTCCTCCTCATCCGGCTCCGCTCGCCAGCCATCTGCCAGCTTCTCTTGGCTCTCCGCCTTCCTGCTCACCTCCATCGACTTTTTGTGCATGCCTGGCAGGGGGGAGAGAGCAAAGCCAAGGGTGCCGGTTGCTTATTCCTGCCCAGAACTGCTCAGCATCATCTCCCCAGTCGAGGGGAGTGTGCTGCTCTGCCCTCCTGCTGCTTCCTTCTACTGTCACTTACATCTGAGGAAAACTCTTGCTAGCTACCACCATGCCCAGACCCCAGGTCTTCCTGGAGCCTTCTTTTCTCCAAGCTGAACAACCCCAGCACCCTCAGCCTGTCTTCACAGTGCTCCAGCCCTCTGATCATCCTTGTGGTCCTCCTCTGGACCTTCTCCAACAGGTGCCTGTCCTTCTTGTGCTGGGGGCCCCAGGGTAGCTCTGACATAGTATTGTCTTCAGCGAGGGGGGTGATGAATTCCCAAACCCCCAGCCACTCCCACAATGACTGCTCACACACCGAACCAACACACAGCTAAGTGTCTGACACAGTGGATAAAGGTTTTCCCTTCCCTGGCTGTTCGGTACAAGGAGGGAGCGAAAAACCCCAAACCTGCAGCTCCTGCCCCGTTCTGGCCTGATGCTTACCCAGCAGCCAGGGGGCACAGGACCCCACCAGCCCGCTCTTGGCGGAGTTGATGATGGACTCGGGCAGCGGGATGGAGTGCCGCACCATGGCGCCGTACAGCCCGTACTCGGCCATCACGCTGCTCCGGCCCCAGCACTTCTCCCTCTTCCGCCACTTGGCTCTTCGGTTCTGAAACCAAACCTTCAGGGGTAACAGCCAGGAGAGCACGGAGGGGGTGGGATGTGGGGAGGAGGTGGCCCCACGGGTGGGCGTTCGGGATAATCGGGCACGGGGGAGCGCATCCAGGGCAGGGGGGCAGCCGCGTGCGCGGGGTTCAGGGCACGGGGGAGGGCGGCCGGGGCAGAGCCACGGAGGAGGATTTGGGGAGGGCACACACGTGGGTGTCAGCGAGAGAGGAGAGGAAGAGGGGGAGAGGGAGCACACGTTACATGAGGCTGGCCCTGACCCGGGAAGGTGCCCCCAGCCCCAGTCACCAAGGGCGACCCCTTGGTGTGCCCGCAGAGCCCCTGTGCTGGCTCTGCACGAAGCCACCAACGTCTCCTGAAGGGGTCCACATCGCACTGATGGGTGATGGCAGAGGGTGCTCAGGTCCCTCTCCCCACACCCTTCCTGTATTTAAAGGCTCAGGAGGCGTCGATACAACCCGAGTGCTGTCCAAACTCCCACCCTGTCCTTAAGGCGATGAGCTGCTCCACCAGGGGGCAGGATCAGGCCCTAAAATACCACCCCAAAGGCTACGTGAGCAAGCTGGGGAGAGCTTTGGCCCAGTGCATCACTCCTGCCTGAGTTGTGTCCCCAGAGGAAAGAGCTGAAGAGCCGGCAGTGAACAGCAGCTGCATGGGCCAGCACTGTGTCCCCCCATCCCTGCATGTCCACTTGGGTGGGAAGCCGAGGAGCCACCCCAGAGGCTTCAGTGCCACCACTTTCCCTCCACCTCCACCCACTCGCCCTACAGCAGGTGCCGCGCAGCCCTACCTGTATCCTGTCCTCCGGCAGCTCCGTCTTCACCGCCAGCATCTCCCTGGCGTAGACGTCGGGGTAGTGAGCTTCGTTGAAAGCCTTTTCCAGCTCCTCCAGCTGGTGGGCTGTGAACACTGTCCTGCGGAGAGGAGCCAGCGTCCTGAGACAGGCTCCAGACCCTCCCGAAAACATCACCCCCTCCCCGCTGGGGTTGAAATCCTCCCCCTGCTGCTGCTTCAGCTCTTGTAGATCCCCTTCTCCTTGCTTTTTTGGGGCCACCAGCCCCTCCTAAGGGACCTGGGGGAGAGCAGTGGGGTGTGCGGGGCTCGGCCCAGCCCTCGAGCCCTACCTGTGCCGCCTCTTCTTCCTCTTGATCTGCGAGGCCGGCATCTTCAGGTCGCTGGCATCCCCGGACAGGCTGTCCTCATCTGGTGGCAGCACGGGGACAGGGGGTACACGGTCACATCCAGACCCTTCCCATCCAGATCCTTCCCATCCAGACCATTCCCTGGCCCCGCGATGAGCGGCTCCCCCCCAGTGCCACCCATGGGTGCCCCTTCCCCTCCTCCCCTGTGCCCAGAGGGGGACAGCGGAGGGGACACGGCCACCCCGGACGGGTGTCACGTCCGTGGGGACAGCAGCTCACCGGACACGCTCTCCTTGTGGCGACGGGGGGCTGGAGGTGGCCCGGGGGGACCCGCTCGGGGTCCTCGAGCCGGGAGCAGCGGCAGGGGGGCGGGCAGCAAGCAGGGGGCTCCCGGCCCGGCCAAGCCACACAGCAACCCCAAGCCCAAGCCCAGCGCCCCGCCGCCCTCGTAGCCTCCTGCGGGCCCGGGGGCGGCCCCGGGGGGCGGCTGCAGCTCGGCCTCCAGCCCCAGCAGGTCGGTGATGGCGAAGCCCTTGGCCCGCAGCCCCCCTTGGCTCGGCCGCGCCGCCCGCTCGGGGAGGGCGCTGCGCATCGCCGCCGGGCTCGGGGCCGCCGCCACCGGGACCGCAACGGGAACCGGCACCGCCGCCGCCGCCCGGCCCCCCGACGGCTCCCCCCGGCCCGGCATCGCCGCCTCCTCCCGGCCCGGCCCCGCAGCGGGCACCGCCGCCCGATGCCGCTTTTATGGGGCCGCCGCCGGGCCCGGCCCCGGGCACACCCCGGGGCGGCGGGGGGGCGATCCCGAGGCACGGATTAGCGGCCACCGGGCCCCGAGCCCCTCCCTCGGGTCCCCCCCCGGTCCCTCCCCTCGGGTCCCCCTCTCCGGACCCTCCCCTTGGTCCTCCCCATCCCTTCCAGCCCGGTGCTCTCCATCCCATCCCCTCCCGGCCCTCCCCATCCCTTCCCTCCCGCTCCTCTCCACCCCGTCCCCTCCTCTCCCTCCCGTTTCCCCACCCCGACACCCTTCGGGTCCCCTCGGTGCTGTCCCCACGTCCCCTCTCCTCGTCCCTCCAGCCCCACATCCCGGACGGGGCGTCCCGCCCGGCTGCTGTCCCCCCCCACTGTCCCCCCTGGGTGTCCCCTCTCAGCCCGGAGCCGTTTCGAGGTGCCTGGCCTCCCGGCTCCTTTTGGCTCCCAGCTCCTTGCACCTGAGCTGCAATTTCTTTCTTTGCTTTCCCCCCCTTTCCCTCCCCTTCATCTGTTTATGGAAACGATTTACAACCGGCTTACACGGGCGGCCTGATCCAGGCCTTCCCGCTGGACGGCCAGATTAACCGAGGGTCCTTCTGATAAAGATAATTACAAGGGGACTCCGCATTAACTTTGCATTATTAAAGAAAGACCCAAATCTCCCCTCGCAAGCTGTTCCTGGGATTAGCAGAACAATAACTTTCATTTAGGATAATTGCCGTGGCCGGCGCTGGGGGCTGGCGGGGGGGGGGTGCCTTCGGGTGATGGCGCTTCACACCACCAACGGGAGGTGGGAAAAGGGGGAAATCGCGCCCCCGAAGCCACCGAGGTCCCCATGGACTGGGCGTGCAGGGATGCTCGGGGTGTGCCCACCCAGGGCTGCCCCCCACCCGCCTGGGGATGGGTCACCCAAAGTCCCCTCGGGCACCTTCACTTCTCCAGAGTGTTTTTGCTGCAGGTTTGCTGGAAGCGGAGACTTTCACTGCTAGGCAGGGAGGATCTGCCACAGTAATTAGAAGCCCTAATCCGGCCACCACCCACAACAAATTTCCTGTCCGAGCAGATATTAGTGGATAAAACCCTAATTTTTGACGTTGTCCCAGAATCAGCTTGATTTCAGCAGTTTACGTTAAGGCTGAGCTGTTGGGAGAGATGATGAAGCCTTAAATATGCATATGGCCTAGTCATTTGGAAAGTTTGGGGATAAAGCACGTATAATTGCTCCTAATCAGTTTATGAAACATAAAAGCTCAAACCCAAGAGAAAGCCGATAGACGCAGAAATGGAAATAGCGATTAAATCTCCCCACGCCGGCGAGGTGGCCTGGATACGGGGCACCAGGGATGCGCCCGCTCCGGGCACACGGCTCCAGGACGGGGCAGGGGGGGACACGGGTGGTGACAGGTCCCCTGGCTGTGGTGGCGAGGGGCATCTCCGAGGGGCATCTCCACCGGTCCTGTGGACAATAAATCAGTTAAAGGATATCTTGATATACGCTCATCAGATAGGATTATCTGGGATTAGACTAATCAGTAAATGTTTCTCTGCTCATTATTTTCCAGGGAAGATTTTCAGCTGATTCTCCGACGCCGAAAGATTATTAATCGCTTAAAGAGCAGAACATCAAACATCGCTCTTGCTCTAATTTCCCTGTGGTTCCTCCCCCCGCAGCGGGCAGGGCGCATGTGCCAACCAGACCGGGAGCCCAAGGGTGCCCAGCACCCAGGATCCACACCCTAAAGCACTTTGGGATGGCACCAGAAGGGCACCGGTGGGATGGGTGCCCAGGGTTGACCCCTCCAGACCCCGGGGTGAGCCTTGCCAAGTCCTTGCGGGATTACAGTATGCGCTAAGTGAGTCCCAAACCAGCAGCCAGCGGGGTTTAGGGGCGCCTGTCTTCACAGGAACGTGAAGGGAAACCTCAGAAGGATGCCCACTGACCACAGATCCACCTTCTGTAGCGATGAGGAAGGGGAATCAAAGAGGAGGCACTGAAGGGACTGGTTTAGGGGATTAGTAATGGGATAAGGCAGCTTTCACCTCCCTGGTTTGGATATGAATCAGGTCAATAATAAAGGAGAGTCTGCACCATCTGACAGTTCGTGGCTGCTCGGGGTGGAGAAGCCTCCTGTGCTCCATGGGCAGGGAGCGCACAGCCACCATCGGACCAGAGCTCGCAGCCTCGGCCAGGCGGTCCCTGCTGGCTCCATGCCGTGCACCCCACATCCAGCTCCTGCCCCAGTAAACGGGATGGGAACACCAGCAAGTTGGCAAGGGGGAGAGTCTGGGGAGAGGTTTCTGCCTCAGCAAGCTCAGACAGAAGGAAAAGGGCTTTTCTTCCACCTCCTCCACCTCCAGCTGGGAAAGAGATGGCCAAATAGTCTCCATTTTGGGGTGATGGATCTGTGGGGGCAGGTGGCACAGCCAGGTTAAACAAATGGCGATATCTGTGCTCACAGCGCTGCTGTGCTGCAGGGAGTGGATCCTTTCTGCCCCGCGCTGATGGTGGTGAAAGGCAGCATTTGAAGGACACAGGAGCCACATCTGGCTGCACACTCCGCC
Source organism: Aythya fuligula (assembly GCF_009819795.1). Lineage (NCBI taxonomy): Eukaryota > Metazoa > Chordata > Aves > Anseriformes > Anatidae > Aythya > Aythya fuligula. Next base: position 12,700,149 of record NC_045561.1, on the reverse strand, counting down.
TGCTGTGCCGGAGTGCAGCAAGCTGGGCTTAGGGCGAGCGCCTCGGCAGCCCTAATTTGGCACTGGAGGGGGTCCCTTTCCATGTCCCAGAGACATCCCTATTAATTCCTCCGCACAGCTTTCTGTCTTAAGACATTTGCCTTTGATTAAAAAACAGAAGAGCAGTCATGGTTTAAGTGGAGTTTAAGAGCAAACCATGTGCCGGGGAATGGGGCTCTCACATCTGGAGTGCTGCAGATTTAATCAAACTGCTGGGAAGTGCCACGCGCAGACAGCTGTCACAGCAGCCTGGAGCCGATCCCCTAATTAATTCCTGGCCAAACACAGGGCAAACAAATGACCATCCAGGTGGTACACCTACAACTGCGTGATCAGAAAGCAGCACGCAAGCAGAGTTGGGGATGCTCTCCCTTGGTGGTACCCGTACCCACTGTGCTTGTTTCTGCAACCTTCGGAGCAGTGTCCTACAAAACGTGGGTTATGGCAAACAGGGCAGGTCCGGGTGCTCCTTGGTGCTCCGTCACGGCTCATTAAAGCTAATTGAAGTGGCTGCCAGAGCTGGGTCTGCGTGGGCGCTTGGGAGTCCTGGGCACACGGCAGGGCTGGACTGGGAATATCCGACTGTGAGGAGCCCCAAACTAGCCGATGGACTGTCCTCTCCAATTAGCCCCACAAAGGAGCTCTTATTCCTCCGCACTATGCTTGTCCGATTACTTTATCTTATTATTTTTTTTGATCATTCCTCCAAAATGTGCTAATTAAACAGAAATCATCAAGTCAATTAGAGAAACACTCATTAAAGCAGAAAAGAAAAGAAAAATATAAGGAGAAGAGAAGCGGCTGCAAGGCTCCCAAGCACGCACAATAGCTGCCACATTCATTACATCAGCATCTCCCCAAAGAGAGGTATACATTGTCTGACTCTGGTTCAGGCCCTGGAAATGAAACTTCCCAAGCAATGGAGTCAGATTTCTTTTTGTTTTAATGGAAAAAAGCTGAGAATTACACCACCTTTTTAGGTTTCTTTTATATTTGAGAGAGCAGAGAAATGTTTGGTTCCATGAAGGTCTCAGGTCAAGGACAATGAAACTCACTGGAAGAGCTTTACTGACCTTAGTGAATCTTGAAATGAACCTAGATTGTTAACATCTTTCTTGTCCGGAAGATTTTCAGCCAATTTCTTCATTCAGAAAGTTAGCTTTCAATGGGAAATCTGCTCTGTGCTCCACATGAAACCATGTAGGAGGGACCTGCCCGTGGCCATTCAGGACAGTGGCAGATCTGGGGGCCAGATCCTGCTGGACCCTAGTGCAGGCATCTCGTCCAGGTGCCTCAGGTGTTACTGCTGCTCATCATGGGGATGGTTTTAAACTGAAATAGAGTAGGTTTAGATTAAATATTAGGAGAAAATTGGAAAAACTGGGTTGGTTTGGAGGACACTGGTCCCAGGAGGTGGGGGAGTGATGGAGAAGTGCCTGGGGGCTGGCTGGAAGAGGTCTTGGTGAGAACCGGCTGCTCTGCTGGTGCCTTGAAGGTTGCTTTTCCCTCTTCTCCACCTCCCAGCCTCCTTTCTCCCCCAGCCACCTCAATCCACCCAGCGACCAAGGCACCCGCTCTTTCCATGAGTGCCATACTGAAATCCAGTCAAACACATGAAACGGTGATTCCACTGTTTCTAATGTCTCTCTTGGGGGCAGGGAAAGGCAGATTTCACTTTATTCTGCCACAATATGGTGGGGAGCCCAGCTCAGATCTGGGTGAAGGTGTCACCCAGCCCCTTGCGTTTCCAAACCAGTTCAGCCATGCCTAATTGTAGGCGCTGCGCTATGAGACCTGACAGGGTTCCTTCTCCTTTAATTAAGCTCTAAGTTTGCTATCTGAGTGCCGTGCCATATGGTATTGATTTTTTGGCTCCGTGTGACAGCACTTGCCATGAAAGCAGCTAACCTAATTAAAGACGGGGACACCGCGCGCGCAGGCGGCTACTCTCACTCTTCCCCTTAATGCTGTGTTCTGGAGCCGCTCTCCTGGGCGCAAACAGGTGCCAAAACGTGGGACCTGGCTGGGCTCCAAGGACAAAATCCTCCAGCCATCACTACCCAATGTCCTGGTGCTTGAAGATGAATCCAAAGGCTGAGAGGCATTACACAAGCAGCATGTCCCTTTACCAAAATAACTCTGTCCCAAATAAACCAGCTGGAGGACCTATAGGAGTAACAGAAAAACAACATCAATGAATCCCCAACTGTGGATCCTCCTTCTCATATGAGTAGACACCTATGGGCTTCTTCAGCATCCAGCTGTAAAATGAGCACCAAGCAAAGCACAGCCATTATTTTGTGTGTGTGCACTTTGATTTCCCTATAAGAAAGGACACGGAGCATGAAGGACTTCCCAGCTTTCCTACCAGTTTCTGTTTTTTTGTTTGTTTGTTTGTTTGTTGTTTTTTTTTTTTGCCTTGATATGATTTCTGCAACATAATCAAGGTGGACCTCAATGCCAAAACTGAATGTATTGTCCAAAATGAACAAAATGAGTGTTGCTGACAATGAACCTAATCACCTCAAGTAGGGGCTTGCACTATGGGTATTGTCACGCTCCAGGAAAAAGGAGAAAAAGGAGTGAGAGGAAGAAATAAGCATGCCTCTTGTGGGGTCATTGTCTGCAAGTCTGTTTTTTTTTTTTGCTGGATTTTGAAGGTGAAAAAAAAAAAAAAAAGTATTTTCTCCCAATTTGAAAACGGCAGCAGGCACTCTCATTTCCTTCTGCTTGGTGCCTCAGACAGCTCCAGTGACATTGCAGGAGGGACACCTGGCCATCAGGTTTCTTCTGCACCCCTTCCTTTGCTGTTCCTGCAGTGCTTAGCCAGCCAAAGGTGAAGGAGCTGAGGAGGCTGCAGAAAACCTGGGAGATGTCTTTTGCTCTGCAGGAGCAGTTTGAGGGGAAAGAAAAGCCGAGCCCTGGTGGTAATGACATTTTTCCACGTGGGTAAATGCATTGATCTGGGACAATGCCCGTGCTGCAGAGGAGGAGGAGGGACGGGAGATGTGCAAGATGCTGGAGGCAGTAGTTGGAAGCTGTGGTGTCTCTCCCAGGGCAATTCCTCTGGGGCAAGCTCAAACCCCAGCAGATCTGGATCTCTGCTGTGCTTGGAGCAGTTCCTCCCACCTCTGTCCTTCCAAAAACAGCCAGGTGGCCACACATGAATACTACTATATGGTATTTATTTATTGCACAGAAGTGATGCGATGCCCTCAGGAATGTCACACTCTACGGACCAGGCACCCTACTGGTCTGAGGAGAAATACAGGGGAGTGTTATTAGTGTCTTGTCACCGAGTGGACAAAGTGGTTTAGGAGAGCACAGGGCAAGGCACGCATCCTGCCCAAAGAGCTTAACTTCTAAGCTTTAATCAGAAGAATTAGGGCTTTACTTTGGCTCTAATTTAATCAGAAAGAATAGCGGAGGTGGTCGTGCCATTTCATGGGCAGGGTGCTATCTGATTGGGGTGTTTTCCCTCTCGCTTTGCCTTCCCCCAGCATCACCCCCAGGTGACCAAGGCCCTACCACCAGTGGCAGACAGCATCCCAGTGGCCAGGGCTCACCTGGGAGAGCTGCCCAGGCTGGCTTTGCCCTAATGTTGGAGGCTTTGCTCTCGCTGGGCTCCCACAAGGCTGTCAGAAGTCTCAACTAGCTGGAACCATGTGATGGATGTGATGGGAACACACGACACATCTGATGGGGGCTCCACCAGGCCTCCTACAATTCCTCTCACTCAGCGCTCTCCTTTGGGCCATTTCATTGCCAGCAGGACTGCATCTTTGCACTTCTTTTGCCCAGTTTCTGTACCTGTGCAGTGCTGAGGCTGAACCCATTGCTTTTCTCCCCAACTCTACACCCATCTCACCCACCACACCAACATCAGACAGCTCCCTGGACGTGAGCCTCTTCCCAGCAGCTCTCAATCCTCCTTGCTGTACCCACAGAGGCACGGAAGTGGCTCTGATAGTACCAAGCAAAATCTAATCAGGCCTGTACATAAAACAGAGGGTGAAAGAAAAGCCCCGACCATATTTTTAAATAATACCAAAAAGCTGTAAGTATTTGGTCGGCCTGCTTGTTCTTACTGCCTGGGATCAGCCCGATTATTCAGGGATTCATTTTTATTTCTGAGTTTTATTTTTTTTTCTCATTTAACAGCTGCACATTAATAAAAACTCCATTTATTGGAGGATTTGGCTGGGATTGCTATAATAAAATAGAAGGATTTGTGCTGGGCACTAAAAGAACTCTCTGCAAAAAGTAGTGTTTTTCCAGTGATTAGGAGCGCCAGAACATATTGTTTTGCCGTGTAGCCCCGTCACTGCCGGGGATGGTGACAGATGTCTTGTGTTAATGTTGAATGATTAAATGCCATTTCTGAAGCCACTCCCTAGCTGCAGAGCACGGTGCTGCTTCACCCACACAATCTGCCTTCAATCTGTTCCCCTTGCTGAGAGCATCCCGCCTTCGTGCTCGTCAAGAAACCCCCATCCCAACCCAGGCTATTGTGGTGTCCCTCACACCTGCCACTAGCGTGGGCGCTTTGGTGGGACCAGTGCAGGATTTTACTACACCCAGCTCCTTCCTCATGCCCAGCTGTGTTCCCCTGTCCCCAGCTGTTTCCTTTCCCTCTCTTATCCCACCAAATCTCTGCAGCCCACGAGCCTCATCCTGCTTTGCCCCAGACCAGGTAGGTGACCCAGCTGGGGAGGAAAGCCCTCTGACCAGGAGGAGAACATGGGCAGGCCAGCAGCAAGGTGGAAATGGTGGCTCACTATTGTCCACCCAAAATTCCACAAGCAGCAATGCTCCTCTTCTAAAAGCCTGCTCCAGCCTTGAAAACACACAGTGATACCCAGAGGGACGTGCGTCGATCCTTGATCAGAACATCTGTATCCTCTGCGAGTATATTGTCTTTGCAAAACTATTATCTGTTTGGCATCTGTTGCAATGACCTACTCCTACAGCACAGCGCTTGGGACCCCCGCACGCGCAACATCTAAGTCCAAAGGCAGCGGGGAGGACAAATCAGGTTGTTTCTCCAAATAGAGATGGTGCGGCAGGGGGGAGGGAGGAGGAGCAGGCTGGTGAAGATTTGGCGGTTCACGTGCATTTACACATGCCAGTGCCAGACCTGCCAGCCAAGGGGAGAATGTGGTCAGGGGCTCTTGGGCCAGCCCAGAGGTGCAGAAAGATGCTGAGGAGGGGCAAGACCACGGCCATCCATACCATCCATACCATTTTCTATGATGGGTTAGCTCTGTGCACCCTGTGAATTCAGGGGCAAGGTCCCCACGTGTCCCAGGATCCAGTGCCACTGAAGGCCCTGGGCTGCAGTGACCTGGCTGTGCAAAGCCGAGCAGCGAGGGGTCCAAATGGACGAATTTCCACCACCTCTGCTTTAACAAAGCACAAAACCTGCCGCCACCCCCCTAATCCATCGGCCTACTGGTCAAGTAAAAGCAGGTTGCCCACTCGCTTTCACTTCTCCCCCAACTTAATCTGAGTGCTAAATTACAAGTTGATAATGGGTTCCCATTAATTATTGATTTTTCAGATAATACTTGTTAAAGTAGAATTAACGCTATTGTTTCTGAACAAATACTGCCCAAATACTGTGTTTAGCGGGCTTGTAATCAGCTTTACCCACTTCTCCTCTAATCTGATTGAAACAGATTTCCTACCAAATCTTTTTTATCATTTTGTTGATATTAAAAGGTCACATATTTGTGCTTGCCCAAAAGTTTAATTTAAGTTACTGCAATTGATTATCATTACATGTTTGCACACGAGCAGCAGAGTGCTGATGGAGGAAACTTTAGTTTAGATTGGAAATAAAGGAGAGAGAAAACCAAACATGTACATATTTCATGGCGTTTGGTGAGTGATGTTAAGCATTGTACATTTTAGCTTATTTTCCCAAGCTCTATATTATGATTCTGTTCATCATAATGCCTTTTGACCCGCTGCATTTACTCCATCATAATTATCCTTTAATACTCTTATAAATGAACTTTTAGCTTATCTTCTGTTAATTCTCAGAACAAGCAAAGCACTAACGTAACAAACAAAGCCATCTAAATAAAGTGTTTAACCCTTCTGGTGGCTTTCCCTGATTATTTGAAGGTGGACCATGATTTCAGGAGGTAGATGGCTTAATTACACCTCCTCTCAGGCGACGCAGGGCTTGTGAAGGAATTTCAGCCCCTCTTCAAGCAAAGTCACATTGAACAACTCTGCAGAAATGAAAACCAATGAATTAAAACCACAACAAAACCAGTTGGCAATAGTATTGCGGATCAGTCCAGGATTTCTGCAGTGTTGGGCAGCCGCCCAAGCCGAATGGCACAGGACCTCAGGTGAGTGAGTCAGCAAGGAAAGGTGGAGGCGAGTTGCCTCAAGCACTCAAGAGGCTTCGGTTCAACATGCAGTCTGGCCACAAGCTCTCAACAAGCCCTTGGGCAACTCAATTCTTTACAGCAGGTGGAGAGGACAGGGTCTGTCCTGTACACCCACACCTCAGAGATGAGACCATCTTCCACAACACAGCTGTAAAAAAGCATTATGGTCCTAAAAACTATGCTATCTTCCACCTTGTTCCTCCTCCACCACTGTGCTCAAGTCACGATGAGAAATGGCAAAACACCAGCTTGTTCCACTTCAGGTGTTTCAGTGTTTGGCATATAATCACATCTCAGCTATGAGCATGAGAAAGGTTTCTATAAATATGAATATTCCAGCAATTTGATATCTCAGGAGCACAAACACCGAGGTCTGCAGATGTAGATGGGTGCAGGCGAGACACTGGAGACACCATCTGCTAGCAGAGTCCTCCTTGTCCTTCGTAACCCAGGAGGGATGAGAGCCTCCAGTACCCCCAGTGCCTTGGACGCCTGCCACTGACCCTTCATGTCAGACTCTCTCAAACTCTTCTGCAGATGGCAAAGCTGCAGCCCATCTCTGCTGTGACCTGATTTCCCTGATTCACCTCGCGACAAAGCGCGAGGTAGCTGGCACTGGGCAGCGCCTGGGGGACAGGCGGCTGGGTACCCCAGGGCCAAGAGAGCCCTGCTGCCCACAAATTCCTCAACATCACAAACGGGGACATGACCAGTACAGGATCTGTGGTGCAAGCAGTGGTCACATCCTCAGCAGGAGGAGCCTGCTGCTGCTAGCGATGCTGCTCTTCTCGCTGTAGTCACTCTGGTCTCCCTGATGTAGTTATTTATTATTGGCATGACAGGCAAAGCAAGAGAGGGCCTTTTTCCTGAAGAGTTTGCTAAACCTGGAGCATTATTCTCCCTGATGGAGCTGAGACACAGAGGTTAAAGACCAGATCCAATACAGGCTTTGGGCTTGGTCTCAGACTTGAGATGTCGCCACTAGGCCACTGTCACAAAATTGGACCCTGTCCTCTCCTCCAGGCCGGCAGCCTGAGGCCTGCATCCAGCAGGGACTCAGCTCCTTCAGGATTTCCTTCTCCACACATATCCCTCACCTGCCTGTTTCAAAGGAGAACTGCCTTCTCTTTTAATCAGTTCATTGGAGAGTATCTCACCTGCATAATTCCTGCAGAAAAAAGAAAAAAAAAAAGAGGTTGCTAGAGGACAACTCATTTGAGACAATTCTTTAAACAACTGGGTAAACTTTGCAACTTCCCAGTGAATGTCAAACAGATTTTCATGGAAATTTGGTGATATTCAGTGAAAAGATATTAGCGTGCGTAATGAGAAAATACCTAATTCTCCCAAAGAAGGTTTTATGTCTATAAGTGCATTGACAATAACCTGGAAGGGTGAGATTATAGCTAGTAATGCCATGCAGACCTCCAAAGGAGATTAACTCAGGAGTTTTGTTATTAAAGGTGTACTGTAACTCCACTGTAGTGAGAGATACTAAATAGTACTAAAAAAAAGGTTAACAGCCTTCAGCAGCACTGGGAGACAACTTGCCTGCATTGGTGCATGTTCCAATAAAAAAGGTCTCAGTGAATGGCAAATGAAACAGCCTTCCTCTTTGGTCCCAGCCCATCTTATTTTCTCTCTAATATTATTTGCCCTCACAAAATCCTGTTATAGTCTTTCCCCTGGTTTTGACAGCAAGATGATGATTCCTTCCAAGCCACAGGGCTGGATCCTCAGCTGCTGCGAGCTGACCCAGCTTTGCCAGCTAATGGGACTATGCTGACTTACATCAGCTGGGAATCTGGTTGCTCCCCTGCTTCACGTGGAACGGACTCACAAAGATTATCACTGAGCTTTAAGACTATCATGTTTTTGTTGTAAGGAAATCACCCTAAAAGCATTTTTCCCTATTCGTTTTTTAAGAATCCAATCCTCTGTTGTAGCTTAAGGACAAGCAATTTCCTGATTACCACCAGCAGAGCCAAGGCCAACTTGAGAAATTTGTGTTTATTTTCTGATAACATAATCCATATTCCACAGAATTTACCATGTGAAATATACTCCTGTGTAATACCAAAGTGTTAATGGCACAGAGTAAAACCGCAAGCTGGTTTGAAATGCAGAGATTTTGAAGGAAAAGATATGAAATCACATAATGCAGCTCCATAATCGTTTGACAATAAATGATCCTTTTATCCGATTATTATTTTGGTTGCGTGTCTTTAATAAAATGCAGCAGTTACCCATTCCCCAAAGCATTTGGATCACAGCTGTGACCAAAGAACTGTGGCCTCTACCAAGAAAGCTGGGTCCTGGTTCTTCGTTACCCCATGCGCAACCTGAGCTCCTCAGATTTTAGGACAGTCAATGGTATGAAACATAGGATCACATACTTAATTGCTTTAAATAAAATCATTTTACCAAGGGTTACAACCCGACAGGCAGGGAATGGAGACGACTGATACAGGAGTATAAAGGCAGCACTGAAAAAGACTGTGATCAACAGTCAAGGAAATTAAGAAGGAGGCATCCACGTTTACCAATCGCAAACGTATCTCCTGTTCATTAGCTAGATATCCTACAGTAGGCTGACTGTTAAGTTCCCATTTATGGTTCTGAATATGTTTTTTTCAGTCAATATATGTTTGCAGTTTTAAACAAGGAAAGAAACACTAGTCACATCCTTTGGTGTTAAGCGCAGGAAACTACCAGCTTCTTAACTTTCCAAGGGGAAATCCTAGAATGCTCATACATGACTTAGCTTGTAAAGAATTCAGGACATAGCAATAGGGAAGTATGTTTTTATGGTTTCAGAAAATACAAACGATCCTTTTTCATCAGATTAGGAGTTGGCTTAAAGAACGTAACCATATTGAAAAAATAATGCTACTGCTTCTCAAAGGAATTTAATTTCATTCCGTTAAAGAAAATAATAATAAAAAAATTGTTACACAACATTGGTTGTGCCCTTATTAACCAAATTTTAAACTTTTCAACTGTTAAATCCCTAAATCAATGCCAAATAATTCACCAGCTCCAGCCTTATCTCAACCCAGCAGTGTTGGGTTAACCAAGGGGCTACAAAATAATATTAAATGTTACTGGATTTTTGTAACATTTGCAGAGGATTCAACAATAAGTTAAGCGCTAAGTAGCAGGTGGTCAGGTCAGATACGTGAGCAAAATTTAGCCACCTGCAGAACTGCATTGTAGTTTTTAAGAAAGCTACAGCCAGATGCAAATCTGCATCTCCCTGGAAGAATATGGAGCCCAGAGATGGTCCTTTGGGATGGTGCTTGAAACAGCTGAAGAAATGTTTGAATCATGCATTCTCTCTCTGAATTAAGAAAAAACGATATATTTTTCATCATTCCCTAATGCTACCTACAGCCAAAATAATGGTCTGTTCTTGCTATACCAACTGGGAACTTGGGTGTTAATATATGGCGTCATGTACATGGTGTATGGCAAAATAATTCACTCCACAGGAAGGATATTATGGGAAATCAGGGCACAAAGATATGAGGCAGGGAAAGATTTTTCTCTTTCTCTTTCTCTTTCTCTTCTCTTTCTCTTTCTCATTTGTTTGTTTGTTTGGTTTTTTGGCCCCTGGGCACTGAGATGTAGAGAGGGATTTGCCAAAGGCAACTCATCTAGTCAGTGTACAAGATAATACGTGTGAAAATGTGGAGAAGAAGGTCAGGAAAGATGTACCTTCTTTTGCCTTCAAAAATTCTGCAACTGAAGAAGAAGAGTCCTTGCATTTTACCTTACAACTAGTATGATGAAGGAAAAAAAAAAAGTCCTATGAAACTGCGAATGCTTGGGAATCCTATTGCCTTGGTCATACCTTGCCACTCTCATGTAGCAAGATGCTGGCTGTCTGGGGAGTGACACAGGATGCTTGACTGCTGACCTCAGACCAGTTACACGGATATCTGACATGGGTCTGATTCTCATATCTGCCTTGCTCTACCCAGTTGCTACTGGAAGCTATGAATGCTGAAGGCTCACAGCACCCCAGAGAATCAGGCATGGTGTATCTGTCCAGCAACTCCTGTGGGCTGTTTATTTATTTATTTATTTATTTATTTATTTTCTTGTAATAAATAGGCATAGCAATGCTGAGCACAGCAAAGAAAGATGTGCAGAAGCAAAATTATGTCAGAGAACAGGTCAGCAGAGCCAGGCACAAAGGGGACAAAGCAGTGCTAATGCAAATGCACAGACCTTCATTAAAGTCAGACACTATGCCAAATATTTCAAGAGTAAATTGTTGTAATAAGAGTATTTTTAGAAGTCCTTGCAGCTGTCATATATACTTGCAGACCAGTAAGTTTTCTTTCATTACTCAATCAACTATTTGAAGTTAAAGTTACTCATACAGAGCGTCTACAACAGCAACCTTTGAGATTTCCCAGATGAGATGCAGATGTCCATGTAGCACATTTATATCTCCTGACCACAACTTGCTTGTCTGTATCTTAACACAGACCCAGCAGCATCCCTGGGACTGCCAAGGGTCTGGACTCCTGGCTGAAATCCTATGGTGCAGAAGGCCATGGTATATGTAGCAGGAACTGAATGGTTACATTGAGGATTGCAGGGCTGCAAGGCAGACAGCTGAGCTAAAACCCAGCTCAGGAGGGCTTTTCTCCTTCAAAGTGCTGCTGATGTGGGGAGAAGCACCGGTAGGTTCAAAGATGGAAAATCAAACCCTTAGACAACTGTGGCGATTATCAGTGGTGGTGAGAACACAATCCCTTTATTAAGCATTTAAAGATTCATTGAAACTTCTGACCGAAATCCAAAGTATGATAGACTGAGTCTCATTTCATTTATATTTTTCTTCTACTGATTCAGTAGCAGTGATCTGCAGTTTGGGTTTTTGCTTTAGAGAACTAACTGAGGCATGAAGACCGAGCGGGACAGTCCAGGCAGTCAGGCTGCCTTCATTCTGACATGACTCCCCACCAGCTCCGGCAAATTCAGACCAGAATAAAACTGAAGTCTTCAAATCAGGCTGGATATATTTTGCCTGGCACTGGGATGGCACAGATTGGAGCACTTCTTTGGCTGTTGAAAGCCCAATAGGATTTCTTCACAGATGAAGGAGCAATTCAGTTGCAGGACTGGGGTCACATCTCAAAGCACAAAGCGTGTGCACCAGCAGTGGCAGCACAAGCTGACAGCTCTAATATATTTTCTCTCACTGGAAACAAAAATTAAAAAAAAAAAAAACAACACTATTAAACAGACAAAAAAAACTTTGTCACCAGTACACTGGCATCAGCCTAGAGGCTTAGAAACACACAGGCCCTGGGAACTTCTCTTTTCCAACCCAGGGATCCCACCCACAGCCTTTACTCTCCATGGCAGAGGCAGGAGCCGTATGTGCGTGGGGAGAAAGGCGTTTGGCCAAATTACCTTATTTATTCATGGGCCTTCCTTAATAATCATGATAATAATAATAAATCCTGTGGGAGCAACCCAACCAATTCATGCGCGGGTGTGCAAACGGGCAATTTGCAGACTAATTGCCCCTGCACAATGCGCCACGCAGACAGGTTGCCCGAGCGCCGGCTCTGCATGCTTTTTGTACGCGGCGGCTGCCCGACAAGAGGCGGTTGAGATGCTTTCTGGGCAGACAATGGGCTTGCTCAAGTGTGCAACTATTTCGGAGGGAAGCTATCCGCCCACCCCGGGTGGCGAAGGTTTGTTCTGCCCGTGTCCAGCTGCTGTGTCCTGCCAGGAAAATACAGGGGCCATGTGTGGGACACAACAGTTTTGCCTTATTGCCTCTCCCGGCTTGGGAGGACAGAGAGAATATCAGCAGCATATGGGCCTCAGGGGATCTCAGTCATTTAACAAACATTATATGCTCCATAACAAAACAACAATATTTTGGTACTTAGATCAACCAAACAACTAAATGAAATTCCCTAGAGGGTGAGGGCTGGTATGCTAATTGGCTTGCCTTGTGGATTTTTCTATGCGGCTCCCCAAGAAACAGATTGGCCCATTTTTCAGGCAACTGATTGTTAATTGGAGTAATGAATAGCGGGCTGGAGGGGCTGGCCACTTCACTTGGTAAATTCAAACCCCTGTTATTCATGAGGATGAGATGGAGGTAAAGTGGTTTCCACAGAAGATGAGCAGCCGGGCTGGTGCCAGGTCAACCCCAAAGCATTTTCCTTTCCCTTGTGTTGGGAACCTGTCATCCTTCCCCTGTCCCTCTGGGATGCCGTGACCTTCGAACAGCTGAATCACTGGTGGGAAGGGCTCCCTGCATTGACTGCAGGAGGCCAGCCAGTACCCTCACCAAGAGACCTCCCTCCACCAGCCTCATTTTATGGGCTTTTTGGTCTCTAACACAGACAATCTTTAACACCTCTGGGAAAGTCCTGGGTCTTGCTTCATTTCCAGGTAGCTCTGATGGGTTGCACAGAAGGTCTCAAGGGGCAGGAGAGTCTGTTGGCACAGCTCCCATGTCTCCCTCTTCATCTTCCCAGCTCCTGCATCCACCACTGGCCCACACAGCCTCTGCTCTCTCCCCTTCACCCATTCACCAGCAGTGGCTTTGGTTCCCCTTCATCTCAGTTTGACAAACTGGTTAGAGGAAAGCAATAAATGATATTAGAAGACAGGTAGGTAACTCCATTTCCTTAGAAATAATAATAATATTTAAAAAAAAATGTGACACATAAGAGAAAGAATTATATTCAAATGCAATTAATGATGTTTGGGGCCTGAATTTCTGGGTGCCTAAGCTGGGTGCTCCAAAAGGCCTCAAAGGGCAGGGAGGCTGCTTTTGGACAAAGTTCTTCTTAAAGTGCCTCGGGTTGGACAAGCAGAGATTCCCTGTGTTTGCTTCCCCTAATGGACCATAAGTATTCACCCAGGTACTTCTGCATTTACCCAGGCACTTCTGCCTTCACCTTGGAAATGAGTACTTTATAACCAACAGTGAACTCGTCACTGGGACACTAGAAAATACATTCACTTTATAGGAACTAAAACAGTGAACATTAGTGTAATTTTTCTAGGAAGTTTAGAAATACTGGAGAATAGTCTTTCTCCATCTCCTGAGGCATAAGGGATGGAAGGCTAACAACAGGCTGCCACTTACATTTATTTGTCAGTAGTTGGCCCAAGACATGAAACAAATAATTGAAAAGACTTCCTTTCTTCCAAGGACACTCTATGTGATTATTTCACATATAAGACTTTAGTACCTCCTAGCAAATGAAGTGTTCACAGTGTTTCAGAGAAGAAAAGTGACTTTCTGGGTCATTCTCTCATAGAGGACTCTAAGCATTCCTTGCTGGTGTATAGGGTCAGGCAACAGGGCATGGATAATTTAAAGAGTTGAACCATTGGTTTATGAATTACAGGGGAGTTGGCAACTAGTTTAATTTCCATGCTTTCATTTCACATCCAGCAACAGAACAGTACCAATACTGAGGAAAGACCTTCAGTTTTTTGTTCTTCATAATTTTAAAGTACTTTATATAAGTCATTGAAAATATCAAAACAGACACAAAAAATCATCATGAAATTAAGTAGTGTGAAAACCAGAAACCACACAAAACTACAAATAATCACACAAAACCCACAACTACTATCTATAGTTAGTAGTCCTACTAAAACAGCCTTGAAAAAGCAGAAAAACAGCCTTGTCCTAGGCTGTTGTAATCAAAATGTTAGCCAGCAGGGCTGGCTAACTGGGAGGTGATCCTACCCCTCCATCCAGTACTGGGACAGGGCTTGGAGAGTCTCTTGGAGATACCAAAAGCCCATATGGACAAGGTTTTGAGCAACCTCACCAAACTTCAAATCTGACCCTAGTTTTAGAAGGGGAAATTCAAGAGGTCAGTAAATCATTTTAGGATTCAAATATCATGCACAAAATGTTTTTTAAAACCAGGGCATTTTTACAAAAAATGTCATTTCTGAACCTTGTTGTCATACATCATGCCATAATAGGTCTCGAAAGCTTTACAGAAGAGGTTGAGATCACTTTTTTGCAGGTGGAGCTGACCCACAAGGTGAGCAAGGACTTTCCTCTAACTTGGAATATTCAAAACTGACTCCAAGATTAGGACAAGTTCATAAAAGTCTTTATTAACAAAAGCCTGGTCAAGGCACAGGCTGTCTATTCAGCTAGGCAAACCTGTGCCCCTAAACAACCAGTTCAGCTAATGAATAATACACCTTTTTGAAGGCATGCTTGGTCCACACACTTACAGGCAAAACATACATTTTCCACTGCCATCCTCAGCATGAGACACAGGGAACAATTCCCAAAAACACAAACATTTAAAAATGGTAGCAGTTTGTTTTCACTCCTTCTCTCCACCCAGCTTAATTGTTCTTTAAAACAAGCATGTAGAAGGAATTATAGATAATATGTGGCACAGTGCTATGTGACAGCCCACAGATGGATGCACTTCTAATGAATCTGAAGAAGTTAAAAATGCACTGATAACAGACATGAAAAAAATCTGGGGAATTTTCCTTAATTAGATTACACTCTGTGCACCCTGTCTGAATGAATGAGGACACAGCAGTGGAAACCGCCTGACAGCACTGTTGATGTAGCCGGTAGGGTTTGTAGTAGCGGACATCTGTTTAAAAGCTGTGATCCAAATATGCCCCTAGAGGCCAATCAGATGGGTTTTCTTCTAAAACATTAAAAGCTGAATTCGTACATGATGGAAGCAGGTGCAATTCCATTAAACTCAAAGGTATTATCACTCACCAAACTGCAACATCAGTCCAGATTTTAAACGACTCCTACCAGCCTGTAAGTGAGGCAGAAGTACAAGAAGAAATAATCACATTCATGACAAAATGTTCGAATAACAGCAGGGTGCAGCAATGCTGTTTGCCAGTCCAGGGCCCTAGCAGTGTGCCCTAAAAAAGTGACTGAAGTGCAAAACGTGTTTTGCTCCTACTCACTGATCTCCAAGTCAAAGACTTGAACATTTTGCTGCATTTCCTCCCTCATGCTTAGCGGTCTTGCTTACAGACATACATACAGATGTATCGCCTTGCCTAGAAAAGCAATAAAAATAATGGTATGGTTTTTGTTGTTGTTGTTTTCTTTGAGAACAGAATCAATTCCAGTTTTATTCCAATAATACAAGCCCAGGTTATATATAGAAGAGGTCCAGAAAGGGAAAATCTGGGCATGATCCCCACAAATATCACTGCACAAAACAGACGCACACCCGTGTATAAATAAATAACCACTAAGCCATTCCCATTCATGTTTCTAACGAGCGCAAGCTATTTAACAAATAATATAGGTCAATTATGTAGGTCGTGATAAATTTGTGAAGAACTTCAGCCTGTAGGGCACCAGAAAGACCACGTTGAGGCAGCATTTTCAAAGTTACTGCTCACTTCTGCATGTGGATCGCAAAGAGCAGGGAGAAACAACAGGGACATGCTTGGATGTTCATATTTTCTGGTAGTGCAGCCACAGCTGAAAACATCATTGACATCCCCTGGGAGACACCCTCTGTGATACAATTGCAGAATGGTGGAGCACTTCCAGCATTTATTGCAGACAAATCCAGTGCACAGCCATAAATATAATACCGTACCACATCCAGCCTTCAGAGCCAGAGGAAAATACATGTATACCAATTTGGTCTGATACTAGAGGTCTTCAGAGTTTGAGTTTATTGCCACATGATTTCATATAGCCTGAAAAAAAAAAAAAAAAAAAAAAAGCCTGGAAGGCAAAATACGTATTACTTCAGACCACAAAAAATATCAGCACATCACTAGAAAGCCAAGAAAGAGATAGAAATGCAAAGCACTCAGTGAAGGAATAATGTTAGTATGTCAAAGGCATGTTTTAATCCTGAGCTCTAGGAGTACAAGGCTTGTACACATGCTGCTCCTCCAAAACTTTTCAACCAGTTACTAGTCCTGGCTACATTTGCCAGAAACATAAATGTTTCAAGGAGATTTAATTTTTATGAGTTTGTCAAAAATTGGCATGCTCCCAGAGGAAACAGAGAAAAATCTTATTTATGCTTTCTCTGTGGGAAAGGAAATGGCCACTCAGCATTTACCTAATACGTTTGACAGCAGCCCTCTGACCAGGGATGGGTGCAGCTCTGGAGAAGCAACAATATAGGCTAAGCCCTGCCTTTTTTAAAATATCTGGGAGGAATTATGGAGACTGACATCAGACAAATAGTGGGTGCCACCTGGGGTTTCAGGTAGTCACATCTCAGGGAGTCACCTGAGGTTCTCTACTGCACCTTAAATGCACATTTGTTTTTGACATTCCCAAACCTGCACTGCTGCAAGAGAGCCATTCCTCAGGCAGGCTGGGGGGACGGCACTGAAGGAAACACCAAGCGATAAAGGGGGGGTCTTCATTATTTAAATAATTCTCCAGGTCTCAGAAGGCAGATGTTCAAAGCTGCACTTGTGCATCCAATCCAGGTCCACCTCATGCAGCCTGAACTCATTTGTTGGCCACGAATCAACTGGTGGCAGAGATCCTTTCTCAAATAACTCGTCCCAAGTAGCCTGCATTCTAGCTAAGGTATGGTATATATAACACACAAAGCTATGAATGCACATTTATGCAATATATTTAATATGTAGGCACCTTGCTGGAAAATTTGTTACAAACCTCATAGTATATGGTTTGAGTTATTTATGGGAATGACCACAGTAAGAAAACTTCAGAACAAATGCAGAACCTTTTAAACTATCCATACTTCCACTCAGGGCCCCAGACGAGGTGAGGGGGGTGGTTTCCAAGAGCAGACCAAGAATTGTTCCCTGTGCACATAAACGATTCTTTCACAGGAGGAAAAAAAATAATAATTATTAAAACAAAACCAAAAACATTACAGTTTTACAGTTTTCTGGGTTCTCTGATACTAATTGCAGCACAGCTAAAACGTTGCAAGCTGCATTTACAAATACATGTGCAGGACATTTCATATACAAGAGACAAATACTACACTGTTTTGCCCTGTCTCTAGGGAAATGGTGTTGCTGATAAAATACTGCTCTCTGCTGGCCTGGCCTGATTTTCTTTCCCCTACCTAGCAAAAAGGGGGAAGTTGGTGTTTTGCTGGATCTTCACTTGTATCTTGCAGCAAGATACAAAGTGACAAGTGACAGCAGCACTTTTCATTTAGGACTAAAAAAAAAAAAAAAAAAATCATATTGCTAAGTAAAACAATCCTGATGTCACAGAAATCTTTTGTGTTGAAGAATGTAAGTAGTACTTGAGCCTGAGTATTTATCTCTCCAGAACCATTTGCTTTCTTACAACTTGAAAGAAGATATAGGCTGTTCGTGTAGCAGGCTACCCAATGCAACGAGCTCAGGTAAGGGTGTATTTTTAAAGGTAAGGGACTGAAGTCCTGTTCTGCATATTGGGAAACTTGCTCCTAGGTGGGAATTTTCACATCAGCCCAAAATCCTAGAGACAACCACAGGATTTGAGAGAGAGCTCCCTGGTCCCCAGGTCCTTGAGAGGACAGCTCTAGGCCTGGGAAGCTCCCTGCCCAGAAACCTGTGGACTTGTTGTACTCACTATGCACATTTGTTGTTATCTTACCAAAAAGCGATCAATCAAACTGAAAAACAGTTTATTTGCAAAGAATTTACTTTCCCACTGCACCACACTGCCTGCCACTAGGCATCTGTGTGCTACAGCTCACTAGCAAAAACTGTAAAACTTGACCTTTTTAATGTCAGCTTATCATCTTCAGGGGCAGAGTGCTTGTCCCAGGGATAAAGGATATTTAATAAGCAGTTTGCTGAGCTTCTCCTGTTTACCTTCTTCCTTATGGACCTGCAGCCCCAAAGTGCTACAGGGGCAATTTTGAGATTAGTACCTATAGGAATTACTAGAGCACGCTCAGCTGTTTGTTTTTTTTTCAAGCTACCTGCAGACTCCGAGAGGTTTCTATAAGGTTTCTTGTATTTTCAGGGTCTCTCTTGCAAACTAGGAAGGTTAGAAACGAAATAAAGTGTGAATTCTATTGCAATCACATCACTAGGGAGCGTCAAATCTTAAAGACTTAAAGTTTTCATGCCTTAATCTTTCTATGTAAGATTTTCCCACTAAGAGCAAAAATCCTTTTAAATATAGTTAAGCATCATTAAAGCAAGTTAGAAAACAGTTGGAAAGTTCAGTTTTCCTTACATGAGCAAAACAGACAGGGAGTTTCATGGGAACAGTAATGATCATTTGAAATTCCTCAATGCCTGCAATACGTAGGGCTTGGAAAAAAATAATTTAATGCCCAAACAGTGCTACAAGGAAGCAATTTACTGGAATAAAGAGTACCCAGCAAGACTCAGCGCTCATTCCAAAAGTGGGATCACTCAGCACAGATGCCTGCACCTGCACAGCACTGTAGGAGCAATAGCAGAGCTCAGTGGAAGATAGGAGCCTCCCGCACACAGCAAACAGCATCATGGCACAAATGGCTGCTCTGCATCTGATTTCCAAATATCACTTTTCTCTTTTCTTCATGTCTGTGTTTCCTGCTGAACCGTCACGTATCCTCGCTCCAAAAACAATGCTCTTGATTCTTCCAGATTGGGTGGAGTGGTAAGCTGCTGCAGAAGCAATTTTAGCTGGTGAAAGACAAAGTGACTTATGTGGAAGAAAGCCATTAAGAAATTTACTCAAGCAGAAAAAAAATTAAAACTTCCGGAGGAAAAAATACAGCAATCTTCTGATGGAGTCATTTGCTTACTCTCTGCCTAGAACACAGCTGGATAAAACTTGCAAGTGACAAGTTCTCGTCATGACAGGATCTAACAAGAAAAGATGAGGGTTTGTAGCCATCCTATCAGTCATCTCTCTGATGACCTTATTCTGTGGGAACTGAGTCAACAGAGCTACCTGCAGGACTTGAATAGGTTGCAGTCCATAGTTACTTTCCATACATACTTTTCTTTCATGTAAGGATTCTTTCTGTATGCTTGTAGGGATTTCTGTGAATGCATATACATTATGTGCACCAAAAACATGGGGATGGTAACTGGGAAGCTGTACCTCAGCTTCTGATCAGGAAGCAAAAAAGGGCCCAGTATTTGCTGGGAATGACTCACCATTTGCAAACGTTGCTAAAGGATTTATTTGCAAAAACCAACCATTGTGTCAGCTTGATCAACATACTGGCACACAGGAACTTTTCTGCGAATTATCTCAGAAGAACTTCCTCAAGTTAATCAGTCTCCTCCCACTGCCCACTCGACACATAGACCTGAATCCCTGTCATGGGCTGCCCTGGGCTGCTGCCACTCACCCAGCCACTGCCTCGCTGTCCCTCCTCAACAGGACATGGGGAGGAAATAAGAAAAAGCTTCTGGGTTGAGATAAAGATGGGGAGATCACTTACCAGTTATCATCACAGACAAAACAGTCTTGACTTGTGTGAAATTCATTTATTGCCAATTAAAAAAGATGTGGATGGTGAGAAACAAAGATGACATTAAAACACTTTCCCCTCGCCCCGCTGCCCAAGGCTCAGCTTTACCCCTTCATTCCTGACTCCTCAACCTCCCTCCCACCCTGCCTGGGAGGATGGAGAACGGGGCATTGAGGTCAGTCCATAACAGCTCCTCTCTGCCCGCTCCTTCCTCCTCACACTTGTCCTCCACTTGAGAGTCGGTCTTCTTCATGGTCTGCAGTCCTTCAGGGAAAAAAATAAAAATTGTTCCAGTGTGGGCTCTCCACTGGCTGCAATCCCTTCAGAAAATAGCCAGCTGCTCCAGGAGGGAGTCCTCCATGGTTACAGTGTGGATATCAGCTCCACGGATCATAAAGTGGGAAGGGACCTCTGGGGCCATCTGGTGCACCCCCTGTTCAAGCAGGGCCATCTGGAGCTGCTTGCCCAGGACCACATCCAGGTGGGGCAAAAGATCCCCAAGGAGGAGACCCCACAGCCTCTGTGGGCAGCCTGCGCCCATTTCCTGATGCTCAGGGGGCACCTCCTGTGTTCCCGTTTGTGCCCACTGCCTCTTGTCCTGGCACTGGGCACCGCTGCACAGAGCCTGTCCCTGTCCTCCATGCCTTCAGGGCTGTACACACACTGACGGACCCCCTTTGGCTCTCTCCATGCTGAGCAGTCCCCGCTGCTCTCAGCCGCCACCACAGGCAGCAGGCCGCGCAGGCGCAGTGGCAGCGGTGTCGCCATGGCGGAGCCGGCAGTGGTGGCGGTGTGAGTGCAGCCGGGTGGGCAGCGGGCGGGCAGCGGGCAGGGGGCCACAGGCCGGGCTGGGGCGGAGGGGCCGCCGGTGCCACCGGGTCCTGCCGGGCCACCCGCGGGTGGTGGCGGTGGGTCGGGGCCCTCCGGCCTCATGGGGCTCTGTAGGCAGCGCTGGGAGAAGCTTAACTCCTGAGAGCGGGGTTAATGGTCCCCCTGCCCTTCAGGGAGACATGAGGGGCTGCTGCTTCCTCGCCTGTTACCGCTGCATCCTCCTCATCCTCCCCTCTCCTCACATAGAGTGCTTTCTGCACAGCGGGCCGGGATCCTTCTGCTTTCCTTTCAGGACGTGCTTGTAGCCCTCTGGCACTTAGAGACAGTGGAGGCCTTTCTTGGACCAGGAAGGTTGGAATAAGCACCCGGATACATGCAAGGGTTGTCACCCACGTCTGCTACTGCGAGCCAGAAAGAGCTTTCTTTTCTTTCTTTTCTTCCTTTTTTTTTTTTTTTCTTTTCTTTCTTTTCTTTCCTTTTTTTTTTGTTTCTTTCTTTTTTTTTTTTCTTTCTTTCTTTTTTTTTTTCTTTTTTTTTTTTTCAACACCATTTTCCCAGTTTCTCTTCTGCAGCACCCCATGGTCCCTCTCCCACTCTACCTACTCTTCACCCGTATTTGTGCCTTTGGTCTTGCCTCCCTCCGTTTTTATAAAATCCTCTCCCAGCTCTTTATGACAATTTGCCATGATCACCTTGAATTTAATTCCTCCCTCTCACGCCCTCTGTGTACTTCCTGAATTCCCGTCATCAACAGATTACATCTATCAAAACCATGTTTAAGTCAACTTTATCAGCTAGTTTGCTTTCTCTTCTTCACTGCACTGTCAAAAAATGAAAAATGAATAACATAATTTTATCCCCATAAATCACTGGTGACTGTTTTTTAACCATCTGATTGCCTACATGATCACTTGCAGATTTGTTGCGTTGATCTTCCCTGCTGTTGTTTTTTTTTTTTTTTTTTCCTGGTGTTGGAGCTGGGGGTCCAGGCTGCTTCCCTGAATCTTCCTCCTTGCCTTTTATACACCAAATTAAAATTGTTCTTCTCTGGTCTCCTGGGACCTCCTTTACCATCCAGGAACTAACAAAGATAACTGCAATCGATTCAGGTTGCCCACAGAGTGGCTGTAGGGTCTCCATCCTTGGAGGTTTTCAAGATCCTGAGCAACTGGTGTGTCCCCATAGCTGCCTGTGCTTTGAGCAGGAGGTTGAACATGAGACCTCTGGAGGTTCCTTCCCACCACAGTTACTGTATTTTACTTCTCTGAACTCTCTTTCCTCTATTATTTCTTAGGCCTCAGTAGCAATGGAAAAAAATATATATTTATGTTGTTTCGTGTCTTAAAATTAGCTGTAGATCTCAGTGACCTGCTGAAGGAGGATGGACATGTTCCTTGTGAACCACTAGGAAAGCAGTGTGTGATGTTGGCATGCAGCAGCCATGGAGGCATTTGATGGCTGGGACAAGCAACGTGAGAGAAGAGGGATTTTGCTGCTAGATCCAGTTTGACAAGCGATTCATAGGGTCATCCCAGCTCTTTGAATTCAGTATTCTGCGTCATCCTGCTGGGATGATTTTGCACATCTAACTGCAAGTTGCCCTGGATTAATCAAGATAGATTTGAGCACTGAAGACAGTAGCTGTCTCACTCTAGATGCTGAAAGAGCCGAAGGCATAAATCCTTTTCTGTGCAAGCAGTAGTCTGTCACTCTGCGTGTAAGGTTTTTCACCAGGCTCTTTGTTGCAGGGGATAATTGCTTGCTCTGACAGTCATTCCCAACTTTAGCACTAACAGTTAAGCATTTAATTAACGCTCAAGTCAAGTTTATTCCTGTAAGTCCCTTATCAAATAACCATCATGCTCTTAGATCTTATTATAATACCTTCTGCAGGTTTAGAAAGTAAAACACAGCTTTCTTTTCTGTTGGATGTAGGAGTGATACGGAAACCACCTGTTCGGTGTGAAACAGAAGAAATAAAACATTTGGTAAGAGGAAGAAACAAAAGATCTGATAAATGGAAGCCATGAAGATATCAAAGCGGTTCTTTGCTTTTGGGATTTTGGCATGCATTGCTATTTATGTCGCATACATGAAATGGCACTTGGATTCCAAACCACTTGTGGGAGCAACAGAAGGAGTTGCTGAAAGCAGGAGGGACAAACTGAGCCAGCAAGCACTGACCACAGAGCTCTCGGTCTTTTATGGAATCATGTTTGACGCAGGAAGCACAGGAACCCGCATCCATATTTTTAAATTTACACAGCAGCCTAAAGGTATGGCCTGCACACTGCACAATAGACAAACTCTTCTATAAACTATGATGCAGCTTATTGATGATTCTATTCTGGGGAGTACTTGAACAAATGCACTTCAGCTCTTTCCGGAGAGCCATCAGGAAGTGCATTATGATTTGAGCGTGTGGGTTTGGATGAAATTCAGTATGAAAATGTTCAACAAGGGGGAAAATGCAGTAATGTCAGAATGCTAACTCAATAGTTGCTGTACCTTTGGAACGCATCTTAAGGAAAAGCAGTTTTTATCACGATACTTGTGGGTGAGAGGAGCAAGTGCAAAGTGCCTCATTCCCCCAGATTTTTGGCATGAGGTTGTTGTATCTCCAGTTCCTAGCAGTGAGCTGCTTCTCTCTGCATTGTCTGGCTTAATGGCACTAAACTAAATTTGTCTTGGCTTCACTGGCACTTACCTCTTGGATTAACATTGCTGTGTATTGCATCTGGACAAAAAAAAATTTGCTGGGAACCAAGACAGAAGTTGTCTGTAAAGCTCCGGATTTCCTCTGGAGCTGTAAGTTTCATTTGTTTATGTCTTGTCAGCTCCTATCTGTGAAACACATAAAGATGAAAGAAATCCTGTGAACACTTAAATATTTTATGTGGAGGATGTTTTTAACAGGTAGTAGTGTGGTATATGGTGTGTTTGGCTTTTGGGGAGCACTGTAGGTTTGCAGAATGGACCAGTGTAAGGCCTAGACACCAAAGGTGTTAAACAACAGTCCACATATAGGCTTCATTTATTCTTCTTCCAGTGTATTCCCAAACCTCTGCTTCTCTCTAAACAGAATTCCAGAATATATTGCAGGAAACTTTGTGGAGTGTAGTTAGGTACGAGAGGGGGATGCTGTCAAGCTCATGGTGTCTTACTTGCAGGTTTCCAAAATACTTAGGGCTGGTTCCCTCTGCCACCATGGAAAATGGTAAAACTTCCACTGACTTCTGCTGGAGCCAAGTTTAGGCAGAACAGAGCTTGCTGGAATGTGTGGCCTTTGTTACCCGTGTAGTTTGGAAAGCTGCACATGGCAGGGGTAAGGGCTTAAGGAGAATCTGGAACCTGTCTGATACATTTGTCTGATGTGCATAAAGAGTATGTGCGTGGTAGGCACCAGCATGATCGTGACTTTACCAAATGGTTTTGAGGAGAGCTAATTCCATAGGAGGGGCTGTGTTCAAAGGTTGGGTGGCCTTTGATTGTTCATTAGACAGAGGCTCCAGTTGACTCCCATTAGCACATAATGATGTAATTTGTAAAAATGGTTTTGGCTTTGTGTATGCAAAATGGTTTGCACTAATACTTATTTTGGAATACTGCTTTTGAACAGAGACTCCCAAATTAACCCATGAGACGTTTAAAGCGCTGAAGCCAGGCCTGTCTGCATATGCTGATGATGTTGAAAAGGTAAATTTGTTTCTGTTATTGTAAAAGCACGTGCACCAAAGTGTGCTGCTATTGATATGTGCTGCAAATCACATCTTGCTGTGGTACAATAGGCTGAACCGTCTCAGTTCAGTCTCCAAATGGTACAAACTCACAGCAGAAGTTGGTCGACACTCAGAGGATCAAGGAGCAGAACACATCTAGTTCTGCTTGGTCATGTTAATTAAGCACAGCAGATGTTTTTTTTCTGTCTTAAGATTTCCTGTGTGCTTAAGAATGTGACAAAAGAGTCATGTTGGATTGGAGCAGAGCCTTCTCCAGAAGTGACCAGAAGTGGATTCTCAGGGAAAGAGTCAAAAAAACAGGCCAAGTGTGAAGTGACTTCTCTCCTGTCTCCCTTACCTTCTGGCTTGGAGGGATTTAGGGAGTTCCTGAGCCAGACACGCACCTGGCTCATAGTGTTTTGCTGTCTCCAAAGGGCTTTCTCCCCAGGGATTTGCCACACGACTTTTTAAACCTCTTGTAGCCTGAACATTCAGTATGGGTACTGCTTGGCACACGGTGCAGTTTGAGAAAGTGACTTTTCCTGTTTGCCTCTGACCTGTTGCTGGATAATCCCAGTTATATCCACCAGTTCTTACTCTGTGAGTCATCCACTTTCTCCTGATCCCTTATGATGTTTACCTGTCCCAGTTCCGCATTTACAGTGAATCATACCTCTGATCACCTTTTTGCCCTCAGAGAAAGGCAAATCTTAAGGGTTTCTAAGATGGGCTTTCGTGGGGGTTGTTCTTTCTCTGCTCACAGAGTGGCCAGGGAATAAAAGAGCTCCTGGAGGTGGCAAAGAAGGAAGTTCCTATGGAGCTGTGGAAGTTTACTCCTCTGGTCCTGAAAGCGACAGCTGGCTTACGGTTGCTGCCGGGAGAAAAGGCTCAGAAATTGCTGGATAAGGTACAGTTTCTTGTCTTTCAGTGTGCTTTCTAGAAATTTTGTGACAAAAATCGGTCCCTTCAGCGTAAAGTATATACTCCTTTATCCTTATGTACCTTAGTCACTCCTATCACTTTACTCTGAAAGCAGTATAAAGTCACCTGATCTCAGATGAGTCTGGAGTCAGAAACTGTATGAGTACAAACACAGAAATGGTGACAGCTCCAAATAAGCCTGGAGATGATGTGAAACACAATAAGTGTAATGAGATACTTCTAACAGTCATCACAGGCTTGTTCTTAGTGCGTGGGTTTGTTGGTGGTTTTGACCAGAATCCTGCTTTTCTGAGAAAAACTTTCTGCTATTTGATTTGCTGCGTTATCTGCCTGCTGCTGCAAGATTCCTCCACTTTATGTTGATTAGAAATAGTGTAAATTGCATTTACAGGCATGTAAAATGTTTAGTACTTCAAAATATTATAAAAATAAAATATTATGTCCTAGACCTTACAGCTGCTGGAGAAGTTATTGGTTGTACCCTAATTGTACTATTTTTTCTAGCAATGATTGGAGGGAAGAAATGTGGTGTGGTTGAAACCAATGTCTAGATTGTTCTCTGCTGCTTACAAGCTGGTCTTTTCTTTTTCCACACTGAATTTCATCTGGAATTGCTGCAATTGTTTCTTTAGAAGACCTCAGAAATGTAGGGCTTTGCTGCCTCATGTGGGGTGCAGTACAGAAAGCTTCTAACAGCCAACACGCTCGTGTTAAAAATGCCATTCCCTGGTGTAGTCCCAAAGCTGTTGTTCATAGTAGTTGTTGGCTGTGATTTCTGGCCCAAGAGAAGGAACAGTTGTATAAAGCCAGAGTTTTAAAAAAAAATTGCTTTTCAACTGAAAAAAAAAATTCTCTGAGCATAACTTTTATTTGAACTACAGGTGAAGGAGATTTTTCAGGCTTCCCCCTTCTTTGTGAGGGACAACTGTGTGTCGATAATGAACGGGACTGATGAAGGTAGGTTAACTTCTGAAGAACCTTTTTGCAATCCTGGAGATTCCTGCTGCTCTGTGGCAAGTCCCCACTGACCACACTAGGAACCCATATGTAGCAGGTTTGATATAATTTTTATACTGCCTCAGGCAGTGCCTGCCAAAGAGATTTTGTACTACATTTTCCAGTGTGAAGCCCTTCACTTCATCCTGGTTTTCAAAGCTCTGATTACCAGGCAATTCTCATGGGATCACCAAGAAGCCACTGTGCAGTCACCACTTCTGGAAGGCTCTCTGTGTATCTGCTTGTTGAGGTGGTCTTCAACACCTCCTGTTTTTGTACACCCTGCTTTTGACAATGCTCATCTGAGCTTTCTGGAACTATTTGGTCTTAATGTTAATTAAAACTGATCTAACGAGTGTGATTGTGAATTGAACCTGGAAAAAAAAAAAAAAGTTACATAGAGAAAATATATATTGAAGTAAGTGGATGTTCATCAAAAAAGGCTGAGCAGAAGAAAAGGCTGACCCAGAATCAGTCTTGACTTAAAGTAATTCAAAGAAACATGTCTACATTCTGGGTAACTTAGTGTTGAAGTGTGTTTTTAATCTGCTTAGAAACCAGACTTGAAAGTAGTTGCTTCTTTGGAGCTGTTTATGACTCTTTTTTTTTTTTTTTTTTTTTTTTACTGCTTAATGGAAGAACAACATTATAATTCTTTTCATTTTAAGTTCATTAATAGCTCTGACAGCCTTGGTTCAGCCAAGGGCTGAAGTGGACCTCATTCCCTAGCGTGCCTTAGTTTTAACCAAATGGATAAATATTTTAATTTGTTAACATAAGGGCCATTTGTTCATCTAATTCATGGAGAAGAAGTTTAGAAAACAAGAAAAGGACAGCAACAGGGCAGTTCACGAATTGCTTTGAGGAAAATAGGAAAAAATAAAGCACTGAAAAGATGAAAATTCTTAGTATTCAAAAGGAAAATTGTATGTCTAACATAACACAAAAGCCTACTGGCAGTTAGTTTCCTATAAAATGAACAATGTGAGAGTTTGTCATTTCCTTATTTTTTAGCTAAGAACTGAAGCCAGTCTAATAGAGCCTTTGGGACTTCTCACCTAAGTGTTTGGCCTGTGAAGTACAGAGTTCTCCAGACATTTCATATATGGAGCTTCTCTTCCTATTACCCCATAAACTCTGATATAGAAGGCCACTCTCTTTGCTCAAGGCCTCTAATCTTAGTTTATGACAGTCCTTGACAGTTATGGAAACACTGGCTTTGGGGTGGGCTGGGTCAGGGTAGCTCAGCAAACCCAATCTTGTTTGCCTCTCTTGAAGGTCCTTCTGTCTAGGTGTTCTTTGGAGTCTTTGCATTAGAAATCCTCCATTTGTCAAAGGGGGCAAGGTTGCTTGTGGTAGATGCTTCTCTGGAATCTCCTTCTATGGTTGCATGACAAGCTGTGGTTTGCTGATTGTTTTTGTTTAGCTGGTGCAGTGAAACTGAGAAAACTTCAAAATACCTCCAGTGAAACAGATACTAAAGACGGAAGGCCTTGTAATATGGCTCATCTTAATGCTTACTGTTGTTATATAAAATGAAATTACACGATCTAACAGTACATCTTCTGATATTATGTGATCTAACCGTGCCTATTCTGAATCTTTTCCTTGTTAGGAATTTCAGCCTGGATCACAATAAATTTTTTAACAGGTATGTTTACATGAGTATGTGTCTAAAAATATGACTGACGCCATGAAATTCATACTGTTTTCTGCCCCTGTATAATATTTGCGCATTCATTGGAAAGGTCTGGAAATAAGTCACCAGTTGTTTTTGGCCTGGCCCATTTAAGTAATTAAGATTTTGGCCATTTGCTTGATAGAATGAGGAATTTAATCTCTTTTCCTAGATGTTCATAAAGCCTTTCTTTTAATTCCCTGTAAGGTACCAGAGCATTTTATTCCTTTTTATAGTCTGCCACTAGCTCTGCATAAATTTTTGATGTGGATATTGCAGATCTGCCTGGCAGCTGCACAGTGTGAAAGTAAGTGCTGTTGGTGCTTCCTTATGTATTTATAAAAGAAATAGAGTAAGTGTTTACACTGGTGAGATAGAAAAGGGTAGCTGAAGAAAAAAATTAAACTGAAGCCCTCTCTGACAATAAGCAAACCGGTCTGCCACCCAAGCACTCTGTTCAGCACAGTGTGCGGAGCATTATGACAAGTGCTGTAAATCTTTTTATGCTCACAGGAAGTATCGGAAAGGTCAGAGATCTTCAAACATTAGCTCTCATGAGGTATGCTGTGGTACTTGGCACAAACTGATCTTGTCAGGAAGGTGTATTTGAATAATCTGAGAAGAACTGGATTTAAATGAGAAGAAAGGTCTGGGACGGTAGGAGGAAGAATTCTGAGCGAGCTGGTCTATTAAGCCAGCTCTTTTCAGTCTGTCCTCCCCTCGGCCATAGGAATCTGCAAAATACTGCTGTGGGATCAGGGGGAGATGGCCAGGAAAACCACATTCCTTTGTGTTTCAAAGTGGTTACCAGAGCAAAGTTTGCAAAAAGGTGCTTGCATCCAGTGAAGAATGTTTAGGAATCCAGTAACCAAAGCTGCTGTAATTAGGGCATGAGCAGCCACCAGAGAAATAATAGTCACTTGGAGGATTTTCAGGTCACCCTGATAGAGCACAAATAAGTGACGATGTTATACTCTAGTGCTGGCTGGAAGCTGACAGATGGAGTTGGATTGACATCTTTCTTTACAGCTGTACTTCTGGTTTTATTCCTTGCCAGTTTCTCACAGTGCCCACTGTGCCTTTCTCTCTTCTGTCACGCATTTTAGGTAGCTTAGATGACCCGCAGAAGAGAAGTGTAGGAATGCTGGACTTGGGTGGCGGATCAACACAGATCACCTTCCTCCCACACACCGAGGTAATGGGAACATGCACGCAGCAGGGAAATGCTGGTGCAGAAACCAGTAACTGCTCAGTTTTATTTCCCTTGGACACATGCCAAGGGGTTGTCAGTGTAACATAAAACCATGCTTCTGACAGAAAAACCCTTATCAGTTGGTCACGTATGCCTTGTTACAGTCGGTGACAGAGACATGGGCAACTCTCTGTCAGTCCTCTTGCTCCAGCTCCGTGGGTCAGTGCATGTGGTGAATGCCAGGGCTGCTTTATGTAGGAGAAAATGCAATGTCCTGAGCATCTGAACACTCACTTTGTGCTGCTTATAGTGACCTCAAAGGCAATGCTGTTAGTGAATCCAAGTCCATTTGACTTATACTGTGTTCTCAGAACAGAATTAGATGCATTCTTGATGTTTGTTTGTGGCTTTCCTGAGTTTACTCAGTTGCAAATGAATGCTTTATAAAGGTAACATGAATTATGCAGTTAGAAGCACATGCTGATGTTTGTCGTTTCAGCTTCCTCTTATAGCATTAGTATAGGTGTTCTGTGAGCCCTGTGGATATGGAGTAGCGAGGTCCTGGCCCGATCAGAGATCCTGTTTGTAGTAAAGCTGCACAGAAGCAGAGGATAAGGTTGCTGTTTGTAGTGTGTCAGCCCAGGCTGATCAGGACACTGTGCTCTCACAGCAGAATGCCTGGGAATGTGAAGAGCCCTGGATGTGGAAATTCTGGAGTTAGACATGGTGTTAAGATATGAGCAGCTAGGCATGAGCTGCCTGAGCTGTGTTCCCCATAAATGCGCTGCTGGTGGTAGTGCACTTGGGGAACAGGCTGCTCAGTGCTTTAGACAATTGTCCTTTCATTTCTTCAGACAACAGGCTGGTCCTCACTCTGTTCCTTGGCAAGAACAGTGATGTGCTTTTCCTCCAGCCTGTGGAAGTTCACAGCTGAATTCACTGGAGTAGGAAGTTAATGCGTGCCTGGTTTACTCATTATTTTGCACAGTTTTCCCTAGTAGTGATCCTGTGACAAGGCAGTTCTGTAGCATCTTGACAAAAACAGTTAAGAGCTGGAACAAGGACTCCTTATAATTAAAACAACTCTTTTACAGATGAGTTTGGTGTCAATGCACATAGAAATGTAAGCAGTTTGGACTGTCATGTAAAGTCACTATTTTAGCTCCAGTTTTTTGGTTATCTTATGTATCAAGGTCAAACGGAGATACATGCAAATTCTTCATTTCTCTCTGAGCCGTGCTAGGATTGTTCCATGTATTTCCTAAGGTTTTGGAAGATTGTCTTGTTGATGTTTGCTGTTGCTGGCAGAAAGCTTGCCATGACATTTTTTTTTTTCCCTCCAGGCAACTCTCCAGACATCACCAGCTGGCCATACAACTTCATTTCAGATGTTTAACAGCACCTACAAGCTGTATTCATACAGGTTAGTTGTGGTAAAAAGAGATACTGGAAAAGTAGGAGCTTTCTTTGAAGCCAGTGAGATCTAGGTGTTTTGCTGAAGTGCACCTGAGTCCTGAGAAGTGGGTGAGCCTGAGCCAAGTCACGGTCCATGCAAGCTGACTAGGGGGTGGTTATGCAGAACAGCAGGCAGATAAGCAGTGTGATGGCTGAGAAAGTGATGGGCTCTAATTCTGCTCCTGGCTTTGAAGCTGCCCCTGCACCCAATGCTTTGGGCAGAGGGAAGGAGAATCTTCCCACCTACGTTTGCTGTGGGACGTGCTGGGGCTTGGAAAGAGTCCATGCTGGAGGCTGTGTGGCCTTTGAGGAGTGGAGGAGAAAGGTTAGGGGAAGCATTCCCAGCCTTTAAAGAGACATTATAGTTGACAGCTATTCCCTGTGCTTTTTCAAGGAGAGATTATCCCTCTGGGTAAGGATAATATCACGGTGGGTTGTCATACTGTTCCCCTAATGCATTAGCTGCTGACTTGAGCCTTTTTGCTTGGACCACATAGAGGAGGCAGGCACATCAGTGGAGTATCAGAGGAAGGACGTTTGTTGTTCACAGAGGCTTTTTTTCCCTTTGCAGTTACCTGGGACTCGGGCTGATGTCAGCGAGGCTTGCCATTTTAGGAGGAGTTGAGGGGAAACCTTGTAAGTTCCGGGCACTCTTCAAGTCTTGGCTCTGAGCACAGAGTGCATTGCACTGTTGTGGGGGAAAAAGGGTTGTCTGTACTCTTCCTACTGGGCTGAAGGTGCCTGAGTGGTATGTGCATTCCCATCACCATAGCTGAGTGTGTCTGAGACAAATGAGGAGGTGATGCTGCTAGATCCCAGGAGACATGGATGCTTGCCAGCCTTAGGGAGGCGTGGGACACTTGAGCCATGGCTGGGGCTTAGAGGTGCATTGCTGAGGATGTGGGACAGTCAGAAGCAGGACCGGGGATCTAAAATTAACTCCTTATTTTTTTCTCTAATGCGGCTTTGTTTTATTTCTGCAGTAGGGGAAGGTGAGGAATTGATCAGCCCTTGCTTACCACCTGGTTTCAAATCTGAATGGCAACATGCTGAGATAGTGTACAAAATTAAAGGACAGAAGGCAGGTATAGTGATTTATCACTCTTTCTTCCTATCTAGGCCAGCAAGCTACTAGAAGA
This sequence comes from Aythya fuligula, assembly GCF_009819795.1. NCBI lineage: Eukaryota > Metazoa > Chordata > Aves > Anseriformes > Anatidae > Aythya > Aythya fuligula. The sequence continues at coordinate 12,668,321 of NC_045561.1, read as the reverse complement.
GTATTTAAAATTATATGCCCTCAGCTTCTTGGAAAGATACTAAATTCTCTGCCTGTGTACTCCTCTGTCTGGCTTTCTCTTGACATGCTGTTAAAGAGATTCTGCAGCTCTTGCCTCTTGCGCTGTGGTATGTCTGCCCAGTCAGTAAATCTGTTAGTAGTACTGCAGATGGAGCTGAGCGCTCCCTGAATTCTTTTCAAAGTCCTTCTGCCTCAAATGGTGTTGTTCGGCTCTGATCTATCACATACTTGGTCCCAGCCTGAGGGCAGTCAGTGTTACCACTTGGAGAAGATGCAGGTGTGTCGTTCCAGTTCTCTGTGAAGAGACTGTAAGAAATGAAGAAGCACTGTTGTGTGAAAGGGAGCCTGTCTCCTTGCAGATCCTGAAGAAATTCTTCGTTTAAGTGTCTACCTGTACTATGCTGGGTGTCTTTGCATTCTTTCAGGCGAGCCTCTGTATGAGTCTTGCTCTAACAAAGTGGCGAAGATGCTCTACAAGAAAGTGCATAAAGCTGAGGAAGTGAAGGACTTGGATTTTTATGCTTTCTCCTACTACTATGACCGTGCAGCAGAGGTTGGTCTCATAGGTATGTTTGCTCCTGTTTTAATTTCATTTTAAATGACAGGTCTTGGAAGAAATGGTAGCAGTGATCCACATCGCAGTGCTGTGGTAAGCTCTCATGGCTACCACAGTGCATTGGTCTCGAGTGAATATTGAATGTTGTTGCATTTCTTTACAGAAGGGACTGGAGATGTGATACAGGACCTCCAACTTTTTGTAATTTTTTAAACAAGCTGTCTGCATTTCAGAAATGATTGGTGTCTGATTACAATCCAAAATAGAAAAAAGACTTCGTGATGATATGAAAAAACTTGCTAGCTTTTTTCTCGGGCAGTAAAGTAGATCAGACTTGCTCTCTTGGGCTGTATATTTTGCTTCACTGACCTTTTTAGATGGAGTAAATATTTTCAGATAGTTCAACATGTATTCAGAATGAATCCCATCTCCTTTCCAGTGGTACGCTGGAGTACAGAAGACTGTCACATTTAGTAGTAAAAAGCAGACGATGGGATCTCAAGCTAGTATGGACAAACTTACCCCCTCCTCAGCCACTTTGTTTTATGAATAATTTCACATTTAGTATGTTGCAGAGCACCACTGCCCTGTCAGATCTGGTCAAAGGTGTTAGCTGGGTTCAGGCATTACAGGACAGAGCAGCATAGACATGGAGCAACATGAAGGAGTCTTTAAACTCTGTTTTTTTTGTTTTTTTTTTTAATGAAACTAGTTTTAGGAAACTTAAGTTCTTCATAGAATTAGGTTTTCAAGCTATACTGAGAACCTTAAATAAAGGTTCTTACACCATTAAAGCAAATGTGAGTTTTGTCATTGCTTTCAGTTGGCTCAGGCTTATTTCCAAACAATCTTTTTGTTTGTAAAACGTCTTTTACAATGTGAGTCAACTACTGCCCTTATATGAAAAAAACATACAACATACCATTTTTTTTTTTCTTTTTTAGATAAAGAAAAAGGAGGAAGCTTAACTGTGAATGATTTTGAAACTGCAGCTAAGTATGGTGAGTAAAAGATGCAATCAAACAGGATTGGTAATTGTGTGTAAATTCATACCCAGGTGGAAAATGTGTGACATGCTAAGAAGACTGACTTTTTTTGTTTCAAGTAAATATTATGCACCTCTCTCCATAGCACCTCTGTTGATTTGTATGTATTTCTGAAAATATCAACTTTTTTTTTTTTTTTTTTTTTTTTTGAGATTTAGTTTTCTTGTAATACATTTAAAAACTCTCTTGGGAATTACTAATAAACCTGCCAGTTAGCAGTTATCCTGAAGCCATGCTTGCAAAATAAATGTGGGGGATCTCATCTTGTTAGCATAATCTGTTCTAATCTTGTTTATTTTTTCTTTTTTTTTTTTTTTCTCATGATTTATTTGTATATTTGATGGTTAATTGGAAAGGGGAGGAAACCAATTCATAGCCTTTTTTGCTTCACCAGCTGCAGAGAGAACTGCCTCCTCAGATTTGCAAATGTAATCATCTTTTTGTTTGTTTGTTTTTAATAGTACAGACTCAGGCCTTGATCAAACTGACTTGTGACTTTTTGGTAAACTTTCTGAGTGACTGAACAATTGTTGCAGTTCTTATTTCTGGACTATCTTTAATGTATTCCCTCCTGAGAAAGGAAGTGGGTTTTATTTATTTATTTATTTATTTATTTATTTATTTACAGTTGAATACTTACACTCAAGAAATTTTTTAGTAGGAGGAGCACGAGTAGCTGTTCAGCATTCGAGCTTTATTGAGATAGGGACAAAATTTTTCACAAAGTTTGTTTTTCCAAGCTGCTGACATCTTTTTTTTTCAGTGAGAAGCAGATGTGATCACACTTGAGGTTGCTGATATTTAAAAAATATAAAGTAGGTAGGATAAAAGTGGGAGGCCCTTGTTGTCCTTGCCCTGATAAGGACAAGAAACTCAGCTGTCATTGTAGAGACTGAATGCTTTGCTCTTCCTTCCCATGTGCCAAAACTCTTTATATTTTATATTAAAATAACATGCATGTTATTTTAATGTCATTTTAATGGGTTCCATTACTGTGGAACTCAAATTACAAGAGGTGTTTTTTAAGGATTTGTTAGAGGTTTTTCAAAGCTAAGTTGATGCTAGGCCTGAGCCCCACATTCAAACGCTGCTTTCTGTGTCTTCAGTGTGTAAAACCATGGAAATCAGCCCTGGAAACAGCCCTTTTCTCTGCATGGACCTCACGTACATCACCTTCCTCCTGCAAGAACTGGGCTTCCCAAAGATCCAAGTCTTTAAGGTAATGCACAAAAACAGATTGCTGGGGAGAGTGGGCAGAAGACGCCAAGACATTACTCATCATGCCAGTAGCTTGGTCCCTGTTTTCCCTTTTTGCTACAACACATGCTCTATGAGTGAGATGGGGCAACACTGTCCCCACAACTGTGATAACGAGTTGTGATAACCTTCAACACTATATTCGCCTTGTATACTTCCCCTTCTGGCAGAGAATTGTGTTTAAACTTCCTTTTTCTTTTTTCTTTTTTTTTTTTTTTCTCCAGCTTGCCCGGAAAATCAACAACGTTGAAACAAGCTGGGCATTGGGAGCCACTTTCCATTACATCGACTCACTCAATAGACTGAAGTATTAAAGCTCTTGAAGGCAGTTCTGGGAACCTCAGGTTTTGGAAAACCAACACAAGAGAATCTGTTGAAGGGGTCTGGTTTTGGCTTCTGGAGTCCTTTGAGAGGTTACCATAAGCTAGGCCTCTTCCCTCCCACCCCCTGTGAGGTCCCCTCCATCACTTGCTCTTTTTTACAGTGCACAGTGCAGTATCTGAAGAATAAGCCTTGATTGTACAGCATCTGCAGTCAACTTGATGCAAAACTGGATCATCATTGAAGGAAAACCAGGACACCTGCAGGACATCTATGATCTCTATGAGAAAACCACACATTTTTGGAGTATGCCTGTGCTGTTTGCTTGTACTGTGCTGAAGTCAGTGTAGGAAATAGTCACTCCAGAGGGAACTCTTTACTGTCCTGATTTCGGGGTGTTTTTTCCTGTTTGTCAGCAGTTTCCAGTGATAATTTTTATTTTACTACTTACCTGTTTGAAAACGAACTCGTGCATGTGTGTGAAGACAGTGCATTTACACGGCTGTGCTGCTGACAGGCTGCAGCTGAGAAATGCTGTGTGGAAGTTTCAGCTCTGCTTCTCACTTGCTGGACTGGCGAAGCTCAGGAGCACTATTGAGGCTGGGTACAGACAGGCATGAATCAGAGCCTGTATGCCCTGTAGGGTTAATGCCTACAACCTCAAGGTGATACGTTGGCTGTTGGGAGATTGGTGCTGGAAGACAACACCAGATGTGCTGGATCAAGATGACCAAAGTCTGGGAGTTTGGTACAGGGCTAAGGATAGATTTGACAGTTTTAAAGAAGGTCAGCATAAGATCCATAAACAAGATGCAGCCACAAAAAGAAACCCTGAGCACAGCTTATTGGACCTCACAGGCATTTGTGCCTTGGCAAAGCTTATGCAGGGCCCAGGATAAATGGTGCTTTGGGTGCCACTTCCTGCAGACGCATCTCACTTTGATAAATGAATGTATTGTCGTTGCACTGAGCTGTGGCAGGGTAGCTGCAATGCACCACTCCAGCAGTATCCTGGACACAGGCTGGAAGTGATCTCAGAGGCAGCACGAGCTGGAGAGCACATGCTGTGCTGCTTCTAATCTGACCGTGGAATTCTGTTGTATTTGTATGGATGTTTAGGCAGACCTGAGTGGTCATTAGGGGATGTAAAAGAGCCCAGCCTGCAGGAGAGCCAGCAGCGTGTGCCCTGGTGCGTGGGCTCTCTTGGCCACAGCCCTGTCCTTTCCCTGGGGCAGCGAGACACAATATAGGTGTGCATGGCTGCTGGCTCTGCAACTGAGCCTGGGGGGGACATTTGAACACCACCCTACTGACAATAAAACTACAATTGAAGACCTGGTGGTAGTGGTGTGACTTTTTGCTCCAAAACCTGTCAGGCCCCACAAGGTGGATGGGTTGAGAAACATGTGCCCTCATACCTTTCCATCCCCTGCACACCTTTCCAATTCCCTCGGGGAATTCCAGTCCCCTCAGGCCACCCCTGCTGTCTCACACCATCCCCATTACCTTCACACCATCCCTGTCCCCTTGTGCTATCCCTGTCCTTCATGCCACCCATATCGCCTCATGCCACTCATGTCCCGTCATGCCACCTCTGTCCCCCTCACACCACAGAGACTCACCTAGGTTGGAAGAGGCCTCCAAGATCACCCAGTCCAACCTCTGACCTAACGCTAGCAGTCCCCACTAAACCATATCCCTAAGCTCTACATCTAAACGTCTTTTAAAGACCTCCAGGGATGGTGACTCCACCACTTCCCTGGGCAGCCTGTTCCAATGCCTCACAACCCTTTCAGTGAAGAAGTTCTTCCTAACATCTAACCTAAAACTCCCCTGGCTCAACTTAAGCCCATTCCCCCTCGTCCTGTCACCAGGCACGTGGGAGAACAGACCAACCCCCACCTCGCTACAGCCTCCCTTGAGGTACCTATAGAGAGCGATAAGGTCGCCCCTGAGCCTCCTCTTCTCCAGGCTGAACAAGCCCAGCTCCCTCAGCCGCTCCTCGTAGGACTTGTTCTCCAGGCCCCTCACCAGCTTCGTCGCCCTTCTCTGCACCCGCTCAAGCACCTTGATGTCCTTCTTGTAGCAAGGGGCCCAAAACTGAACACAGTACTTGAGGTGCGGCCTCACCAGAGCCGAGTACAGGGGGACGATCACCTCCCTCGCCCTGCTGGCCACACTGCTTCGTATACAAGCCAGGATGCCGTTGGCCTTCTTGGCCACCTGAGCACACTGCTGGCTCATATTCAGCTGACTATCTACCAATACTCCCAGGTCCTTCTCCACCAGGCAGCTTTCCAACCACTCAGCCATCTTCAAGCTTCCAGATCTAGAGGAACACGCTGGCTGCAGCCTAAAAGCCACGTGTACGGAAGCGCTCCCAAGCCAGCCAATCTTCTCCCCACCACCTGCCAGAACACAGCTGTCCTGGTTTCAGCTAGGGTAGAGCTATTATTCCTCCTAGGAGCTGGTAGGGTGCTATGTTTTGGATTAGGATGAACACGCTGATGTTTGAATTGTTGCAGAGCAGTGCTTACACCAAGCCAAGGACGCTTCAGCTTCTCGTTCTGTCCTGCCAGCGGGCAGGCTGGGGGTGCAGCAGGAGCTGGGAGGGGACAGATCCAGGACAGCTGACCCAAAGTGGCCAAAGGGGCATTCTGTACCCTATGGGGTCATGCTGAGCAATATATAGGGGTGCCTAGCCGGGATCGGGGGGCCGGCTGCTCGGGGTTAGGCTGGGTATCAGTCAGTGGGTGGTGAGCAATTGCATTGTGCATCACTTATTCTGTACACATTAGTAGTAGCAGTACTATTCTTGTTATTATTGTTGTTTGTTTGTTTTCCTGTCTTAATAAACTGTCTCTGTCTCGACCCACAGGCTTCGTTTTCCTATTTCTCTCCCCCGTTCCATAGAAATGAATTCCATAGAAAGAGTGGGGAGGGCGAGCGAACGGCTGTGTGGTGCTTAGCTGCTGGCTGGGGGAAACCACGACGACAGCAATGTAGTCATGTAACCAAATTTTAAGGACATGAAACTGTTGGAAAGTGTCCAGAGGAGGGCTACGAAGATGGTGAAAGGCCTGGAGGGGAAGACGTACGAGGAACGGCTGAGGTCACTGGGCCTGTTCAGCCTGGAGAAGAGGAGGCTGAGGGGAGACCTCATCGCAGTCTACAACTTCCTCGTAAGGGGTTGTCAAGAGGCAGGAGACCTTTTCTCCATTAACACTAGTGACAGGACCCGCGGGAACGGGGTTAAGCTGAGGCAGGGGAAATTTAGGCTGGACGTCAGGAGGGGGTTCTTCACAGAGAGGGTGGTTGCACACTGGAACAGGCTCCCCAGGGAAGTGGTCACTGCACCGAGCCTGTCTGAATTTAAGAAGAGATTGGACTGTGAACTTAGGCACATGGTCTGAACTTTTGGGTAGACCTGTGCGGTGTCGAGAGTTGGACTTGATGATCCTTAAGGGTCCCTTCCAACTCAGGATATTCTATGATTCTATGATTCTATGAAATTAAAGCCAAAACTTTCAGCCCGGTCCTTGACCTGAATAGGGAGTGAGGATCCGGAGCCTGGCATTTATATGTGATAGTTTATATGCAGCCACAGTAAATACTGCAGTTGGAGGTCATGGCGCTAGATTTTGACAAGTCCGGCATAAAGAAGAGATCTCAGAAAAGCAAATTTAAGCAACATTTATGTCAAGTAAAGTCTTTCTAATTGCTATATTCCTTATCTGTCGTGACTAGACACATGAAAATCCAGGATGGCAGTTTTGCCTTTTAGGTCATTTTCTTTTTTTCTTTTATTTATTTCTTCTCTTTATGTTGATGTATCTTATTTTAACAGGCTGTGTACTAATTTTCCTCACAGAATGACTAGCAGAAATAGGACCCTTACATGCCTTTTGTAGTTAATTAATTAGGTCAACTCTAACCACTGAGCCCCTTGTCAGGTTCTTTCTGTTAGCAATAAGGAGCAATTGAACCTTAATCATTGAAACGAGCTTGTTGAGCCTATTCCACAAGGTCTCGTGACTCCACACATGTGAAGAGAAATCTGCCAGGTGGGGATCATTTGACCTTTGCTATATAGGAAGCATGAGGAGACATGGGAAGACTTGCCACTCCAGAGGAGTTTGAGGTTCAGGTTACTTAGGGTGCTTTTCTACTGTTGTGGAGAAATGGACTCTGTTCCAAGATAGACTGCTTTTTCTTCGTGTTTTCAGCCATCTCTGAGAAATAGTTTTGGAGAATCTATGAGCTAGTAACATCAGTGGAGAATACTCAGAACAGAAAACCCTGGTGGTGCTACTTCCCCGTGAAGTTCTTCGGCATTTGGTCAAATTCAGACACTGGCAGTTGAGTGTTCCTGGGTTAAACATTTGATTTGGGATAGGGAGCTTAAGGACAGTCCTGGTCCCAATTGAGTGAGTCTTAGTTCCCCAGGGAGGGAGGGGGTCCTGGTCCCCAGGGAGGGAGAGAGGGAGGGAGGGGGTCCTGGTCCCCAGGGAGGGAGAGAGGGAGGGAGGGGGTCCTGGCCCCCCGGGAGGGAGAGAGGGAGGGAGGGGGTCCTGGCCCCCCGGGAGGGGGGCATTGAAGGGGTCCTGGTGCCCAGTGAGTGAGCGAGTGAGTGTGGGTGTCCTGGTCCCGTTTTTAGGGCTTGTATTCTCAGTGAAACCAAAGGCAGGGATCTTACTGATCTGGAGAAAGAGGCTTTAATCTGTCCTGGCTTGTTTGCTCCTGAAGGAGCATGGCAGAGATGCGTGTGCTGGTATGTGAAGAGGAGCTGAAGGAGCAGCTACTGCAAGGAACACACAAATCCGTTGCGCCAGACTAGTAGGTGGTTGTCTCTGAGCTGGGAGACTGCAATAAAATCATAGAATTTTCTAGGTTGGAAGAGACCTCAAGATCATCGAGTCCAACCTCTGACCTAACACTAGCAGTCCCCACTAAACCATATCCCTAAGCTCTACATCTAAACGTCTTTTAAAGACTTCCAGGGATGGTGACTCCACCACTTCCCTGGGCAGCCTGTTCCAATGCCTAACAGTCCTTTCAGTGAAGAAGTTCTTCCTAACATCTAACCTAAAACTCCCCTGGCTCAACTTAAGCCCATTCCCCCTCGTCCTGTCACCAGGCAGGTGGGAGAACAGGCCAACCCCCACCTCGCTACAGCTTCAGGCAAAGTTCCCATCCCCTCAGGCCATCGCTGTGCTCCATGCCATCCCCATCCCTTCTCGCCTCCCCTGTCCCCCGAATCCATCCATGCCCCGTCCCACCATCCATGCCCTGAGTGCATCCCCATCGCCTCACACCGCCCTCAGCCCACCCCGGGGGCGGAGCGGGGGCCTCCCCTCAGCAGGGGCCGGCCCGGCCGGGCTCCGCCTCGCCGCGGCGGGCAGAGGAGGCGCAGGCGCTGCGGCTGCTGCAGAGGCAGGAACGGGAAGAGGAAAAAAAAAAAAGGGGGAAAGAAAAAAAAAAAAAAAAGAAAAAAAGGGACGGATCCCGGCGGAGCTGCCGCGATGGCGGCGCCGCTGAGCGACGGGGAGAAGCGCAAGCAGATCAGCGTGCGGGGCATCGCGGGGCTGGGCGACGTGGCGGAGGTGCGCAAGAGCTTCAACAGGCACCTGCACTTCACCCTGGTGAAGGACCGCAACGTCGCCACCCCCCGCGACTACTTCTTCGCCCTGGCGCACACGGTGCGCGACCACCTGGTGGGGCGCTGGATCCGCACCCAGCAGCACTACTACGAGCGGGACCCCAAGGTGAGCCCCCTGCCCTGCCCCGAGCCCCTGCTGGCCCCAAATCCCTGCTTGCAGCCCTGTGAGTGTGGTCCCACCGTGGGCATGGGCACGGCTCGCTGGCTGGGTGCCTGCTCCGCTGTCTCTGCAGGCTGCGTGTCCTTCAGCCCTCGCCCTTATGAATTAGGGAGCCCCAGCGCTGAACCGAAAATCCCTGGGGGCAGGTGTGTGCCTGGGGAGGCACAGCCCTGCCCTGCCCTGCCCGCTGGTGGCACCGAGCCAGCTCCTTTCTCGGGGTTATGGATATCGCCCCGACACACCGAGCTGCACCCAGCTTACGTGCTCTAGGAGTTACCCCTGTGTGTGGAGCCCTCCCTGTTATCCTTGCTCACCCAAACGTGCTGTGGTTCGTGTTATTGCACCGCCAAGGGGCTGTGTGACTCCCATCGAGGGTAAAGGAGGCTGGAGAGGGGTTGCTCCCCGTCCCTTGCGCTTAGATTTTCGCTAGAAGCACGTCCCTGGGGGAGGCTGGAGTGAGCAGAGTGTTCATGCCGCCATGTGATGTTTTTACTTGTTCTGTTGAGTACCAAGGAGCAGATGAGGAGGGCAAAAGGGTCCCTTTCAAACTCCCAGAGCAGGTAATCCTGCTGCTTAGTGCCCCAAAACTGGCCTGTAAAGATCCCGGCTACTAAGGAAAGGGATTCAAAGGGAAGCGTGGTTTACAGCCAGGCTATTGCTCTGTTAAAACGCCTGTTTACGTATAAAAATATCTGTAGTGATGGAAAAATCTGAGTAAGGGCAAAAGCGTGCGTAGCCCGCTTCCCCGCTGCGCATCCTAGGAGCAGGCTTTCATTAGCATTCACCACACAGGCAGTGGTTCCTCCGAAACTCGGGAGGTCACCGCAGACCCGTCCTTCGTGTGCTGCTGTGCCAGGAGCTCTGCCACCCCTGGGACAGTTTATTCCTTCAGCAGAGTGAAACGTGCATGTCAGTGTGGGGAGGACACAAGGAAGGGTGAACACATGTTGTTTCAGCCCCCAACAGCCTCAGGTGGCTTTGAAACGTGTCTAAAGCTGTCAACACCGGGAGCATCTGATTTGTCACTGTCTTGCTCAGAGATGGCCTAAAATCCAGCACGCCGGGCTGATTCTGCCTTGCAGAGCTCTCCAGCACAGAGACAGTGCCCCAGCCAGGACAGAAAAGCGATGAGAAACACTCTCAGCGCCGAAAACAGGCTGGGAAAGGTTGAGCTTGCACGCCCAAGTGCCCTCTCCCTTCCCTCCCGGGGGTGACCTGGCCGGCTTATCTTCTCCCAGCTCAAAAAGCGCGAGAGGAGAGCTGGAAAATCACTGGCAGGAAGGGGGCTGGCCTGAAGCCGGGCCAAGTATGCGAGGGGCGGGGGGCTGCCTGCTTGCTGCAGCCTCTGGATCGGCTTCAGCGGAGCATGAGAAAACTTTTAAGAGCCCGGCGCAGCCATCACCTCGGCCGAGCTTGGCTGCACGTAAAGATACAATTCAGCATCCTAGATAATTCCTGCCTGCAGTTAATTAGGGAAACACTCTTAACAGGCAACGGGATTTTTCTATAGAAGGCTGTTGGCAGGGAGATGTGCAGCGGGGAGTTGGCTAGCATCCCGTGCAAGGCTCCTTCTGACAAACAAACTGTGGTGCATGTTGTTCAGGAGCGGGCGCCAAGAGCCGCTTTGGGAGGCTGTCCCCTGCTCTGGAAAACAGTTGGGGCTGATCTTAATTTTAAGCGACTTCGGAGCAATCCTTTGGGCGCAGCAAGTGATGAGCCGGGAGTGAAATGTGCTGTGTCTTGCTTTGCCTCCCCAGCGTATTTATTACCTGTCCCTGGAGTTCTACATGGGCCGCACCCTGCAGAACACGATGGTGAACCTGGGCTTGCAGAACGCCTGCGATGAAGCCATTTACCAGGTGAAGTCCTGGGGCACGGGGGTCCACCCTGAAGAACTGGCCAGACTTTTCCATGCGGAGGGCTGGGTACCTGTATTTCTCAAAGCCTCCTCCCGAGGATGTTTTGTTTTGCCAAATGAAGGTTTTATCTCTCTGAGTCCTGCCACCCCCAGAGAAGGCAGTGGTGGCACCTCGGGGTGCCTCAAGAGCTGGGCTACAGATTCCTCAGACCGCTCCTTTCCTGTAGTGGCTGGGCTCTGCATCCAGAAAGCAGCTCCAAGGGTCCCCAGAGACTGGGGGATCCCAAGGGGCAAATGATTTCCCACCAGTAGGAGAGGTGGTGGCTCATCACGGGTCATGTAGCCTGCCGAGGGAGGCTGGGCCAAAAAGGCAAGCGCAAAACCACCAAACCACAGTTCATACTTGCATGCACGTAGATAGAAAGCCCTACAGCAGCGCTGACAGACGACAGTAAATTGCCAGGAAGGGGGCGTGGGGAAATGGCTTGATTTTTATAATGTCACTGGATGGGTTTGAACTGGAAAAAACACAGCCACTGCTGAGTACCACCGAGTTGATCACAGATGCCAGGCTGTGTTTACTTAGGCTCGCTGCCATCTGCAGCAGGACAGTGACCTTTTTGACAGAATAGGAGTCTGGGGGCTTCCTCACCCAAAAGCTTTATTTCCCTACCCCTCAGACTGACCCACGTTACAATTTCTAGCAGAAGTTGGGCTCTGTCACTCACTGTCCTTCCAAACGAGGTGCTAAGCTTGCTGACCAAACGCCCTGGCCATGGCCAGCACGTTCCCTGCCAAGGGATGGGAAGGGCTTTCCAGAGAATTTCTGTCCAAGCCATCACACCTCGGAGCACAGGCTGGTTTTATTCAGGCAGGATCCTCGAGTCCCTTTGCGAAGCCTCATATCCAGAGTGGCTTTGTCACGGAGAGAGCCTGCCTTGGTATTAGTGCCCCCTGTCACGCCACGGAGAGAGCTGAAGCTCTGAGAGAGCAGTCTGGGGAGGAGCTGTAGCATCTCCCTGGCTCTCCAAGCGTCCTTGCTGCTGGCAGGCTTCTCCTTGAACCGGGCACAACCCCTGGAGAGGCTGCCAGCCCTTGGATTAGAGGAGAAAAAAACCCCAAGGGCTGCAGAAGACGAGACAGCCACTTCCACCCGTGGGGCCCGGCCAGGCAGCTTGGCAGCGGGGTGCTCAGGATGTGGGAGGGCGCGGGGCGGAACGGCGGAAACCACGGCCGCAGGCTGCAGAAGTGGCCGTGACCTTCCTCCAGGCACCGGGCCTCCTCCTCCTCCTCCTCCTCCTCCTCCTCCTTGGTGGGAGGGCCTTGGGGCTGGAGGGGCTGCCAGGAGGCGAGTGTTTGGTTGGGTGTCTCTAAGGAAACCCGCTTCGTGGGAAAGCGGTGTCTGGGGAGGGATTGTTCTCCACTTCATCAGGCTGCCCCCGAGGGCCAGAAGCCGGTGAGGTGTTTTTGGGGGTGAGGGAAGGGCTGCGGGGAGAGCCCCGTGTGGTTTGTGTGAGGTGCAGCCGGGTCGGTGTGGGATTTGTGTGTGCTCTCCTCCTCAGAGGACGGGGATGTGGGTGCTGACATGTGGCTGTTTCCCCAACAGCTGGGTCTGGACTTGGAGGAGCTGGAGGAAATCGAAGAGGATGCCGGGCTGGGGAACGGAGGCCTGGGCCGCCTGGCAGGTAACACAGGGAGAGAGGGAGCCCCGTCCTCGCTCCGAGGGCATGGAGTTTGCCTTCCTTGGGAGCACATCACACCTTCATCTCAGCTTCCTGAGGGCTCTCTGCTTTGTGTCACCTGCACCTGGGGCTGCCTGCCACAGCAGGACCTCAACTACGCACAGCCAGCATCCAGGAGATGCCTTGGTGCCTGACAGGAGCGCAGCAAACTGGGCTGTGGCTGTAAGAGGCTGCCTGAAGCCTTTCTTCTCACCTTCCTGTAAAAGCTTCTGTGTTGTTTTTTTTTTCCTGAGGCGCACAAGCAGCCCTCACGTAGGCGAATTGTTGGCTGCTATTTTGATCTGCCTGTCACAAAAGGACTGCTGGAGACAAGAGCTGCCTGACAGAGGAGGTGCCAGGGCTGAGCTTTACCAGAGCTGCCCTGGACTGATGGTCAGAAAGCTTTGCTTTGACAGAGCTCGTAGTAAAGCAGCTGGTGAGTCAGGATCAGAAGCCCTGCTTTACGTGGCAGGCATCGAGCCAGCCATGGGTTTCTCAGGCAGGTTCAGAAGAGCTCTCGCTGCAGCAACGCCACATTTAGGTGCATTTCTGTCACACCTGGCTTGAGCTGCTGCTGCCCCTGATGGCCACTGGTCTCTGCTGTGTCCATGTCTGAAGGTTGCTGCACCTGCAGCTTCATCACACAAGGCTGCAGGCGCTCCTGGTGTCAGCACCATTGCTCCCCAATCTCCCCTGGCACTGACCTGATGCTAAGGGCCTCACTCCTGTGAGGGTCCTGCCCTTCTCAACAACAACTTTGTGGGGTCCTGGTGCAGGCTGTCCCCTCCTGCCCCTTCTGTATGCAGATTCCTGAGCAACAAATGTTCCCAAGCAGCACTGGTCGTGGCAGCCCCTCAGCCCCGTGCACAGCGCACCACCACCGCAGCGAGCCGGGGCGAGGTCGCTGGCAGTGTGATCATGCTCTGCTCTTCCAGCTTGCTTCCTGGACTCCATGGCCACGCTGGGGCTGGCAGCCTACGGTTACGGCATCCGCTACGAGTTCGGGATCTTCAACCAGAAGATTGTCGACGGCTGGCAGGTACGTTGTTGGCACACGTGGGTCGCCCCATCCCCTTATGTTTCATGCTGTGATGGCTGGCTCTGCCCACAGATGTGACCCGGCCACACAAACAGCACGTGGGGCCTTGGGCTGCCCAAAACCTCTGTATTTTAACCTGGGGTGCTGCTGCTCATGTGGGGTCCCTCAGAGACTGGCAGCAGGGCCTTAAATGGGGACTCTCCCCTGCAGCATTAACAATTGTAATAGTTTGTAAGCGAAAGTAGACTAAAAACTGCCCCAAGCGGTGGTTATTCCTCATGTATGTCTGGAAATTATTTCTGTTAGGAGACTTGTATTGCTTCTGTGCATAAAGAACCCTATTTTCCCCTTAAAATAGCTCTCCACAAGTCAGGTAGGTGAGAGGTGCAAGGGTTGGTTTTTCCTCCTTCTTCACAAAGAAGCTGTATTGCTAGGCCCTGTAAATGGTGGAAAAGAGGCGAAAAGCATCCATTGCAGTTGGCTTAAGGCCACTTGAAAAAGAACAGGGGTGGTGATGTGGGCTTGTGGCTCAGACCTAGTCCCCTCCCAGAAAAAAAAACACCTGCTGACACAAAGTGGCTTTGCCTCAGCCCCTCTTGTTCGTGGTGCGCATCAGCGTGGATTGCTCTGCTGAATTCACTTTGCTCCTGTTGGTGCTGTCAGGAGCAGAGAGGAGAAATGCTCTCTGGCAGAGGGCAGAGCAGTCAGCAAGAGCTGGATCGCAGGGGGTGGGTTGTGACCAGGAGCAGCACCTGTGGACTCCTAGGGAACAACAAACTGCACCATCAAAGTGGATGCAGAGCCCTCGAGGCACTGGGTGCAGGAGTCTGTGTGGTTTGTGTGGATGGCTTAAACCAGTACAGCTCTGCAAACGCAATAGAGATGGATTTATACCAACTGGGATTTGGTCATCCAAGTTTCAGAAAGCCCAGCTGTCCTCTAGAGACCTCTGTGTATCCATTTTTAAAGCCACCTTACCAAAGCTTTGCTTTTCAAACTCCTTTGGGGAGCTGAGTTCAGCCTTCCTTTGGTGACACGAGCCACATTTGCCCCTTGCAGGTGGAGGAGGCCGATGACTGGCTACGCTATGGCAATCCCTGGGAGAAAGCCCGCCCCGAGTACATGCTCCCCGTGCACTTCTACGGCCGCGTGGAGCACACTCCTGAGGGCGTGAAGTGGGTCGACACTCAGGTACAGTGGCCTGGGCTTGGGGAGGGTGGCGTGGAGGGGGAGAGGCTGTCCCCGTGCTAGCCGAGGTTGGGCTTTGCTTCTTTCCTGCTCTGGCAAAGTGCTCTCTGCTAATTTGCAATTTCATCTTTATCGGCTCCTCTGGCGGCAGGGAGAAGGGGGATGATGTTCAGCTGCAGCTGCGACTACAGAAGGAGTTGCTGCCTGAATCTGTAGCAATTTCCAGGGTGAAACCTCTCATCCCTTCTTGCAGGGCTTTATGTCAGGGGAGGATTGCAGCCCTGGCTCGTTCTGCGCTGCTCCCGGCCACGGCTTGCTCAAACCCAGTGATCCTGCAGGTGGTTCTGGCACCGCCGCCGTGGGTGGAGATCCATCTCTCAGGGCAGCCAGGCAGCAATCCAGCGGGTGTTCGACTCGTGTGGTCAGAGCAAGTGCCTCTTTCCCAGGCCAACCTGGTGGGTAGACGAGGTTTCACGTCTCCAGTCTGCCTGGAGGCCTCGTTCTGCACCAGCGTGGAGAGCAAACGCTGCTCCAGCTCCTGCATTCCCCTGCCTCGGGTCGAGGCGAGGCCATGTCGCAATTACAGGGGTAATGCTGTGCTCGGGGAGCACATGCCTGCCAGGGGCACGTGCTGCTGCAGCATGAAGGTGTTCCAGCTTTACGGCTGAGGAGGGCAAACTCTGAAAAAGCGTGGATTTATTAAGGGGATTGAAGAAGTTTCAGCCTCTCCACCCCAAGCCCTCAGGAGGAAAGGACTGGGAATTTCTCGGGGATTTATGGACACGGCCTAGCCTTGTTCCCACTTTGGTTAAGGGTCTCTCTGAGGAGCATACAGCCACAAAGCTGTTGAAGGCAGCGAGTTGCAGGTGGGTTGGCAGGGCTCAATACCACACACCTGGGAACGGCACAGGGGCACCCTGCCAGCAGACATCCACCTGGGGACTGAATGCCCTCACCTCTGCGTGCTTTTCCTCTTCCAACCCCGGCGTCAGTCTGGAGTTTTCAGGGATCCCAAGCTGTGCAGCGGACTGCTTCTGACGGGGAAGTGAGTTTTCAGCCAGTGCTGTCGAAGGAACAGAGTGGAAAGGCTTAAAAAAAAAAAAGCCCAAGATGCAGTTTCCAAATATAGCATCGTGCAGTTAATGGGATGCGTGCCCCGGTCCCGTGGCTCGGACAGGGCAGGCTCTCTGCCTGCCTGCTTCCATCTTCGGAGCTGGTAAGACCAGCTTGGAGAGCCCGAGCTCTTGCTGGTTTTCTCCAGAGGGGAGGTGTTGCTGACGCCAGCACAAAGAGTTTGTGTTCTGTTTGGGGCCGACGTGCCGATCCGCCTGGCTTTTCCCTGCCCTGTAAGCTCAGCTCCATCCGTTCTCTGCTGCCCTTCGTGTCTGTGCTTGGGGAAAGCCTGTGGCTGCAGGGTTGTCACAGCACTGCGTGCTGATGTGTTTGGGAGGCTGTGAGCTGCTCCTGACAGAGGTGGCCAGGCCCCGTGCTGCAGGATCAGGGCTTTTCTCCGCAAGCACTGCTCAGCTCTGCTGGCATAAGCCCTCAGGGGCTTTGTTCCAGAGCTTGGTGCCTTGCCTCACTGCTCAGGTGGTTTGGAGGCATGGAGATGTTGGTACAGCAGTGAGCTGGAGCCCACGAGCTTGGAAGCACACCCGTGCCTTGCCTGGACAGTGTAAGCTCAACTAGGAGCCCCAGTGGTGTTCTCCGTAGCACTAAGCCACCTGGGCAGCATCCTGGTGCTTAAGCATAACTTGAAGGCTGCACAAGTTCATGCACGTTCAGTTCAGGTGCTGGAGATCTCAGTGCCTTTACTCAAGTGGCTTCAACATACATTTAATGGAGTTTTTGGATGCACCACTATGGGAATGGTGCTTTGGTGGCCAGGCTTGGTGCTGGGAGGCTGCAGAGGGCTTCTGGGCAGGATTCAGGCTGTGCAGTTTATCCCAGATGGAATCAGCTAGGTGCCCCAGCACTGTGCCAGCACAGACAGAAGAGCAGTGGCCAGCTGAGGATGCTTGCAGGGCTTTGGTGAATAGTTAACAGGTACTCGGTTGGTCTGGGAAGGTCAGCGGGTTGCTTGCAAGCCTGGTGTTTCATGGATGAGCTTGAAACTCCTGTTTGCCAGTGAAGCTCCAAACAACTCTGCCTCTCATATCGGTGCTTTCCTAGTGGGTGCTGAAAGTGCCCGTGACAACAAGCAGGTCTGTGAACCTCAGCAGCTGTGTTTTAGTGCACGTGGGATCTTCACCACAGCCAGGAGCTGTCTGTGTCCTCTGGATTCTTTCTGAAGGAGTTTTTGTTGTCCTTTTGCAGGTTGTCCTCGCCATGCCGTATGACACACCAGTGCCAGGATACAAGAACAACACTGTGAACACCATGAGGCTGTGGTCTGCAAAAGCACCCAATGACTTCAACCTCCAGGAGTGTAAGTGCTGGCCCTCCACTGCCTATCTTCTGGCCAGTGGGCTCTGGGGCTGGGGCATAGTTATTCCTCTGTGTGTTGCACCTGGCACAGCACTCTGCATCTGCCCTGCTTTATCCATGCCTCCTGGCTACCTCAAAAACACAGTGCTGAATGCACATTCATGGATCACACCACCTCCAGAACCCTTGTGCACCCACCCATCCTCGTTTCACCCCCCTCATGCTTGGCTCGCTCTCAGATCCTGCCCTGTGCATTCCCCAGGTGATAAACCATGTGCCAGTGTGTTCTGCAAGCACCCAGGTGCCATGGAGAGCCAGTTCTGTGCAGCAGCATCCTTGAGTGCTGAAGGAAAATGGCAGCATTTTCCCTCCTTACTGCTGGTTTTGTTTGAGTCCTTGTGTGACCCCTAGTGCATTTTTCAGGCTCTAACTGTAGTGCTGAGGGACACGTACTGGGCAACTAACAGTTGCTAGGCTGTACAGAAGGGGAAATGGTTTGGACAAGACTGATTGAATTCATTCTTCAATACTTGGAAGGATCAAGGACACAGAACTGGGGTTCTCAGTTCTTGATCTGCAGCTGTGGCAGTGCTGTGTGTATTTCTCTCTCACTGCAGTCAATGTGGGTGACTACATCGAGGCAGTGCTGGACAGAAACCTGGCAGAAAACATATCCAGAGTCCTGTACCCGAATGACAACGTGAGTGACTCTTGCTTCTCTTTCCAGCTGCTTGGGTTCATCCTTCCTGTAGTTTTATCGCCTTGTTTGCAGGCAGTGGAAGGTCACGGCCACCTGATGGTTGTTGTTCTGGTTTGAGGGTTTTTAACACAATGTGTTGGCTCTGCAATTCTCAATGAACAGACGCAGCTCTGCTGGCCCCAGAGTGTCCCTGCTGACTGCTGGCAGCTGGGGCCTGGCCTATATCACACAGTTGCTTTCTGCCTTCATGCTCAAGGCAGTCGCCAACTTACGTGGTTTACTGTTTGCAAAAGTAAGTCCTTATTTTAGAGGCATCTATGAGGGGGCACTCGTTTCCAGCCCCAGTTCAAGGGATCTCTCACACAGGAATTATCCCAGGTCATGCAGTCGTTGTGCACCCAGTCATGGACTAGTGTCTGTGCTGGAAAAGCTCATCTCCTGGGCTTTACCCCACCCACTCATTTCTCTTGGTGCTTTAAAACAGAGCAGCGTGATGCGTGGTGTGCACGGGAGGCAGCTGGTGTGTCTATAAATGACACCGGCTCCTGGCTATTGCAGGGAGTCCAAAATCCTTGCTCCAAAAACCCTGCAGAGGGCCTTGTGGCGAGGGAGGGAGCTGTGCTTGGTCTGTGGGAGCAGCAGCGATGTGTCAGGTTCTGTTGCCCTCTGGAGGCAGCTGAGAACAGCAGGCTGTAGCACGGCTGGAGCTGTAGCATGGCTGGCTGCCTGAGAGGCAGGATGAGTAACGTCTAGGTTTGGCCTGACAAAGTGCAGAGCATGTACGAGCTGTTGGGAAGCCCATCAGATTGGACAGCAGCATCTCCAGGGGCTGGGCTGCCAACTTCAGCACTGACCTCTGCGTGTCCCCCTCATGCAGTTCTTCGAAGGCAAGGAGCTGCGGCTGAAGCAGGAGTACTTCGTGGTGGCCGCAACCCTCCAAGACATCATCCGCCGCTTTAAGTCCTCCAAATTCGGCTGTCGAGACCCTGTGAGGACAAGCTTTGAAACATTCCCAGACAAGGTGAGTTTGTGGGCAGAGAGGGCCCAGGGGTGTTTCGGCCAGGCCTGCCCGTGGTGTGGGAGAGCAGGATGCTTTGCTGTATACAAAGCCCCTGGCAGTTTGGGTTGGAACACAGAAGTGATCTCAGAGCTCGTTTTCCAGGGAAATAAATGCATTTTGGAGCAAATCTGTTGAAGGTTGTGGAGCTCCATTCCTGGGCGCTCTGTTTCTGGGATGTGTGGTGCTGTGAGCCATAAGAAGAGACTCGAGTCTTCCCCCAACCCTGACCCCTTGGGGACACAGTCAGAGCCCTGTCACTGCCACCTCTGAGCCCGGCGAGTCTGTGTTGCAGGTGGCCATTCAGCTAAATGACACCCACCCTGCCCTGTCCATCCCAGAGCTCATGCGGATCCTGGTGGACGTGGAGAAGGTGGACTGGGACAAGGTGAGCAGAGCTGGGAGGCGCATATCTCGCAGGGGCAAGAGTTGCTGTCCTGCCCTTAAATAAGGCTTTCTTCCCCATCCTGGCCCGGGCATGTGTGTGTTAACCCACTGTCTGTGTGCAGGCCTGGGAGATCACGAAACGGACCTGTGCATACACCAACCACACCGTGCTGCCCGAAGCCCTGGAGCGCTGGCCGGTCTCCATGTTTGAAAAGCTGCTGCCCCGTCACCTGGAGATCATCTACGCCCTCAACCAAATGCACCTGGATGTAAGGGACTCAGCTGGTTGTGGGCTCTGGGTCTCGCCCCAGCTGTCTTTTAGGATGGGGGTGTTGCCAGGCCCTACAGCTGGGTAGCTGATGCCCCTCTTCCTGCCCGCCCGCAGCGCGTGGCAGCTCTCTACCCAGGGGACGTTGACCGTCTCCGGAGGATGTCGGTGATCGAAGAAGGAGACTGCAAGCGCATCAACATGGCACACCTCTGTGTGATCGGCTCTCACGCCGTCAACGGCGTGGCCCGCATCCACTCCGACATTGTGAAGCACTCAGTGTGAGTTGGGGGGCACCCACGGCGTGCACCAACCTCCCCTCTCCTCTCTGCTCACTCAGCTTCGCCTGCGAACCTGGGGGGCTGGCTGGGGCAAACAGGCATCAAGGCCTGCTTCGGTTGTCCTGCTGGGTTGGAGGGCTGGAGAAACTACTTTATTTGAGAGTGTATGGGGGTCTAACTCACCTCCCTTCAGAGCTGGTGAAATCCTAGGCATTATAGCTGAGGAAGGGGTTTGAGAGGCAGTGCAGAGTTCACGGTAGTGCAACGAGATCAGCAGAGGTTGCCCTGAGTCAGGAGCACGTTTGGGGGGCTCAGCTGAAGCTCTGGGTGGTGGCAGAGTGGCTCAGTGTGCCCCCTACTCCCTGATGTGCCAGGTTCAAGGATTTCTACGAGCTGGAGCCGGAGAAATTCCAGAACAAGACAAACGGGATCACACCACGGCGCTGGCTTCTGCTGTGCAACCCGGGACTGGCCGATGTCATCGCCGAGGTGAGCGAGGGGCTGAGCTGTGATCCCCGCTGTTTGCTTCTGGGCACTTCACAAATCCTGAACAGAGCCTGAGGGAAAGGTCTGGCAGGTGTGAGCAAGGACAGCCCACTAGGAGCATGCCTGTTGCATGTGTAGGTGTGAGGTCGGCTGAGCTTTAAAGTCTCTGGGGAAGAGCTGGCCAAGGAATTGCAGAAATTTGGGTCTGGCTCCTTTCCCTCTCAGTGGCTGCAGACAAGCTGTCAGGCAGCACCGCGGTGTGTAGAAATGGGGTGTCTGCAAAAGCATTCAAGCTTCATGGCCACGAAGGAGCTCCCTCAGAGCCCCCAATTTTGTCTCCTTTATTTAGCAGGCCCTTGAGGTTTGTTTGTTTTTGCTTCGCACTGGGGTATGTAATGGCTGAAAAGCTTTGTGCAGTTACTTCTCATGTCCTGCCCATCAGTTTCTCCAGCTGCCAGGAGGCCCTGGTACACGTGCACACACCCTTCCTCTGAAGCTCTTTTGAGAGGAAGGGACAGGTTTTCATTTTTGTTTTTCATTCCCTGTGCCTTCGAGCTGCCTGATACAGAAAAGTCAATTTGCCATGAGGAACTGTGCCCCTTCTCCTGGCCAGAGTGTCTCTTCTTCCTCTTCCCAGCAGGGCTGTGGCATCTCTGTGGGGGAAATGCACTTGTGGATGGGGGGAGATGTCCCACAGGTGAAACATTCCGCTTTTGATTCCTTCCCTTAGAAAATCGGGGAAGGCTTTGTCACAGACCTGAGCCAGCTGAAGAAGCTCCTGGATTTCATTGATAACGAGATGTTTATCAGGGATGTGGCAAAAGTCAAGCAGGTAAGGAGCGCTGGAGGCGGGGGGGGAAGAAGGGTGAAGGCAGCGGGGAACATCCCAGCAGCCAGCCCTCGCTGCTGGCACAAGGCCTGCTGCTCATCAGATTTTCTCGCCAGGAGAACAAGCTGAAGTTCTCAGCCTACCTGGAGGAGCAGTACAAGGTCAAGATCAACCCTTCATCCATGTTTGATGTTCAGGTCAAGCGAATCCACGAGTACAAGCGGCAGCTGCTGAACTGCCTGCATGCCATCACCCTCTATAACCGTAAGTGCTGCCTGGCAGGGGCTGGTAGTCCCGGGGTGCCCCTTGCCAGCCCCTTGCTGCCAGCATCCCCGTGTAAATGCACACCGACTGGTGGCCAAGGACTCCTGAGCCTGGCAATGTCAGGAGTGTGTCCTGCTCCCAAGTGTCTGCTTCATCCCCCTGCCCCTTCCCAAGGGGAGGCAGGTAGTTGCAGCTCTGATTCGTGGCTGTCTGGAGAAGCTTTCCAAGTACTTTGCAGCCCAGTTTTGCCCACCACAGCTTTGGCAGATGTCTGGTTGGGCTTTGGGGTTGTGCAGGTGTGCTAGGCTCGCGGCCTATCTTTGCTTCAGTAGTTTATGCCTTGCTCTTCCAGGCATCAGGAGCGACCCGTCCAAATCCTTTGTGCCTAGGACGATTATGATCGGAGGAAAGGTAAAGTGCTTCCCAGCCTCGGTGCATGGGTGGTATTGGGATGTGGGGAAGGTGCTGGTCCCTTCTGGGGGCTTTGCTGGGTTTGCTGCGGGTTAGCCAGTGGGGGTCTGTGCCGGTGGGCTCTTCAGGAAGCGCTGTCATGGACTAGTTGGGCTGATAGGGCCCCATCGCTCCCTTCCCAGGGCTCAGGGCTTCTCCCAGTAGGGTTTTGTCTGATCCACGTGAAGAGTGGATCTATGTGAGGCCCAGCTTCTCCTCACAGTGAGGACGTGAACTGGCACCTCTGTGCTCTGCCTTCCTTAAGAGCCCTCACCCTCTCTGGGCTGCTCTTTTTCAGGCAGCCCCTGGCTACCACATGGCCAAGATGATCATCAAACTCATCACGTCCATCGGCGAGGTCATCAACAACGATCCCTACGTGGGGGACAAGCTCAAGGTCATCTTCCTGGAGAACTACCGCGTGTCCCTGGCGGAGAAGGGTACGTCTGTGTCTCAGCTGAGCCCAGAAGCTGGTTTGACAGAAGACTGTCGCAGCAGGTCACCTGGGCACCCTTAGGAAGGGACTGTGGGCTGTGGGGCTTTACATGGGGCAGGGAGCCAGCCTGGGGCAGGAGCAGCAGCAGCTGCAGGGGCTCCTGGCAGAGCTGGGCCTTTGTTTGTGCCTGGCTCTGGCCTCTGGGCTGAGCTGGAAGGGGCAGCAGGCCACGAGCAGCTCCCAGAGTTGTTCTGCTATCCTGCAGCCAGCCGAGGGCTAACTCCCACCTCTCTTGCACCCGGCAGTGATCCCAGCAGCGGATCTCTCCCAGCAGATCTCCACAGCTGGCACGGAGGCCTCGGGCACCGGCAACATGAAGTTCATGCTGAACGGGGCCCTCACCATCGGCACCATGGACGGAGCCAACGTGGAGATGGCCGAGGAGGCAGGCGAAGAAAACCTCTTCATCTTCGGCATGCGGGTGGAGGACGTCGAGGCCCTGGATCGCAAAGGGTCGGTGCTGGGGGGCGTGCTGCCCTCCCTGCCCTAAACACATCCCAGTTCTTGGGGTGCTGGGCCCCAGGGGATGGCCCCAGCCCCTACAGCCCTTCTGTGCCTCCTCCTCATGCAGGTACAATGCGCTGGAGTACTATGAGCGCCTACCGGAGCTGCGGCAGGCCATCGACCAGATCAGCAGTGGGTTTTTCTCCCCGCGGGACCCCGGGTGCTTCAGGGACGTTGTCAACATGCTCATGCACCACGACAGGTGAGGCCTGGGGACGATGACCGCGCTGCCCCGCCTGGGACCCTGCAGCAGGCAATCCCCAGCCTTACTCTGCCCTCTGGCTTTCAGGTTTAAGGTGTTTGCTGACTACGAAGCCTACATTAAATGCCAAGGCCAAGTGGACCAGCTGTTCATGGTAAGAGCTGCCCACAGCCCCAGCGGGAGAAGTGGGGGCCACTGGGCTGAGCGTACCCCTGGGGAGCCCTTCTCACACCCCACAGCGTTTGTGGGGCACGGGGCAGGGTGAGGTGGGTTTTGAGGCTTCAGCAGCCCCACAGCACCGTATTTAAAGCCATGCATATAGCTGGTGCCCTACGTGACCGCTGCCCTCGCCTCCCCTCTTCCCAGGACCCCCGGGAGTGGACGAAGAAAGTCATCAGGAACATCGCCTGCTCGGGCAAGTTCTCCAGCGACAGGACCATCACCGAGTACGCCCAGGAGATCTGGGGGGTGGAGCCCTCCTCCACAAAAATCCCCCCACCCAACATCCCCCGGGACTGACGCAAGCACAGAGGGGAGGAAAAGGAGGGGAGGGTGCCCGGCCCCGCAGCCCTCACCCGCATTTCACCGCCGGCTCTGCAGGAGCGAGGCCTTTCCCTCGGGGGTAGAACGGTGCTCTGAGGAGGAGCCCTGCCCGAGGACCGGGAGCTGGGGGAGAGGCGAAAGGACCCCGTGTTTGCCCCCACGTCCCCAGCCTGCACGTGCTTGTAGTGAGACAGCCACGGATCAGTCTTCCGCAACCGCTCCACGCTTAACAAGGGATCTCCAGCTCACTCCTGCCCTCCCCCTGCATGCGGCCTGGCCTCCCTGCCCCACAGCGGGGTGTAGACAACCCCGAGTGTCTTGTGTCTCCTCCAGGGGCTGTGCCAGCCCAGCAGCAAGGGGAAGGAGAGGCTGCTGCCTGCCCTCCCAGCCTCCCCCTAACCCCAGGAGGCCTGGAGAAGGGACTGGGCATTAGATGGGCTGCCTCCAGTGCAGGTGCCGCTTCTGTACACTGTGATCCACCAGGAGGGATCAGCAGCCAGGATCACAGAGCTTGCTGTAGCCTCCTCCCTACCCATTAATTAAAAACCCAGTAGCTGAACCACTCCAGGGATATTTTTTTTATCATTATAATTATTTTTGAGCATCTGTATCTGTGTGGAACAGGTTCTGCTTGCCACAGCCAGCTGGGTCTATGCCAGCTCCTGTGTCCCGCACTGCTCCACGTGTCCCTCGTGGGGCTGGGGTCAGTTTAACACCCGTAGTGCCCTGTAGTGCACCACTACTCCTGTGTGACACCCACTCATTAAAGCAACCTGAACACGCCTTGGTTTGACTCTGGTGTGACTGCCTGCTGCTTGGGGCTCCAGCTGTGACACCACAGTTCCAGACAGGGTCCCCTGCAGCCAGCACCATGCCAGGTGCTGGCACTGTCACGGGGATGGCACGCCCCTGCAGGATGGGCTCTTTGGCCAGCACCCGGGGGGGCAGGAGGGAGATGGGGCCAGAGGCTGCACCAGGCCAGCACCAGTTCCCTGCACAGTGGCTACGTGCACTGGGAGGGGGGTTACAGGCTTGGATTTAGCCTGGAAATGGCACAGGGGGGGCTCTGCTTGAAACCCCACAGGCAGCTGTTTTCCCCAAAGCCTCAGCCAGGCTCCAGGAGATCTGCTCCCCTGACCTGGCAGCAGTACCACCACGAAGAGTTGTCCAGGCCCAGCTGCAAGCCCCTTCTCCCACCCCACAGCCCTACTGCAGCACTGCCACGCACGCAGCTGGCCTGCCCCAGCAGGGAAAGCATCCCAAAAACAGGTGAGAGCTGAAGTGATCAGCAGTCAATGCCTTTATTAAAACTACACCACTTTTAGATAAACATTTCGGTTTGAAGTTCCAAGCATCTCACTGGCCTCCTGCCGGGGCTGGGGGCATTGGGATCGCCGCCAGCCGCCGGCCCCGCGCCGGGCCCTCAGCTCTGCCCCGCAGGAAGGCAGCCAGCTGCCGGCAGCAGCGTGAGCTGGAATGTGCAGGTCACTCTTCCCCCGAGCCACGTTAAGTGTTCCTCTTCTGTCAGTGCAATAAATACAAGTGCATCAAACATAATTTAAGTGGCACAGTTAGCTTATGAGTATCACGGGTCAGAAACCTCAGGGCTAACCCCGCTAATGGCAGAAGGGTCTCAGTGCGAGAACAAGCTACGGTCTGCTTTGCAACTAGGATGAGCCTGCAGGTATAACGGGGATGCATGCCGAGCAGTTTCTACTACGCTGTACACCCCTGAATGGACCCTTCAGGCAGCACGATTCGCTTCTGAGCACTAGTGACTAAACCTACAGCACCACTTCCCTCTCCTGGACAGCGTGCTCCAAACACAGCAGTGAGATGGGCAGAGAAAGCTGCTGCTGGAGGTGCCCGTGGTGCCCAGAACACAGCAAGGAGGCAGAAGGAGAAAGGTGGAAGAAGCCCAGGCTTGTTTTTGCATCAAGGACTGCGTGTCACTGCCTGCTTGTAACTACAGAGGAACAGCGTAGCCACCAGGAACAGGAAATTAAAAGGAATTGAGATGTAGATGAGGGGAAATAAAAACGCAAGAGTTCTTCCCACCCAAAGGAAGCACGTAGCTGGCTGGCTGTGTATGGGGAAAATGGAAGACACCCCTTCCCACATCCTGGGCCCATGCTGATCGCAGAAGGGGGAAGTCAGGCAAAACACAAGCTTAATGCTTTCCAGTTTAAACTCCCAACTCTGTAATTTATCTGTATAAGCCACTCCTAAGAAGTGCATGTGAGAAAAGGGAGGAGCTCCACTGAGGATAACAGGGAGGGGAGCAGAAGTGATGTCCAGAAGGAAAACTGTACGGAACAGGAAAAAAAAGGTATTCATCTTTTTCCCTTAAATAGATGTTGGAAAATGAAGAACAAAAAAAAAAATCTCACTTTATTTCCAAATGTGTGCAATTAGCCCACCACTTGCAGCACATTGTGACTGAAGAGCTAAACAAAAATACCTCTCACCACCTGGATCTGCAGTGTGTTTGTAATTACAGCCACTTAGCGGGAAAAAAGGGAAGGCAAAACGTGTACTTCCTAGAAAGGGAACACCTCAAACTCAAGCAAGACAGCTGTAGTATGGAGACACGGCAAAAGCCATTCACCTACAAATGAGTCTGTATGTGATCCAAAAAACAGCAGCAGTGTTTGGAAGTGAAAGAAACACCCTTGGTCATGACATACGTGTCCTAGGAATGTCTGTCCTCAGTGGTACCGCGCTGGATTGGCCAGGCCAGGCTCTGTTGTGCTTGCTTTTTTCACCATTTGGTACAAGCTCCTGGGTTGTTGGCACCCCTCCGTCCACATCAAAAAAGAAGCCACCAACTTCTTTCTTCTACCATCACAGACGCTGATGCTGGGAGCTGGAGTTGCCAAGGGTACACATCAGGACTGGAGTGGGAATCCCTGACCTCCGTTAGCGCCAGGGATGGAAGAATGGCAGACTGACCCACGGGGAGGGAGGAGGAAAAGGAGAGAGAGAGGGAGGGGAAGGAAAGAAAGGGAAACCGCTGCCAAGCAGCCAGTCTTCAGTGATGATGCTCATGTTCGGATACTCCCAGAAATTCCCTAGGAAAAGAAACAACACGGCAGTGACTCTCAGTTGTCCCACGCTCTGGTGGATTCTGTGGCTTCTGTTTCCCTGGCAAATACTGGGGCTGAGTGCTTGCAGCTAGAGGGAGCAGCAGCGAGCTTTGCTGCCACCCACCTAGAAGAGGTAAATGCAGCAGAAGCAGCTGCTCTGCAGACAGCCCCTCCAGAGCATCCAGCTCACAGCAGAGCCGAGACAGAGGGGGGAGCGCTCCCCAGCTTTCTGTGGTTCCCTTTCTGTAGTTCCCCTTCTGTAGGGCTGACCCAGGACCCCAAGCAGCACCCCCCCATGGCGTGGAGCCCCCGCTGGCTGGGCTGTTACCGCAGTATTCGAGGTAGCTCTGGACTCCTGTAGATGTATTTGTGCCGGTAGCCGAGGTCTGTGTGGAACGGGACGAACTGCACCTTGTAGTCCCGGAAACTCCGCGACGTCGCAGCGATGTTGTAAAGCTGAGCCCGAGGGGAAGCAGGTGAGGGACACGTGTCACTCCAAACCAGCCACCCCCCAGCTCAAAACCAGCCATCCCACCCCAAATCAGCCCCCAGGTCCCCAGACCTCTTTCAGGGGTGGTCCTGGCTTGACCAGCTTTGCAACCTCTCGCTCAGCCTCAGATTTGCCCCCTCCGACAGCACAGAACCTGCAGCCCCTTCAGGCCACGCGTTTCTATGCACGTCCTGCTGTTGCTGCCTTTCTGCCTGGCTTCATCAACACCCCTGGGGCGTTATTCTGGCCACCCCAGTCGCTTCCTCCAGGCAGAGCCACATGCCTACCTTTTTTCCCAGATGAAATGGTACCACCGGGTCGTCCTCAGCGTGAAGGATGAGCAGGGAGCAGGAAATGTATTTCACACTGTAAGGCAGACAATGACAATCAGGAGCAGGTAGACTGGAAGCGTTCTCCTCCCTGCCCAAAACTACTCCTACACACAGAGAGCCCCTTACTGATGTCAGGCAAAGCCAGTTAAAAATAGAGCAAGCAAACAACTGCAAGGCTTCAACGCAGCACGCAGGGCTGGGAAGCGTGGGCTGGCCCCCAGCAGCCTCCCGGCACTGGCAGCAACACGCCTGGATCTGCAAGGAAGCTGCAGTGACTGACGTGTGCTGTGGGTCATTAACTGCAGTTCAGGTCTTGAAAATGCTATTACACGAGCACCATTAATTCAATCTGCAGATTTTCTAGCAGAAGGCATCCTTGGAAGAGCTGTTTACTGCTCAGACCCAAAGCGGCTCGCATCACTGCAAGGCATTGTCCCCCAAGGTCTGGTTTGGTTTCGCAACTGGAAACCCAACTGCTAAGTGCTCAGCCTCTTGAATAAAAGGCTAAAAAGCAGACGTTATTATGCAAAAAGGAGGCTTATGCAAACGCAGACCAGAGAAATAATCCCAAACCTTTGCAGTCCTGATGCTACTGCTTAACGTGTAATGCACACTTGAAAAGCATAAATCACCAGGATCAAATTAGCATATCCCAGAGTAGTCTCTTTTGCATCTCTCCTCATTAAGACCAATTAAAAAGAAAGCTCCGCAGTGCAAAGCTGTGCTGCATTCAGGGCTGTGAGAGCAACTGAAATCCCTTCAGCAAGTACAATGCTTCGACATAAAAAGAGCAGAGAGCACAGTCTGCTCCTTGATGCTTGCCCTGGTTCACTGCAGCCACAGCTGAAAGCCCAGCGAAGAGGGAAGACACTCACTTCTCATCGTTTGCAAATTTAATGCCACTCGTCGTGATGGGGTCAAGGAAGAACCAGTCAAACCCGGGGAAGTATCTGTATATCTGAAAGGAAAAACTGCCATTAGTGGCAGGCAGCAGCAGGACAGTTACAAGCAGCAGCAACAGGGCAAGCCTCTGCCGTCCCTGTAACATCCCTGAGCTGCTGGCTGTGCTCTCTGCAAGGAGACAGGCCATGTTTCCACCAGCACCTTTTTTCCTCTCCTTTTTCAAGCCCCTCTTATCAGCACGCTCAGGAGCAGGCTCTCAGGGAGCTTGCCATTACACACCACTGCTGGGAGAACCGCTGTGTACTTGCCACGGAAAAGGGGTGACTCCGCGCCTCCTCCCGGATGTTGGTGAAGGGAGATTCCAGTATCAGGGCATCCGGGGGTGTTTCTGAAAAGCCGAAGGCACCGTGCTGAAATGCAGGGCTCAGGGCCTGCCTCGTGGGAGCAGCTGCCACCACGGCACGCCAAGGACAGCCTTGTCACGACACCTGGGCCAGGTGGGACGAGAGCAGCCCACCAGACTTACCTCTCTCGCAGAGGCGCCTCACCAGATTTGTTGCGACCCTGGGAAGGAGAACAACGGGTGTTAATCCGGCACAGTCCCTCTGCAAAACACTGGGCTCTGGTGGTAGCAGGGGGCAGATGTGCAACTACACTGCCACCGCACACTGCCTGCATTGTGACTTGGTTCCCACAGGTCTCCCAAACCCCACCGATGCCCACAAAGGGCATCAGGCACCTGCGTTTAGGTAAGTGAACAAGGCCAGGAAAGCAGCACACCACGTAGCCACTTTACAGGATCTCTTTGAGGCGGCTCTCAGGCTCCTGGCACACCCACAGTGGTGCAAAATGCCTCCTACCTCAAGGGTACAAGGGCTGAGGAGCAGAGAGGGGGAGGCAGGAGTATGGGCAGAGGGTTACTGAGCTCCAGGAAGCTGAGCACGGGGATCCAAGGGTGACACTGGCCACAGCTGGGCCAGAAAGCCAAAAGGTGTCCTCCATGCACCTCCCTAACGGGATGGACACGTTTCCAGAAGATGCTGAATCCTCCAAGCACAGGATTTATTTCAAAAAGCCCAACCTCTGGGCTGGCTACAGTCACAGGCCATTCAGATCACAGTGCGTTGGGAAATGTCACCGGAATGCTCCAACCCAGAAAGGGACCCTGAGCACAGCAAAAATAAAGAGGAAGAGCCAAAGGAGAAAATAAAATCTGCCTTGTCTCAAACAAAGCATGACATTTAGTATCATGGTGATGAAGAGGCACTCTCCTGAAACCCCTCCCTGCCCCAGCACCACGTTTTGTTGGACAGCGAGGCAAGCCACTGTAGACTCAAACACTCTCATCTGCACACAGTTTAATTTCAAAGCACTTCTTGTGTTTGCCCTCCACTCATCCCCACATCAAGGGGATTAGAGTGCATGTTCTCTGCTGAGAGTGATCAGCCTCCAGACGGCAGAGGAAAGGAATTAAGTGGAAAAGGAAAGTTAAAAAAAAACATTTAGGAAAAGGCACTTTGGACTGCAGATTTCTCACTGTTCCTGCTTCCCTGTGCCAAGCATGACCACGTAAACACTGTTGATGGCCAGCAGTGCAGCCATGCAGGCACCTACATGAATATTAATTACACACAATATGTTTGTCAGGATGGGAAAAGAACATTTTGTAAGGGAAAACCGCATGCACATGCAGCCTGTCTGGGATGCTCTTCCAGAATATCAAAGCAGCACGATGTTCTGCTCTGAGATGAACACAGACACAGGTTCACCACAGGAAGAGATCGGCGCAGTCCCACTCGCCTTCCACTCGATCAAATAG
Source organism: Aythya fuligula (assembly GCF_009819795.1). NCBI lineage: Eukaryota > Metazoa > Chordata > Aves > Anseriformes > Anatidae > Aythya > Aythya fuligula. Next base: position 12,637,972 of record NC_045561.1, on the reverse strand, counting down.
CATCAGATTCTAAGTGCCTTTTTCCAGCGTATCCCTCTGGGCAATGAAGGTTTGAGACCAGCTCCTGCACAGTCATTCACTGTAGCCCTTCTCACTCTGCAGAGCGCAGAAGGGGAGCTGCTCTGCAGCAGCTATGCCCCAGACTCCAAGCCAAGCCGGCCTGGGGATTGTGGCAAACAGCGCCTTCACCCACGGTCAGTGCGTGGTGTTTGTCAGGAGGTGCTGAGTCCCCCTGGGATTAGATACTCACCCCGTGCCTAAGGAGTGTCCCCAGATGTAGACAGGGTTGTCTCCGCTTCTTGCTTTTATCCAGTCGAAGACGTGAAGGGCGTCATAGGTCATTCCCCTCTCAGACGGGCTGCCTATCGAGTCTCCCCAGCCTGAAACACAAACGGTCCCTCTGTGAGCTGCGTGAAATGCTCTGCAAAGCCAGACAGCTCTCCCCTTGCAGCACACCTGCAGAAGAATCAGGCACAGGCAGTTTCTGCTCATCTCTCTGTGCACCTCAGCAGTTTGGGGTTAGAGCCCTGATTGATCAGCAGTCATTGAGACAAGGTAACTGCTGGCTGTAAAGAGGTTTTTGTGGGTTTGGTCACCAACAAAAACACCAGCTGGATCCCTAACGCTGCCACACTATTCTGGTACCTCCCTGACCGCAACAGCCCAGCCCCCAGCCCTCAGCTGCTTTTGCACGCATAAAACCAATTCCTAAGTGCAGTCCCTAAAAGCATACCAAGTGGATCCTTGGGATCAAAACCCAAGCACAAAGCTGTTGCAACGTCAGCTTGTCCAGCTGTCCGATCAGGGCCCTCCAGCCATCTTCCACCCTCCTGATTTGGCTCTATCCCTATTACACGGTGTCTACACACCTCACGCTGAGCAGGAAGCATCCCACATCCCTTCTGACACCTACAGAGCAGCCGGAGAAGCTGCTGCCAGCCAGCAGGACTGAAAAGCAGGGCAAGCTCCTACAAATAAAACTCTGAGAAGAGCAGCAGATACTCGACTGCTGGTGGCACAGAGCTGCAAAACGGTCACAGCTCCTGCTAATTTTGTTGCCCTTTGGAATAATTTTGTTATGGAAATTTGAGATCTCTGGAAACGCTTTAAAGACCAGAAACATCTGCAACATCCAATACAGCTTCTCTGAATTGTCAACGCAGCAGCACGTAGTTACACATCACAGAATAACCATGTCTCGTTTGTACGATTTAAAGGCAAGAAAAGGATGAACTTAAAATTGAAAGAGAAACGGTAACCACAACTGATTAGCTAACAGCAAGTGTTTGCAAAACAACAGTTCCCCTGAGATTATCTTTAAAAAGAAAAGTAATTATTTTGTTACTTAGAAAAGAAAGATAGCTACAAGTGTTTCACAATAACAGAAGCCCACATACCTCGATAATCAAATGTGACCACGTGGTACCCGAGGGAGCTGAGAACCTGGAGGGGAGAGAAACACACAGAAAGCTCTCACAGAGGCCACCACAGCGGCCGTGCTCTTGCCTCAGGCCAAGGTGCAGGGACCTGATTTATAGCATTATCAACCCGACTTGGTAAAGGAGTAATTTAAGAGCTTTTCAGCGTAGCAGGCACAGGGCTTTCAAGCAGCAGGCATTTCAGTCTGCTGGCTTTCCTCCCCTTGTCTCCTGGACTGAGATGTAGATCACCCCTTTAACAGCTTTACCCTTGATATCTACAAACACCCAGTGACCATTTCCCATACAACCAAACAAAAGCCACACAAAAACTTTCAGGTTTTCTAGTGAAACAGTACAACTGCTTCCTTTATGCTGCTCAAACTTCCCTAATGTGAGCTCAACATGCAAAGGCCCGTTTCAGGTTTCAGAAGGCTTAAACATATACACCTAAAACTTACAATTGCTCTATCGTGAAGATTTATGTCGCTAACAGGGGTAATCCTAGCAAAATCTATTAAAAGCAAGTAAAAATAATATCCCCACTAGGTAAACTTGCTTGGGAAAAGTGCCTTGGTAAAAACAGCACAAGCATTCTGAGCTACCATTGCTTGGTATGACTCTAACAGCTCTGCACTGGATAAAAATTAGTCACAAAAAGATTAAACTGCTGCTGTGACCTCTGTAGGATACGTGCTAGAAATGCCATCTTAGTATTGCATTACACTCTTAATCTTTTAATGGACCAAAGGAAATTGTGTGTAAAGCCAACACATTGCTTTTAGTGTAAGTAAAATCCTGACAGTCTGAATGATTTCTGTTAATAGTTTCAATCTCATTGAAAAAAAAAAAAAAAGAGAGAGAGCACCATACAGAGAGGGGTGTTGGCGATCCAAATCCTTTGCTGGGGGGACTATGATGGTGACAGCATCTCCTTTTTTCCTTCTAAGGTCCATTTGGGATCCATCTTTGTACATTTCTGGTGCGCACAACAAGCTACTTTCTCTTCACCAGTCTGTGACTCTATGTTACAACCCCAATTACCTTGCGGGGCGTGTTTTAAATGCATTGGACACATTCTCTTCCTCACATCTAAAACCATTTCTGCATAGCTCCCAGCCCTGCATCTCTCTTGCCAACCACGACCATGGGTGAGCTGCTCCCAGCCCTGTCCCCGTGGCCGGGCTGTGCCCGCTCCCAGCCCCGCTCATACCTGCACTCCTCCACAACACGGCCTGCGTCCCCATTTTCAAGGTCTCTGCTGTCGCACGGGGCCTGCACTGCCCTCCTCTACCCTGCATTGCTGTGCTGGCTGCCAGCAGCATCTCGTTTGACACAGAGTTACTCTATCTGGAACTTGCACACAGAAACATGAGAGATTTTCTCTCTAATGCTGTCTGTGCGGGAGTTGGTACTGTTTGCGTTACCGTCACAGCCAAGCCACATCATTACTCGAAGCTCAGCAAAACACAACCAGACAGCCAGCAGCCACCCGGTCATGAGACGATTGCTGTGTTATATATGGAGTGGTAATTCGTGTTGAGAAAATGGCTGATATTAATAAAGAAGGGGGAGATTTGGGAGTGTGGCCATGGAGGTTGGAAAACCCCATGGTTGATGGTAACATCAGACTCTTAAGGATGAGGCCATCAGGAATGTAAAAGAGTTTAGAGGGAACAAAGAAGGGTGATTCAGGAGACTCCATGCAGTCTCCGGTCTCTTGTTCTCCAGCCATTAAGGCATGGAAGTTTCTGGGTGTTTGCTGTTGTTATATGCAAAGTTGTTTGACCAATGAAAAGTTGTTTGGAAAAGAACTGCTGTGGAGAGAAGGGTATAGGAGGGGAGCCTGCCCTCAAGATACAAAAGGCAACACGATGTGATGAAGTTAGGGCATCAATAAAGAAGCAGGAAAAAGGAGTGAAAAGGAACAGGCTGGCAGAATGGAGACCAGGACAGGAACAGGCACTTTGATTGCCTCATGAAGATAGGTTCGGCCAGACTCAGCAAACCGCTCAGAGAAGCTCATCCAGAAAGTCGCTGGAAATGGGCGCACCGGAGCTGGAGAGAAGCTCGAGCTGAGAGAAGCAGACCCGTGCACACAACTGCCCCTCGCTGGTCAGCAGCTGCACATTGTGGGGAATCATACGACCTTAGGAACAAAGACTGTCCTGGTAACCTTACAGCTCATTCTCCTTATTAACAATCGGACAGTTTATGAGCCTGAAATATGGGACCAAACTGAGGTCAAGGTGTGGGACTCTGCAACTAAAAACGACAAGGTTGCAGTGGGATCGCTCAGCACCTGGCGAGCAGTCTCTGAGGCCTTAAAGAGCCCTGTGGGGCCACAGTCAGACACGTGTGGTTTGCCAGACAGTGAGGGAGCTGCGGGCTCCTTTACTGACCCGACTGCTACGCCATGGGCCCCTCTGCTGCTACAGCCATCGAAGGCTTTTGCTGTTACACCCCCTGTTGACCTGGACGTGCCTTGTGACCCAGGCCTACTGGCCTTGAAAAGGAGATGGATATGCTTTTCTTCGATCTGGGAAGAACGGGATACATAAGGCCTGAAGACCGAGTTGCTTGACAACTTAAAGCGAGACATCTTGTTCAAAAGGAATGGAAAATGGAGACTGTTAAGTTATGGAACTTAAAGGATTGTTTGTTACCTTTCCTGATGGTACGTCTGTATAGGCATACTTGTGTTTAGTATGTTAAGCAATGTTCTGTATATTTAGAAGTTTGATGTTCGTGTGTGCATGTTGGTGGAGCGTAGACTCCCTGCACACCCAGCGCTGTTTACTTGCCTTTTATACCTTTTAGAAATATTTCTTTTATAAATATTACTAAATTCAGATTGAGTTGAGACTTTATTTATAGCAGCTGTTAGGGCTAAACCAGCTGAAAACAGTGCTCCAGGGGGCTCCAAGGCAAGCTCAGAAGCTTTACAAGCCGTGTTACCAGCAATAGCAGTGCTACATTCATTGGGCTACAAGGCTGCAATTTCCCTCTCTGACAGCTTACCAGCTGCAGACTACCACTTGTGAGCCCAGCAAGGACACTGCAAACCCTCCTGTGGCTCATGGCTTGTCTCCAGGACTGAGCAGTGGATTTCCTCGGAGGCAGCAACCCATCCAGCAGCCTCAGGGTAACCTGCAGAGGTCCAAGGGCAGCAAACAGCTCTTCATCATAACCCATTAACTGGTTGCTGAGTGTCTGATTTTATAGCCAGTGCAGCTTGCACAACAAATAAGTGCATTGTAGTGATTACAATGAGAGCTACAGCACGCCCGGCCAAGTTCAGAACTCCTGCAACCACAAGACACTGCCCTCAGGGGGACTGCAGGCAGGAGCAGTGATGCATCCTTTGGGCTGCCGTAGCAATTTGGGCATCTGCTGGGTTTACAACACTTGCTGCCTTCAGGGCTCCTTGCACCACCAGCTGGGCTTCCAGCATTAGCTGTTGGGTGCACGCCACTGCAAACTGGGTAACAACAGCACAATAAGCAGGTAAGATATTAATGAATCCATTAGGTGCTGCAGGACTGCTGACTCCACCAGAATTACTAAACATCACTTTAGGTATGTCCACTTGTGTATTGGAGCCCCTGAGATGCAGGGCACAAAGTGCTTTCTTGCAGAGCCCGGTTTTCAGCTTCGCAATGGGATTTTAGTGCTAAGTCACCACGTACAATCCAACCTTGTCCAGACCATTAAAAATGATTTGCAGATCAGAAGACTGTATTCAGTCTTTCCCTTTTCATGTTTACTTATATGATGATAAAATCAAACAGAGCAGTGAAAGCAAAGTTACACAACAGATACTTAGCTGGATCTACATAGTCTTCTGTGCTACCTGGGGAAGGGAAAGTGATGAAGAAGCCTCGAACATCTCCCCCTGCAGGACTTTCTGGTCATATGAGAGGTCTCATCATCATTTGTTTCCTTATTTTATCCAATTTATTAGCTATTATTCTTAAGTATCAACTGTTAATTAACCTGCTGACAGCTTAGCTATCTTTGATATGTTTGATGTGTTGGCTGCACTGGCAGCACCTCTTCCGAGTAACAAAGAGATATTTTAATTAGCAGTGTGCTAAGAAACCCCACTGCTGAGAATGGCCATGCCTGGAAAGAGCAAGGAGTGTCCTGAAGAGGCACAGCCGAATTCTCCTTTTGTGGTGCTGCAAGGCAACATAAAGTGAACGTGTAGACCAGAGACGAGGAACGCAGCAAGAGGAATCTGCCTGGCACTTGCCCTCACACAGCAGCCAGCAAACAGCAGAGCTGCCCTCGAGACAAAGCAGGCACAGGCAGCAGCACCCTGCACGCCCACCCAAACCACGTTCTGTCTCCTCACAGCCTGGCACAGCACAGCCCCTGCGCTTTCCCTGTGGGAAAGCAAGAAATCTGGCAGCGTCCCAATCCTATGCCCCGAGGCTATTAAGCCTCTTTTGGTTTAAGTAGTGTTGTCTTTTAAAAGCGTATTTTTCTTTCTTGTTTCTCCCTTTAGAACCAGAAAAAGTCTCAGATGAAACTAATAAAACTTCAGCTGCCTTTGGAGATAACACGTTTCCTTTGGTCCTCACCAGGATGTTTAGTGCAGCAGTGACAAATGTTTCCTATGTAGCAATTACTTACATCCCTATAACAATATCCTATTGTTTCTTTTGTTGCTATGAAGTTGGGTAATCTCATGTGATTGGCAAAAAAAACCTCTGCATCAGCTCTCCACTCTCCCAGCACATCAATGCAGCAAGGACCAAAAGCTTCACCGCCAAATCCTCAACATACAAGTCTGAATTGCAAAGGAGCTTGTTGTAGGCTGATCCTGACAAGGGTAGCTAGGAGAAGAGGACTCTTGTCTTGAATTTTAAAAGGTTTTGAGGACTCTTGTCTTGAGTTTTAAAAGGTTTTAACTTGCAATATTCAAAGCACAAATTATTTATATTGACACAGTGAGCCTGAATATATTGGTACACATAATATCTGGAAACCAGGCTCAAGCAAAGAATAACTAACTGGCCACGTGTCCAGGGCAGAGGAAAGTGCCCCTCAGAGTGAGCTTGTATCTGATCATTGTCTCCAAACACGCATCCTCTCAGGGACCAAGGATTTCAGACACCTGCAGCTCACAGACTCTGCGCAGCAGTGACAGCCTCATTGTTCATTGTTGCTGCTGAGAAAAGCTGCTCGCATGAAGCAGTCACTTAGGAAGAAGGGGCAGACCTCTTGAGTTATTTCCCTCCTGAGCCTCTTCTGGAGGGCCTTCTCCTGCTGCTTCCAGGGTGTGAGTAGCAGCAGTAGAGGGGCCAGCAACCCAACCTGGTCCATTCTGCTGGAATAAGCATGTACCTAGAGTTTCTGGCGCAGTCCAGTACTAGTTCGGGCAAAATCCCAAACTACTGCCTCTGCCTGTGCTGGCCAACACAAAATGCAGTGCAGCAGAGGTTGTTTTTCTGGGAGTCAGCCAACTAGCTTAGCATACATGACGGTCTCCCCAGCTGTCGTGTGCCAACCTCCAGTAACTTAGCACATCCTTTTTTCTTAGAAAAAACATCACCTGCCTCTTTGAAACTTCCAAATGGCATTTTCTGAGTGACCTGAATTAAAAAAAAGACATTACTGCAGGGGATCTTGCATAAGTAGCTGCATTGCAATAAGTCTTTACGAATGCCAACACTGACACCAATTATAAGGAGAAAGAAATGAAAGCTAAATCCAGAGGAAAAACACAGCCTCAAATCCCTCTGAAACGAACTAGCAAAAATAATGATGGCTCTTTGGGGACACTTAGGGATGCGCTGTGTCACAACAGTGACTATACAGAGACTGGTAACATATGAAACAATACTCTCAAGAAGTACCTTAAGTCAGTGTACCAGGATAATCAATCAAATCATGGCTGTGATTAAATAAAGCTTTTTTTTTCCCCCCCCATAAACTGTTCTGAACATATTCCTGGCAAAGAAGCTGGTTAGTTTGGTTGGAGCTGACAGGTAACAGCAAGTAAAAGACCTTTCAAATATTTTTTCAGTGTGGTGAAGCATGCTCAGTGCTTACAGACTCCTCTAGGTGTGGGGTGTGTATGGCAGAAGGGAGCCAAAAGCCCTAGGGGCTCTCTGCCTGGCGGCAGTGGGCTGTAATGAGCAGTCCTCAAGCCCGTGCAGGTCTGACTGCATCAGTGCAACCTCTTGGACAACATGCAGCCACTCACCTTGTACAGCTCCACACGGTGATCCCCTCCTCTGGCAGAAGTGATTCAGGAAGAGAATGAAAAACAAAAACAAAAGCCACATGTCAACATTTAAGCTTCCAGAGACAGGCTTGGGATTGCAGCTAAACACAAGCATGCATGCCAAACATTAAAAACACTTGAACTGCTTTGTTACAGGCTATAAGAGGACACCAAGGCATTGCTGAGCTACTGAGAATATAGTTTAAAAGTTGACTTCTCCCTTTAAATTTCTTCGCATGGCAGGTAAAGACAAACTTTTCAACCCCTCCAACCTGCCTTTTCCAAAGCCTGTAATACATCCAAACCAGCCTGCCCTTGCTGGCTTTGCAGATCCTGAGCTGCTGCCACCAGTGCTGCCCCAGCCAGTAACCCCTGCTCCCAGCAGAGCTCACCATATTAACCCAAGCACCTAGCCCTTGGAACCTCTCACCTGGCTCCTAGCACAGGGACAGAAAGGACACGTGCAAAAGACCAAGCAGACAAAACCAGAGTGGAACACTAAAAATAAGTTCAGGGGAAGAATTTTGCTTTAATGTTTTTTTCATAAATTGAAAACTAGATGCTAAAAAAGGAAAGGAGAGGAAATGTGACATCACATGCATTAAAATACGTCCCCATTGTGACACTGCTAATCCACAATGGAACTTTACCACTGCTAAAAGTACATTTTCGCCTGCACTCACATGAAAACCCTAAAACATTCCCACTGTGACTGGTTTGGTCAGCGCAACCTCTAAACCAAACTGCCACTTTCCAGACCGCCCTCGAAGAACACACGCACTTGCCAGCCAAAAGCTGTCAGCTCCAACTGCGCTACAAAATACCTAACACAGCCAAAACCACTCAGGGCACAATGTAAGGGGTTGCTTGGAAGTCAAGTTGAATCAAGCAAGTCTGAGGAAGAAGACGCTTGCTTGAAAAGCCATTTTAGACATGCACGCACTGGTGACTTCTCATGCATCCCTCAAAGTGCAATACATTTTTTTTTTAATTTTATTTTTTTAAAAGACATTGAGTAAACATAATTTCTGCCTCAGCTCCAGGCCACTCAGCCAACCCAGAAAGCAAAGGCAGTGCCTTTTACTTAAGCTTTACTGATGCAGGCTGCATTAACCAGGCCTTTCACAAGGGACTGAAGACACGCTGTGGAAACACACAGCAACATACATTAAAGCAGGAATGGCAAAGCCAATACGACTCCGGCTTCCTCCAGTGCACAGAGTGAAGCAAAACGTGAGGTACACAATCAATACATAGCTCAGCACTTTATCTCAGTAACACTTGGGGGAGCCAAGAAGTAAATCTAATCAATAAGCACACAAAAGGAGATACTGGTCCTAAATTACCACCATTAAGCTGCAGAGCAGTTTCCATTAGTATCATTTGCTACACCCGATGAAGACAAGGAAACAAACGAAGCAGTATTTGAAAAATAAGGCAACAATTTGATTAAACCTTGTAACACATCAGCATGAGAAGACAACAGTTTCTGAAGGCCCATCTGCTCATGCATTCCTAGCTCACAGCATGCAGCTTCCACATTTTGCCCATATACAGAAAAAAGAACACTACTAAGGTAAGAATTTAGGTGAAAAAGGGCAAAGCTCCTGCAATGTAAAAGCTAGGAAACCTTCACTACCAGCACAGTTGAAACAGCATTGTATTACAGCAATGCTTCTGCTCTTGCAGAGTATCTATAAGCAGCCATCAGCTTCAAAAGAACACACGGTCAAAACTCAGAAAGGAGCCAATACTCTTTGAAAGATGCATATTAAAAAAGAAAAGAAAAAAAAAAACAACACGTACTAATAACTGAACAAAATCTCTGCATCATGCAGAGATGTGGCAGGAAAACCATGATACTGCAAAACACCCAGGAAGCCCCACACTGACTAATGGCTTTTAGCACCCTGAAAGTTTAGAGAACCTGACCACAGCTGCTAAGGTTACAAGTTTTAGAAATGCTCCTGTTCCAGACAGATGTCCAAATGTCCTGTACATGTGCAATAAGGAAACAGACCAGCACATTATCTTCCTCTTTCCATCTGATTTTCCTTCCTCAAAACGTGTTAATTGCTAAAATAGGCTCATGAAAGGAACTGGAAAGCTTATTTAATATACATAAAAGCATATATACAGAAGAGGTAACACTATCCCATGTCTTGATTCAGAAACCATTATACTGGAAAATGTGCGTCACAGCCTCCTGGCATGCAGAGGACAGAAAGCATCTGCAGGATCAGATCTCTCTGATAATGCAATAAATCTGTTCTCACATTCAATAAATGGAGAGGCATCATGTCTTCAGACATGCTTTTTAAAAAAAAATAATAATCTAAAAGCAATTTGGTGCTTCTCCTTTCCTTTTAATCAATGTGCTGAAGCTGTAGCAAGACAGAAAAAAACACAAGGCCTAACAGAGCTGTTGCTGGTTTGTGTCTCACCTTGTTCCCGCATTGCCGTGCAAATAAAGGATTACAGGATGGCTGGAACCCAAAGCATCTTCAAACCACAACTGGTCCTTCCCCCGGGCATTCTTCCCTAAGGCTGCAGGGACTGTGTGCCTGTATCCAGAAGGAAAAATACATATATATTTATTCCCTTCTTGCTCATTAGCATCTGCAACTCAAATTGAGTTTTTCTGATCAATTCATCCAGACTTAAACCCCTCACGCACTCTTGACAAAGCTGCCATCCCTCGCCAACAAGTGAGACGTTTTAAAAAGCCAGTGACTAGTGTTATTTCTACATTTAATCTCCAGTACTTTTGCCTTCAAAACTCAGGGCTAGGCAAGGCACCAAACTTCCCAGGCCAACCCAAAGCACAATTACTGAACTTCCGGCTGTTCTACAGGAAGAATCTCAGCTCCTAGGCTTTTATGGTGCTTGATTACTTCAATCAACAGACTTGTACATCATAAACAAGATTCACAGCTAGGTCAGCAAATATTCAGAACAACAACCAAAGTCAGCTGATTTTGGAAAGAACAATTGATAAACAAGAGGTACAGCTGAGTAAGGAAATTTCAAGAAAAACAGGTGCTCAAGTTCTGATGAGAAGATAACGTATTTTGTTTTCAAGCACTAGGTTCTTGAAGGTGTAACCTCTCAGCTAGAAAAGCTATAACCTAGAAAACCCAGGAATTTTTAACTCTCAGCTGTTCTTCAATAGAAGGCTTAGCTGGGCAGCCTGTTAGAATGTGTTCAACACTAGTGGGGAAAGGAAAGAGATAAACAACAGACCAAAGAGAAGGCAGGCATTCAAACTGGGTAATTACTCCAGAAGACAAACACTGAAAGTGAGTACATGCCCACAATCATCTCAAACTGTTGATAAAGGAGCCAGCTTACAGCTATCTGAAGTACGAAGGTGCTCACATTCCTTTCTCCTACGAAGAAAGGCAAATTCCATCCACCACACCTTCCCGCAGACATAGACATGATCAGAGGACAAACCAGCACGCAGGAAAACACATTAAGAAAAAAAAAAATCTACTTGCTTGCATGCAGCAGCCAGACATTGAGTTTTCGAGGAGGAAAAATGCCCAAATAGCTGTAGGACCCCCTGTTCTGCCCCAATAGTTCCGCAAGCTTGTGAACAAAGCTGGCTGAGGAGTTTGTTTCAGGAGCATAGTGAACACAAAACCTTATGTTAACATTAAAACAAGGCTCCAAACTTCAGCGAAGGTCCCATTCAAAAGGTCACACACTCCCAAGCAAAGAGAAACTCTTTGCCTTAGAGGACACACACAAAGTACATACCCACAGCTAAACCCTCCAAATCCCACGGCTTACAAATCCAGCAGCACTGGCTGCATTAAGCAACAGCACCTTTCCCTTCACACCTGACACAGCGTCTAGGCTATTTTTTCAGGTGTTTGCTGATCTTGTGTATGCATTCGAACTGCGGGCACCTCTTGTTCAAAGCCAGCAGGGACTTTCCTGTGGCTTTGAAACTCCTGGGTTTCAGACACAGTAGAACTTGGTCACGAGGAGCAGATGCAGAAGCTGGTTTGAGCTGGCCTAATAATGTGGCAAGTGCTGAAAGCAGACCTTTTTCAAACAAAGAACCAGTCATTTGAGCCGGTCCCGGTTAACAAGGAGCTAAAATTAACTGTCCTTGCCTGGGACCAGAAAAATCTTCACGAGTAAAAGCGAGCACTGACACTGTCACTTGTTCTGCTAAGAGAGCAAACGGCGTGTTCCTTCCTCACCCACTCTCCAAACCTTACATATGTTTTGTACACAGAATATTCTTCCTCCTACTCTGAACACTTTGATCCTGTTTTCCCATCTTCCCCCACATTTACTGTGCAAAACAAACTACGAACGGCAGTCAAATAACAGAACTTCTAACTCCTCGGGTCTGGTCTGCCTTTGTAGCAAGGCAGAGCCTTTTTGATCCCAAATTATGAAATTTCTCTGAATGCAAAGGTTGTCCAATTTTGTTTCAGCCAAGCTCCAGAGATCTGCATGCTTTTCAACACGAACTCAGCCACTTGGCAGGGAAAAAACACGAGCATCCACAAATCAGAGCAGGCAAAGGCTGTCACATGCACAGCAAAAATACTGCACACGCAATACTGAGAACAAAAGGAAAGACTACGGGTGCACAGCGCACGCTGCACAAAGCAGGTGTCCTTACCAGACTCCGATGGTTACATCCTCCTCTGGCTGAAGGTAATAATTACAGGTGTGGTTTAAACCTTGATCTTGTGGTCTTTTCAAGTCAATGAAATATGGGACCCTCACTGAAATACAAAAGAAAAGATAAAGAATAATTGGACTTTTTAATTTTTACCTGTATTTTCTTACAAAACAGTGTTACCAAGGCACTGGAGAGTTGTACAGAGCAGCCCACTGTGCCAAGAAGACCTTTCTTTTTTTGTGTGAAAGGATGAAATGAACTACAATCGTGACTAAAATATGAACATCAAATACAGCAAGGTAAGATGCAAGCAACCACCAAAAAAAAAAAAAACAGGCTAAAATAAAGAGGTGGGGAAGCCAGACAAAGCTTCCTGTGACACATACCAGAGATGTGAACCAGCTCTGCTCAGTCTGCTTTAAAAATCTCCCAGGCACATGACAGCCACTCCTGCTGCATCAGGGCAGTGGGTGAGCTGATTTGGCCTTTTATTGCTTGCAGTAAGGGCAGTTACTGATGGGACAAGCTCAGCTGGGACATCCCAGAGTTGATGTCTGATGCGTTTCAGGACGGCATGTGGTTGCAGCCTTTATATTTAAAAAGTCTACAGGAGATACTGTATCATAATAGCAGACACCACATTCCTCTTGCCATGGAAGAGTAAGATAAACTGTGTCAAACGCTGGCTTTCCAAGCCTCTGAGGGGGATGTGCAGTTTGGTAGCCAATTCTTCAGTGACTGGTGAGTAATTGCTGTCCCTCCCAAACACCTCAGCATTTAAGAGATCACATTAGGTTCAAGTCTTCATCTCTTCAGATGAGCATCTCTGAAGTCCCAGAAAACAAAACAGTTGCACCTCAGTTCACTCCTCCAAATGTTTTACATTTCCCAGCCTACAGACCACGGTTGGCTTTGCTTGTTGCTCATGTGTTTGAATCACTGAACATCCCATCAGGAAAGTCAAACTTCCCTCAGATGTTCAGCTTTTTTTTTCCCCCCATTGCTTGGTTCAAAATCTGCCTCCTTGACATTTAGCGGCACAATAACCAACACACCAGAGCTTTTGTTGTATTAACACCCAAAGAAGCACCGCTATTGGTGACAGCCACATCTCACTTCGCTTACCCCAAACACCACAGCAGACAAGGGCTGTGTTAACCTGACAAGCCTGGAGCCTTAGACTGCAAACCCGAGCCTGAGCACGTTTGCTCTCATGCAGAGGCATTTGTTTTGTTTAAAAGGGTATCTGCAGGTCACCTGGACCCCTGCAAACACTAAATGTGAGAGTCCAAAACCAAAGGATGTGTGCCACCACAGACCCGCTGGGCCATCACCAGATGGGGAAGAGCATTGAGTCATGTTCAGGAGGTTAAAAAGCAACAAGACCACTGCTCTGAAGGAGAAATGCCACTCTCCAGTGGAGAAGAATTACTCAGGCTTCCCAGCATGCTTCTAATAAGCGTTCTTTCTACAGGACTACGAAGGCAAGTAGTCGTCGTGGAGTGCTGTCACAAGGAAATAGGTGACTGCCATTATTTTAGAGCAGTGGGAACAATACCACAGAGATCTTAGTGCAAGGACTCCCGAGAGAGCGCTACGGGACAATTATTTTCATCACCGGGGAATAAAGAGGGGCAGGAATTTCAGGGAGACCTAACAAAGCTCTGCAAGGGCAAATGAGAATCATCACGAACGAAACCAAGGTGATGAAAATGGAAGCAACCTGCGTTACTGACTGTTACCCAGCTGCCTGTTCTGACAATCACAGCACAAGAGCTGGCCCTGTTCAAAGAGTACACGTGCATACTTCACAGCAACCACGAACCACGGTGTTAGAACACACAGAGAATGCAATCAAAATGACAAAAGTGATATAAAAGCAATGTATATGCCCTTGGTCCTCTTAGCCAGGGTTTGTACAATCAAAGGAAAAGATTTTACGACTTCCTTAGAAAGCCCAAGTAAGGTTTAAACGACAAATTGAGATTGCTAAGAAGCATCCCTCATAGCGATGCTCCATCATTTTCTACCCTGTGGATACTCAGGCTCCCCCGGGAGCTAAGCCAGCCCTCCAGAGCCATCCCACAGCCAGTTTGACCGAACGCAGAGGCTGAAGAGACACAAAGAAAGCATTCAGCGTGCCTGCGTGAATGGGTCTCTTCTGTTCTGCCCCAACCAAACTGCTCTGCTGAAGTGCTTTCAGGTGAAGAGTCACGGCCTGGAAAACAATGCGCTGGATTTAATTTCCCCGCCTGTTCATGCAGCTTTGTTAAGCCTTTTAGAGAAATGTATTTGATGTGTTGCACAGTTTTCCTGAAGGAAAGCATTTGGGCGGAAAGCTGGCTCCAGTTTGGTCACTGCATTTATACCGAAACACACTGCAGAGACCACCAGGGCCGCAGCCAACGCTCTGCAAGCCACAGCTCGGAGAACTTGCAGCCTGTGAAAGCTCACATCCTTCACAAGCCGTAAACACGCAGGGGTGGGGAAGTTACAGCAGGCAAATGAAACACAAGAGACATTCCTCCCCTTCACCCTTCACCAACAGAGCGGGCCACTTACCGAAGTTGAGGAAGACCAGCTTCGCCTGAATAGCAGGACAAAGTTTGACAAGAAACGGAATGGCTACGTACACTCCCAGCAACCAGATTATCAGCCTCCGCAACCGGAACCATAACCCGTATCGCCTGCGTAAAGAGGGGAAAAAAATAAAGAAAGAAAGGCCTGAATACAGCAGGAATTTTATGAACGGTTTGTCACAACGATCTGCGTGCTTGGTGCTTTGGAAAACGACTTCATTTATTCTTTGAACAAAACTAACTTGGAGCCGTTGACGCAGGCTCAGCTGTTTGAGAGCAGCAGGAGCCAAGCGAGCTGTCAGCTGATGGCACACGCCTTCAAGAAGGGGAAGAGAAACTCCCCTCTGATCACATTTGAAACCACTCTGTAACAGCTTGTTGTGTTTTTTTTCCTGATGACTTCACAGATTTCAATATCTCTGGAGAAACATATCACACGTTTGTCTCCAACGAGAAGCACTTACCATTTTAAGCACTATCAGCAAGATTTTTTTTCCCCCAGTTACATTTTCACATATTTTGAGGAACTGTGTGTAATGAGACAGCCTGATCCCAAACCGATAAAATCACACGCGATCGCACGTACAGACTGGAGCAGAGATTCTGCCTCGTCCAGCTAACAGGGGTCATACCCTCCAACGGCCTGGAAAGGAAACCTTTCCATGTTATAAAACACGATGAGATTTACTTGACTGACACGCTCTGGACAGAATCACTGAGTGCCACTGCAGGCAGGAATTAAAACACACACAAACCCTTCAGGCACCAGCACTTCTCTGCTCTCCAGCTGACAGCCCGGAGCAGGAATCATGTCGCACGCCAGCAGACAACCAGTTTTCACCATCAGCAGTTCCTGCCAGCAGGTGAAGGCTGAGATCAACTTTTCCCAGAGGCCTGAAGTTATCACTCTCCTGTTTGGTGGTTCTAGGAGGCGACATGCTGAACTTCTCCAGGAGATGAGCATACAGCTAAAACCGGGATGGAAATAATCTCATCACACACCAAAACCCCCTGGATCTCCATAGGTTTTGCAACCCTAGGCTAACACCAAGGGTCTCAACAGCAGGCATTCTACCCAGCATAGAAGAAATCCTCCCCACAACTCTGCCTTTAGGCTTTTGGCACGATTGCTCGTGTATTTGCTGGGAATGGGCAATCCTCCTACATGATCCCAAACCCACACCCGCCACACCACTGCCTACCCTCATGTACCTGTCCGTCTCCTCACGTCCTGGGTTACACAGACTCCACATGGATTCCCTTTCCTTAACAACCTGAGCTGCTGCTTTCCAAAAGAGAAAGAAAAACGTTATTAAAAACATCAACAACCAAGCCTGGCTGCAGCAAGCCCATGCTGAAAGGCTCAAAATATCATCCTTCCCATGGAAAGCCTGACAGTGGGGACGTGAAGAAAGCCAACGAGGCTTCCAGTGATGTTTCCATACCCTGAGCCCACTTTCTCAAGGCATTATGGAAAACAGACACAGCGAAGGACTGGCAGAGGAACAGGCACAGCGTCAGCAGAGCGTTGGTGGTACCGAAGCCCTGGTGACCCATCTCCACCCCAAGGAGAGCAGCAACTGGAGGAGGAGGGCACAGAGGTCCCGAGGGCACGGGCACAGGACACGAAGCCTGCCCACAGCCGTGATCCTCCCAAGCAGCCCAGCTGGCATCCTCCAGAGCCAGGAGCTGAGAAATGCCACGAGGTGAGCCGAGCACACGAGGAAACCCCCCGCAACTTTGGCAAAAGCCACCCTGTATTTCGTTTGGGAGAATGGCAACCGCAGCGCTCTCTGCTCTCAAGCTAAAGCTTTCTTTCCACAACCACCCCCACATCAGCACACAGCACCTTTTTTTTTTTTTTTTGTCACTCAGCAAGGTTCGTGGGAGAGAGCTCACCGAGGTTCAGTTGCTCAGCCTCCATCATGTTTTGCTTCTCTTCAAGGAGGAGAGCATCTCTCTGCTAAACCTTTGGGGTTTGGCTCTGAACCCATCCAGGCACAAGGAGAAGGCCCCAAAGCACAGGTTCTCCAAACATCCCCCCTGCAGAAATGCTGAACACGACCCAGGCACGAGCTGGAATCGGGAAGAGAAATTGCTGAAGACTACACTGAGAAATGCCATCAGAGCAAAGGAATGGTTTCAGCTTCTGCTTTTTCTCCTCAGGAGAATGAAGAGAAACATCTTTTCTTTCTCTCCGGCACCCCATGCCAAACGCTAAGAGGTAGTGTGACATCTACACCTCATCACCAGGGAGATGGCTGCTTGAAATGCAACCAGGGCAAAGCCTCTGCCCATCAACAAGCGGCTTCCCCTCTGCTGATAAATCCGAGACAAGGTGCTGAAGTGTGCTCTAAGTTATCTGCTAAGTCCTTAGCGAGTGATTTCACCCAATTAAACAGCTCTTGCTCTGCAGAAAAGCTACCGCAAGAAATAAATGCCCTGCACAGGGAGCTTATGGTGTGCCAGGGTGAAAGCAGCAGCAACACGCTTCTCACCCCCAGAAAACTCAGTTGGTCTTAGTCAGAAAACTCAGGCGAGTCGGAGAATAAGAAGCTGCAAACTGGAGACATTGAAGAATATCATGAACAGACTTTCAGGAACAATGAAGGTAACATCTTAAAATAAAACAAACAGGGAAAAAAAAATCATTCACTGAAGGCCTCTGGAATGTCAGTGGACCTTCAGGCCCTAACATCCTTCGAGAAACTCCCCTCCGAGAAAACTCCAGGGTCTGGTGAGCAGCAATTGCTAAACCTCACTTTTGAGGCGTGCTCTGCATCCAAATCCAGATTAAAATCACCTCCCCTGGAGAGAACCTGAATCACTTCTCTATCGGAAGCACGCGAGGTGAGTTTCCGTCAGGATCTCCGTATCAGCCACACTACCGGGGTGAAAGGACAGCCCCAGGGTGAAATGGGGCACTGACACCAGGAGAGCTTCAGTCCAGCAAGAACGGGACAAAATTTATCAGAAATACACGTGCACTGGGCCTGCAGTCCCAAAAGGCCATAGGGACAATGTCCTGGTTTCAGTTAGCACAGAATTAATTTTCTTCCTAGTAGCTGGTGGAATGCTGTGTTTTGGCTTAGAATGAGAAGAGTGCTGATAACACCCCGATGCTTTAATTGTTGCAGAGCAGTGCTTATACTAAGCCAAGGACATCTCAGCCTTTGCTCTGTCCTGCCGACGGGCAGGCTGGGGGGTGCAGTAAGAGCTGGGAGGGGACAGACCCAGGACAGGTGACCCAAACTAGCCAAAGGGGTATTCCATACCATCTGACGTCATGCTAAACAATATATAGGGGTGGCTAGCCGGGGGGAGGGGGCCGGACTGCTCGGGGTTAGGCTGGGCATCGGTCAGCGGGTGGTGAGCAATTGCATTGTGCATCACTTGTTTGTACATACTATTATTACTTTCGTATTATCACCATTGTATCATCATTATTATTATTGTTATTATTATTTTTGTTATTTTTTTTTTTTCCTGTCTTATTAAACTGTCTTTATCTCAACTCACGGGCTTCACTTTCCATTTCTCTCCCCCGTCCCAGAGAGGGAGGGGGGAGGGTGAGCGAACGGCTGCGTGGTGTTTAGCTGCCGGTCGGGTTAAACCACGACAGACAAGGATACACATAGCTTACATGCCCTTTGTCACCTAGGGGAGACAATGGTAAAGCAAAGCACTCGTAGATGTTGAGGAGATCCATCTGCATCTGTTCCAGTGAGTGCTGTTTCTCCTGTGTGCTCTGGTGTCCCTCAAACCATTGGAAAGAATAAACAGCATGAATATTGGCATAAAAGTGCATGTTCCTCCACTTCTCTAACAGACGGGTGGGCGGTATTGCACAGGGCTCCTCTTCTTGCAGGGCCTCCTTCAGGAGGCGAGGAGCACCAGGTCACTCTTCTCCCTCCGTGCAGGCCACCCGATCCGCCCGAGCTGATTAGCCTTTTGTTGTATTTCACTTGTTCCCTGCCAACTAAACGAAAGCGAGCCTACCAGCCCTCCAACCACGTGAAAGCACATCCAGAGAGAGCCTCCCAGCTCCCGATCAGCTCACAGCCAGGCCGGGGGCTCATCTCCACTCCAAAACACTACATAAACCAGCAGCGATGTGCAGCAGAGCAGTTTTGCACTGCAAGAATAATTTGGGTCGTTTTCTCCCCCCGTTTTGCTGCAAAACCCGCTTTATGTGCAGGCAAATGCAAACTGAGAAGATGCTAATGTCAAAGGGTTTGTCCCCTCCTGGCTTCTGCGTGCTAGAATGAAGTCACATAGGGAAACGGGCCCCCACGTGACTCTTTTATTTCAGGCCCGGCTATACAAAACTCTCCTTAATGCAGTCTTCGGCCAAGCCTTAGTTCTGCTTCACTGGAGGCACTGTATCGAGAGCAGGAGGCTGAGTTATAGAAAACCCACCCAGTCCTGGAAACAGATCTGCCCTTGAGTTCATGACAGCCAGCGGGAACACAGAAGTCTCAGCTGCTCTGCTGTTACGAGTCACAGCAATCTCCCCCCTTGGCATGAGGATCCTTTGCAAGCAGCATCAGCGCCCTGCAAAACAACTCCGAAATAAAAAGCAAAGGCCCCCAAACTCATCTTGCTGTACCAGAGATGAAGCAATCATCTAAAAAAAAAAAAAAGAACAACTATAAACAAAAACATCCTGGAAACAAGACAAATTTAAAGGAGTATTCATGTTTTTTTCCAAGTGTGCTTCATAAAATAAAGCAATACAAAAATCATGGACATAAAGTGTCTTGGTATCTGCAGCTTCAAGCAATTCCTAAAAATCTTTGCTCAAGGTGTGGAAAACAGGAAGAAATCTGAAGCTACCACGTGCCTTTGCCACTTCTTAACTTCTTAGCTTTCTTATAATCTCGCACTTCAGCTCTCTGCAGAAACACTCCGACCTCTCAGAAAGAAGCCAGCTGCACGGCCTCACCACTTCAGCACACCTCTCTCCAGACACGAGGAGTCTGGAAGACTGCGACCTCCTGAAAACAGACCAAAGGCACTCCACGGCAAGGAGCTGTGCCGAGCACATTTTTTACAAGGGGAAAGCACTCGAGGATTTGTCAAGCACTCCAACGCCACTCCACTCCCGTTCATTGTTTAACCACAGGCTCCCTTCCAGAGCAAGGCTACTGATACAGAGCAAAAAAACCATCTTTGTACAATCCACTGGCTAACTCTGCGGTGTTTTCAACCAGAGAATAAATTGCTCCTGACACGTGCCACGCCTGCCAAGGACAGGACGGGATTTACCGACTGTCACCAACGTCGCAGAAGGCAACTTGAGATTTCAGCTATTCAGATGAGCTCGGGAAGCTGGGTACCTATTTGTTCTGACAGCCTCCATAATTCAGGAATGAAACCGCCTGTAAATAAAACCAATCCAGCCCTTCACCCAACAGCCTTCCTAGGGAAAGCTGAGCGTGCCTGGGTGTGTTAGAAGCTGAATAAAGCTTTACCTGGTAGGCAGAGAGAGCAAAAAGTGAACCTCTGGATCTGGCTGAGCTGCTACGTGCTTCTGTTTGCACCTAGGAGAAAGTGTAAGACAGGGGCAAACAAAACGCCTTCTAAATATTGACCTTAGGAAGCTCCAAGGCTCAGCCCAGGCCCAGCCACCTGCACGGGGCACCATGAACTCTGCCCTGCTGTTCCTCTTTTAATTAGGGACAGAGCAAGGAGAGTAATGGGCTTAATAAGGCAGCCGAAAGCCATCTCATTTAAACCCTAAAGGTTTTCACTGAAAGACAGAAGAGAAAGGCAAGCCCTGCTTTCTGAGAGTGGTTTCAGATATGCAAGCTCCACCTCTAGCGTCTCAGGAAAGCCGGCAGGGATTTGTTGAACACCCATCACCAGCAGCCATGGAAGGTGAGGGCGTCCCAGCAGGCTCTGTGCTGTTTTTATCCCACTTCCCACAGCAAACTCCCTACTCCCAAGCTCTTCCTAAAGGCTTTCTTACCCCTTTTAGCCCCAGAGCAAGCTGCTCCACGCAGGACATCTCCTTTGGGCTGGGCTGAGGGCTTCAGGCAGCGTTGCCCCGACTATCTGAGCACAGGTGAGGTTTGAAACTTGAGCCTCATGAATTCCCCTGGCCCACCACCTCATTGCCTAGCTCCCCACTGCTTCTGCACCTCCTTCTGACCACGAGCAAGCGAGAAGATGCCAACTTAAAGCGACCAACCCCAGGAAGGACCTCATCTTGCCAGCATGAACTCAACAGCTGGCTCTAAAGGAGAGCACTGCAACGAATGCTCTCTCAGCAGTGATTTATTTGAAGTGCACACTGACCCGCTCAACAACAGCCACGCTGCTCCTCAATACTTTGCTGGAAGGGCATTAGGCATTCATGTTAATTGTGCGTGACAGCCTTCACCTGAGAGCCCTGTTTTAAGAGGAAAGGAGCAGAAGCTTCTGTTATTTTAAGTGCGCAGCAAACAATGAGTAATTATACCCTGGGCAATTGAACAATCGACTGTTGGGACAGAAAAGCTGGCCTGGGGACTGGGGTTTTCAGCTTGTTGACTTGCTCTCAACGCATCTTGTGCAACAGCAGCTTTGTTTGCACCACAGCCCTCCCAGGAGAAACCTTTTGGTTAAATTCCCCCTGCAGGCTTCCTCCGGAGCTCCCCAGCTGTGCTGCTGACACTTATCAAAGCCAAAGTCACCCACGTGAGATTTTAGCCGAGCCTGGCACTGGGACACTGCTGTGGTGCAAGCACGTTCCCCCCGCAGTGTTTGCTGAATTCTGAAGTTCTCCGCTCATTTCACAGCCGACAGCTGGTTTATGTTAAAGGCACAACCCTCGGCGGGTCTGAAAATGGAAGGGGGAAAAAAAAGATAAATGAGAGAAGGCTTCAACAGCTCTGGAAGTGCCATGTAGGAGCCTGAGAGCAGCCGAGGGGGGTTCTCACTGAAGCGGCGCAGCTCATTTCCCTCTCACCCTGCCCTATATTGGGGTGCAAAAGCGAAGGGCAGAGTAAAACCAGCTGAGATCTGCAGAACTCCAGCCCAGGCCCTAACTGCAGTTGAACAGGGAGCCATTTGCCTGTCAGCTGAGGGCCAGAACCGAAAAAGCCAGTTCCCCTGCTCCCACGTAAAGCTGCTCGCATCC
The DNA here is from genome assembly GCF_009819795.1 of Aythya fuligula. NCBI lineage: Eukaryota > Metazoa > Chordata > Aves > Anseriformes > Anatidae > Aythya > Aythya fuligula. The sequence continues at coordinate 12,615,969 of NC_045561.1, read as the reverse complement.
TGTGCGACTGCCAGAGCGCCGTGTGCGCGGCAGCAACAGGAACCCACGGGTTCAGACGCAGTTCCTATGGACACACGTGTAGGAACAGGCCCACCTTGCCACGCTGCACAGCCTTGTGAACGTGAAATCTTTTCCCACAGCGGTTTTTGGGAGACGGCCACCAGCCAGCCAAGCCTGGAAATTACCACTCCTGGCATGCTCGGTGGCTCTGGCTCTCTTTGAAAGCATGTGAGCAGCAGCCTCACTTGCCTACAGCTTCCTTCTCAGTGCACAAAGATGGTCACCTCACGTTTGTCCATCCAAGGCAGCTCTGCCTTTGCTGGCAGAGATCAGAAACCAGTTTTCCTTGGAAACCTGAAGGAAAAAGAAAAATGCTTTTGTTTTAGCAGCGATACGGCCAGCTTTTAGATGCGGAACACATCACCAGTGAAGCATTTTGATGACAATGAGCCAACAGTTCCCTGTTCGAGGCACACAAGCAAACGGGAACATTAAACAATGCCAAAACATGACATATGCTGGCCGTCAGCTGATCGCTGTCACATTCAGCTGGCAGCCACAGCGCCCTCTGAAATTGGGACCTGTTTAAAAAGTGAAGTGATGGCCGTGATGAAAGAAGAGCCACAGAGCTGCTGCCAGCCGCCAACACACCTTGAGCAGCAGGTTAGTTTGCATGCAGCCAGGGAGATGAAGCCATTCCTGCTTTCATCTGCGCTTTGTTCGAGGATTCCAGCTGTGGTATCGGCTTGTGGAGGGAAAAACTCTGCAAGGACGAGGCTTGGAAACTGAAGCTGGCAACGAGAACCACAGCCTGCACTAATTCTACGCAGATCTGAAGAGCCAAAGCCAGGAAGCACACACAAGGAAGGTGAAAGGCAGGTGTTGGCGTATTTCTACTTAAAACAAGTGGAAACTGAACGTTTTGCAGCACTAGAACTCCATCCATCACAAAGCTTAAAGTGTGGGTGCCCCCTGCTCTGGTAGGAAAAGAATGGTTTACGACAGGGACAGCACACAGCTATCGGAACCTGAACGAAAAGCTTATTCACTGCGTTTCTGCTGGGTTTGCAAAGGTCAGAGCAGGGTATTTCCAATGACCACAGCCAATTTGCAGATTTTATAGCCAGCAGCACAAAACTGACCTTGTCAGCTTCGCTCCTGCTTCCTAAATCTGCTCTGAAACCAACCACAGAGTGAGAGGACCGCTGTGGGGGAGAAAACAGAGCCGGGCTTCCCTTCGTGAGGATGCCAAGGCAGTCTGGAAATGCACTCCAGCACCCTGAACACCTTGCACACTCTTTCCTCCCCAAGCAAGGATGCTGTGAGCTGGGAGCCCTGCCTGAAGCTCCCGTTACATCACCCTCATCTGCAGAAGCTTCACTGTCTTGGAGCAGTCACCCAGGGGAAGCTTTACCCCAAGGGAAAGGCAAAACAGCCTCCAGACGGGGTAAATACATTTGCTGTTCTCTGCTCTCAGCTTGCTTACACCCCACTTAAAAGAAGTTTTCTTCCAAGCAGGTTTTTTCCCCCATTAGGCCCCACGAAGTCCTTTATCCTGCCCACTGTCAGCAGTGAGAGATGAGGCTCCACACGGCCTCGTTTCGAGTATCATCCCAGAGCAATCTCTTCTGCAAGAAGAATTAAGCTGTACTTCCAGCTGCTGTAAACTTGATTTTAATGCTACCATCCAGATGCCACAGGAAGGGATATCTCAGCTGCTGCCTTTCTTACGTGCCGTGGGGGCCAGACGAGCAGCACACGACGAGCGACAGGCAAAGCCCACATTTTGGCCAGCCAACCTGCAAAGGAACTCCAGTTCTCGCTATTCACACACTGCTCCTAGTAAAAAATAAATAAATACATTTAAAAATGAGGTGGAGGTACCCAAAGAACACAGTCACCTCTTACCAGTCGTGACAAGAGAGAACATCTCCGGGCTTGCACGAGGCTAAAAGAGCACTAGCTGCCCTGCTACCCGTGCCCAAAGCCACTCAGCACACATCCAGCTGTGGCAGCGACTCACCACAAATAGTCACATCGGCCACTCCGTCGCTGGAAGCTTATTTTAATAACAGAAAACCAAAACAAACTCCCCAGACACTGAACTCCTTACGCCACGCAACCCCGCGTGCCCTCCGTTGGGAGGCTTTGTTTAAGCTATTTGCTAGATTGGGAAGAAAACTTTGATGTTTGTTTCCCCCCCCCCCCCCCCACGCTTTTCTTTTGATTTCTAAAATTCTCCTTCTGCAATTCGATAATTGCTTTGAGCAAGGAGAGGGCAGCTGTGGGACATCTCAAATATTTTCTAGTGTTTATTTGTGAAAGTTAAATTTCTGGCCCAACCATCTTTTTTTTTTTTTTTTATTGCTTCAGCACTCAGTAAGAGTTACAACATTGAAATAAATCTGGGTTAAACAAACAGTTTGATTCGGAAAGCAAACACAGACATCCTTCCTGTTCGCTCCGTTCAATAATCATAGTTTAAATGAGCACGGCACTTAACGCCGGCTAAAAATAGGCAGCTCTGCTCCCAGCTTTAATTGCCTTCATTAAAGCAGCAGACTTCTGAAGCAGAGTGTGTGACCAGCACTGCTGGGAAAAGCGAGGAGGGCTGCAGCCTCCAGGGCTGGTGCCCACGGGAGAGGTGACCACGCAGCGTGCCCCCACGCCGTGCCCGGCACCATCCCATGGCTGCGAGCTCGATGCTCTCTCCCCTGGCTCCCAGTGAACTTTTGGCTATTTCACCAGCTGCCCCAGGCTGCTGCCTTGCCCTGCTTGCTACCTCATCCTCCCGGTTTTGCCGGCAGTAACCAGCTCCTCGCTGGTTACAGACACACAAATCTCACACCCTTCAGCCCGGGGATCAGTCCCCAGCTGCCTCTCTCCCCAAGCTGCTTTCCAGTACAGCGAAGAGCCCTCCGTTAGCCATCCAAGCCCTTTAAATAAAACAAATAAACCACGGTACAAAGTCAAGGGGTTTGGAGAAACAGCTCTACCAGCTGTGCTTCCCTCAGCCGGGCCATGATCTTGACAAACCTGTCGCATTTTACACTTGCCTTCCAAAGGGTGAATCCACTTCCCTCAGCGTATGCATTTAGCTGCTCAATCTTCTTCCCCTGAATCACAAATTAACTCTTACCATTAAAATTGCACGGGCTCCACGTCAGGCTAATGACTTTAAAGTCTCCTCGGTCTCCTGTTACCCTTTTAAAACACCCGAAGTACTCTCTTTTAATCTTCTTGGTACTGATTCAGTCACATTAACATAGCGCTCTCACGTTACAGCCCTAGTGAGCCTTCCTTGCTTGCACTCCCTCACCCTGGGTGTCAGAAGCCATCCACCAACACAACACCAACACCGTGACGTTCACAGCACAGCTTCTCAGTCTCCAAAACCCTGGATCCGTAGGGTAGAAGCCCAATAATTAATTTCACATCCTGATACAGTTGCCAAAATAACACGACCCACCCTTCAGGCCTGCAAGGACAAGGGAAATCAGCTGCAGCCTCCTACAGGAACATCACAGCAGCACGGTGCCTTTAGAAGGATCCTGGACTCAGCAGGCAGGACAGGACCCTCACTAGCAGCAGAAATCTTGCTTGGGCGTAGCAGGCCTCTTGCTTGTGCCACAGCAGCAGATTCTGCAGAGGAAACGATGCCACCATCGTTAATTTTCATTAAAACCCCACAGCGTTGCCTTCAACAAAAAGGAATCCGTATTAGCACATCCTGGAGGAAACCTACAGGCTCGCCGTGATGACCTGGGACTGCATTTGCAGAGAACCAGATTCCTGGCTAGGCAACTCCACGCCATTTATAGCATGAAACGGAGTCATCTTCCGAAATGAGCTGCTCGCAAGTAGGCCATAGATCCTCTGCGTAGGAACGGGCTGGCTGTAGATGTGGGGATATCGGAGGCAAAAAGGACATCCAGAGGGAAAAGAACAGAGTGGATGCCGAGGAGTTGTGCTGGTGTTGAGGCTCAGTTCAGCTTGCACAGCATCACGCCGACTGGCAAGGCAGCCCCTGCTCATAGTCACTGGTATGGCCAGGGGAACCCAGAGCAGCCCATTGAGAAGAAAGGACAGAAAATTTTGGGATGACACTGAAATCCTGATCTCCACAAAGACATCTTCACACCGGGGGTGCCTAGAAAGTCCTCGTGGTCCCAGGAGTTACCCAGAACTGCAGGTTTATTGGGAAATTGAGGTATACCGAAACAAGAAGAGCATAAATCTGTGATTTATGCAGCTCCTAAGCAGAAGAGAGACTTAGAAGAATTACAAAGCAGCAGCGCTTAATAACAATGCACTAATTAATAATTCAGGCATAAGCTATCAAAGCAGAACGGAACCCAGGGGCACAAGTGATGTCAGAAGGATGGCATTGCACTGAAACTGAGCTCGAGGAGACCAACACAGAACTTGGATATAACTCGAGAGCAAACGGTCTGCAGAGTCTGAGGCAAGCGTGCTCCAGCAGAGTTCTCTGAGAGAAACGTGGGGAGCTTGAGACAAGTGCTCAGGGTCTGTGGGATGACATCGCACAAAGCAAACGCAGCAGAAAAAGCAGAGACTCACAGGAAGATTAGATACAAGGAAAGAAATGTTAGCTCATACAGGCTGATCTGCAGCTAAGAGTCCCAAGAGATGCATGGAAGAGTTTTGTGCTTTCTGTTTAACACAAGAAGCAAATCGGGTGATGAACACGATGGAAGAAGGCAGGCTTCAACGGCACACACCGCAGCACAGAACTGTCAGGCACACATCAACACGATGGCCTCACAAATCAGTAAGTCAAGAAAAAAATCCCTAGCTGAAGAAAAAAATAATAAAATAACAAAATACACCTACTAATTCTTCCACTTTGCAAGGAATCTTGCTATATCAGCTGCATGAATTACACATCTTCGAGGAAAAGAGGGAGATGAGCACAAGGAAAGAGGAATTTAGGAGGTGCAATCCCCCAAACTGGGTAACCTGCAAGCAGCTCAGAGGCACTCACAGCCACAGGCTGTCCACGTGGCCAGCAATGACGCCTGGCTTTGGACCCAGCCACTGGGTTCTGTCCCCATTCACTGGACAGCCAGCCAGATGTGTGCAGCAATTACACAATCCTGATTTTGACAGATCCTAGCAAAACATTCCTGTGTGTCCTCTGCAAAGTGGAATCATAGCAAAAAAAAAAAATAGATAAATAAACAGAAAACCACGGAGCAAGTTGGTTTTGCACCCGGATGAGGAACTGTGGTTCGACCTGTACTCACTGTGGAAAAGAGCACAGCAAGGAACTGGGAACCAGTTTACAGCTCCTTTGTGAACTTTGCCCAAGAGCAACTGAGAGCAGAGGCTACCCAGCAGGAAGGTGGAATTGGTGAAAAGGTTACGTGACTGCTGAAACTTCCCCATACAAGCAGCACCTCTTCTCCTTGAAGAACGCTAGGAGGTTCGACCTTAAGACAGCAACTGAAGGGAAAAAATGGCACAAAACTTAACGGGAAAAAGATTCTTAAGGAATGTACACAAAAAGTACTGTAAGATGTCTGCCTTTCCAGAGAAAGGCTGAGAAAACCGTGCCCAAGGCAAGCACGGGTGACTGCAGCCACACTGAAATTACACCAAATTGTCCTATGTTCAGACAAAAGGGATCTAGCTTGTGGGATCCATGGGTTGGAGGCAGCCAGAGGAAGGCTGCCAGAAATACACCTTGCGGGGACTTGAGCCAGGAATAGGGGCCGCTGAGGGTGAAGACAGCTGAGATAAGTGAAGAGACAGGCTGGAGGACAGCAGGCTTCTCCAGGGATGCAGCAAGACAGAAATATCAAGGCACAGAGCTTACACACATGAGGTTTGCAGCTTATCACTGCTCCACAGCACGGAGAGGGACAGAACCAAGCTTTATCAATAGCAGCAAACGAGCGTAGGAGACTATGGAATGACAATTAAATACTTCAGGTCTATCGTCTGACTATCAGCTGGGACTAACGAGGTACAAATAACAACGAAGGCATGGGAGAGAAGGGTAATATTCATCTGACCGTTTGCCTCCTGGATCAGGGTTCAGCAGAAGTGAGATAGGAGCATTTGCTTTGATACCAGAGCCATTATTAAAAGCCTGCCTGGCTTCCTTTATTCTCCTTGCTCTCGCGTGAAGGTTTGCTATACCTAAGGCTATTCAGATGCATTTCCTCAAACCATCACGGCCACTGAACACAAAAATGGGTTAGAGCAGCAGCCTCACAACCACCCTTCAAACGTGAACCCACTGTGATGGCTATCCCCAAAACACCTGAGTAACAGCTAGCGGGTACTTCAAACCGCCAGCTGGAAAATGCATCCTAGTGCCAATATTACAGGCATGGCTACCCACACAAAACACACATACCGGGGAATCCAGGTACCACACACTGTTTCTTTTCATAGTTTCAGACAAAATGTGTTAAAAAACTAATTGTTCACAGACCGCCCAAGCAGCTACTGCTGTTAGATAATCATTATATTGTATTTTACCACTACGTTTGGACGACTAACAGAAACACCTGCATTTGTTCCTTTCTGTTTGTAAACCACTTAAGAAAAGCCACATTAACTCCAGCACACACTCACCTAAACCACATAAATCTTATTTATCAGATACCCATCTCCATTATATGCGCACACGCTCTTTGTAACAGTAGTTCAAATGCACAGCCACCTCTTCAGAATGGGTTTCAGCTCTCGGATGAATGAGCACAGCGTGAGGATATGTCTGAACCAAAACAGAGGGACAAATACGGTGCTAGCAAAAAATAAAAAATACTGCTGGAAGAGTGAGTAGTGCTTACAGTTGTGGTTACAGTGCTATTTAGCCTCTGCTGAGGCACTGGACACAAACAGAAAGCCCTGCTGGGGAAGTGCACATGCCCGGGTCACCACTGCAAGTACAAACCCCGATGTTGTGAACACCTCAGGCTACTGTGGGGTTGGTTTGCTTTTCTAACCAGTGGCTTGTGTCATTTCCAAGGACAAGATGAAAAGCCACATCCAGAGAGACCTACATAACAGCTGTATGAAACACAGGCAGCCCCAGGTCCCCTGAACACAACCCACAGCCAGCACAAGTGCTGATTTTACCCATCTCCACAACGAGCATGTTGCCAGGAATAGTACTAGTACTAGTCCCTGCAGTACTAGTACTAGTCGCTTCAGAACTAGACCCCAGCTCCCGATACCATGTCACCTCCGCCATCCCAGCAACCCCACCTCAGCCAGTTTTCACCTCTTCCCAGCTTCCGTGAGCTGGGAAGTAAAACCGATGAAGCACGCTGAAAAACAGCAACACGATCAAATATTCATTTTCTATCCAGTGGCATAACGAACGCCGCAATAACAGCACAACTTTGCATGCTAAAACAGGAGGATCCAGGTGATCATACTGCAGTTAGTCATCAGTTATGTAGCCAACAGTCAGGATACCCCCCCAAGGGAGGTCTGTTGTGTATGTACCCTTCTCGTGCTCTTCCTGAAACGCCCACTGCTACCTGCTGCCAACGGTGGGCCAGGGGCTAGGCAGCTCTCTGACATGACTTGGGGTGGTTGTCCTGGACAACCCCGTTATCTCTGGGCATCATACCCTCTTCTGCCTGGACCTCCTGTTCCTGCAGGCTTCATACTTCAGCAGTGTATTTGTTATCCTGCAGAAAACATAACCAGAGGGGATTAGCAGACCCAGACGTCTTGCCTGCAAAACACCATCTGAAGGCTCACAGGAAGAAGCAGTCAAAGGAGGTCCACTGAAAGTCAGTAAGAAGGACAAAATATGGGGAAAGCAGGAAAAAAAAAAAAAAAAAAAAAAAAAAAAAGAAGTATATAAGCAAGTGATTGTTCCACTTTATGCTTTCATTTGGTTGTAAACCAGTTGTTGCAACACTGCACAGCATGGTCGCTGAGATTTTATTTATTTTTTTATTTATTGAAACGCGGAAGAGGGAAAGTGTGCTCCAAACAGATAAGGCTTTCCTACAACATGAAGAGTTTGATAAACGCTGCTGTATGTGGAATACAGGACTAAACAAACAAACAAAAAAGGTTTAAAATGCATACAGGACTTCAAGGATTTCTGAAACAGGCTTCAAAGGCTCAACACAGAGAAAAGTGAGGACAATTTGCCTGCTGACCGTTTTTAAAAGCATGGAAGGAGGAATAAACACAAGAAAACTTTCCACAAACAGAGCGTATTTTCCCTGCTTTTATTTTGGCCTTCCCAATGCTGCATTGCTTGTGGCTGTGCTGTGCCTGGCGACTGCTTCCACCAAGTACCTGCCTGCCAGACCACGCCAACAGCCTGCCTGCGCGCTCAGGACCTGTTTGGAGCCACCGACGCAGCGCTTCTGCTTCAGTACGAAGTACTTGGACGCTATTTGCCATGGTGAAGAAGTGATCGAGCCATCATTTGATCACCACTCGTCCTAGAAGTTATCCACTTCAGCGAACAGAATAAACACGCTGATTTTTTTGAGTTATTACGAAAGCAGAGCACTGACAGAGTCTGATCTATTGCACAGTCATTAAAATGCAGAGATCAACCCAGCGCCATTTCCAATTACCAAAAGCTCGTCGTAACGCGAACAGAGCGCTCCCAAAGGTTTACCTCCAGGGCATTAAAAACAAATAGCTATTACCCATCAGGATTAATAACAACACTTGAAGGGCTCTGTCACTGAACATGACAGAAATCTACGTCATCAGCAGGAAAATGCTAGTTTTAAACATTAAATTTTGTCAATGAGAACAGAAAGACTCTCAGAAAATTTACCAGAGGAGCAGCCACGTGAGCTCATTTTCTAGAAATCTGTCGACTGCGTTTGGATGTTTATAGGCTGCTGTGTTCCTGAAGCACAGCAATTTGGCATCAGCCACCCAAACCACACAGCTACCGCGACCATTAAATATTCTTCACACTTAGGAAAAATGCAACCGAAGGAAAAGCACCGTGCTGGCGCCGAGGTGCCTCAAGGGTTGCGCCTTTTTCCTCCCTGCCCTTCGAAAGCATCAGCGAGTCTTCACATCCCCCTGAAACGATGCACGAAGGCGGCTCCAGCTTGTGAGCATCTTCTCTCCTGACAGATTTTTGTTTGCACCGAGGGGCACAAGCGTTCTCCTAGCACAACAGTGTAAATAACTGCAAAATGTTAAAAATGCTAACGCAGCTAGACTCTTTACTTGTGAAGCCACATAGATAAGCTTCCTCTACCCTCACCTAAACCCCACTCACTGTTTTTTTTTTTTTTAACAAAAAGAGGCAAAGCCCACACACCTCCCTCCCTGACAGGACTCAGCGCCCATGGGACCACACCGGGCCGTGCGCAGGTACCAACCCCAGCCCCTCCCGGCCCTCAGCAGCCAGCTCTCTAATTAATCCCCAAATTAACAACACCCCGAGACCCCCAGCCACCACACACCCCCTGAGGGCTCCCCTCAGGGTTGGCTCCATCCCGGGGCATCGCGGCAGGGCAGCGCCCGGTCAGGGCTCATCGCGGGGAGGCTCGGCGCTCCGTGCCGGTGCTGCTCGCCCCGGTGCTCACCTGCCGAGCGGTCGCTTCATGCCCGTGTTGGTGGCGGCGGTGGCGGCGGGCAGGCGGAGGCTGTGCCTCAGGCTGCAGCCTTTGTCGAGCGGCGCGGGCGCGGCAGCGGCGCGCTCATGCTCCACCGTGACCGACTCGTTGCGTTTCCTCATGCCGGGGAGGAGGCGGAGGGGGGGGGTGGTAATGGTGGTCCGGGATGGCGGTAGACGGCAGCTACGGCTCTCCCCGAGCAGCAGCAGCAGCAGCCGCCGCCGCCGCTCACCCAGCGCCGTGCTCGCCCCAGCTCCGCCCCCGTTAATCTCCGCCTCCGGAGCCGGGCCGGGGACAAAGGCGCCGCTCGCCCGCACCGCGGCTGGCCGCCGCCCCCCCTCCGCGCCGCCATCTTTACTGCGGGCACTGCGCGCCCGCCGCCATTTTGTTGGTGGCCTGAGGCGAGGCCACGGGCGGGCTCGGTGCCAGGCGGCGGCTTAGCCAAGTGTCCTCTGAAGCATAAATCAGCCGTAGCAAAGTTTAGGATGCAGTTGCCCCCCTCATATGTTCCCTCTAACCCTTTGGGAAGCTTACAGTAGCATACGAGAAAACATCTTTATGTGTTGATCTCTTCACAGGCACGCGCAGGCGAGGCTGTGTTTCCACAGAGCTCCCCTACCCACATGGCAATTTCCTGCTACGATGATTAGTGGCAAAAAAAAGGAACAAATAAAACATCCCTTCTGGTACCAGTGACTAAAATATCCATATTCTAGCAATGCGCTGCAGAAAACAGCCGTGCTTACATACCCCGTTTCGTATTGCTGCTGCTGTGTACTGAATGCCGAGCTGGTCCATCGAAGCACCTTGTGTGTTCTCGTAAAGGAAACAAAGTGGAAAACAGGCTTCTTCAGATCTCAGCTATCATACATTCATTTCTTCTGTATTGCTGCAAACTGATCACGTACCTGGAACATACCTGGAGATTCCAGGAAAATACAGCATTACAAATTAATCCGAGGAGCAAAATCACAACCAAAAAGGAGTGTTATAAATGAAGTCTCAACTCAATCTGAATTCAGTAATATTTATACTTATAAAAGGTATAAAAGGTATAAAAGGCAAGTAAACAACGCTTTGTGTGCAGGGAGTCTACGCTCCACCAACATGCACACACGAACATCAAACATTCTAAATATACAGACCATTGCTTTACATACTAAACCCAAGTATGCCTATACATACGTACCATCAGGAAAGGTAACAAACAATCCTTTAAGTTCCATGACTTAACAGTCTCCATTTTCCATTCCTTTTGAACAACATGTCTTGCTTTAAGTTGTCAAGCAACTCGGTCTTCGGGCCTTATGTATCCCGTTCTTCCTGGATCGAAGAAAAGCATATCCATCTCCTTTTCAAGGCCAGTAGGCCTGGGTCCAAAGGCACGTCCAGGTCAACAGGGGGCAGAACAGCAAAAGCCTTCGATGGCTGTAGCAGCAGAGGGGCCCATGGCGTAGCAGTCGGGTCAGTAAAGGAGCCCGCAGCTCCCTCACTGTCTGGCAAACCACACGTGTCTGACTGTGGCCCCACAGGGCTCTTCAAGGCCTCAGAGACTGCTCGCCAGGTGCTGAGCGATCCCACTGCAACCTCACAGAATCACAGAACTGTTGGGGTTGGAAGTGACCTTGAAAGATCATCAGGTCCAACCCCCCTGCTGAAGCAGGTTCCTCAGAGCAGGCTGCCCAAGTAGGCGTACAGATGGGCCTTGAATATCTCCAGGGAAGGAGACTCCACAACCTCCCTAGGCAGCCTGTTCCAGTGCTCTGTCACCCTCACTGTGAAGAAGTTCTTTCACATGTCAGTGTGGAACTTCCTGTGCTCTAACTTGCAGCCATTGCCCCTTGTCCTATCCCCACAAACCAATGAGAATAGGTTGGCTACATCCTTCTGTCCCTCACCCCTCAGATATTTATACACACTGAGGAGATCCCCTCTCAGTCTTCTCTTCTCCAGGCTGAACAGACCCAGGTCTCTCAGCCTTTCATCTTTGTGGCCCTCCGCTGGACTCTTTCCAGAAGATCCCTGTCTTTCTTGTACCGGGGAGCCCAGAACTGGACACAGTACTCCGGGTGAGGCCTGACCAGGTCAGAGTAGAGTGGGAGGATCACCTCCCTTGACCTGCTGGCCACGCTCCTTTTAATGCATGCCAGGATCCCATTAGCCCTCTTGGCCACAAGGGCACGGTGCTGGCTCATGGTCAACCTGTCATCCACCAGGACCCCCAGGTCCTTCTCCTCAGAGCTCCTCTCTAGCAGGTCGTCCCCCAGCCTGTACTGATACTTTGGGTTGTTCCTTCCCAGGTGCAGGACTCTACACTTGCTCTTATAAATCTCATTTGGTTTCTTCCTGCCCATCTCTCCAGCCGGTCCAGGTCTCGCTGAATGGCAGCACAGCCTTCTGACATGTCAACTCCTCCCAGCTTTGTGTCATCGGCGTACTTGCTGAGGACAGACACTATTCCCTCATCAAGGCCGATGAAGATGTTTAACAAGACTGGACCCAGCACCGACCCCTGGGGAACATCACTAGTCACAGGCCTCCAGCCAGACTCTGCTTCTCCGATCACCACCCTCTGAGCTCGGCCAGTCAGCCAGTTCTCAACCCACCTTGCTGTCCACTCATCTATCCCACACTTTCTCGGCTTTGCTAGTAGGATGTCATGGGAGACAGTATTGAAAGCCTTGCTAAAGTCAAAACCTCGTCACTTTTAGTTGCAGGGTCCCACACCTTGACATCAATTTGGTCCCATGTTTCAAGATCATAAACTGTCCGATTGTTAATAAGGAGAATGTTATACATGGAGTGGTAATTCCAGGACAGTCTTTGTTCCTAAGGACGTATGATTCCCCATAATGCGCAGCTGCTTACCAGCGAGGGGCAGTTGTGTGCGCAGCTCCGTTTCTCTCAGCTTGAGCTTCTTCCCAGCTCCAGTGCGCCCATTTCCAGCGACTTTCTGTACGAGCTTCTCTGAGCAGTTTGCTGAGTTTGGCCGAACCTATCTTCATGAGGCAATCAATGTGCCTGTTCCCGTCCTGGTCTCCATTCTGCTTGCTTGCTCCTCCTCATTCCTTCTTTCTGCCTCCCCATTGACGACATAACTTCATCACATCGTGTTGCCTTTTTTTTTTATCTTGAGGGCAGGCTCCCCTCTTATACCTTTCTTCCTACAGCAGTTCTTTTCCAAACAACTTTTCATTGGTCAAACAACTTTGCATATAACAACAGCAAACACCCAGAAACTTCCATGCCTTAATGGCTGGAGAACAAGAAACCCCAGACTGCATGGAGTCTCCTGAATCACCCTTCTTTGTTCCCTCTAAACTCTTTTATATTCCTGATGGCCTCATTGTTAAGAGTCTAATGTTATCTCAACCACGGGGCTTTCCAGTCCCCATGGCCACACTCCCACATCTCCCCCTTCTTTATTAATATCAACCCTTTTCTCGACACGAATTACCACTCCATATATAACAGCATAATTCCTAAAACTTTCAAGCAGGCTTTTGAACACACTAGTGATTCTTGCACATGCTTTGAACAGCAAAGGAGAGTGTCTTTTTTTTTTTTTTTTTTTTTTTTTTTTCCTTCAGCTTTTACTTTATTCCCTGCATCTCGTTGGGAAGGCTCGCAGCTGCAGTTGGGGATTGTTAGCCATGTGTTTGGACATGTGGTGACAGCAAGTCACAAGTGGCAATCATTTCTCGAGCCAGTGCTTCTAAAACTGTACTGGGCTCCTTGGGAGTGACAGGGCAGTCCTGTGAAGACAGAGCTGCAAGCTTCCTGACAGGCTTTGGTATGAGGAGGATGGTCTCAGGTGTCATAAATCCGCTGAAATGACTGAGAAAATTTATTACCAGGAAGGTCATGTAAGGAAGATTACTTGAAAGTCTATATTTATGGCATGGGTCCTAATAGCGACTGGCATTCGCTCTGTGCTAGAGAGAAGGCAAGCAAATATTTTCTTGTAGTGACCTTAAGCCATTCTCAGCATTTCTGAAGGCTTCCTTAACTAGGTACAAGTATAAACAGGCATTTGTTTGGTCTGTCCCATCATATCAGATTGTTAAGATTTAGAAATCACCACGTCATCTTTTTTTCATTTTTTTTTTTTAAGTGTAATGTCTGCTGTACTGCTAGTACATAATTTATAGAATATGAGAGAGGTTCTCCCATTTGGGATCAGTACTTATCCCTCCTACCTATTGTATGAAGAGATGAATGTGGCATCATAAATTTGCCCACTCACAGAAATCAATGCGCAGCATCCATTCTTAATCCCAAACTGTGGACTCGATGGGAGTGGTCAATGCAAGGGTCACCTACAAACCATGCTTCTGCTGCTGTTACAGGCAAGCTAAGGTGAGATTTTACTGTCTGCGGTCACCAAATACTTCATCTGAACAATGCAAAACAGCCTGGGGAATGTGCTGCCACAGGATTTCTCAGCAGCCAGTAACTCTGCGTGGTTCTGCAAAGAGAATATGTGCAGGAAGAACAGGAAAATCCAGTCAGAGAAAAAGTTGAGAAAGAATTTGGTATTTCTTAGCTCAGGGTACAACTGAAGATTATTGTAGAGCTCTAGTAGAAAGTATCCCTGTGGGCAAGGACACCTTCCATAAGGTTTCTGTGTGTCTGGAATGAGCTGAAAGAGGTGTGGATACAGGCCATAGGGCAAGGACACAGCCTGCTGGACTGCAGCTGTGCCAGTCTCCTTCCTACGCTGTGTTCTCCACAGGCAGCTGCACCTGAAGATGGAAAGCAAAGGACAGCGACTGAGCACAGATCGTAAGTAACATTAGAAGGGATGATAGATGTGTTTGGCTGTGGATGAGGGTCTTAAAAGTCTCCACAAAAGACAAAACACAGAGAAGGAGACACTGAAGGAACAAATAAACAAACAAAAAAAAAGCCAGGAGAAAATTCTGGTGCGAAGACTACTGGGGGATACGTCTCTGGAAAGCACAAGGCTATTCAAAGCAGCAGAGCAAACAGAAAAGGCAAGGACAAAGCCACTTCTGAGGATGAGGTGCTTGAAAGGGGGCAAAAGCCAACAAGAAGAGACTCGAAGCAGAGCACAAGGAGACTACACCGCTGAGAAAGGCAGCAGTACCTCTGAAAATCCATAGAGACCTGCTAGGAGGACAGACACCCACAGCTTTCTGTTCCTCAAGCTGCTCCTCTCTGGGAGGACAAGCAGGGAAACCTGATGCTACAAGCAAATTACGCTCTTTTCTTAAGCATCAAGACAGAAATGTTTTATCTTAAATTGTTTGCACAAGTTTGTGCTTGATGGGCAGCGTGAGGGCTTTGCAGCACCACAGCTGGCTCCCACTGCAAGTGCCTGGAAGCAGCCCCACACATCCTACCTCCATCAGTGGAGCATTAGCAGCACTTCAGGAATTGCTGTGCTGCCAGCAGGCATCAGGGGATTCTGTCCAGGCGCATGCAAAGCTCATCTGACCTCTGGAAACATTTTTCCCCAGGTATGGCTGAGCAAATACTATCTATACAGTTCAATGTCACCTCTGCTTACAGCCTCGCTGCCAGACTTGTAAGCGTGACTTTGCTGGGCGTTACGTCTTTGTCGTAACGGGGAAGGCATTGCTGTATATAATAGACTCAAGGAAATTTTCCCCACGTGCCTCGCTAGATTTGTTTAACTGATGAGCTTGAAAAGATTGACCCCGTGTTTAGTTTTTTTCAACAGAGAATATTGATGGGAATCTTCTACCCAGATGTGTTCTTTGTTCCAGACGCAGAAGGTGTTCAGGCTACTCTGGTAAAGCCATAGGCTGGTCCTAGGTGACATTTAGCTCCTTCCTCTGCAGTGCAGCATGCATTTCCAAGGGCACGGGACAGTTCTGCAGAATCCAGATGACAGAGGAAAACACAAAGGCATCTCAGTCCAGCTCTCGCAGGCAGTCTGCTGGCCAGGTGACAGAACTACAGCCTGGAACAGCCAAGCTCGATATTGTCAGCTGGCTTCCTAGCAAAGCACAGAAGAACTCAGCGTTTCCTTTGTCCCACTCCAAGCTAAGCCTGGGAAGTTGTAAGTTAAGAAGGAAAAAATCATTTCATTAAGAAATGATTCCACCTGGGAATCATTTCTTTTTACCAGAAGTGTTGGCACTGTGAAGTCCGCGGTTCTGAGAAATTCAGTGCCACCAAGTGGGACCCTTGAAGCAGACACCTGTCTGTCACCTATGTGCTTAAGGACATAGAGTAGGGCCAAGGACGCAGTACGGGTTTCCCAGTAACAAGCCCACAGTACGCACACGGAGCAGGCTGCAGACACAACGTTCACCTGCTTGAAGCCAGAGTTATCCATACCACAGGCTTGGCTAAAGCGAACTGGAGCTTTTTTACCTCTTGCGCCAGCCAACAGTCAGCAAGCACCTCAACACGCAACTTGGACAAAAATCTCAGCTTTGTTGACCCTACTCTCTTACTACAGCAAAAATCCCAGATTTAGAATTGGTGTAATTGACTGACACTGGAATATGTGGCTGCTCTGTGCGGCAGCCGCCTGTAGATGGCTGTATTCCCACGTGGCGCCGAGGTAGGCTGCAAGGGAACGCTTTGGGGTCAGCAGCCACAAGGAAACTTTCTGACCTTTGCTGGCTTCAGGCCCCTGAGGCTGAAGGGAATGTCTGCAGTAAGGAAGAGAGGGAGGAGAGCATCAGGTTGAGGAACACTGAAAAAAACTGGATGGAGACAAGTCCACAGGACCTGATGGCACACATGTGAGTGCTGAGGGAGTTGGGTGATGCCCTTACAAACCACTCTCGATGCTCTGTGTAAGTTCATGGCGATGGAGAGAAGTTCGTGAGGACTGGAAGAAAGCTCATCTCACTGCACTCTTCAAGGAGGGCAAAAAGGAGCACCCAGGGAACCACCGACTGGTCAGCCTTTCCCTGATCCCTGGGGAGGTGAAGGAGCAAGTAATGCTGGAAAGCGTTTGAGATGCACGGAAGGCAAGAAGATGATCAGGAGCAGGTGTCATGGATTTATGAAGGAGAAATAACGCTGAGGCAACCTGATGGCCTTCTATAGTGAGAGGACTGGGCGAGGGGAGAGCAATGAATGTTGCTTCTCTTGACCTGAGAAGGGCTTTCAACACCCCAGCGTGAGCATCACAGACAAACTGATGAGCAGACAGTGTGATGGTCTGAAAGCTGGCTCAGTGGGCAGGCTCAGAGGGTTGTGCTTAGGTGCACAAAGCCCACCTGGAGCCAGCTGATGGTGGTGTAGCACCTTCTGCTAGACCAGGTAGCCTGAAGTCCCATCCGACCTGACCTTGAACACTTCCAGGGAGGGGGAACTCAGAACTTTTCCGGGCAACCTGTTCCAGTGCCTCACCACCCTCATGGTGAACAATTGCTTCCTAATATCTAATCTAAGTCTACCCTCTTTTAGTTAAAAGCCGTTCCCCCTCGTCCTGTCACTACATTTCGAAGTAGACCTCCTCTCTAGCTTTTTTGTAGGACTTTTTAGATACTGAAGGGACACTATAAGGTCTCTCCAGAACCTTCTTTTCTCCAGGCTGGGCAACCTCAACTCCCTCAGCCCATCTTCCTAGCAGAGATGCCCTCTGGTCATCCTCACAGCCCTCCTGGAGTTCATTGCCCTTCGCAGATCCACCCAGGCTGTCAGAGACCTCCAAGATCACCGAGCCCTCCACTAACCCTCATCCCCAAGCCCTACACCCTCGTGTTGGGGGCTGAGCGCGGTGCTTAGGTGTGATCTTATGAGCCTCGCCCCTGTGGTGCCCAAAACCTGCAGCGAGGAGGCACCCCCTGAGGCGAGGAGGCTGAGGCAGCTCCCCCCATCCCCATCCCCATCCCCATCCCCTCAGCACCACCCCCCCCTCCCTTTCTCCCTCTCCACCAATCACAAAATCCCCCCGCGCTGCGGCGGCGCGGCGGCGGCGTCAGCAGTTGCTAGGCAGGCTCCCGCCGCTGGCCCAATGGGAGCGGGGAGCCGCGGCCGGGCCCGGGCGCAGGCGGCGGCGGCGGCGGCGGCGGCGGGAGCGGAGCGGCAGGGGCCGGGACCGCGGCCGGGGCTGGGGCCGGGGCCGGGGCCGGGCGCTCACCATGCCCTACAAGCTCAAGAAGGAGAAGGTGAGGCCGGGACGGGCCCCCGGGGGCTCCCCCAGAGCCCTCGGCCCTCAGCGGCGGGGCCTTGCCGTTGCCTTCACCCCCTCCCCGCCGCGGCCCTGTTTCCCCTCACGGCGCGGCCGTTGAGGCGGGGGCGCGCGCACGCGGGGCTGCGGCCGGCAGGGGGCGGGGCGGCTGGTGCAGGAGGGCGGCGGGGGCGCGCCTGGGGGGGGGGGGCACCGACATCCACCCCCCCCTCCCTCCTTTATCCACCCTCCATCCCTTTATCCCCACCCTAACCCTCTAGGGGGGTCCTGGGAGGGGGGCACGAGGTGAAAGCCGCCCCCCCCCGTGTCTTGTCGCCCCTCCAGGAGTCTCCGAAGTCAGCCAAAAGCGCCCCGAAGGCCGGAGGCGGCGGAGGGAAGGATGGCGGGGCAGAGAATTCGGAGGAGGTAAGGCTGCCGCCAGGCTTCCAGCCCTGCGCATCCTCGAGGAAGAGCGGTGTCTCACGCCTGGGGGTGTCCTGCGGCCGCCCCGCCGGCTAGCACACCTCCCCGGCGTCTCACAGAGCCGCCGAAGCCTAAAAGTTGAGGTGGAGTTAGTGCCCTGGGAAATGCAGCCCAAAGGGAGTGATGGCAGCTTGAGGAGGGGACGGGGTGAGTCCCGTACCCCGCAGCCCTGCGAGGAGAGAGTTGGCACAACGCTGATGGCGAGCGCTGCGCACGGAGCGTGCAGAGGGAGAGGAGCCGCAGCTCTCAGGGAGGAGGAAGGCTGACAGGCTGGAGCAGCTTCCGTGCTCCTGTCAGAGCGAAGCACAATAAACCCTGTTGTCACCTTGTGTCAGAGTGGGAGAGTAGTGAGGAGCTGCAGCAAAAAGAACTTGTTCTTCTGAGGCATTTTCTGGGGGAGTGAGACTACGAAATAATTGCTAGGACACCTCGAAGAATAGGGGTGAAGTGCTGGAGATGAAATAATTCTCCTTCGGTATTACAGCCTCATCGCTGAACGCAGCATTACTCACGAAAAGGCACGGTCTATTCCCAGCTATGCAGAGCCTCTTTCGCTCTCAATTTGGATGCTGCCAGGCCAGATGTATTAGGATGGCCTCAGCAGGACGTGATAAGATGATAAGCGGGGCTAGAACTAGCAAAAACTCGGGTGAACTGCAGCTTTTCTGAGCAGCACTCAAACAGCGTGGCTGCAGGTTTTGAGACGTGGCTGGGAGGAGCGTTGTACACATGTTCAGGGAAGGATGCCCGTGTGTATGTGGGTATTTTATTTATTTTCATACTGCAGTTTGGCGAACAAGTTGTGCCGCTTCTCTGTCCATAGAAGCCTGCGTGCTCAAGTCTTATCTGGAGCGCGTTGCACTTAGGATCTGGAGGGTTTCAGGGAGGAGAATTAAGGCTAATGAAGACCAGGAGGAAATCTGTAGTTCAGTGGGAACATCGTGGTCGAAATACGGGTACTTTAGAGTCTCTTCCAAAGCACAGACCTGGGTTGCAGACCTGCCACAGCTGCTCCACTTCAAGGTTCAAGCCCTGCTCATGGCCAGCCTGCCGTGTAGGAATCAGCTGAGTTTGTTTCCTTGGAGCAGGTGGCGGTTTCATAGGTCCTTTATCTCTATCCTATCCTCATCCTGGCCTCTGCCTGTTTTATTCTGTGCCCAGAGGTGCAGACAGCCTGCTGGAGAGCCGGCTGCTGACTGGGGGAATAGCTCAAGCTGCGAGCTTCCCTCCGTGACCTGACATGGCACGTAATGTCTGGTTGTGCCTCGGCGCAGGAGAAACTTGGAGGTGTTGTGTCTAACCCTCCCTCCCACAAAACATACCCAGCCACTTCCTCATACCCCAAACAAACTCCAGCCCTTCTTTAAGATGGAAAGCTGGGTCTCCTTTGATCATAGGAACAGAGAGCAGAAAGGAGACACCTCTGCAATGTGCCACTGCCACAGGTCTCGTCTCCATTTCCCTGTTGAGCTTGCAGTGGAGTCGTTCCCTCTCGGTGCTTTCCTGCCTCCAGACTGCCTTGCTGCAGAATGGAAGAGAGCTCTTTGCTTGCTCAGAAGAAATGTATGCCAGTTTGAATGCAATTTTCCTGCTCTTCAGGAGGCACAGAAAGGTATTTCTGACTTTCACGTTGGGGGACTGGAAGGAATTTGGTGCGCGTGCTGGGATTGAGGCTTCTTCCTCCTGTTGGAAGCAGGAGGGGGTTTTTCCTCGTGAAACACCCAGAGCAGTATTGTGTGGTGGGGTTGGTGCCTCTGCTGCCATTGTGGGAGTCTTGTACCCTCTGAATTCTTCCGTGGGGTTGTGGTTGTCTGGGTGCTTTTCTGAAGGTGAAATCTGTGAGTGCCAAAGGGAATTGTCACCTTTCCTTGGCTCTCAGATGGCTGAGGGGCTTGGAGCAGAGCAGTGTTGGGGCGCTCCTCTTCCAGTGGCTGCTTTTCCTCCCTCACGCTGTGCTCCAAGGAGCAGGGAAGGGCTGGCAGCCCTCATTTAGCCCGAAAGCTGGGACTCGTTTTGCAGGCAAGTTGTCCGGCTGGTGGAATGAGCAAAGCTCTGCGAGGAGCAGCTCTGGCTCTGCGGATCCCAGTTGAGGACCTCCTGTGGGGGTCTCTGCGGAGGGGGCCAAAGGGGGCAGGAAACCCCTGCCTTTGGAGGGGCAGTTTTGTCTGGGAGAGACGGGGGCTGTGCAGGAAGATGTGGGAGTGGGAAATAAAAGGTTGGTGTGGTTTGTGGAACATGATGGAGGTATGAACGGAGAGAATTTCTCTGTGGCTGTTTAAGGAGAAAAAAGAAATAATGTCGGAGACCAAGGCGGTGTTGGGTGCGAGGATGAGACAGAGTTACTCCTCCTGGCCAGAGAGACTGGGAGAGGCAGCTGGGTGGGGAGGAGAGTTAATGACCTGGAAGTGGGAGCGGGATTAGCAGCAGCAGGGAAGAAGAGGAGTTGCCGTGCAGCCCCAAGGGCAGCTCGCAGCCTGGCGGATGGGGTGTGCGGCTCCGGGAGAGGGGGGTGCTCCTTCTCACCGAGCCGCCGCCTTACGTCTGCTGCAGCCACCTCCGCGGGGCTCGGTGCTGCAGTACCTGGAGTCGATTATTCAGGGCCAGGCCTTCCGGCGTGCTGCTGTTACCTCGGAGGCAGGGAGCTCGGTTTTTAACAGGGAAGCCGGGTAGCGAGAGACAAAGGGAGCAGGTACTGACTTGAGGGATGGGAAGGGAAGAGTCATCGGAGGAGGAGGAGGAGCCGAGAGCAGATCCGGGCTGAGGAGCTTAGCGAGCGGGGGATGCTCCAGGGACCGGCGAGGCAGAAGGGCTGGCGGAGCGGCGGCGATGCGCCCAGCTGCAGTGGGAGTGCCTGCAGAGGTGAGGTCATGGATGGGCAGGAGAGCGGAGCGGAGCTGCCACTGAAACAGCCCCGAGCCTGAGGTTTGGGGCCCGGGGCTCAGCGGCGTGCACCGACAAGTTCCCCGCGAGGAGGAGGAGGAGGAGAGGCGGTGGGAACCAGCAGGGAGGAAATGCCAAGGAGCTGGGGGAGCTGAAACCCCGGGTGCGACTGGGGCCGGCCCATCCTCTTGGCTCCTCCGCAGAGGGGAAGGTGGGGCTGCTGCACCGCGCTTGGTGCCGCTGGCTTCGGCAGGCGGGCAGCAGGGCTTGCCGTGGGGGTGCCGGGAGCAGGCGGAGCCGTGCCCGTGGCAGGGAGCTGGTGGCCATGCCAGGGGATGGGTTGGCGAGGTCGTGAAGGGGAAAGCCTTCAGTCCTAGCAGCCTGCGGTGATCTCAAGGATGGAGGCTGCGTTAGGGAACTTGAAGCGAGCCTCCTCGCTCCTGATTCATGTGACGAAGGTAGGAGGTACTGAAGGGAGAGGGGACAGCGGGCCTGCCACCTCCTGAAAGCAAGAACTCAGTCCAACGCCAGAAAGCCCAGAGAGGATCAATCCCTCCTAACCCTCCTGAGCACTGCAGCACAGGCGCAGCCTACCCGACCTTCCCCACCAGCAGATTTGCTCTGGCAAACTCGGCTGTGTAATTTCCATGTCGGTGTGTCTGTTTCCTGAGCGCCCAGTGGTTAAATCCGAAGCCGCCTTTCGCTGCTTCTGCTGGCGGCTGTCGAGGACCGCGGGCGCTGGGGGCAAGGAGTCCTGCAGAGCCCCTGGTGAGGGGAGCGTGGCTGTAAGCTGGGAGCGTGTGGTGCGTGTACCGAGCTGGGAACATTTGCCTGGGGCGTTCCTGAGTGGGTGGGGAACGCACAGACATGTCCTGTCAGCCCCACGTCTTCTAGGGCAGCCCAGGTGCCCCGCTTCCCCCGGCGTTACCTGTCGGGCTGCTGACACATCTTTGGTTTCTCTCTGTATCATCTGCCCCCCGCGGTGGCTCGGCATTCACATCCTGCCCTCCTTCCCTGTGGAAGGAGAAGAGCGGCCCAGAGCAGAGGACTCGCCTCCCCTAAGCTGCCAGGGCAGCATCTGGGTGCCTCAGGCTGCCCTGCTACCCAGACGGTCGGGGTAAGGGATGTATTTCGCTCCTGGAAGGGCTCCAGCAAGGGTTTAGCTCAGTTTGGCTGCTGAGGGGAGACCCCTGGTCAGGATTTGCTGCCTCCAGTTTGTGGTCTGGGCCTGCTGGTTCTGGCAGGTGCAGCTGTGCTCATCACAAGGCTCGTCTCGCTCCCTCCTCTCTTCATCAGACCGTGCTGCTCCACGCGAGGAACTGGACCAAATCTCAACTGCAGGGAGTTCGAATCTTCTCGTCTTCCCCCCCACCTTGGTTTGGGGCTGAGTTTGAAGCAGAACCATTCAAGATCTCTTGCAAGCCCCGTGTGGGTGTGTTCGCTGCTTCTTGCGCAGCGCTGCTGTGCTGCACCTCTTTGGGAAGCGTCAGGGCTCGGCTTGGGTAAGGGCTGTTCCTGTCTTGGGTAAGCTGCAGCTAGGCTGCTCCTCGCAGGAAAATACTGGCTGAATCTTGTTTGGAGGAGAGCCCGGACAAGCTGCTGCTCTGCTGGAGCTTTCCCCCAGAATCCTACAGGGTGGCGTCCCGGGGAGGTGTGTGTTTGTACTGAAGGGACTGACGTGCAAGGGTTTCGCCCACCTCCCCCCTAATCCGTTGCACTATCCCCGTGGGGCCCTGAACTGATTCCCCCTGCAGCTCCTTGGCTTCGTGTGCCAGCTGGGAGGAGCTGGCTGAGCCAGGGGATGGGAGCCTTGCTGGGTGCTGTGTTGGGATGTCGCCCTTTTCCACGTGTTTTCCGTGAGTTAGGTCAGTGTGGTGGCATGGGATCACTTAGTAAGCCATTAGGGCCCAGGCGGGACCAGCAGAGCTTCAGCCAAACAGAGCTGAGCTGCGAAAACACTGCCTTGAGTTTCTGGTGACCCGCTGAAAAAAAGGAAATGCAAGAAAATAAGCAACTTGCTGTTAAACTTGCTGTTAAACAGCAAGTGCTGTTTAACAAGCACGAAGTGGAGAGAATGTCTGCTGGGGGAGAGCACAAGCAAAGAGTTTGTGTCAGTAAATTCTAGCAGCTTGTGGCAAGACGTGGCTTTGCTTTCCGTATCTCTAGCACCACGTGTACCAGGAGGCTCTGATGCCTTCGTGGAACCTCTCAGGGGTGAATAAAACTGATGCCCACTTTGCAGGTGTGCCGCAAGTGCAACCGACCGGTCTAGAGTCTTGTGGAAGCAGGTGAGATGTGCTGAAATGAGAGTCCAGCAGTGCAAAATGTGCCCCGTTTCTTCAGGCCAAAAAGACGCTGATTACACCTGACTCTTTGTGAGGCTTGAAGGTAAAAGCTCATGAATTCTCCTCTCTGTTCTCATCAGGCCCAGCAGCCGCAGCAGCAGCCGCAGCAGCAGCAGCAGCAGCAGCCGACTTCGAATAAGCGTCCCAGTAACAGTGCTCCCCCTCCGACCCAGCTGAACAAGATCAAGTACTCGGGGGGACCCCAGATTGTGAAGAAGGAGCGTCGGCACAGCTCTTCTCGCTTCAATCTGAGCAAAAACCGGGAACTGCAAAAGCTCCCAGCCCTCAAAGGTACAGGGTGGCCTGCCTGATGAGCTGTTCTTCCTCCAGGCAGAGCGCTGTGGTGTGAGGGCTCTTTCCAGAGGGCCCCTGGCAGCGTCCCGCTAGCCTCCTGCCCGCTGTGCTGCAGGGATGGCTCTGGGAAAGGTGCTTGGTGTGGCAGCAGGCTAGGAACTGCTGGGGAGCCTAAAAGAAAAGGAGGATGCTCGGTGTGAGCTTTGTTGCCTTCCCATTTGAGCTGATTGAAGCTCTGGTGCTCAAGTTAACTTGAGAATGCTTCAGGTCCTGCAGATTGTGCAGGAAGGGTGGCAAAGAGCAGAGTCCTTGGTGCAGGCTGCCCATGGTCCCTGCAGCCGTGTGCTCCTGGGAGAGGAGCAGTTCTCCTCCTCCTCCTCCTCCTCCTCCTCCTGTTTCCATTGCAAACTCTGGTAGCGCTATTGAACTTGTCTGCATTAGGGCAATTACACAGCATTAGCAGTTAGTCTCTGTAATGGGGCAATTAAAGATGCCTTAAGTGCAAGGAGAAAGCGTTTTCAGCAGTGGCTCAGCCAGGCCCGCTGCTGACATTGTTCACAGGGACAGGAGGAGCCTTTTCAGCAGGGGCAGTGCCTTGCAGCTCAGCACTCATTCTGCAAGCGAGCTGTATGTTCGCCTGGCTGGCCCTCAGAGCACAGTTTCAGTGGCAAAATACCATAAGGAGAATGCCATTAGTGCAGGGCCTCTGCCACCTTGGCCCCTCTCCTTTGGGCTGCTCCCTGGGAAGACGACGAGCCTGCCGCGTGCTCTGCCCAGCTCCCCCTGTCACTGTGGGGCTGCTGGCTCTGATGGGAGCCATCTCTGGACGAGCCAGGTAGGTGCTGTGCCCACCTCCAAGGACAGGCATCCTTGCTTTCTCTTCCAGATGCTCCTCCGCACGAACGCGAAGAGCTTTTCATCCAGAAGCTGCGGCAGTGCTGCGTGCTTTTCGACTTCATCTCCGACCCCCTCAGTGACTTGAAGTTCAAGGAGGTGAAGCGAGCGGGACTCAACGAGATGGTAGAATACATCACGCACAACCGTGACGTCGTCACCGAGGCCATCTATCCTGAGGCTGTTATCATGGTAGGGCGTGAGGCCAGCCTGTGCTTGTGTGTTAGAGGAGGGGACTGCTCGGAAATGTGCTTTTGGGAGGGAGACGGAGAGGGAGAAACATGGGTTTGCCAGAGAGCAGCATGACCCCAGTCTTACCCCTTCCTTTATTGAGCTGGAAGCTTTTGTCCCTGGCCCAGGCTGCACTCGTGGAGTTCACGTGCGATCTGTAACCCCGCAGCCTCTAGAAGGGGAGCTGTCTGTGGGCACAGCTATGGCAAATCACAGCGCTGAGGGGTTTGCTGCTGGGAGGACCGCCATGAAGCTCGGGGCTGGCATTCATACCCCTTTTTGCTCCCCTCAGTTTTCAGTGAACCTTTTCCGGACGCTCCCACCGTCATCCAATCCCACGGGCGCGGAGTTTGACCCCGAGGAAGATGAGCCTACGTTAGAGGCTGCCTGGCCGCACCTCCAGGTGAGGAGGAGCAGGATAGGGAGCTGATCAATTTATCTCTGGGGACTCAGGGGTCCGTGTCACCTTGCTGCCTGCCCCAGACTTGCTGTGTGCTGGGAGAGGGAAGGGCAAGGCCTGCCACGCGTGGGTCAGAGGCAATGCAGGGCTGTCCTGGAAGCGGACTGCTGGATCTGTGCAGCATTTACCTGCAGATGCCCATCGTCCCGTGTGGCACTGAGGTGGGCTGGAAGTGAACACTTTGCTGGGAGTAGAGGGGGTCGTGCCGTATTGCCTACGGAAGAAGCAAATCCCCGCGGTGTTAATTTCCCTCACAAAGGCTCAAGAGCCCTCATCCTCTGGGCTTCAGCAGAATTAGAGGTAGCGCCCTTGTCTCTTCTTGCCGTGCTCCCTGGGAGGCATGTGGAGGAAGAAGAGTGCCTGTTGCCAAAATAAATCCTGTGCCGGCACCTGCTAACACGTCACCTGTGTGCTGGATGTGATCTGGTTGCATTAACTGGGAGCAGATGTGACCAGAAAAGGACAGGGAACTGGAGGGGATGAAGAGGGAAGGGGACCAAGGATCTTTTCAGTAAGCTGCGTGTCCTGAGAAGTAGCCTTTAAGACAACATCCATGAAAAGAGATTTGAAGGCAAGAGTAGCCACGGTGTAACAGAGCTGAGAACTGGAAGTCAGGGAGTGAGCTCATGAGGATCTCCCCAGGCGCCTGCATGGAGACAGGCTGTCAAGGTGACAAAGGCAGAACAAGAGGCAGTCACGGCAGGATGAAGCAAAAAATAGCCGGGAAATAAGGAGCAGTTCCGCAGCACTGGTTAACGGCTTCTCACTGCTGCGGGTGGTGTAGGCTTGGGGGTGGTGGTGGGAATGGCATTGCTTGGCACCCTGTAGTAGGATGCAGCACCCTGGTTTGGCGTAGGGGTTCCTCAGAAGCATTTTCAGCAGGGTCAGCCCTCAGATAGTCTTGCCCATCTAGGACAGAACTAGAAGTTATTGTTTCAGTGCTGGCAGCCTTCTCAAAGCAAGCCGGCCTTTTTCCCCCAAGGGGGACACAACGTGGATCTCGCATGGTTTAGCAGGGTCAAGCCAACCTGGAGCCCGTCCCCATGAGTCAGAGGACAAGATGTGTTGTCCTCGGGTCATTTCATGTCTTCGCTTTTCTGTTCTTCCTTGGTGTGTCTCGAAAGCTTCCAAGGAAATCTAAGCTGTTGCCATCTCTTCTGGGGGTTTCTGTTCTCTGTACAGGCAGGGGCTGGAGGTAGGAAAAGGGTTTCCCAAGCATGGTGTCTTCATCTGAGCAGGTGGCTGTTGTCTTTGGCTGGAGCTAAGGTGATGAGATCTCGTGCAGACTTGGACAGTTAACGTGCCACTCTCCATCATACTGAGGGCAGCTGTGGGGAAACGTGTTCCTGTGTCTTCTGTGCCCCCGTTCAGGCCTCTCAGCTTTCCCCCAAATCCTGAAGGAGACAGAAAAGATTTAAAACATGAAGTAAACGCTGGTGAGGGGGGATTTCTAAGCGATCTCTCTTTCTCCTTCCCCAGCTGGTGTACGAGTTCTTCCTGAGGTTCCTGGAGTCACCCGACTTCCAGCCGAACATAGCAAAGAAATACATCGACCAGAAATTTGTACTGTCTGTAAGTAATCGTAGCCCCTGCCTCTGTGCAGCACCTCTGGGAAAGATGTGCAGCAGGCTTTGGCCCAGGGGTTACACAAATAGTCTGTGTCAGGAGGTGCCAGATGATGGGGGGTTTCTTTCTTTCAATGTCTTATATTGAAAGAGCAGCCCGAATTCTCTGAGCAGGGCAAGAAGGTGTGTGAGCTGTGGTCCCTGGAGCTCATCATTGTACAGGAGGAGCGGGGCAGTGGGGGCTTTGAAGGGAAGCCCAGGAACTCACAGCTTTGGAGAGTGTTTTGGCCACTGCCATGCTTTAGGAGATGAAAGGTGCTGCTGGTGCCAGCTGGTGGATAGGAGGCTGCGTGTTTCAGGGGAGCAGCTGCTGTGACAAGGGTGCTGAAGGCTCATCTGGAAGAGCCACTTGAGCTGAGCAGGAGCGCTGCCCAGCGTTGCATGTAGCGCTGTCCCACCAGGCAGTGTGCAGACACTGACTGACTTGGTGTCCCCACAGCTGCTGGATCTCTTTGACAGCGAAGACCCCAGAGAACGAGACTTCCTAAAGACAATTCTGCACAGGATCTATGGCAAGTTCCTGGGTCTGCGAGCGTACGTGAGGCGGCAGATCAACAATATATTTTACAGGTGAGATGGTTCTCAGTGCCGCTGGCTTGCTGAATGCGTGGTACAATCCAGTGAGATAAATCCTGGGCACTGGAATGGGAACCCATCTGTGATCCAGACTTTCATTAGCCAGGTGGCTCAGTTATGTCCCGCTGCTGAGGTGTGGATAGCATTCACCTCTGCCAAAGAGCCGTGACAGTTTGGTAGTTGTACCTTCAGCATACGTAGCAAATGCTGGGACTGGTGAGTGTTAGCTTCTTTGAGGTTGTGCTGATCTGGGATCTGTGAATAGAATACCTGCCTCAAACTCTTACACCTTGCCCTGCTGTCTTGGAGTTCTGCTTTTTGCTAGGAAAATCCTCATCTCTGTTGTTTGTCCTTCCTTTTGCTAATCAGACTGGGTCCAGCACTTGGCAACAACCTGTCATTTGTCTCTTCTGTTTAGGTTCATCTATGAAACAGAGCACCACAACGGGATTGCAGAGCTGCTGGAGATCCTGGGAAGGTAAGGGCATTTTTGGAAGTCCCAGAGGGCCCGTGGTGGGTGAACTATCCTAGCCCACTGTGCTGCGTGAGCTGGTAGTGCCTTCTTTCAGTTGTTCTTGCAGGAGTCACCTCTTTCAGAGGGTCTCAGTCTGGTGAAGCATACAGTGAAAGCCCTCTCCAGCCTTCTGATAAATGTGGCAGTAGCCTTCTCCTCCCCACATGAGTCTGCTCTTCTGTTGTGTTTGAGACCAGTTTCCAGCTGAGGAAACGTGCTCTTACCGAGCGGGGTGTGCAGGGTTGGGCCCCAGCGACTGCAATTCTGCTGGTTGGTGCTTTCTCAAGTTGCTAATGAGAGAGCTAGGGCATCTCAGGGATTCCTTTGAAGTGGGAGATAATGTATTTCCGCTGGGGGAAGACATTAAATAGAATATTTGTTTCTTCTCAGCATAATCAATGGGTTTGCTTTGCCGCTGAAGGAAGAGCACAAGATGTTCCTCATCAGGGTCTTGTTACCGCTGCACAAGGTGAAGTCTCTCAGTGTCTACCACCCACAGGTGAGAAGTGCTTCACGTTCCCAGGGCAGATTCTTGCAAAAGCGTTCATTCGGGCTTTCTTGTAGATGCTCAGCAGGCTGCATTGCTGTATTACACAAACTTCTTGGTGTAAGATATTCGGGGCTCTGCACTAACCTTTAATCGTGGTGGTTTGTCCCAGCCCTTTAGTGTCTGGGCCCGCGTGTGTATACGTGTGCTTTTTGCCCCTGGCTGGTAGGAGGATATCCTGTCATTACCTGCTGAGCGAATGCTCTGGCCTGCTCTGCCTTTCTGTGCTGCAAGTTTATGAAATATTGGTGCCCTGCTGAAACCAGGGAGGTAAAATTTCTGAGCTCCAGTCATCTGTGGTGTGTCATCTCTTAGTCATTGCTGAGATATGCGGAGAAATCAGTGTGCTGGGCTGCTAGGCTGGTACAGAGATTAATTTCTTGTCATTTATAAGTAATAAGGGAAGAGAAAAGCGGAGAAGATTGGGACTCAGGCTAGAAAGTGAAAAATGGATACTGAACAGTGCTGTCTATTTCCACAGCCTCATTTTTATGCGGGTAGGGCTTGCTGATAGTTGAGTTTGCTCCCTCCCCTGCGTGCGGCTGTGCTTGCGTTTGAATGTATTAGCTGCAGATGGCTCTAGGTGCCTCACGTTGTATCCTCTGCGCTGCACAAATATCCTGAGCTCAGGTCCTGTCTCTGTGAGCCCCCGATTGCCATCAGAAGAACTGGATTCCTTTGGAGCTGCAGCTGTCTGCTTTGTCACACGCGCTGTGGGGGGCCTAACGCGACTTCCAGCTGTGGGTGGCGGTGGCAGCATTTTAATCTCCAGCACATTTGGGGCTGCTCTAATCTCGCTGTGTTCTCTCCTGCAGTTGGCGTACTGTGTTGTACAGTTCTTGGAGAAAGACAGCAGCTTGACAGAGCCGGTGAGTAACCTTGCTTAACCTCTGCGTGTCAGTCAAGTCCCAGAAAGTTTCACAGCTTCCTTACAATTCAGCAAGAAGGAAAAAGGGCTGGAGAGGCTGAGAGGCATCGAGATTGTTTACTGTACTTGCCTGGCACCCTGTGGGCAGAAGGGGCAGTGCTGCTCATGTGCAAGCCTTTTGCATTCTGCCCTGAAAGCTTCAGGAAGGTGGTTTGGAGTTTGCTTTTGTGCTTCAGGTCTTGGTGCAGCAGAAAGAAAATTATGGAGTGTCTTTTCAGAACAGGGCTTTCAGCTTGTGACGGATTCTGCAGAGACAAAGCATGTTTCTGTCTTACATCTAATGGAACCAGCATGAGATCACGGGGCCTTGGAATAGCACAAGTTCACTCCAGACTGCCAGAGCTGGCCAAGGAACCATGAGGATGAGGTTAGGAACCTGGGACCCATAGATCTACGTAGGCAAGCCCCTGTTTCTTGATGAAAATATTCCTCCTGCTCTAGCATCCGTAGGCTAACTCCACAGTGCTAAGTCTCAGTGTAGAGACATATGCCTCCAGGATGGAGTGCTGTTGAAACATCCAGTTCTAAAATGTGTGAGCAGTGGAGCCCTCCAATATTCCAGTAACTGGCTACGCGGGCCTGCAGTGGTAGCCAGGCTATATGCTGGCTTGGCAGAGGGTGCAAGCAGGAGACAAATGTTTCTCCACCTCCTGGAGGCCAGGAAACGTCTTCTGCAGAGCTGAGCTTCACAACCTCAAAACAGCAGATGGCCAAAGAACGTGTGCTTGTGTCACTGGAGCAGGGAGCACCAGAACGTGTGAGCATTTTAATGAGTAGCACTAGTTGAGGTCGTTCTGTTCTTTGGCTGAAATGCGTGCGTTTGTGGTGAGCCTGATGGTACTGGGTGGAAGCTGGTCAGCTGTTGTCAGCTTTCTGGCTCTGCAGCTCTGACACCAGCAGTGCTGAAGCAGACCTCCTCGCTTTTCTCTTCAGTGTAGGACCTCCATTTCCTGTGTTCCCAAAAGCCTCCTCTGCAACAAATTGTGTAAGGTGGCTTCCTGATCATGCTGAGCACTTCCTGTGGCTGAAATCCAGCCCAGCAGCCTCCTGCCAAAGCTCTCGCTGTAGAGTGAGGGATAAAAGAGAAATAGAAAATCTGTCAATATTTCCAATCCATTCTGCAGCTTATACAGATAGTAGAGCTCCATAGCTCGTTGCTGCTTCTGGAGTTGGTGGTCCCTGGATTAGACACCCAGGTCTGCGTGGGTGTTTGTGGAAAGCAGTGGAACGACCCAATTTCACTACCTTCAGCGGTCCATTGCGTTGGATCCTGACCAGCCAGACCAAGGCCATATTATCACAGCCCTGTCGATGAAGCATCCTCCTTGCGAAGGTTTCGAACAGACTACTGGTATTACGGGGGCTATTGAAGCCTTGGAAAATTACAGGGGTTGTGCACCAGCAGGGCTCAGACTGCACCAGGAGCTGTTGCCACCAGTGCTGGAAGGAGGCCAGATCTTCCTAGGCCCACACTGGCTTGGAGTGTGCCTCCCAGAAGCTTGCTCAGCAAGGCTTGGCATGGCAGCTCCTGCATTACAGCAGCCTGACCGCCTGCCAGGTGAGCAAGACGTCAGATGTGCTCGGGAGGAGCGAAGGCAGACCCGACACACCTCGTACCACCTTAGCTGTAGGAGAAATTGTCTGAGTCACTGGAGCTAACTCCAGCCTGACTGGCAGACCTGAGTAATGAAGAACAGCGAGGATATCCAGCTGCTGGCTTCCTGAGCCTTGGCTTGGTGGAAACATAATGCTCAAATGTTGCTCTTGCTTTCCCCAATGAAATTCCTCTTAGATGCTCAGAATCGGATCTAAGGACATGGTTTGAAAGAGTAGCTGTTAGCAGCAGTTGTCTGAATCCAGTGGCTGTAGAGTTAGAGCACAGAGTCAGCGTTTCTGTAAACGCCACACCAATGTTTCCCCTGGAGCGAAGGTCTGCAGGATCTTGGACCCTGTCTTTGACAGTGCCTAGAAGCAGATGGGTAGGGAGGGAAGCAGAAATAATAAATAAATCAAGTGGAATATAGCTCTTCTCTTAGTATTTCCTTCCACAGTCCTGTAAGCAATAGTTTCCTCCCCCAGAAGTTAGATCTGCATTGTCAAATTTAATCATCATCATAAGGTTTAGCCTCCACGAACTTACCCGTTCCCTTCTGGAGCATGTTTGCTCCAGAAAGTTTGCTCCACAAAGCCTTCAACGAACGAGCTCTGTAATCCAGTTATCTGTGTGTGTGCTGGTACTTCCTGTTGCCTGGGCTGAACCTGACCATTGCATTATTTATTGGGTGCTTCTGAGTATTCCAGATCTGCAATGCATTGGATAATGATTCCTTAATCACCCTCTGTGCAGCATTTCTGACTCTACTCGTTGATCCTCCCGTGTTGCTCTGCCCCCTCTGGCAGCCCCAGCCCGCTCTGTCTCGAGCCTTTGTTGTTAAACTGTGCTTGGGGAAGGAGTTCTGAGCTCTGTGCTGGTAGCACGTAACTTTCTCACCCTGGGCACTGCTGCTGTCTTGCGTGCAACTTGGCAGAGTTTGTACTTTGCCTTCTTCCCTGGTAACCCACCCTGACTCTCTGACAAAGTCTTGTTACTTCTGTTACTTTTTCTGTTCTGCAGTTGTGGCCAGACCTTTAAAATCTCATTTTGCTGCCGATGTTAACTTCTAACGCTGTGTCCGTGCCCTCCCCGCTCAGGTGATCGTGGGCTTGCTGAAGTTCTGGCCGAAAACGCACAGTCCCAAGGAGGTGATGTTCTTAAACGAGCTGGAAGAGATCCTGGACGTGATCGAGCCGTCCGAGTTTGTGAAAGTCATGGAGCCCTTGTTCAGGCAGCTGGCCAAGTGCGTCTCCAGCCCACACTTCCAGGTGGGTCCCAGCTCGGGGAGCGGGTAGGGCGCTGCCTTGTAACCCACTTGGCACGCGCGGGTAACGCCGCAGCTCTTGAGCTCCGTGGATTAGTGGTGACGGAGGTGTCACCAGGGTGAGTACTGGGGTGCCACATGCTGGGAGGGGTGAGAATCCTTGCCCCAGCCTCAGAGCCAGCTCGTCCAAAGCGAAAACTAAGCTGCTTAGTGGCCCCCCTCCTGCTGCACCGTGTGTTATGGGGAGAGCCATCCCGTGTCACCCTGTCACAGCAGGACCAAGCTGAGCGCAGCACTGGGGTGAGGCCAACCAAAGAGAGGCTGTGGAATGAAAGTGGCTTCGGAGAAGGTACTTTGTGTAATTCTGGTGTAGCTGATGGCGTACTGGAAGTGTCAGAGTCTGCTTCTTCCTTGGTGCCACTGAAGGAAGCTACCCGCAGTACCAGGCTAAAGCAGTCTCTGTGGATGATAGTCTTAGGGCTGAAAATCTGCGGGGTGGTAGGAGCTGCAGGTAGCTCCTTGCAGCTGTTCTTCACCAAGTGTTTTCGTTTGCCACCGTGTGCAGAAGGCAGATGCACGGCTTGCTGATGAAACACGCGACTCACCCAGCTCTGGGTGGGGTGTTGAGTGGTGGCAGAGCCCTCTGAGTGGGTGCAACTGCTCGGTGAGGCAGGCTGGCTTCAGTCCCCTTCTTATACAGTGAGGTACAAAGGCAGGTGTTCAGTACAAAAATGAGCTCAGCCTAGGTTGTGTGTGTGTAGAAGACCACGGCTCCCTGAAAGGGATTGACTCTGGTCAGGGCTCGGGGAGCTTGGTGGAAGCCAGCTGGCTGTGGGTTACACGGGCGGTGGATGGGAACCAAAGGACCAGCAGGAGCTTTGTGCGTGGAAGTTGCAGCAGTAGGGAATGAGAGAGCTTGAAAGGAAAAGGGCAAAGGCTGGGGGAGAGGCATCCTGTACTGCAGAGCAGGCCTCTTCCACTGTCAGCTCTTTGCAAAGTAAGACTGAAAAACCTGGTCAAGGTGCAAACACCTCACAGTCCAGGGGAATAAACCTCAGAGGTGTTCCATGCAGTAAGACTGAGCAGGTTTGGTGTCTGTAGCTTGCCTGAGAACACAAATAGGAATTGACTTCATGGTAGGTCTGCATACCGTGGTGGGAGAGAGTTTTCTCCAAGTGGATTGTGTGTTAGTCTAGCAGACAAAGGCCTAATGAGATCTAATAGGTAGAAACCAAAGCTAGGCAAGTGACGTGAGATGAGTTTCACTTTCTTTACTCAGGTGAAATGACAGGTTAAGGGGATGTAGTGAGTTCTCTGTCAGCTGAAATACCAAACAGACTGGATGCCTCTCTTCCTAGCTGTTTGTCACCCTCAAGCTAGCATTAAATGCAGAAATTTATCCCCAGCGTGGGGACTGCATTGCTGAGATTTGTGGTTAAATATGAAGAACTCTGATCGAATCCATCGCAATATGGAAACGTGCTAGACTTGTTTGAATTGACAGAGCAAGGTGGCTGCCCCAAGATTTTCCATACTTTCACCCTTTTAGATCTGGGGATGAATGGTGGGCCTGGTGCCTGAAGCATGCTTGAAAGCCCAGAGAGACTGTGCTGTGGAGAAGGCCAGGGAGGAGTGGAAGAAGTGGAGCCTTGCAGAGTGCAGTCTGAGGAAATGAAAGAGGCTTGGAGTGAATCTGTGCTAGGACACGGAGAGGATGACATGGCTGTGCTCAAGTGTGGTGTAAAGGGTGACGGAGCCATCAGGATGATGTTAGACTAGCTTAGTCATGAGGTTTTTCCCCAGGAAGTGAGAAGTGTCTGGCAAAAGCTAAGGGTAATAGCTTTAGGCAGAGGGAATAAATGGCCATGTAGAAGGTGGCCGAGGTCAGCCCTGCTGCCTGTGCTGCGGGGAAGCGTTTGCTCCTCAGCTGAGCGGTGGCAAGCTCTGCTCTCAGCAGCGCACAGCTTCCACGTGCACCACAGGTGTGGCTGGAAGGAGCCTCTCCAAGGATGGGTTTCTCTCCCACTGCAGGTGGCAGAGCGAGCACTGTACTATTGGAACAACGAATATATCATGAGCCTGATCAGCGATAACGCAGCCAAAATTCTCCCGATCATGTTTCCAGCGCTCTACAAGAACTCCAAGAGTCACTGGAACAAGTAGGTCTTTCCGCATGCCCTGGCACTTGCTGTGCATGCAGGATTGCTTGACCTACTGGCGATCTTGGGGCATGCTGCTACAGTGCAACGATGCATGGCACTCGGTGACACCAGCTGCTGAGCCAGAGGGGGTGTTCCTGGTTTCAGCACGGGAACCTGTCGCAGCACACCACAGTGTCCCGTGGGGTCAGGCATCTTGCAGTGATTGGCCTTGCGGCTGTCGGGCCTGCCCAGGGATGGACACCTGCGTGTCACTAATGCTGCGGGTCTCTTGGAGGTGTGCTGGAGGTTTTCCAACCTATTTCTGGCTGCTTGCTAACTGGTGAGCCCCCGTGTGTATGCTCTCTGTGACCAGAGACGCTGGGTCCTGCAGTGCCTGACTGCGTTTGAGTACAGGAGGAGTGGAGAAAGCAGAACCAAGCAGGCACATGCCCCCTGTCAGATCGCCTCCCACGTCTGCTTTCTCGGTGCTGGTCTGTGTTGTGGTTCTCCCATCAACTTCCTGCTGGTCTTTCTTCCAACTGCTTCCTCAGCTGATTCCTTTTCCATTTAACCCAAGTTGCAGAGCTCACTTCCTTTTAATGAATTAGCTGGAAATACTCAGTCCGCAGCTGAGATCCTAAAATCTTCCAGCAAAAAAAGACAGTGAGATTAAAAAAAAAAAAAAAAAAAAGTCTTCTATTCCAGGGGGCAGAAAAAGCAAAATAATTAATTCTGGGGAGGCCGAGTGAGACCAGGAGTTAAGCATACACTGTGGTAGCAAATTCAGGGTTGTGATGCAGAACTTGTTTGCAAACAGCTCCCTGCTGGTCTGCTTTGACTGCTTCCTTCTCGTCATTACAGCAGGAAGCACAAACCTGAGCCACCAGCCACGGGTGCCCTAAAGACTCGGGTGAATGCGTTAGCTCTCCAAACGGAGCTGCCTTGCTCTCTGTTGCATCTGATGCCGTTCAGCGTAGCCGTGCAGACACAAACGTGCACAGACAGAGGCGTGCACATGTGCACCAGAAGGCAGGCACGTGCGTGTGCAGACAGGCGCTCGCACAGATACCTGTGCACATTTGCAGGCGTGTATGCAGACGTGCACACAGACACACTCGCACCCAGTGTTGTTGCCCCTCCTGATCAGAATTCAGAACAGGACTTCGTCTTCTGCTCTGAAGCCCTCTGCCAGTTGTTTCCTTCTTTCACCAGCCAGCATTCGGGATTCTGCTGTTTCTGCCTTTCCTTCTTGGCTCCTTCCCAGTGCTATGGCAGAGGAGGTCCTGAAGTTGTTTTCCTTGTACTTCTCCTTTTCTCTCTGTTTTAGCACCAGTCACATTGTCTCAGCACAGGCCGAGTACCTCAGATTCTCCTCCTCCTTCCCATAGCTCCTCTACTCCCAGCGCTTTGTCAGACAGCCTGCATAATAAGCCCAGGAGGGCTGTGGCTCTCCTCCTTATCCTACCTGTAGAGCTGGAGAGGCACAGGGCTCAGATCTACCGAGTCTCTCATCATTTCCCCTGCATCAGGTGTTTCAGAAATGGCTTCAATGCTTGTTTTTATTCCCTACGAGAGTCCTGGTCCCAAAGAGCTCAGGCACAGCGTAACCTGTACATAGGTTGCTGACATGAAGGCAGCTTTTCTTCTGGGGTACTTGTGCTTGTTTCCATCTCTCGAGGGATGCTGAACGGCTGTCTTTTGGGCAGCTCGGTGACAAAAACCCAGGAGTAAACACTGGGCAGCCCAAAAATGTCACATTGTGTATCATGAGGTGACTTGTGGGAGGCACTAGAGCTAGGTTAGGTAAAGCCCTCTTCAGAACAGTCCCGAGCAGGTCCTTAGTGTCCTTTTTCTCCAGTTTCTGATGCTAGAAATTAAGGAATTAATGGTTGTTTTGGCACTCACAAGGAGCACAGTCAGAGCAGGGCTATCCCAGAGGTCTTTTCTGTCTTTCTTCTCCGTCTCTTTCTCCACGCGATGGTCTCAGGTGCTGTGTTTGTGGAGAGGGTCTTCCCACACGAGGAGCTGGGGCTGTGTGCAAATCTTTTGTAACATTTCCGTAGCGTACAAGGAGTTGCTGCAACTGTTGGCTGGTGTCTGTGCTGCTGGGGCTAACGCAGGGCTGAGGACCTGGCGGGTACCACCATGACTTGTTCTCCTTTCCCGATTTCCTTGCAGGACAATCCATGGGCTGATCTACAATGCACTGAAGCTGTTCATGGAGATGAATCAGAAGCTTTTTGATGACTGCACGCAGCAATACAAAGCAGAGAAGCAGAAGTGAGTAAGAGGTTGTTGCCCAGCGACTTGAGCTCGTCCTGGAGTCGCTTTGGGTGCAGTACCAGGTGACAGATGCCAGTACTCAGGGGGGAAACGCAAAGGTGGTACAAATCATTTGGTCAAAAAGCAGAGGACTCCTCAGCAGTAACCATGTGTGGAGATGAGAAGAGTTAAATGTGTGATGAGATTAAAAAATTCTTTTCAGTTCTGCTGAAGCAGGTAGCTTGGAAAAGAGTGACAGAGTTTGCTGGCTCATGAGGAAATAAATTGCAATGTAGAGGCTACTCAGCTTTTCAGGGAAGCTTGGAAATATTTAGCAGTTTTTATGTGTGTTAGTGAATGCCGGTGGAATCCTGCTGCTTTGGGAAATCTTTTCTAAAGAACTTTGCTGCGGTGCAGAAGATGTTTTATGCCAACTGCAGGACACTTTCAATTTTTCAGCGATAAAGATGGAATAATACCTGGAACTTCAAGGAATAAATGGTGGGGATAAAATCTTAGCTCAGCAAGCGTCATGCAGTAGCTGAGTCGTGATGCAGTAAAGAGAGGGAAAGACAAACAAACAAAAAAACACTCTTCCTGCTTTCTTGTGTTGGTTTTGATGCTTTTAGGACTTACCTTGATGAGCTGAATCAGTTCAGGAAGCTAGAAGGAAACTTTTTCTTTCCTGGGTCAGTTTTCTGCTGCTATTTTATTTCAGTGAAATAAAATAGTGCTTTTCATTCCTGGTAAGCCAGGGCTGCCAAAGGGGAAGCAGTGAGGAGCTCTTAGACATGTGCAGCTGTTTAGTGTAGGGGCAATTAATGGCAAAGTTGAGATGTGAATTAAAGTTTGGGGGTGGGCAACCTGCATATGGAGAAATTAAGGTTTTGTTGCATCTAAATTGTCAGCAAACAAGATTCTTTGTTTTCCAGCTGTAGGGCATTTGTGAAGCCCATATCAAGGTCCAAACATACGTTTTAAGTCACAGTCACAGCGCTATTTACTACGAGGTCTGCTTGGTGTTTCCATCAGGAGCTTTTTCTACCCGTTCAAACTTGTATCAGTGCCCCACATTCAAGTGTGGCTGACATAGGATTGTTCTAGAGAGGACCAACAAACTACCTCAGAACTGTCCAAGAAATGGACAAATAGAGCTGTACTGGTTTCTGATCTTGTTATTTTTTTTTTCCCTCTGGTGCCCCTCTGACTACCAGTGCTTAGAAAATCTTTTGTTTTGTACATTTTACTGTCCTACATGACCAAATTTGGTAAAATGTTGATCGAAAGCTTGGGCAGAGGGGAATGTAAAAAGCTTTTTAGCAGCTGAATCTGAGACAGGTTTACTGGCAGCAAGCATGGTACAATTCCTCAGCTAAGTGGGATTTCCCTACCACGGGGACCCAGCTAAAGAGTCCTTTGTGTGCAAAAAGCAAGAAGGCTCAGCTGCGCTATTACCAGCACGTTATTACCAGCTTGTTTTGGTTTGAGCAGTGTGGAAAGGTCCCCTTCTGAAGGGATGCTAGAGGTAGGAGGGAGGAAAAGTTTTGGAAGGTCTGTGGGGACAGATCTCAGTGAGGAGTTGGGTAAGGAGCCTGGGAGTGGACAGGACATAGGGCAATGATGGGGGATAAAGAGCATGCACTTGAGAAGGTGGATTTAAAAAAAAAATGGGCTTACTAGAGCAATATTCCTAAGTTATTTGCTTAAGTCTATTGTAAAAATGTCATCTGTTTCCTTCGTATCTTTAAGACTTGCAAGAAACAAGCAAATCCATGAGCACTTAACACTTGGGCTACGTGTTCTGGACTGTAATGGAATAAATCATTGCTGGAATGAAGGGGTCTAGAACCAGCTTGGTTCTCTGGCAGGAGAAAATGTTATTTAGCGGTGTGTCCCCCTGTGGAAGGAGAGGGTTTTGTAGCTGAAGAGTCAGCCCTGGAGTTTGGAGTGTCACTCCTGCACTCCCTACCTGCCCTTCTGTCGGCAGGGGGCTGCAGCCCGTTCAGTGAACAGCGGGTCCCACCGTCACCCTCCTGGTGGAGGAGACACAGCTTCCACAGCTCCCTTCTGCTGTCTCACTGGCAGAGGTCACTGCAGGCCACGGCCTGCTGACGCGCAATCACGTGGTGTTGCAGCTAATTGCTGTTTGCTTTCCAAACGCAGAAACCTCAGTGAAGCAGTACTTTTTTTCCCTAATCAAAAACCTTTTGAGGTCGTGACGTTTGTTGTTTCAGGGGTAAAGCAGCGTTCCTCAGGCTGCCTGTGGGAAGCTGGCTGGAGCGCTGTAACGCGGGACGGATGGTTAACTGCATCACACCCGTGTGTTTTTCACAGGACCTCTGCCTTATTCAGTGAGGCCGGCGAGGCTGAAAAGCTGAGGTTTCTTTTGTGTAGACAGAAAAAAGGAGGAGACATAGGAAATGTTTCCCAAGGAGCCCCCTAGGGACCCTGTGCTGTGAACTAGAAGATAGCACGTGACAAAGGCTGAGCATGTGAACAAAGCCAGTGGATGTGAACCGGTGAAAAGGAAAGATCTTGCAGGCACACAATTAGGCTGCAGCCAGCTGATAAGAGGTCTGTTCAGAAAAGGCTTAGTCATGTTCTTAATTAGTTGCTGCGCTTATGAGCGACGTGCCAACGCAGGCCTGTCACCACTGCACCCCTTGCTGTGCTGCTGCAGCCACTGGGGCAAGGCAGGGCAGGGAGAGACGGCCCATTTCCCCAGGGCATATGGAGAGGCTGCTCAGTGCAGGTGATCTGACTGTGCCTGCTGTGCCTTAATAATCTCCCCGGACACTTGGAGGCTGCTGGAATTATCAGAACCCTTTGGAAAACAGCGGGGAGGTTTGGGCAGATAGATAGTGTCTTGTCCTGAATGCGCTGACCACCTGGGTGGGGACTGCTGGGCCTTAACTCATCTGTGAGGGGGAATTATCTCTGCCCATCTGTCAGGGATGCAAGGGCTTTGGATGCTGACTTTCAGAAAATGTGCTGTCGGCATGCCCAGGGGCCTCCCTGGTGCCTCATGTCTCTCTGTTAGCAGCTACGTTACCTCCTGCGTTGGCCACAGCAGCAAGAAAGAGAAGGCACCAGTGCACCTCTTCTTTTCCAAATGAGGCACACGTCACTTAAAAAGCAAGGCTGGGGGTTCTTCTCCCATAAATGCAGCGCTGGCCTGTGAGGTATTGCTGCTTTGAGAGGTGGGATTCTCCAGAGACTTGTGGCAATGAGTGACACTGAGGTACACTGCAATGAAAAGTGTCCCAGTGCAGGAGGTAAAGCCAGTCTGAGTGATGAAACAGGGAGCAGCTTCCCCTGCAGAGGGGTGTTGGGCAGCCATAATACAGTTAAGCTACTCAGTGTGGCATCAAAATAAAGATGAAACTGTTGCATTCTTTGGAAATAATTGTTTTGCTGAAAAGGGATCACTGGTGTAAAGCTTTTAGACTTTTTTTATTTATTTATTTTTAGCTTTTTAGTGCAAAAGCTTTTAGACTTTTGCACTTAGTCTGGGTATTCTCTTTGTAAGCTGAACTCTTACAGTGTCAGCTGAGCACCTTACAGATTAGCAGTGGCTCACTGCTGGATCTCAGAGGATGAGGAATGGAGCTCTTCTGCAATGCTGTTCAGCCCTGCTTTGGTGATCTGAAAGGACAGATCCTGTGCTGGAGGGGCACGGAGCTGGGTGACTGGGCACTTATGCCCTTAGTGTCCTGTGTAGCAGACCAGTACTGTGATGTAGTCCAGCCAGGTAAAAGGAGTTTCATTACAGCCTTACAGCACAGGAGGAGACACGGTCTGGGCAAGGTAGATGTTGCCTTGAGGAGCAATGACCCCTGTAGAATCAGGGAACCATAGGATCACAAAGTGTCTGCGGTTGGAGGGGACCTCTGGAGGCCATCTGGTCCAACCCCTTGCCTGAGCAGGGACACCCAGAGCTACTTGCCCAAAATCATACCCAGATGGCTCCTGAGTATCTGCAGTGAGGAAGACTCCACAACCTCTTTGGGGAACCTGTGCCAGTGCTGGGTCACCCTCACAATGAAGAAGCATTTCCTGATGTTCACGTTGCACCTCCCATGTTCCTGTTTGTGCCCCCTGCCTCTTGTCCTGGCACTGGGCACCGCTGCAAAGAGCCTGGCTCTGCCCTCTCTGCACCTTCCCATCAGGTATTTGATCACCACCCGCTGGGCCCAGCCATTTGGACATTTATTTTTTTTTTCCCCCACCTCCCTGTCTGTCCATCCAGCCCATACATCAACAGCTCATCTCCGAGGATCTTGTGGGGGAGTGTCAAAGGCTTTGCTGCAGCCCAGGTAGACAATCCACTTGTCTACCAGGCCAGTCACTTCATTGCAGAGGCTTGCCAAGTTGGCCAAGCACGACGTCCCCTCAGTGAGTTCATGCTGACTGCTCTTGATGATTTTCTTCTCCGTGTCCTTCACGTGCTTGGAAATGGTTTCCAGAGCAAGCTGCTCCACCGCCTTCCCAGGGCGATGAGGTGAGGCTGACTTGTCTTCAAGCAGTTCATCAAGCTGCCACGATTGATCAAGGATTATCAAAGGTGGCCTCACATCTGCCAGCTCCCTCAGTGCATCCCATCAGGGTCCGTGGGCTGATGTACATCCAGTTTGCTCGGTGCTCCCTGACCTGATCCTCTTCCACCAAGGATACATCCTCCTCGCTGCAGCCTTCCTCCTGGCCTCTGGGACCTGGGGTTCCTGAGGGCCGCTCTTGCTGTGATTCTGTGATCCTTCTGCTCTCTACATTTCTTTCTTTGTGTTTGTATCTGACCAGGAGCTCCTTGTTCGTTCTTGCAGGCCTCATGGCATTTCTGCCTGGCTTCCTCTTTGTTGGGATGGGCTGCCTCTGCATGTGGAGGCAATCCTTGAATATTAACCAGCCTTCTTGGGCTGCTCTTCCTTCCAGGGAATCTCATGGGCCTCTTCCAAGCAGACCTTTGAAGAGGCCAGTCTGCTCTCCTGAAGTCCAGGGCTGGGAGCTTGCTTTTCACCATCTCACGGTCACTGCAGCCAAGGCTGCCTTTGACCTTCACATTCCCAACAAGCCCTTCTTCGCTGGTGAGCAGGAGGTCCAGCAGGGAACCCCTCCTGGTGGGCTCCTCTGCCACTTGGAGGAGCAAATTACTGTCAGTGTCACTCCAGGAACCTCCTGGATTGCTGTGCTGTCCCTCCAGCAAACATCCAGGTGGTTGAAGTTCCCCACGAAGACCAGGACCAGGCAAACATGAGACTGCTCTTAGCTGTCTGTAGAGGGCCTCATCCACTTACTCTTGCCGGTGAGGCAGCCTGTAGCAGACTCACTACAATGTCACCTTTATGTCTTCTCTCCTTAAGGCAAACCCACAATCTCTCACTTGGGTTTTCATCTCTCGCCGCACAGAGCTCTGTGCACTTCTGCTCTCTCACACAAAGGGCAAATCCCACTCCTCGTCTTCCCAGCCTGTCCTTCCTGACCAGTCTCTGTCCTTCCACTGCAACGCTGCAGTCATGGGAGCCATCCCCTTACATCTCCATGGTCCCCAGATGATAATAGTGTGAGTGCCTAGCAGACAGACACCTTGGTCTACGTTTCCAGGGGCAAGATCAGAGAAATACGAATATTTCTGTTTACCGCACGTTAAAAAGGGTGCTGGAGAAACTGGGGAGGAGACAGCAGAAGAGAACTTGGGAGAGATGAGTGTTAACTCCTGGCCACAGCTCCCTGCAGAGACCTCCAGAGCTCTGTCAGAAAACAAGGTGTGAGTTTTGTTTTTGCTTTTTGACCCCCATGTTCTCTGATGGGAGTACCTGCTGCGTGAATGTTTGGCAGCTTTATTCTCATTTTTACCCTCCTTCCTTGGATATATTTCACGAGTTTGAGGCAATTACCCAATATAAGAACTTCCTTGGCGTGGACAGGCAGGGTGCTAGACAGACCAGTAGCTGAGATGAAAGCCGGAGAAGTTAAAGTCAGAAGTATAGCAGAGATTTGAGTGCAGATGTTTAAAATGTAGAAGAGAATAACAGGGAGCAGTGGATGCTCACCTCTGTTTCTGGGGGAAAGTTCACTGCCCTGGGATTTAGAGGCGGCCAAGTTGAATGCTCGCTTGAGGTCTGTGCCAAAATCTGTGCCAAGCTGAAGAGCCGTGCCCTGGCCTGTGGGCAGTCATCTCTGGTGTGGCACGTTAAGGCCAGAGAGAAAAGGGAAATGTGGGCAGCTGAGCCCCCGATCTGTTGGAGATGACAATTTTCCCCTGTGCATCTGGGGCAGATGCAATCTCTCACCTGTGCTCTTCTGCTCTCCCTGTTTTTTTCTTCCCGTTGGTGAAAGCTGGGCTGTCCCCAGGAGTTCACACCTCTGCTCTCTCTCTCTGCAGGGGAAGGTTCAGGATGAAGGAACGAGAAGAAATGTGGCAGAAAATAGAGGAGCTGGCCCGGCTGAACCCCCAGGTGGGTAGCAGCAGGACCTTAGGACAAACGAGACAAGAATATGCTGGTGGGGTCTCGGCCTGCTCATGAGAGCAGCTCTAGCACCTGATCTCAGACCCGTGCACAGAGCTGCAGCAGGGCTGCTGGGGGAAGAGCCCCGCGCCGTTAGGATGCTGGGGGGAGCAGGTTTGGTGCCGGCTGGTGCCCTCACTCCCCAGCTGTCTGTCTCGTCTGCAGTATCCGATGTATTACGCGCCTCCTCCATTGCCTCCGGTCTGCTGTATGGAGACGGAGACCCCAACTGCGGAGGACATACAGCTGCTGAAGAAAACGGTGGAGACGGAGGCTGTGCAGGTGCGTAGGTGACGGGGGACCTTCCCCACTCCCTCCCGGAGTGCTCGGGACATCACCGCAGTCAGTCCAGGGCCCAGCAGCCAGAACTGGCTCCTTTAAGCGTTTGGAGGGTAAATTCCCCCTGCTCTAATCTGTGCCCGTTAGAGATCAGCCTGTAGTTTGGAGCTTACCTAACCTCCTCGCTTTGGAAGAAATGGAAGCGGGGCTTCTCTGTGCCCTTTTGGGCTGTGCCTGGCTCTCAGCCTGCTCTGCAGCATACCACGGTGTCTCCGAGAGCAGTCAGAGGAGGGGGAGGCTCGGGGTGCACGGG
Source organism: Aythya fuligula (assembly GCF_009819795.1). Classification (NCBI taxonomy): domain Eukaryota; kingdom Metazoa; phylum Chordata; class Aves; order Anseriformes; family Anatidae; genus Aythya; species Aythya fuligula. The sequence continues at coordinate 12,572,121 of NC_045561.1, read as the reverse complement.
GACAAAGGGGTTTGTTGCAGCTGTCTGACTCCTTTGGTTTGTCTGTAGATGCTGAAAGACATTAAGAAGGAGAAGGTTTTGCTGCGCCGGAAATCTGAGCTTCCTCAGGACGTCTACACTATAAAAGCCCTGGAGGCCCACAAGAGAGCAGAAGAGTTTCTCACCTCAAGCCAGGAGGCTCTCTGACGGGCTCAGGAGCTGGCCCGGGAAGCTCTGCCCCCATCCCTTTCCCCCAGGGGTCACCGAAATGCACTTGGTTCTCATGTATAAATAAGGAATGAACATGGTGAGCTGTGCCTGTCCTCCACTCCATCCACATCCCTCCAGGCTCGAGCTGGTTTTACGTTGTAACTTGTACCTCGCCACTGCCACCTCCTCCTGCTTCTGCGCCTCTGCTGTGTGTGCGTGAAGGGAGCCTGCCTGTCCCAGCAGCCCAGGCAGGCCTCGCTTCGCTTCCACGCTGCCCCGTTCTTATTCCACCCCTTAGCCAGAGGCTGAAGGGAGCTGTACTGGGCTCTGCAGTCAGCAGGGAGAGCCCAAGCTGAGCTCGGGGAGAGCGTCAGGCAGAGTTTGTGGGGGCTCTGCGCCCTCCCCGCCCTGCCTCGGGGCGCAGCTCTGTTTTCGGAGGGCCTCGTGCAGCAGGAGGCGTTTGCTTCCACCTTTCTGTTGCTTCCAGCCCCCTGTTCTGTTCCCTTGTCGGTGGAGTGGGGGTTCAGTGCTTCGCCACCCCCAGGAGAGCTGGGTGCCAGCACTACGTACTATTGCTTCCCTCCCTTTAGAGCATCCTTAGAAGCTCTCTTGTGGGAAAGTGAATTCCTTCAGCTCTTTGTATTGGTCCTTGCTAAGTCGTCTCCATCCCAGCGTCTTGGGTAATCGTGGGCCCAGAATTAACTTCTGGCTTCGTAGCAGGCGTCAGCCACTGCCTTCTGCTTCCTTCCCCTACCTGCTCAATTAAAATACTCCCGCAGCTCTCCCTTTGTTGCTCTGTCCCACCCTTAGCTCTGCAGTGGCTGGGGTTCCTAGGAGGCTTGTGCTGCTAAAGTCGTTCCTGCCGATTCGTGGACGCGCTGGATCCACGTGACGGGGCCAAGGCCGAGTTGTGAGCGTTCAGTTGTCTCCTCGCGATCGGCGGCTCGCCGCTGCCGCCGAACTGCTTCTGTAGGTGCTCTGAGCAAAGTTAGCCTCGCCCTGGTGCTTCGGCACCTGCCGTGGCCTGAGGCCCTTGTTAGTTCCGTGCTGATTTAGCGTTTAGGGCGCACTCGATAGCCCAGGGGCCCTCGGGTGCTGCTGTGATCTGGCTCTCGGAGCTTCTTCCCCTGCCTTTTGCGCTGCAGATTCAGTCCCAGGCCGAGGCGCCCCCTCAGAGAGGCTGGTTGTGATGGATAAGGGAGCTCTGCTTCTTGCTGCTTCGCTTCTTGGGGTCGGTGCCGGCGTCACGCAGCTCTGCAGCATCGCGGGGCGTTGCAGGAGGTCCTGGTGCATCTGCTCCTCATCCCCACCAGCACACGGCCTCCCGGCTCAGAGGTTCACCCCCTCTAATCCCACTGCTGGTGCTCAGCACCTTTCCTTCCCTCCAGCCTGTGCTAAGCTGTTTTTCCCCCCCGTGTCACCCCCGTGCCCTGTTGAGCTCTCTTTTCGGCGTGCCACCACCTCGTAGGAGCAGCTGGCGAGCGTGAGCGTGCCGGAGATCACCCCCAAACGCGGGACCCCGCCTCCCCTCTGCTTCGTGCCATGGGCCAGTGCATCAGGAGACTTCCAACACACCTCAGGGAGGTTATTGCTTATTTGCAACATTAGCCCGAGCTCATGGTCAGCTGCCAATCGATTACCTCACGCGCGCCTGGCGCAGCATGCAGACGTGCGCTGGGCAATGCCGGCTGAAGGCTTGCAGGAGAGGCAGGTGCACGGACGAGGACTGCCAAGCGCCCCAACCCGCAGCAGGGTTCGGGCAGGGGAGGATGTTTCTCCCCCTCGCAGCCTGGGCTTTCCACCTCGTCCGCTTAGCATCGCGTTAGAAGCTGCCACCTCATTTCTAGAGCACTCCAGCATGCGCGTGCCCTCACTGGCACCCGCTCAGTGCTGGGAAGTGGCCGCATTTCCCTGCTCCGGGCCGTGCTGCCTGCAGAAAGCTGAGATTTGTGGTACGTGGAGCCCGTTCTGCCCTGCGCACGGCCGGAGGAGCGCTGCCGAGAGCGAGCCACGTGCAGGGCAGGACCGCGCCACACCATGGCTGCGTGCTGCACGGCTTGGGCGTCCTCGTGGCTTCGTGCGTCTTGTTTTGGGTCAGGGACCTCAACGCTTCCTCCCTTACCCTCGCCATTAGCTGGCTGCCCACCCATTCCGCTGTCCTGGACGTTGAAGAAGGGGACCACGTGAGGCAGGGGGGAGCGCGCTGCTGCTCCCCGCCACGCGTACCGCTCGCACGCAGCCCCGCGGCTGCCCCGCTACAGCTGCCCCTCGCTCCACACTCGGTTTCTAGCGTTAGCGCCCATTTCTGCCCCCGCCTTCGCCCCACATCAGCCAAATGGACAGAACTGGAGCTGCCTCTTCCACTTCGCACGGCTCCCTCCGCCCGAGGGAACGAGCAAAAACTTAACTACTGCATTCACCCCCTGGACACGAGTATTAAGCTGCTTACAGTTCATATGTACATATGGTGTACTTTATTTTCAGTAGAGCATTACATAGTATGAAAGTGTTGGATTTTGTACAGATGTCCCTGTATGTACAGTACTAAATAAAACTGATCTCTTGGAAAGACACACTGGGCTCGACCTCTCATACGCCGACGTGCAGCCGCCTGCCCTCGGAGGAGGCACCCCGGCGGGGAGAGGGGCTTCCCCAGCGTGGGGATGAGGTGTTTGTCCCAAACCACGCTGGGTGAAGCCCCTCAAAACCCCTCCCTCTGCGTATACACGGGGTGAGGAACGCGGGCTGCCTCCTCCAGGGCAGAGCAAGCCAACACAAGGACATCACAGCGACATGGGGCAGCCAGAACCGGGGACGAGGTGAGGAAGGGAAACTGGACGACATCAATGGGGGAAACTGGAACAGAGACAGCGGCGAGCCCCGGCCCCAAATGGGGTGAGCGGGGGGCGGGCGGGGGTGTGGGCATCACTTCCACTCGGGCCTGGGGCCGCTCAGGCTCTGCCTGGCCTGCAGCGTGCGCCGCACCACGTCCTTCCACTGCTCCTCCGAGATCTCGCTGGCCCAGGGCGGGATGCCCAGGGTGGGCAGCTTCACGCCGGCCATCGTCCGCTTCACCAGCTCCACGTGCTCTGCGGGCGGTGACACGGGGACAGCGGTGATGTGGGGACAGTGACATGGGGGTGGAGGTGACACGGGGATGGCGGTGACATGGGGGTGATGGTGGTGACATGGGGATGGTGACATGGGGACGGTGGTGACATGGGGATGGCGGTGACATGGGGATGGTGACACGGGGATGGCGGTGGCAGGGGGTGGTGTCGCGGGGCAGGTGGCCTTACCTGGGTCCATGGGGATGGAGCTGCGGCTGCTCTGAGCTGCGGCGCCTTCCTCCTCCTCCTCCTCCTCGCTGTCCGCGGGCGGCTCGGGCAGGTGCAGCCCCAGCATCTGCGGCACAAACGGAGCCGGGGGGGGGGGCTCGGCCCCGATCCGCCCCCCGCGCCCCCCCAGCCCCCCGGCCCGGCTCCCCCCGCTACCTGCAGCCGCTCCTGCAGCCCGGGGCCCGCCGCCTCGCCGGGGCCCTGCTCGGGCTCCTGGCTCAGCGGCTGGTACAGGTACCCGCCGCCTTCCTCCCCGCCCTCCTCCTCCTCTTCCTCCTCCTCCTCCTCTTCCTCCTCGTCGCCGCTCCACCCCGCAGCCCCCTCGGGGGCCTCCGGCGGCCCCGGCTCTCCGGGACAGACCCGTTCCGGCCCCATGCTCGCCGCCACCGCCATGCACCGGGCGCGGCCCCGCCGCCCCCTCTTCTTCTTCCTCCTCCTCCTCCTCCTCCTCCTCCCCCTCCCCTCCCGGCCGCGGGGCACGCTGGGAGTTGTAGTCCCGCGGGGCGCTCCGCGTGCCCGGCGGCCGCCGGCGGGGGGGGGCAGCCGCGGACTACAAGTCCCAGGGTGGCGATGGGGGGGGGGGGGGAACCGGGAGCGGGGCCGCCCGGAGCCGCTCGGATCCGCCGCCAGGTACCGGGCTGGGGGCGGGGGGCACCGGGGGGACCGGGGGGGGAGCGGGGGACACGGCTGCAGCCCGGGGATGGAGCGGAGGGGGCGGCGAGGTGGGAACTGGGGGGGCAGCAACCGGCCGCTGCGCTCCGCCGGGCGTTTGGGCCTCCCCCGAAACGCCAGCGGCTGCCCGGGGCCCGGCACTGGGAGGGGGGGCACTGGGAGGGGGGGCACTGGGACTGGGGGCACTGGGACTGGGGTGGCACTGGGAGGGGGGTGACACTGGGAGGGGGTGACACTGGGACTGGTGGCACTGGGATCGAGGTGGCACTGGGACTGGGTGATACTGGGAAGGGGGTGGCACTGGGACTGGGTGATACTGGGAGGGGGGTGACACTGGGAGAGTGGTGGCACCGGGACAGGGTGGCACTGGGACTGGTGGTACTGGGAGGGGGGTGATACTGGGACTGGTGGCACTGGGACTGGATGGCACTGGGATGGGGTGATACTGGGACTGGGTGGCACTGTGAGGAGGTGATACTGGGATGGGGTGGCACTGGGACTGGGGTGGCACTGGGACTGGGTGGCACTGGGAGAAGGAGGCTCCCACCCCACCAAGAGCAGCCCCCGTGGTGAGCCCCGTCCCCAGCAGCAGCTCTGTGCCCCCCGCGAGCCCCCGGTGCCGAAATACCGCTGGGAGCTGCTGAATGTGCAAGCTTGCAGTCCCGCCCTGCCCTCGCTGAAAGAGGCAGAGCAGGGGCTAAATGTCAGGCACGAGGGAGGCGAGCGGGCTGCTGGCCTGCCCGCTGCCACGGTAAGTTGGGCGGACCTGAAATAGAACAGGCTGCCTGGCCCGCCGCGAGCTGCCGGGGCTATTTTGGGCGTTACTCAGCCCCGTGGCGCTCGTCTTTTTGGGAGACGGGAGCTGCTCGGCGGCACGGCTGTAGGGAGCGGTAGGTGCCCGGCGTGGGGTGGTGCTGCGGCTCTGGGGGGGCCGTGGAGAGCCCGGCGTTCCTCCTCCGTGCGCTGGGGGTCACCTGCAGCAAGGCTGGTCCCAGTGGCTTTCGGAAACGGCTCTGGGTTTCTTGGTGTGTAGAGGAACGAGGCAGCCCGGTGACCTCTTTGCATAGGGGAGGGGATCTGAGGATGTGTATTTTTGTCCCGAGGCTGTGGGTTAGCTACGGTACCCGAAGGTGGCTCGCAGCTTTCTGTCTCCAGCGAAACGTTTCCATAGCTCGTTGCAAGGCTTGGAAACAGCGAGACTGAAGCACGCAAAGCATCTGCCAAATCTGAGTCTGAAAGCCCAGGGTGTTGGCTTTGTGGGGTTTGTCCCTCTCGGCTCAAATCGCCACGACAGTTTGGGGAGGGATAGCAGCAAAAAATTGATTGAATTGTTCTGTGGTGGCCCCGGCTGGCCGTGTGCTGGGCTAGCTGCCTGGCCGGGGCTTGCTGTGCACCTTCCTACAGCAGCACAGCCGGGGATTTGGGAGCGGTCCGTGTAGGAGCTGCCTTCGAAGAACACCCAGAGCCGCCTTGCACGGGACAACAACCACAACAACCGGGCTGAGGCGCCCCGGGGGGAGGCACGGCGCTCCCTCTGCCGGGTGCCAGCGCCGAGGAGGCGCTCGGCGGAGCCGTGTCCTCGGGAGGCATTGCCGGACTCGCGAGGCTGTGGGGAGCTCCAGGCGCTGCTGCGGGACCGCAGCAGGTTGTTCGGGGACGCTGCTGGTTGTAGGCTCCCAGAGCTCTGCCTGCTTCGTTTCCAGCCCCCGTCAGGTACCTGGGAGGAAGGGCTTTGCGGCAGCAGGTGAGGCGTAGCCTGCTGTTTAGAAACGTTCCTGTTCCTGTTTTGGGTTTCAACCCAAATTTCTCTGCCTCCTGTGCTTGGCTGTAACTCTGGACGGGTTCTGTCGGGGCAGGGGAGCGGGGCCTTCTGAAGGCTGTGTGCTGAGCGTGAAACCTGAACAGCTGCTGGCTTTTTGGGGGCGCGGTGGGGAGCTGAGGCATCCAGTGGAAGAGCCTGGTGGCTTCAACAGGAGCCCTCCGGCAGCAGAGCCCCCGTGTGCCCGTCGTGGTGGGCACCCTGCTGCCTTGCTGGCACCCCCCTGGCTATGCCTGGGGGTCAGGGGTGGCTGGGGCTCGCTGAGAGGGCGCGTGGTGAGTTAACAGCTTGGGTGCAGCTTCCTTGGGTTTGCTCAGTCCAGAAGAATCTCCTCCCTCGCCCTACAGGAAACCTGTGCTTATTTTGGGGGCGTTGGTCGGCCTCCCTGCAGGTCCGGTGTGGGGCTCTGGGGCACGGGTCCAGCCGGGTCAGAGCTTCAGGCAGGTTCTGGTGTGAGAGCAGAGGGGCTGCGAGGGCTGCTTTGAGGAGCTGCAGCCCCAGAGGGAGCAGGTTAGGGTTAGGGGGAAGGCACCCGCACTTAGCTCGCTGTCTGCGAGGATCCCTCGCGGCCCCCTGCCTCCCCCCAGCCCTTGGCATCGCTTCTGTGGCTGCAGAGGTTGAGGGTGTGAGGCCACGAAGGAGCATCCAGGGCAAAGGGGATGTTTGTGAGGCCCGGCCGCGGATTTCGGAGCCGTCCCGCCCGCCACCACCCCTGGGCGCGTGTCAGCTGCCGTCGGGGATGATCTCTGGAAAAACTTTTTGGCTAAGCCGGGCCTTGAGCAATCGTCATGGTAGGAAGCGGCGCCGCGACGCCCGCCGCAGCCTCCACGTTGCAGCATCCCGTGGTGTGTAGCCGGGGCCTTAAGAGCAGATTAACGTCTCAGGATGCATCCCCTTCGTTTCCTGCCTTCCCGTGACTAATCCGGGTGGTGACACCGCGCAGGCAGGGCGGCCGGCTCACGGCGGTGACACGGCAAGCGGCAGCTCTGCGCCCACAGGACCCGAGAGGTGACAAGGTGACGCGTGTCCTCCCCTCCTTCCTCCTCCCTGGGCCTCCTGAAGAGCGCTGGCAGCGCTGACACGGCCGCTCGAGTCCCCTTGAGCTACTTCAGGAGCCTCCTACGGAGCCACTCAGCCCAGGGGTGGCTTCGAGGAGAGCAGCCGCTGGTTGGGTTCGGTGGCAGCTCCCGGCTGGGGAGGATAAATAAAACGGGTAGGGGAAGCCTCCGGGAGAGCCTAAAAGGTGACTTTGGTGGTCTCCATGGAAACTCTCCCTTCTGCAGCTTGTGGAGGGCTCGTGCCAGAGCTGCTGCCTGGCTTGAAGGAGGAAAAAAATAGCAATGAGAAGGTGGGCGCTGCAGGGAGAAGCGGCTCCGCGGGAGGGACGCCTCAGCGCAGGTCTGCGGGGAGCTCTCTGCTCAGACTTGGCCTCTGTGCCCTCGCCACAACTTTATCTCCGTCCCTGAGGAGCTGGAGATAAGGCAGGAGCGTGCTGCTGGGCCGTAGGGGTGCCCGGGCGGGGAGCTGCGGCCCTGCTCGTCTGCGGGGCTGCCTGGCTGCGCTCCACATGGCGCACCAGCTGCTCCTCAGCTCCTCGTGGAGGAGAGCTCTCCCTGCGAAAAGTTAGTGCTTTCCAAAAAAAGGGGCTGAGAAAACGTGTAGGAATTTTAGTCATCCTTCCGAGGCGTCCGCGCGCTGCTTGGCGTTCGGCGAATGCTGAAATTGGGCGTGGGGGGAGCGCGCCGAGGAGCGAGCAGCTAGGAAGGGAATTATTCTTTGGGCTGCCTGCAACGCTGACTTCTTCTCTAATGGCTGTTTTTCAGCTGGGGGAAAGCTGCTGACAGGTCACAGATCTCCTTCTTCAGAAGTGCCTGGGCAGGACCGCGCTGCAGATCCTTGGATCCGAAGGGGAACCTCCGCGGAGCTCGGCGACGGTGACTTCTGCACGAGCTGATCCCAGCCATCTGTCTGAAGCGTGAGTTAACACGGTGCACAGCGTGCCTGCGTTCCCTGTGGGGGAGAAGGGACTTCTCCCGACCCCGAGTGGAGAGCCAGACCAGAGCCTGAATGCAAACGTAGTGCACCCTCCTGCTGGGGACTCTTGCTTTGGGGGATAAGCTGTTCTTTTGGGGTTTTTTGCTTCCCTGCCTTTTTCCTTCCTCTGGCGTTCTCACAGCTGATCCGAGGAGCGCGCTCTCTTCCCTCTGGCTCTGTTCTTTTCACCTTCACAATTGGCTCTCCCCGCGTGTCTTCATTCATGCGGACAAATCGTTCTGGCACGTCCATGGTGTGTGCACGGCGAGGGCACGGCCGGGCGCACAGCACTCGGCTGCCTTCTCAAAAACGGCTCGGCTTGGGCAGCCCGCACAGCCGCCCCGCGCTGGTTTTTTTTTGGTGCGAGGACATCTCTGCTCGCTCTTCCTCCCCTCGCTCGGGTTTCAGTGCCCGCGCTGCCTCTCCTTCCCCAGCGGGGAGCAAAGCTGCCTGCAGCCGGAGGACGCAGCAATGTGACCTTCATAGCTGGCCTCCAAGGAAGGCAGGGAGACCCGCGAGGTGGATGGTGTTATTTTAGCGCCGTGTCTTTGTTACAGGGCCAGGTGACGCCCGCGGGGCATGGCGGGGGCCCGGGAAGCATGAGGCCGCGGCGCTGGGGGCCCTGAGGACGGCCTGGCCGGCGGGGACGGGGAGGAATGTTACGGTGGGCAGTGCACCTGGAAGGCGGGCCGCGCAGGGTGAACCACGCGGCCGTGGCCGTGGGCCACAAGGTGTATTCCTTCGGCGGGTACTGCTCCGGAGAGGACTATGAGACCCTGCGGCAGATCGACGTCCACGTTTTTAACGCAGGTAAACGCCTCCTCCCTCCTGCAGCGCCGTGTTTTCAGCCTCAGGGGCTGTGGTTCAGCAGGCTGCGAGGAGAAGGGCTCACCAGAAGTAACCACGTAGCCGTATCGTTCTGCCCTTGCTCTTTTTGCTTGCTTTAGCTCACAAAGAGGCACCGTTTAGCCGGTGTCTCCCACCCAGTTTCCAGTTTTCAGCCACCCCTGGCACGGACAGGGCAGGGTGCACTGGGCGCACAGAGCCCAGTCCCCGGGGTTTAGGCTCTCGGGCCGGTTCCCTGTGGGACAGCTGGGTGCCACCGTGGAGTCAGCAGGGGTGTGTGGAGGCATTCCCGTGCTGGCAGCAGCTAGCTGGTAGATATCCAGGCTCACCGTGTGGCTTAGCAAAGCAACTGGAGCTGGAGTCATTCTTGTAGGGTAGCCAGGACGTGTCAGGAGGCTGAATCGGAGCCATGGGAGAGGCCACGTTTCTTCACTCCCTGCTCTTTGAACTGAAGAGATCACTGAGCCGCTCCATAAAGTGTCTCCCTATAATTAGGCTGAAAAATTGCCCTGATGCTTGCGTGGCTTCAGCTGAGCAGGGGCAAGAGGGGAACCAAGGGCACACCGGCAGCGTACAGATCGGGGTGCAGCGAGTTCACTGCTCCCAATCTGACCTGGGAGAAGCCAGCAGCTCGCGGGGTGGTGGATGAAATGTGTGGTTACGGGGGGTCATTGAGGTGGTCTGGGCCCTGAGCGATGTCCTGCAGTGGTCTGAAGGGGAGGAATGCCAGCGTCCTGCCTTGCTGTACTTTTAACGTTGGCTGTGCCTCCTCAGTGCCCTTCCCACCTCTGAGGTGGGCGCTCAGCTTTTAAGAGCCCTGACCCCTTCCCTTTCCCTGCCCTGGTATTTCAGGGGATGGCTCTCTTCCCCTCGCCACGGTGACACATCTACCTGGTCTTGGCTATGGTACCTCCAGGCAGCAACCAAAATTGGAGGGAGGGTGCCTGGGCGCTGCCATGTAATGGCCACGCAACGCTCGCGGTGCCTCCCGCAGTGTCATTAAGCCCTGCAACACACACTGAGCGCCCTGACTGCTGGCAAACGTGACGTGCAGGCTCCCAGCAAGGGGAACCTGTAATCACAGGGAGCTCCCAGTTGTACCCCAAGGTTAGCAGAAGGAACTGGAGAATGGACGGGGATAAGAGAGACAGCTGTTGGGTCTAAAGTTACTCATTATTATTTTTTTAAAGACAAACAAGCCATTGTTCCTACAAAGCTGCCGTGTCGTTTTATTTAGAACGTGCTCCCACAAGCCCAAATGATGTCTTCAGGTGTCTTGCCTTGCCTGTTGCTGCAGTGACTTATTCCCGTGCTGCCTGTTCCCTCAGCGTTCTGGACATCTTCTCCAGAAATGTCACTAGTCTGAAGCAGTGTCTGCATTCATTATCACCTCCCTCCTTTTCTTTCCCGTTTTGGTAGGGTGTGTGTGGTGGTTTTGCGTGGGGGCGGTGGTTGTACCTTCACTCATGGTCTAGGATGAACAAGAGTAGCAATCTCCTGAGCGTGGCTGATGCAGAACCAAAGCTGTTTCTGCCCAGAGTCCCCCAGTGCTCTGTGCTTCCTGCAGGGCTCTCCTGAACTCATATTGTGGCGAGGGGAAAAGAAATATCGGGCTTTCTGCTTTCACAGATGCTCACTTGTCCGGGATGGGTAGGCTGGTGAGCACGCACACTGGCTTTGACATCTGACACGGGCTCAAACTTGTGCTTTCAGTGTCTCTGCGCTGGATCAAGCTGCCTCCAGTGTGGACAAACAGCCGAGACCAAGTGAGAGAGGTGCCCTACATGAGGTACGGGCACTCGGCGGTGCTCATAGACGACACCGTCTACATCTGGGGCGGTCGCAACGACACGGAGGGAGCCTGCAACGTGCTCTATGCCTTCGATGTCAGTAAGTTCCAGCTGCTTGCTCTTCCTCGTCACAGCTGCGCTCGAGCAGACCTTTTCCCTGCCCCTCCACGTTGCTCCCCAGCTTGTTTCCCTGTCCCTTGGTCTCTCCAAGGACAGGATGGAACAGTGAGGGCAGGCATGAGCCCAGCTAGATAAGCCTGAAAGATAAACTCCTCGAGACTTCCAGTCGGTTTCTTGTGCTGCTGGAACGCCTGGGAAGGACAGGAGCCAGCAGGAGGTGGGTGGACGGGCATGCCAGGAAAAGGGCAGGGTACCCCTGGATCCCGGGGGCAAGTCCACGTAAATGCTGACCACTAACTGGCTCGCTGGACTCGCGGGGAAGCTGACGGTGCTTGGCCATAAATTCCTTTCATCCCCAGGAGGTGTTCTGAAGCTTGAAGCTGCTCTCTGGGCGCAGGGTTTCTCCCTTCCCCTGCCACGCGGAGCTGAGAAGCCACCAGCGAATTGCTGCGTGCACAGAAGCCTGGCAGTGGGCGCTGCCTGGCGTCCCCGCCAACTCCGGCACTTTAGCATTAAGTGAAAATTGACCGAGAAGGCCAGCCCTAAGTCCTGGTCGACAGCTGTCTGTACACACTGTGCCCGTCCCGTGCCAATCCTGGAAAGTGCTGCTGGCAGCCCTCGGGCTGTGTTTCAGCCCCATTGTATCAGTCACCTCGCTGCACAGAGCCCTGGCCCAGCACAGCTTTGTCCTCCAGGCCTGGAGGCAGCGAGCTGAGGCCTCTCCCCTCTCTAATCTGACACGTTACGCTGGGGCAGGCTCTGGCTGCTGCCATGTGGCTGGGCTTGGAGGCGGCCCCACCGAGGCAGGGAACTCGATAGCTGTCGCAGCTTTCGCGCTCGCTGGCTGCCCAGGGATTTTGTTGACCTTGCGAGCCCCTTTGTGCGGTTCCAGCTGGAGCCTAGGTGGACGGCTGTGGCCACGGGCCAAGCCCTGAGAAGTTATCCTCACGAAGAATGCTGCTCGGGCTCCAATTTTGCCGCTTCCTGAAATAAGCACTGCTGCTGGCAGCTCGGAGCAGTCGGGGAGGGCGGGGGGGGGAACGTCTCCTGCTGCCTCCAGGCTTATCTGTGCCTCTCTGTGGGCTCGTGGGACAGGTGCCTGTTTATGCTTGGCAGGGAGCTGCTGGCTTAGCTCCACGCTGCCCTGCATGGAGAACTGCTCTGGCTGGATTTAAAGTCCTCATCGAATTCAGGCCGGTCCCTGGAGCGTGTGGGCTGCTGCAGGCTGGGGAGCAGGGCTGAAGGAACTGCGGAGGGCAGGGAAGGTTCCCCTTGGAGAGGGGGTGAGAAGGTGACAAGAGGAGTGGATAAGACAGGCAGAGCTGTGCTGCAGAGGTGAGGACGTGCACAGTCACCCTGTTGACACGGCGAGCCTGTGGTTCAGTGGCTTCTGGCTGGGTTGTGGAGCACTGCTTTTCCTCGGTTAGGCAGCATCTCCGAGCCGTGAGGTCACCAGGGCCACTTAGCGTCGTTGCCTCACTGCAATTGAAGCTGTAAATGCAGGGCTGATTAATGACTCACAAGTAGGCTTTGCAGGAGATTCAGTCCAAATACCATTGCTCAAGCAGCGCTGGGCTAACCACGGGCAAAACTCGAGCTGTTTGTCAGGCGGGGCAGTGCCAGCAGCCGTGCCTGGGTGCTGAGGACCTCTGCCACCGTGCCCCTCTGGAGGCTCAGGCTGTGCCTGAAGGAGCTTGTGGTCTCTCTGGGGGAGGCTGTGTATGAAGGAGAAGGATTTCTGCCTTAGAAATGAGGAACGGTTGCAAAGGGCTATCCCATCCTCACATCTTGTGTGCTTTCTTAGCGTTGTGCCCCTGTTTTGTTGCAGACACGCACAAGTGGTTCACGCCAAAGGTGTCTGGAATGGTCCCAGGGGCGAGAGATGGGCACTCGGCTTGTGTCCTGGCCAAGAGCATGTTTATCTTCGGAGGCTACGAGCAGCTGGTGAGTAGTCCCTGAAAGAGCTATTTGGCCATCCCTTGGGAGAGAGGGTATTCCTGCCCAGGACACCAGCAGAAGCAGGACACGGGCGTATTTGCATTCATAGTTGGTTTCATTTAATAACTCAGCAAAGTCATGGCGTTAATTATCCAGGTTAGGCTCATAATGCTGCAGAGAAGACGGTTGGCAAAGCAGGTCTACAAAAACAGTGGCTTTTAAATACTGTTTTTTCACAAAACAGAGTTAAAATTTCAATATTTTCTGGTGGATTTCTCCAACACTCCGATGGTATTAGGCAAATGCATAATATTTGTAATACATACAATGTATATTTATTTTAAATTAGCTGAGAAGAGCACCAGAAAAATCACTTTCCAACCTGCAGCGTTGCTGTGAGTCTTTGTCCTGAGCTGGTGCATGTTCCCTGTGTTCCCTGCCTCTTCTCATACCTCGCTGAGCCCCTCCAGCAAACACTTGCTCGTCCTCTCGTGTAAGAATACCTCGAGACAGAGGTCATCCTGCACTAGCTGCCAGCGTGCTTAGCACCCCTTTAAGCAAATCCTTACTCTCTAATCTTAGGAGGGTAAACATCACTTCAGACTATCGCCAGACCCTGGAAAGCTGTGCAAAGTCACAGCTCTTTATTTGGAAGGGAGCTGGGACTCTGTTAAGGCAGTCCCTTGTTTTTTCTCCTGTTTTCTGAGTACTGCAGCCTGCAAAATGCATGGTCTTGGTTGCAGCAGCAGCATTACAAATGTGACTTGCTTTTAACCAAGGCCAAACAAGCCCGTATCTGTCCTGCAGCTATCTCCCCTGCCTGGAGGAGCAGAAGCCTGTGCTGTTTGTGTGAATGTGGGCTCTCCCACGCTAATGTGGGCTTGGTCGAGTCCTCAGCCCCCCGAGTGTATTTACTCCTGGATGTTCAGCTTCCTAAAAGCAATCTGAGCTCCTACCTCTCCTCGTGTGTCCGTAGCAGAGCCAGCTGCTCCTTCCTGTTAGAGCCACCTTCTGTTGTTACGGTGTGAAGCAGAGGCAAGGTGCTGCTGTGTGTAGGACAGCCGTGGTGGTAGGAACCGGGGACTGAATAAATGGGAAGGCCGCAGGGAGAGAAGGGGCAGCTTTAGGAAGAGGTGGGCTTCGCCTCCCTCTTGTTGAGTGGTTACGTGTGCTGTTTACCCTGGTGTTTTGGAGCAAGCACCACGTCTCCCAGGGAGTGGTGACTCCAAAGGGATGCTCCGGGTCTCTACGACAGCGTCCTTTCGCGGAGGGCCAGTGTGACCAGGCTTCTGGGCCCCTTTGCGAGCGGGCTGCCCTGCTGTCTTCCAGGCCGACTGCTTTTCAAATGACATCCATAAATTGGACACCACGAACATGATGTGGACCTTAATCTCTGCCAAGGTCAGTCTCCGTTTCTCGCTCTGGTTTGGAGAGGATGTTTTGTCTCTGCTGCCTGCACGTGTCTCGCAGCTCCTGTCTGGTGTGGCAGGAGGGGAAGCTCCCCAGGAGAAAGCAGCCACTCCAATTTCCCTGTCAAGATGTCATCTCCCCGGGTAATCTGCATCATTTCTCTTTACCCTGTCCCTGCAGGGCACGCCAGCTCGCTGGAGAGACTTCCATTCAGCCACCATCATCGGGACAAAGATGTACGTGTTTGGGGGCAGAGCGGATCGCTTCGGGCCCTTCCACTCCAACAACGAGATCTACTGCAACCGCATCAAAGTGTTCGATACGGAAACGAACTCCTGGCTGGACTCCCCGCCGACCCCGGTGCTTCCTGAAGGCCGACGGAGCCATTCGGCGTGTGAGTGGGGGGCTGCTGAGACAGGGGGGCAGTGGGAAGGGGTTCCTGCCCCCAGCAGGAGGGGTCTCTGGGCAGAGAGGTGGGACAGCAAGGGCCGCACGGAGCCTGGCTTCTGTGGAAAGCTGCTGCCAGCAGCAAAGCCTTGCGTGCAGCCCTGCACGTGGAGGTGGTGTTAATCAGAGCAGGTAATTAGCACCGCTTTGCTGCGTTTGGTGTTGGGGCGGGACGGCACGCTGATGTCTGTGCTTACTGCCCACAGTCAGCTACAACGGGGAGCTCTACGTCTTCGGTGGCTACAACGCACGCCTCAACAGACACTTCCACGATCTCTGGAAATTCAATCCAGGTATTTATGCTTCTAACTCGTTGCAGTGATGGTGCTCGAGGCCCTCAGGTGTGTGAGTGCTTGGATCAATGTTTGCTCTGGGGTCTGGGAGCCTGTTTGGGGGAAATAGCTCTTCTGACAGTGCTGACAGAAACCTGCTGCTGTGCTTGGCACCCCTCTTCCTCCTCAGACCATCTCCAAATCTCAGTTAGAAAGAGGAAAAGGAAGAATTGCTGAATGTGCCCACTCAAAAAGGTGGCTGGCAAAATTTTGTATTGTTCTTAGATATGCAGAACTGTTGGCAGAAAAGAAGGTGTGGGGTTAGGGGAGCCCAGAGGCTGTGGCTGGGGAAACCACTCGACCCACAGCATCACCATAGCACACTTACCTGGTACCCCAAATGTCAACTGTGGGCTGTTTTGGGGTCTTCCATTTGTTTGCTAATCGCTTTGTGTAGGAAGGCCTTAGAGAAAAATGTTATCTGCAAGTAGCCAACCTGCTGTTCCCCCAGCCAGTTTAGGGGCGAATGTGAGAGCTTGTGAAGGTTTTAGTGAGTAATCACCCCCAGCATCCTTGCCGTAGAGAGCAGCAGGCACAAAGGCTGCCGTCTCCTGCTTCAGTTCCCGTGCTCCTCGGTGGGGATGCTCTGCATTCTCAGCGGCTGCCAAGAGATGGAGCTGGTTCCTGGGTCTCCCTCCAGATCTGGCACGCACCGGGGTCCTTGGGAAGGGAGCCTGGCTGCTCCTGCCGCTCCCGGTGGTGTCTGACCCGCTGCTTTAGGCAGCCCAGGGGCTTGGGCTTTGTAAGCAAAAGGCCTGGGCTTGCTGCAGCGGCTGAAGGGCAGAACCTGCAGCTCCCGTCCCAGCAGGCAGGGCTCCAGCACCCCTGTGCCCTAAGCAGCCTGATGGAAGGGATCGTTCTGCCTCCAGAAAAACGAGGAGGTGGACAGGGAGGGCAGATGTTAGCTACTTGGTGTCCGTGTGGGCCTCGTTTTGGCCGTGGTCTGTTTAAACCCATAACCTGCTCATACCTGGGTCTCGGCCAGGCCTTTCTGACAAACTCACTCTCACCCCCTTCCTTCCCCGTAGTTTCCCTTTCCTGGAGGAAGATCGAGCCCAAGGGGAAAGGCCCCTGTCCTCGACGCCGGCAGTGCTGCTGCAGAGTGGGAGACAAGATCATTCTCTTTGGCGGCACCAGGTGAGCGCTGTGGGGTGGCTTTTTGGGGGGGTTTCCATTCCCTCCAGCAGTTTCCCTCTGCGCTCTGCCCCGTGCTGTACTCAGATTCACTTCAGAGCCACGTGGCAACTTCCCATGCAAGTGTGACAAATTATTTAGAGCAGGGCTCCTCTGGAAAAGAGAAAGGGGAGGCTGAAGATGTCGTGTGAGCCCCTAAAGCCCCTGGTGACAAGCTCTGTTCGACACACAAGACCAGTAGCCTGGTCTGCTGAGCTGAAGCACACTTCAGACTTATCCTCCATTAGATGCTGCCCTGCTTCTCCCTCCAGAATTTCTTTCTGCCAGGCTGCAGAGGGATGTCAGCTCAGCCGGGAGCTGTCTGAGGAGCCCTCTGCACGAGGCAGCGTTCCCTGCCGTGCCAGTGTTCCTCAGCAAAGTTTCCGTTCACCAAGGGGACCCGGCGCTGGGGATTTAGCTGTCAAACACTGGAAGTGATGCTGCCAGGAGGCAGGGCAGCGGGATGTGGCCGAGAGCCTTAACAGCTGCTAGCAGGAAGGAAGCGGCCCAGCAGCAGGACATGCTCTGTGCTGCCTGGAGCGACAGACGGCAGCTCTGGAGCACGGCCTCTTCACCAGAATCTACCTTGCACAGGCACCTGAAACACTTCCAGCCCTCCCAGGGGTTTGGAAAGCTTTGAGGCTTTCTCTGGCACCCCGGCAGTGGCTTTTTGGGGATGCTGCTGAAGTTTGGTTGAGGGCAGAGAACGAGGGGCTTCAGAGTCCCTCTGAAGCGAAGGGCCTTCAGCCCCAGGAGAGCTTTTGGGGTGGGAGAAGGTTTAGCAGTAGGCTGGGTGTACGCAGAGCTGCCTGCCTCTGCCAGGCAGCACGGCACAGCTTGTTTTTAACACAGGGTGACTTCGTTGTGTGTCTTGTTCCTCAGGCCGGGCTCGGTCCTGCTGCAGGCTGGTTCGTGGCGCTGTCCCGGGGCAGGAAGAGCGGCTGGGGGCAGGAATGCAGCGTGCCTGGGGCTGGGGAGGGGGACGGGCTGCGGTGGGGGCTGTGCTGGCTTCCTGTAATGGTTATCAGGTGTGTGCTGGAGCCGCCTGGCGAGATAAGAAGTTTTCCAGGAAGTCGTTGTAAACGGAGAACTCCCTGCGGTCTGCCTCCTGACCCGGGGAGGGGGAGAACAACGCGGGACGGGGATTCGCCTTGCAGGATGAGCCGGCAGGCAGCAGCACGGGCAAAACCCCTTTGTGTCCTGCCTCTCCTGGGGGCATTCCTGTGCCCTGGAGGCTGTTCAAGAGGTGTTTCTGCGGGTGGGTGCTGCTGCAGCATCCAAACGCTTCACTTCTTTCACAGTTGTGCCCAGAGCTCAGGCTCTCTGCCCCCGTCTGTGGTCTCCTGGTCTTGAACTCCAGGCTTTCCCCAGCCGCTTGCAGCTGGGCGATAAATCGGCAGACACGCTGCCTGCTGGCTTTCCTCTGGCAGATAAGGGATAGCCCAGGTTTTCCTGTGACGTGGATGCGAGATTAGATTGCGGGGTGGTGTTGAGGGGGCTTTTGCCTGTCTCCAGGCAGATGGGACCCGTCAGCAACAGCAACACTGAGCTGTGCCCCGCAGCGTGTGGGGGAGAGGAGGCCGGGGGCAGCAGGTGCTGCCTCACCTCCCAGAGCACCGCGAGGCTTTAGCAGCTCCTAGGTGGGCAGCGAGGGGCACGAGGGGCCAGCTAAGCAGGGAGGACGTGCTAAACCCCTTGTGGCAACCCGAAGTGGGACCCAAAACACCTTCCCTTGCTTTCAAGTTCTCCAAACCACCGTCGGCTGTGGGAGAGCTTTCCCACAGGCTGCCCCGTGTGCTGGGGCACGCAGCCACCCATCTTCCAAGTGACTTTGGCAGCGAGAGCAAAGCAGCACTGCCTGCAGTGCGTGGCTCCTTCCCTTGCCATGTTTCTCTGGCTGCAGAAGGGTTGGATGGCCACTAACTATGACCACCACCCTCTCTGGAGGCAGGTCACGGCTCCTGTGTGCTGTAGCACAACTGGAGAGCCTCCCAAAACGTCCTCTTGGGCCTCCAGTTTCATCTCGCCCACCCCGCCGGGGGTGCCAGCAGTGCTTTCGGACCTCACACTGCGCCACAGAGCGGTGTGTGAATCCTCCTAGGTTGGGTGGCTGTCCCGTGTGGTGTCCTGGTTTGATCTGCGTGCCATTAGGTGACGCAGCATCGCTGTGACCCGGTTTGCTGGGTTGCTGGAAAGCAGTTTGGGAGGTACCGGGGGAAGGAGGGGTGTGAGAGCAGCCGGGGTGCGTGGGGAGCATGAGGAACAACCCCTGCAGGAGTGCTGTGGCTCCGACTGACCGGCTGTGTTTGTGTCCCGCAGCCCATCCCCGGAGGAGGGCATGGGCGACGAATTCGACCTGATGGATCACTCGGACCTCTACATCCTTGACTTCAGTACGTGAGCGCTCCCTGCCCGCACGGCTCCTGCCTCTTGCCACCGGGAGCCTGGCAGCAAAGCAGCACTCACTGCAGTGCTTTGTGCCCGCTGCCCCGGCCCTGCAGGCACGGGGCCGCTGTGCCTCATCGCCCTTTTCCCCGCAGGCCCCAGCCTGAAGACGCTGTGCAAGCTGGCGGTGATTCAGTACAGCCTGGACCAGTCCTGCCTTCCCCACGACATCAGGTACCGCACGCCTGGCTGGGAAAGCCCCCCTGGGTGCTCCCCCAGCCTGGGGAAGCTCCAGCCTTGGGCGCCGCGCTCGTGCTTGTCCTCAGTGTCCCCGTGGGTGTGTTGCAGATGGGAGCTCTCGGCCATGACGACGAACAGCACCATCAGCCGCCCCATCGTCTCCTCGCAGGGCTGATGCCGGCTCGCCCCTCGGTCGCCCTGCTCTCACTCCTCCACACGCCGACCTCTCGCTCCACTGCCTGCATGAATTTGTAGCCCTTTCAAGCAAGGAACGTCTGTGAGCTCCGTTTGTCTCGCCCTCGCCAGGCCTCCCTCCGCCCTCCTCACGCTCAGGGCGGAGCAGGCAGCCGGGGAAGGAATCTGCTGGCCCCAGCTGCGTGGTTTTGAGCCCCCGTCCTCGCCGCTGGCTCGCCCGGAGAGCTGCAGCCCTGCTGGCCCGGTCCCCTGCCAGCGAGGGCCCGAATCGACTCCTGCCACCGGCCCCGGGCCACGAACTGCGCCCCTGCTGCCTCACCAGCGCGGGGACCTCCACGCGTGTGTAGTGCACCCGCCGGTGCCACCCCGCCTCCGGCCTGCCAGCCCCGTGCCCATTGTGGGGGCCTGGCCCCAGCCGGCTCCTCTGCCCGGCTCCCGGTGTGAACAAACAGCGAGCGGGGGCGCTTTGATAAACACTGAGGCAGAGGTGGCTTCCTGCTGCTCCCTGCGTCCGCGCCGGGGGCAGCCCTGCCGGGAGGGAGAGGGTGCGGGAGGGGAAGGCTGGGCCCCCACCGCGGTGTGGGGGCAATGGGGTGGGGTGGGGGCCCAAATTATGGGCTGTGGTGGGTGATGAGCAGCAAGGGTGAGGCTGTGGGGCCTGAAGGGAGCCAGGCGGTGCTGGCTCAGGGAGAGCAGCCCCTGGCACTGAAGCACCAAACTCCCTCTCCCTGCGCTGTGTGGGGCAGCAGGGGACACCCACAGATCCCCAACTCGCTGTGGGGCAGCGTGGATGCACCACGAGGTGCTCCTGGCTATGGGATGGGGCTGCTGTGGGGACAATCACAAGCTCCGGGACACTCATGGAGACACCAGCTCCCTCTACACCAAACCTTTAATGGGGAGAAGGGAATCACCTTGCTGGGGAGGGGGTTGTAGGCACCCCGCTTCCCTCTGAGGGTTTAGGGTCACCATGGCCCCACACCCCTCATGTCCCCAGCCCCTCACGGGCTTTGTGCTGTGCTGTCGGTGGTCACTCGGGACACCCCGCGGCGGGATCCCTGCTGCCTTCGTCATTGCCCCCTCCTGAGCCGCCAGGCTCGCTTTACAGACCCCAGCTTCCTTTTATTGCTTCCCCTCTCAGATTGCAGCCGGGGCTCTATTTTTAGCAGCCTGCTTTCTAAAAATAGCCGCGAGCTGTTTGGCAGCAGGAGAGGTCCCGCTCCTCCGCGCTGTGGCCCCTGCAGCCGGGAGGCTACAAAAGGAGGCCGGGAGCAGCGGGGGTCAGCGGGTTCAGAGGCAGCCGCAGGCGGAGGAGGCGAGAGGAGCTCTGCCAGCTCCGGGCGCGCCGTGCCGGCACCATGACCATCTTCTGCAGCCACTGCCACAGGCCGCTGCAGGCACAGGCGAGCTGCTTGCCCAGCAGGGCCGGGGCAGCGCCCGGCATCTCCAAACCCTTCAGGTGAGCTGCTCCTCACCCGCGGGGCTGTAGGGGATGAGGATGAGGATGGGGATGGGGATGGTGTCTCCCCCTCTCCCTGGGCAGCTTTCCCCAAAGAGCTGGCTTTGCAGGTCGACCAAGAGCGCCTCGAAGGCTCGCCGGGACCAGATCAACGCGGAGCTGCAGGCGCTGCGCTCCCTGCTGCCCATCTCGGCGCGGGAGAAGGAGCGCCTCTCCTACCTGCACACCATGGCCCTGGTGTGCCTCCGGCTGCGGGGCGCCCAGCTCTTCCCTCCAGGTACCCCTGGGCACCGCTGCACCTGCCCGGCGCCTCGCCAGCATGGCTCTGCACGGGGCGCTGCTCCCGCAGGAGCCTCACGCTGTGCTCCCCCTGCAGTGTCGGCTCCCCCGGCGGGCCCGGTGCTCGCTGCGGAGCTGCTCTCCCTGCTGCCGGGCTTCCTGCTGGTGCTCTCGGCCGCTGGCAAGCTGGTCTACATCTCCGAGAACGTCTCCCAGGTCCTGGGCCTCTCCATGGTAAGGCCTGGCCGCTGTGGAGTTGCAGCCGCTGTCCCCGCGAGGCTCTCCTGTGAGCTCTCCCCCTCCGGGGCAGGCACGCTCCCTGACGACAGCTCCCCGCCCAGGTGGAGCTCCTCGCCCAGGGGGACACGGTGTTTGACATCCTGGAGGGGCGAGCGCGGGAGGATGTGTGCAAGAAGCTCCTCCTGGCCCAGGAGCAGCCAGGCAGGGGTAAGGCTGGGAGAACGGGAGGCTGCTGGGCTGGGGTCTCGCAGGTACTGCCCTGCCTGGGCTCTTTGTGGCCGCCTGGGAGGGGAGCGGGGCCGCCAGGGGAGCCCCTGACCCACTCCTGGTTTGCTGCAGAAGTCACGTTTGTCAGCGAGATGCGCACATCCAAAGCCTTCCGGCTGCAGCACGGGGGTAACCGGGCCGTGGCAGTGCGTGGGCATTTCATGGCCCCACGCTGGCCGGCCTCCCCCTCCGCCGCAGCCTTCCTGGCCCTCTGCACCCCGGTCCCACCGCTGGCTGCAGAGGGCGACGCCGGCTCTCAGGACGAGCTGTTCCACAGCACACATGCCCTGGACATGACCTTTAGCGATGTCTCGGAGAGGTGAGGGGTGCCCGCTCACACCACAGCCCCAGCCGGCTGTGCAGGACCCCCAGGATGCTTTCACTTCACTAAGCCTGGGTGCGGGACGCAGGCTAGACCCCACTCCTCTTATCCTCCCCAGTGTCACCTACCACCTCGGCTACAGCAGGGAGGAGCTGGTCGGTCGGTCGTGGTACAGCCTCCTGCACCCCGAGGACGCTGACCTAGCAGCTGCCCAGCACAGGGCTGTGGGTGAGTGGCCGTGTCCTCCTCTACCCTGGTCTGGCTACACCCAAGACCAGGATGCCTGCGACAAAGCACATTTGGTCCTGCTCACTGTACCAAGGAGGAAGCAGACAGTTAGTTACATGCCTGTGCGGGGCTGCAAGCACAGCGGGGGGCTGTCAGAGGGGTGCACACCACCTCTCCCAGCACCCCTAACGCCTCCCATTGCCCACAGCGCTGGGGCCGGGGCCGGCCGGGAGCCCCGCGGTGCTGCGCCTGCTCCGCCGGGACCGCAGCTGGGCCTGGCTCCGCGTCTGGGCACGCCGGGGCCGCGGCCTCATCGCCTGCTCCAGCCGCAGCCTCAGGTGAGCGCTGGGCCGGGCCCGGGGGGGGCTCAGGGGGGGGGGTCCCGGAGCCCCGGGGCCGCCCCTCAGCGCCGTGTCCGCCTCAGGGAGGAGGAAGCGGCCTACCTGCGGGACAGGCCTCGCGGCCCGCCCGCGCCTCGCAGCCCGGCAGCGAGCCCGGCGCTCAGCCGGCTGGCCGCACAGCTCCGCGCCTTGGCCGACAGCCTCTCGCCGCCCTCCTCCGCCGTTCCTCCGCCCTGCCCCGCTGCCCCCGGTACCCCCGCGGCCTGCCCCGGGGCCTGCCCCGCGCCGCCCGACGCCGCCCTGGCTCTGGCCCGTCTCCTAGGCGACGCGCTGGAGGCGGCGGCGCCGGGCGGTGCGCATGCGCATGCGCGGCGCGCGCAGCCCGCTCCTCAATAAAAGGCCCCTCCCACCCGCTGGCTGACTGACTGCGTGAGTGGCTCACTGCGCATGCGCGCGCGCCGGCCCGGTGGTGGGCGCCGGGCTGAGGGGAGGGGAGAGGGGGAGGGAGGGAGGAGGCCATGAGGGGAGGGAGACGGGCACGGCGGGAGGAGGAGGAGGAGGAAAAAGAGGAGGAAGAAGAGGAAGAAGAGGACGATGGTGATGAGGAGGAGGAGGAGGAGGAGGCGGCAGAGGGCTCGGTGTCGGAAGGTGAGGCCCTGCGGCCGCTCCCGCCGTGCCTGAGGGGGCTCTGAGGGGCCCTGGGGGGCTCCTGAGGGGGCTCTGAGGGGATTTGGGGGGGCCCTGAGGGGGCTCTGGGGGACCCTGAGGGGGCTCTGGGGTTGCTCGAGGGGGCCCTGAGGGGGCTCTGAGGAGACTTGGGGGTGCCCTGAGGGGTCTCTGAGGGGATTTGGGGGGTCTCTGAGGGGCCCTGAGGGGGCTCTGAGGGGCTGAGCCGTTACCCACTGGCCCCTCGGTCGGTTCCTGCCCCTGCAGCACGGCCCAAAGGTGCTGGGCCCATATCTGGGTGGATACCTGAGGTGGGGAGAGGGTGCTCGGTGCTCCCCAGGGGGGTGGTGGTGCCTCAGTGAGCTGCTGGGCGGGTTGGAGGGGGGTTGGAGGGATTGGAGGTCCCTTCCCGCTGAGTTGTGCCGAGGGGAAAAGGGATAAAAAGCAGCCAGGTGGTTAAAGTAGCAGGAGAGGGGGGTGGGGATAAGGGAAGCTGGCTGGGCCCATGATGGAGGTCCCCTCAGGATGGTGAGCTTCCCCCAGGGGTGGGAGCAGTCCTTCTGGAGCAGGGCACTGCGCTTCCCCAACTTCTACCCAGCTCTGTTTGCCCCCTGGGACCTCTGGATTCTGCCAAAACAGCTGGTGGCTTGTTGGTTTTTGTTCTGCCGCTGTCAGATGAAGTTTGTATCGGTGTGAGTGGCTACTTCTTGCCAGTCTCCTAAAAGCACACGGTAGGACACGTGTACTGCACCGACACTGCTGTACAGGAGGTGCTTTCCCCATCAGATTTTAATGTGTTGCTTCTTGGTTTCGTTGCCAGCACATGAGCCTTTGCTGCTTTCATGATAGGCATTTGGAAATGCAGCCAACTGTCATTCTGTGCTGCAAGTGACGGTGCCTTTGTCTTTACAAAACATGAGAGCCATTTCCACATTGTTCTTCCTTTCTTTTAATGTTTTCTCTGCCCTTCTGACTGTCCTTCCTCAGAGACTTCCATTCGTCCAGTGACACCCACCTATCTTCCTGTATAGAGATTAACTGCTCTACGCCCCAGTGACTCGTGTAATGAGCACAGATTCTTCCTGTAGCGCAGTTTAAAGATTTCTGCACTGAAGGCTGTGAGCTCCACTAAGCTGGCTATAAATTAGCAAGCTGCTTGGCGCTCGGTTTGTACCTGAGCGGTGAGTGCAGGTCTCTGCTCAGAAGGTGTCACGTTCTGCTGTGCAGGCACTAAGTGGCAGCACGAGGCTGACAAAGGGCAACGGTGGCAGGGGTGAGGGAGCCCAAGCCAGAGAGGGTGTCAGCTGGCAGCAGGATCAGTGGGAAGGGTGTTTTGGGGAAGCAGTGTGATCAAACAGCGCTGTGTTAACATTTCCTTTCTCCCTTGCTCTGAAAACTCAAGTGTATGAGCGAAAAGAAAGCGTTTCCTAGGGCAGTACTTGGGGCCAGGTGTGACTGTTTTTGGGAAGCCACATCTGGGTGTGTTGTGCCAGCAGCTTGGTACCCAGCTGTGCTCCTCTGGAAGGACTGCGTGCCTGGCGCTGCGCTGAGGTGCTGAGCAGGCAGACACCTCCCAGGTGTGAACCCAGAAGGAATCGCTTTGGTTGCAGTTAGGAGGAGGAGAACAATCTGCTGTTGGTGTAGGACTCGTCATTCGGGATGATAATGTTTTCTGTCTTGTAAGAACTGTTTAATCTCCTTCGGTGACAGTGATCCTAAGGAAGCGTAGCAACAGAAGACTCCAGGAGAATATCTCATGCGTTCATCAGCACTTTGCGTAGAAGCAGCTTTGATGTTTCTTCTGTTGTGTTGGTCTTCTGTGTGGTGGTTAGAGGAGAGAGGGAATAATTCGTAAAATATCAGATGTAAGCTGAGGGGAGCAGTGGTTTCTTTCTTCCATGCAGGAGGAGAGGGATGGCACCGCTGGGCTCGTGCCGGTTGTATCAGACTGAGCCATCCCTTTTGGTGGAACGCAGGGCTGGGAGGCGCCTCGAGAAGCTGTTTGGTTCAGGTGTGTTCTGCTCTCTCTTCCAGATCCATGTTTTATGTCTTTTGAGGAACGGCTGCAGCTGCAGAGCGGCACGAGAACAAGAGTGAGCAAGCAGGTGACCGGTGGGAAGAAAACTGCCAAACCTGCAGTGAAGCAGCAACGAAACAAAAAGGGGTAAAGGTGTCCTCGTGTGTTCAGGATGTGTCCTTGTGCCCTCTGCCCTCCAGAAGCTGTGCTGGGAACTCCTCACGGGCCACAGTTGCCCTGGGGCTGGTGTAGATCTCCTTTAACGTGCTGTACAGCAGCGGCCTTCACCATGGCACTTCATTTGGGAACAGGCTGGTAGTGCTGGAGCTCTTGGTACTCTGTCCTGCTCCCTAGCTGTTGCCTGTTAGTCGACAGTTAAATCAGCACTCATTTCCTGTACGCCCTCTGTATTGAGATGCTTTTAACCCAGAAGCACGGCTGGCTTCTCTTTCAAGGGAGAGTGCTTTTACCTCTACCCCAGCTGCTTTCTGATCCCCTTCCAGCTTATCGGGGTCTCCTGCCCAGCTCCCATAGCTGCAGGATCGGCCAGTTGGTCTGGGATCTCATTCATCCTTCTGCTCTTCTCTCATCCGTGTTGATGTCCCTCCCTCCCTCCCTCCCCTCCGCCCAGTACTCTCCTGTTCTCAGTAGTCTTTACACCTCCTGTTTGTATTCTCTGGAGGCCCTATTGATGTGGGGACTGTGGAATGTGTTCAGTGCAACAAAGCTTATCAGATCTCTTTACCGGCCTCCGCAGGCCGCTGCTGTTAGCAGCTGCCATAGCATTACCCTTTATTTGCAGTAGTTAACAGCTCTCAGTCCTCAGAGTCGTATCCCAGCGATTTGAATGGGTTTCCTCTCTTTCCCTGGTGTTCCCTCACGTATTTCTGATCCTCTGCTGAGCTAGTTTTCCTTCTGAATTGAGCAGCTGACCAGAGTGATGTTTCTACTTTGCCTTCTACCTGAGAGGCTGGGAGATTTTGTGTAGTGCAGCATCCTCACACAGCATCTCTATTTCTAAGACATGGTTTGCATAATTCTGTTTTTATTATTTAATTCCCCTAATCCTTTAAGCGCTGCATCTCTGTAAATCCCCGATGCTGCTTCTCTCGTGGTTTTTATAATGGAAGTGAACTTCTTAAAAGGGACTTCAGGGAAATCCCTGGCAGCTCGGCTGCTTTCAGCGATGGGTTATAAAGCTGGCTTGGGCGTTGCGCAGGGGCGTAGCTACATGAGCGGATGTGAAAATACCCAAAATGCCGCCTTGAGCGTGAGCTGGAGAGCTGCTCTATTGCCTCAGGGCTGTTTGTGCTCCTTGCCCCCCTGTAACTACTGCTGAATGTGGCTGTAGTGCCAGGGCTCTGTGGGGGCTTCACACATCTTTTCCTGTTTCTGATTACATACGTGATGCATGGACAAATCATGGGATGCAGCATCCAAGTGGGATGGGGAGAGTAATACTCCCTTCTCCCGCATTATCCTGCCTTCCTCTTCCCCCCTAAAGCTACAAGCTCCAAAGGTCTGTGCTACAAGAAGGACTTTTGGGTCCTGAGCCACTGTACAGTGACTTTTGGAATACGTGCCACGAGCTGTATGGCCCCCGTTCCTGGGGGCTGGCCTTTCCCGTGCCCGAGTTACGCTGTGACACCTATCAGTTGTACTGCTCCTGGTCACAGAGCTGACGGGTCTCTGCAACTACCACATTCCTACAGAAACACCCAGCTTTGGCCTTGCCTTTCAGAGTAACGCTGCTCAGTAGCGCGTGAGATGGGCTAGGAACAGAGGAGGGCTGTTAGGTGATGAACGAGAACGTGCGTGTGTGATAACTCAGTGCAGTGCGTTCACCGATGCGTCCTGTGCAGTGGCAGGTTTTCACTTGATACAGGGGGCTCTGGTGTTCTGGAACAAGACATAAGACACACAGATATTCTGGGGAGGATGACTTTAGCCACGCATCTATAGAGCAGTTGGTTGTATTAGCCTTGTCTGGCTCTTGACCAAGTCACCTCTGCAGGTATCACCATGGGAGAAGCCAGGTGTTTTGGCACCGTGCATTAATATCCTCCAGAGGGTCTGCATGACCTGCTGGCACATTACTCTGAGCCTCTTTCTGCCCTCTGCTCCCTTCAAGTTATGTTTTTTTTCTCTTTCAGGCCAGTGGAGATGTCTGCCAAGAAACCCGTACCTTTTCTGCGCCAAGTTGTCTCTGTCAGAAAGAAGGTGGGGTACAGGTACCTTGTATTTTGGGGAGAGCAAGAGGTGGGGTGCAGCAGGTGCTGATTTTAATTCGGTTTATTGCTGCTGCCTGGTAAACTGGATGCGGACACGATGACTTGGGGAGGGACTGCCACCTTTATTGTTGGGCTCAGGCTTTGCTAACTGCAGATGTTTTCAGTGATGGCTGTAAATATTGGTAGATTAAAAAATAAAAATAAAAATGGCAGGGTCTGATCCATGGGAAGAGAGGAAGCAGGACCTTTACTGGAATCCTGGCCCCGGCTCTCAGTTCTGCCTTCCCTGCTTCCAGATCCACAGGGACCCTCGATTTGATGACCTGTCTGGAGAGTATAAACCTGAAGTATTTATGAAGACGTACAGCTTCCTGGACGCCATCAAGAAGCAGGAGAAGGAGGTGATGCTTTATTTTATGCCTGTCCTTGGCCAGGAGAACCTTGCTTGGCAGGAGCAGCTTCCACAAAGGCCTTTTGCAGCGGAGCTGGCAGGCAGGCAGTGACGCAGCTTTCTGCTCTCTTCTCCAGATGATTCAGAAGCAGCTGAAGAAATGCCGGGACGCGGAGCAGAAGGAGAAGCTGCAGCAGCTCCTGAACCGCATGGTAAGCTCGGTGCAGCAGCTCCTCTCCTGTGAGGCACCAAGAGAGGAGGTGTGACCCGAGGGCTGTCTAGACGCTTGCTGCCACGGGCCATCCTTTCTGTGCAGACGCAGCAAGAACAGGCACAGAAAAAACAGCAAAAACAGAGGGAGAGGGAGCTGTCTTTTAAGAGACGTCAACGGGAATTGGCCAAGCAGGGGAAGAAACCCTTCTTCCTGAAGAAATGTAAGTACAGAGTGTGAACGTGCTGCTGACAGGGCTCTGAGCTCTGGAAGCGAGTGGTCGATAATTTGGCTTGGAGCTGCGGAGGGATGGGTCTGGTGCTGGCACCCCAGTGACAAGCCGGGCCTGGGGCCAGGGAGGGAGAGGCGAGAAGGGGCCAGCGTGCAGAGATGATTCAGGCTTGGGTTAAAGCCCTGCTCCTCTCTCCTTCGCAGCTGAGAAGAGGAAATTGGAGCTGGCAGAGAAGTACGCGGAGCTGAAGAGGAGCGGAAAGCTGGAGAGCTTCCTGAGCAAGAAAAGGAAGAGGAACGCCATCAAAGACAAGCGCCGTCTGCCCTCGCAGAAGAACTTGTGACGGCCAGACAGGCGTGCTGCTGCCTGGAGAGGTGGGGCTGCTGCTGCCATTCCCTCTGCCCGGCCAGGCCTGGCAGGTGGCCCCCAGCCTCCTGCTGTCTGCCATCACCGTACGGTGACGCTGTGAGGCTCCAGACCTCGCGCCTGCCCATGTCTTCCTCTAAGGGCAGTGCCACCACCTCTCTGGGCCCCTGCTCCACTGCTTCTAGGGGATTTCTTTTTTTCCTCCAGCAATGCTGCCTGGTTTAGGCTATGATCTTTGTTCTCAGTGACGTGCCCGGCTCTGTCTTGTTAAAAACCTCGTTACAGGTCTGGGCACGAGCAGGAGGCCTTGCTTGGAGGCCTCCCCTCCTGAGACTCAGTAAGCCGGCTTCCCCAGCCTCTCGGCACGGGTCTCCAGCCCCTGCCAGTTTTCCCATCCTCAGCTGCAGCGAGCCCAGAGGGCCGACACCTTCCTGCTGGGGGCCCCGCCTGGGTGCTGCATCCAGGTGGAGTCTGAGCAGCGCTGAGAAGTGAGGGAATTGTGTCCGTGTCTGGTGAAGCAGCCGTGCTGTTGCAGGCCTTCCTCGTGGCCTGGTGCAGGGCTGCCCCCTTCTCAGCCTGTTTTCTCAAGGGCTGCTGGTGCTCCCAGGTCACTCCGGTTCTGCACAAAATAAATCCTTCACTTTCCTCTATTCCCCGTGTCGCTGCTGTTGCAATCCAAGCCATAGTTTGAGCTCCCAGGACGTGCCTCCAGCACTACCCATCACCCCCATCTGTTTCTCCTGCCTCCTGGCCCTCTCCTCATGGAGGTGACGTGGGGATGAGCCCAGTGCTCCCAGTTGGAACCAGTTCAGCAGGGCCAGGCGCTCCCTGCCCAACCTGGGCACGGCCCCGCAGCGAGCAGCAAGCGAGGCGAGCAGCACCACTGTGCCTGGCTGAGGGCGGTACTGAGGCATCTGCCTCCCCGCGCATCCTGCTCTGCTGACGGGTTTTGGTGAGACTGGGGGAAGGCGGAAGAAGTGGGATGTGCCAGCTCGCTTAGGGACGATGAGGAGAGCTGCAGCCACCCTTAGCACAAAGCAAGCCAGGCGTGGGCTCTGCCCGGCCTCTTCCTCCTCTCCTGGCTTCGTGATGGATGCAGAGCCTGCCGCAGCCTTACTCCTGCGGTGGCACTGAAGCTCAAGGCTCTCACAGCCCCTTTGTGGCATCATTTTGCTGTTCTACGCCTTGTTTTTATCCTGGAGCTGGACAAATCTCTCCTGGTAACAGTGCAAGGAGAGAATTGAGGAAGGAGCCTGGAGTGGGCTCGCCTGGAAGCCCTGGCCGTGCAGGAGTTGCCTTCCCAGGTCCCCGTGTCCCCATCCCCAGCTGCTGGGAGATGCACCCAGCAGGCAGCAATCCTGCTGCAGCCCCAGACACTGTGGACACGGGTTTCACCTGCTGCTGTCCAGCGCAGGAGAAACGAGGAGAGAATGCCCCCATGTGGGCGCCTGGAACCTTCTCCCTGCATCTGGGTGGCCACCAATGAGCTCCCCTTTCCCCACCACTGCCACGTGACACTGGGACAGGCGAGGGACGGGGGACACGGACACGAGGAGGGCTCAGGTCTTTTATTGCAAAGAGGGAGGTACGAAAAAGGTCCCGTGGCCGAGCCTGCGGCTGTCCAAGGAGGAGGAGAGGCCGGAGGAAGCCCGGTCCTCGCTGCCCCCAGCGTGGGCACCTGGCTCTCACGGCACGGGGAGCGGGGCGAGACGCCGCGGTGGGGCAAGTGGCGTCCCCACACAGCCCACGGGGGCAGTCCGGGGGGCTCTGCGGCCCTCCTGGTGTTTTGTGGGGGCGGTCGGGGCTGCGGCTGCTGCCTCACGTGTTGTCCTGGGCCGGCTCCTCGGGGCGAGCGGGCTGATCCCGGGACTTGCCCGGCGCCGGGGAGGGCTGGGGCTGGCAGGAGCCTTGCGGGGCAGGGCCGGGCCCCGGCGGCGCGTGGTTGCGGTGCCGCTGGTACTGCACGAACATGCAGACCTTGAGGCCGATGGCCAGCATGTTCTTGCCCATGAAGATGCTGGAGACGCGGGCGTCCCTGAAGAAGAGCATGTTGCTGCCGCGGATGAAGATGGTGGTGATGTTGACGGTGAGCATGCTCAGCATGGGGTAGAGCATCATGCGGTGCGGCACGATGCCGATGCCCTGCATGCTGATCTCGCAGAGGGACACGCAGGGCAGGACCAGGAGCAGGATGTAGCAGTAGAAGAACATGATGCCCTCCGCCCAGAGCGGCAGGCCCTTCTTCTGGGGCTCCCACAGGTTGGCCTGGATGTCCAGCACGTCCAGCATGTCCACGATGACCCAGAAGAGGCGGTTGCGGAGATCCTCCTTCTTCTTGAAGGTCCGCACGTACTCCATGCGCTCCGTGGCCACCAGCAGCACGTAGAGGGCCGGGATGCAGACGGAGAGCAGCAAGGTCAGCGCCTTGCGGGCCATCAGGTCCAGGCTCTTGCGGTCAGCCTTGTAGTTCTGGTAGACGAAGTAGACCTTGATCTCCAGAACGAAGACGTAGAGGAACCAGAGGATCATGGCGTAGCCCCGCTTGGCCGTCTTCACCTCCGCCCCCACCCAGGTGGCCACGTAGCGGAGCACCAGCAGGAAGCACACGTCGCCCACCGCCACCATGACGCAGATGCCCAGCTTCCTGGAGCCCTGGCTCTGCTCCACCAGGTAGGCATCCATGAGGACGAGGCTGCTCATGATGAGCACGGTGGAGAGGCACACGTGGGGCTTGCTGATGGGCGGCGGGGGCACCATCCTGCGCGGAGGAACAGGCAGGGCCATCAGCGAGCTGCCAGGCGCGCCCGCCCCCACCCTCTTGTCCCCCCCTCTCCCCGCCAACCGTGGGTGAGCAGAAGAAGGGGTGGGGGAGGTGAATGGTCATCAGTTTTTCCCCCAGCATTGTTTCAACCCCCCAGAATGTGCCAGGCCACGTCTCCACAGGACATCCTGCCGGGGAACGGGCACGAGCCCCACCTCAGACCCCAGGAGCCACATGTAGGGGGACCATGGGGCAGGCTGGGTGTCCTTCGAGCACTTGGGGTGCTCCTGGCTCTTCCTGGAGCTCCTCACACTGCTTAATTTCTTAGTGCCTTATATTTTCCGTGGGCTTTCCCGGTCCGTGGCCCTGGTTCTGCTCTTTCCTAGAAGGCACACGTGGCCGTGCCCTCATCCCGAGCAGGTCCTTAACGGCCGTGAGGCAGAGCCCCTGTCTTTTTAGCCTCCTTCATTTCCATCCTCGGCATTAGGAGAGAGGACAGCCGGGCTAAAAATAAGCTGGAGGGTGGGAGGGAGGGAAGAAATCTGCCCAACATCTTCAGTTTCCTCCAGCCTCGTGCTCCTCAAGAGCTTTGCCTACAGCTGCCTGCCCGTGCCCGCTGTTCCCTGGGCACCATAAGCAGCGGGAGGCAGCGCTGGGCACGCAGAGCTCTGCAGGAGGCCCTCGATTTCAGCCCAATGCTCAGCTTCGTGGCACAGGCAGAGCAAAACCCAGACCCTACGAGGTTTGGGTGGCACGGGCACCGCCGGGCTCCCTCCTCCTGGCCCAGCACAGCTGCGGGCGGCTGCTGCCAGCGCCGGAGGGAGCAGGGAGCCGGGGCCCTGCGTGGCAGCTGCTCTGGAGGGGAGCCAGCCCCGGGGCTGAAATGGAGGCCGAGGCTGGGCTGCTGGCCGCGCTGCCGGGGCAGGGCAGGGGGCTGTGAGCAGGGCACGCAGGGCACCGCGCTACCAGAACTACTTCGGGGCCAGGAACCTGCGTGCTCGGAGGGATGCAACCTGCTGGGCGTGGGTGCCTCTGAGGCTGAGGTGCCCGAGGGTGGTGGGGATGAGGGAGATGATGGTCCCGATAGATGGGGCACTCCTGGAGCACCCCAAGGGTTTCTCTGCTTGACCCTGCTGGTTCCTCAAGCCTTTGGAGGATCTGTGAGCCTCCCGCCCCCCAGCACGCTGCCCCACATCCCAAATCCCACCCGGCAGCCGCTCTGCCCCACTTCTGGGCTCCCCATAGGGCTGCCACCCCACGACCCCTGCGCCGAGCGAGCCCCCCGCCTTGGCCCCATTACCTGGGGGTGCCCGGACAGGCGAAAGCCCCGAAGCCCGCATGTCCCGAGCCTTCAGCCGAGCGTGCGGCCGGGCTGCAGCAGGAGAGCGGCGAGGCGGCGGGGAGCTGCTCGGAGCCGGGCCGGGGAGCGGCACGGAGGGACGGCGGCGGCGGCGGGGCCGGGGCAGCGGGGGGCCGCGGCCGGCTCTGGCTGTCCGCCCGCAGCATGGCTCGGCGAGACAAACGGGGCCGCAGCGGCGGAGCGGGGCCCCGCAGCTCCCCCCGCCGGGGCCGCGCTTTTACCTCGGGGAAGCGGCGCGGGGCGGGGCCGGCACGGGGAGAGCCGGGGGGGGGCAGCCCCGGTGGCGGCCCCGTGCCCGGCGCGGCATCGCCCGGCGAAGGCTCTGCGGCGCCGCTTGGCCCCTCCCGGCCGGGCGGGGACTGCGGCGGCCCCCGGCGAGGCGGAGCGGCCCGGTACCGGGGCGGGGGGCGGGGGGGCTCCGCTCTGCACCGCGCTCGGCCCGCTCCGGGGGCTGGGACTGCGGGGGGGGGGGGGGGGGGGGGGGTAGCAGGGTACCGGGGCGCGCACGGGGGTACCGGGGGTGCCCCCCCCACCCCGTTGCCACGGCAACCCCGCCGGGCGCGCGCCCTGCCGCGCCCCTCGGCGCGCGCCCGCGCCGCCAGCCCGCGCGTTAAAGGGCTCGCCGCCACGCCCCCCGCCGCCCCCCATTGGCCGCTCCTCGCCTTCCTCCTCCTCCCATTGGCTGCCCGCTGCCTCTCTCCTCCCCCGCCCCGATTGGCCGCGCTCTCCGCCCTCCCCCTTTGCCATTGGCCGGCTGCCCCGCCGCCAAGCCCCTCCTCCCCACTCCCATTGGCCGCCGGCTCGGCGGGGCCGCCCGCTCCCGCCGCCGGCTCGCCGCCGAGCGCGCGCGCGCGCCACCGGGCGGAGCGGGCGGGCGCGCGCCCAGGCGGAGGCTCCGGGGCCGCCACCGGCGGGGGGATGGCGGCGGCGGCGGGCGGCGCGCTGGGCTCGGGGCCCCCCCCGGCACCCCCGGCGGCGGCGGCGGCGGCGGCGGTGGCCGGAGGAGGAGGTGGAGGAGGGGCGGCGGCGGCCACCGCGGCCGCCACGGCGACCACCGTGATGATGATGACCGCCGCCACCCCGGCCGCCGCGGCGGTGACGGCCGCCGGGCCCGGCCCGGTGCCGGTGCCCATGAACCTGTTCGCCACGTGGGAGATCGACCGCTCGGCGCCCAGCTGCGTGCCCAGGTTGGTCCCGGGGAGGGGTCCCCCGGGGGTAGCGGGGGGGTCTCGGGGGTCGGTGGTGTCTCCCGGTACCGGGAGGAGCCGCCGGGCCTCGGGGGGGGGTGTGCGGGGAGGGGGCGGCGGCGCTGCGGTGGTCGCGGGGAGGGTGGGTGGGTGGGGTGGGCGTGGTGGGGGCTTCTCCGACCGCCGTGGGTCTGTGGTGATGGTGGGGGGCTTGGGGGTGTGCTCCCAAATCAGTGGTTCCGTGATTCTGGTGGTGGTGGTGGTACGGGGATGGATGGCCAGGTGGTCCCGGAGGTGTTCTCCTACCTCAGTAGGTCTGTGGTCATTCGTGGTGGTGGCGGTGGTACAAGGATGGATGGCCAGGTGGTCCCGGAGGTGTTCTTCAATGTCCGTGAGGCTGTGGTGATGGTGGTGGTCATGCAGGTCTTCTCCAAGCTCAATGGTTCCGTGATTCTGATAGCGGTGGTATTGGTGGTGTGGGGATGGATGGGCCAGGTGGTCCCGGAGGCGTTCTCCCACCTCCATCAGTCTGTTAGTGGTGGTGGTGTTGTACAGGGGCAGTTGCACCAGGTGGCCTTGGAGGCCTTCTGCAACCTCAGCGAGTCTGTTAGTGGGTGATGGTGGTGGTAGGGGGTGGTTGGACTATGTGGTCTTGGAGATCTTCTTCTGACCTCAGTGGTTCAATGATTCTGTTGGTGGTGATGGTGGTGGCAGGGAGACGTTTGGACCAGGTGCTCTTGGAGATCTTCTGACCTCAAAGGCTCAATGATTCCATTAGTGGTAATATTGGTGGTACAGGAATGGTTGGACCAGGTGCTCTTGGAGGCCTTCTCCAACCCTACTGAGTCTATGACACATGTGGAAAAAGCACAGAGAAAATAAATCATGGTAAGAACCAGCCCTTGGAAGGGGTGCCAGGAGACAGAGGAGTTGGGAGCGAGGAGCATGGGGGTCCAGCAGCCAGACAGCAGGGAGCAGAAATGTTTGGAAATAATGCCCAGCTGGTGTGCTGCCCACCAAGGTCCTGGGCTCCACGGGCAGCAGCCTGGAAGTGCTTGAGGTTTGGGGTCAGGTTTGGGGGCTGGGGGCAGCTTTGGAGTGCCTCGAGGTGGTGCCTGGCTGTGGGTGTCGAGCAATGAGCCGGGCGGTGGTGAAGCACGTGTGGACGTAGCCCTCGCACGCAGAAGCTGGGAGCAGCTGCCGGGAGGCGATTCTCCCTTCCCAGCCCCAAAAACGAGCTGGGTTTGTGGGGACGCTGTGCTGCGCTCCGGGAGTGGCAGCGGTGGCAAAGCAACGCCCAGTAACGGGGCTTTTGTCCCCTACACGCCCCTGGTCTTAATCCTGCCGGCCCTGAGCAAGTGTAGGGGCTGCCGAGGGGCCGTGCCCAGGCCGGGAGGATTTTGGGGAGGAACCCAGGGCGCAGAGCCAAGTCCCCGTTGAGTTTTGGGGGCTGCCTCGCTCTCGGATCGGGGGTGTGGCCCTTCCTGCTGGGGTCTCTCTGTGGTTTCGGGGCCTGGCTGGGAGAGGTGTGTGCACGGAATAAAATAAAATGTCTGTCTGCGTGGAAGCAGCGCCGTGCTGTGCTCGCATTGTTCCGCGCTCGGGAGAAACGCGTGGAAGGACTTTGTGCAAACACGCTCTGGGGCTCGGGGCTTGCCAAGCAGTGTTATTTTTCAACCTCTGTTAATAGCTCGCCTCTCCTGCCTGCTGCCTTTAATATCCGAGAGGCCGCGAGCTCTTGAAGAATTAGGAAACGAGATAAGATGGCCCGATTGGGGTTCCTTCTTGCTCGTTTTCCGTGACACAGCCGGCGTGTCGGGGATGCTGGTTCCGCGATAGGTCGCGGCGTTTCTAGCCGGGGGTGCGAGATGCAGGCAGCATTTGGGCTCAGGGATTGCCGTGGCTGAGCTGGGAGGGCGAAGGCAGGTTCTGAGGATCGTGGGTACACTCACACGGGGCTCAGGGGGCTGCTCCGTCCCCGCGGGAGCGCAGCCTGCCTTCTCTGCAGCCCCTACAAATCCCCCTCTCCGAGGCCGGCTTGGCGGTGAACGCCCCCATGCTCAGCGATCCTTTAAGGCACCATCTCCTTCCAGCCGGAATAACGAGCGTTTGTCTGCCTCTGATGCTTTCACTGCTTCCCTGGGTAAATCGGGGGTTTTCACGGCCAACTTCCAGCCTCAGCAAAAGCTGCTCGGGGAGCAGCAAATGGCTGCAGACGATTCCCCAAAAAGACAGTAGGATGCCACGGGGGGACGGCGCAGCGCCGGGCAGGGAGAGGCCCCGGCCTCTGAGGAAGCAGCCTCGTAGCCGGTGCTGTTTGCCGTGTCTGAATTATGATTTCCTCTTTGTCCTGTTGAGAAAACAAAATGTTCCTAGAGGCCGTCTGATGCCTGCGATGGCTTTTGCTCAGGTGCCTCCATGCGCCGGCAGCAGTGGGCCCGGGGGAGAGGCGCGGTGCTTTGGGTGCTGCTGTGCTTACGGGGCCCGCTGCCCGCTCTGCGGGGTGATTCATCCCCCGTGCTCACGGCCCGGAGTTGCAGGGGCATTTCTGCACGGGCATTTCCTCGCAGGCCTGTTGCAACGCGAGCACCGTTACGACCTACTGCCCGCTGTCATCGCGCGGGCGGTTTCTGCTTCTCCTGCCTCGTGCGGGCTAAGCCAGCGAGAGATTCTGCTTGGCTGACAAAAACTCCTGTTGTGTTCTCGTTTTTCTGGGCCCTCCTCGTTTTCCTCCTCGTGCTGTTTTTTTAGACTTTCACTGGAAATCCTTCTGACTCTGCAGAGAGTAAGTTGAGGTGCAGCGCCAGTGCGTATGGGACCGTCGCCTGGACAAAAAATGCACACGCACAGCTGTGGGTTTTACCTGGTTTTCTGTGCCCAGGATACCCAAATTCCTTTCATAGCAGCTTAGGGTGATGGTTGAACTCACGCCTTCGGTTCCATTCTCCAGAACTGAAGCCCACTAACAATCAGCTGTAGTGCTGTTATAATGGTCACGGGGCTAGGACAAGAGCCGTCCCGTTGCAAAGGCTCCTGCTCTCTTCTCGTTGTTCCTTAACGCTTCTTCTGTACCAGGGAAGATCATATTCATCCAAAATGTCTCATGGGCAATTCTGCCCAGGTAGCGTCTCTGAATCCATATTATTTAGGTCAGCATTTTTAGGTGTACATTACTTATGTATTTCAGAAGAGCTCCCTTTCATCTGGCCTGCATTTTTCCCGTGTTCCTTCAGCCATCTTCTGGTAGCCTGTTGGTTTTCCCACCTTCCTTATGCATCCAGTTTCTTCTCATTGCTCCTTTCCCTCAAAGGCCCCGCACACTCCTGCTGATAACCTTGGCACCATTCTCCCTTTTTTCCTTGCTTCTCTATTTCCTTACCCACCTGTAACCGAGTAACCTTCAGTTATGAATCTTAATTTTTCTGTTTTCTAGTTAATTTTCTCTTATTCTCGGGATCTAGAGGCTATTACTTGCGAAGCTGCAGCGGCCACAGCCCATTATTGCGTGGCTTTTGTTTTTCAGCTGGACAATGCTCGCAGGATGTGTTTTAATAGCTTTGGGGTTTTCTTTCTCTCTTAGTGAACAGCAGGCCTTGTCCCGCAGTTAGGCTTTCTGAAGGTTCTTGGATGCACTTCCCCGAAATACAGTCCCGTCAATTGCCATTTATTTCGGTCCGCTCCTACCTCCTGCCCGAGGCTGCTGGCTCCGAGTATTCCTTTCTTTCTTGTGAGCTCCTTTGTCAGAAGCAGACCCAGGATGTCCATTTGAATTTCATGCCGTGCTGTGTATATGAATAATTTACTCATTTTTTCCCCCTGGTGTTTATCGAGTCCCTTAACTGAAGGTTTTCCTCTGCCTGTTACGTTCCTTAATCTGCCGTCAGGCCACAGGACAGCATTCCCATTTCTCTGCATTTATGCCTTGCTCGTGTCACCTCGGACCGACGAGACGTTCCCACTCCCCTGGGGCTGACTTTGTTGCTCTGCTCCTTAGGGGAGCATCACCCCTTATTTCAGGGGCCTGAGCAAGCGGGTGGAAAGCCTAGATCCAAATTTACCGGTTGTGGTGAGAATTATTTTTGAGTGAAGGATCTTTACCGTGCAATTCTTTAGAATTGAACTTTTTTTTTTTTTTTTTTTTTTTTAAGGAAAATGTAAATGGTTTTTGTTCCAGTTGAAGAAGCTTCGAAATGGATGCCCAAGTCTTTTCCGCAGGGCTGCACTGCTGCTGTTGTGGCACTTTGCTCTCTCCCAGTGCTCTGTTCTGAAACGTGTCATGTCACGAGACCTCTCGTAGCGTGGTGCCATATTCCTGAGCCTGCAGGGGGTCAGATCTGAGGCGCTTGCCCACTGTTGAAGACACCAGCATAGGAAATGATGGGGTGGTAGCTGGGCTTGCTGCTGCCATGAAGAATCACAGAAGCAGGGAGCTGTAAGGAAACTTTGTGCTCACCATCAGTAGGTGAGTTGTTAGAGCTGGGTTTCAGAAGCTGCCTTGTGCCGTGGACTCCTTTTCATGGAGAGCTGTCCCAGGACACCCTGGACGATGGAGAATCCCTCGTTTCTGAAGTCTCCACAACACGCTCTGCCCAGCTGCTGCCTCTTCTCCCCTGAAGAACTGCCTGCAGCTGAGACCTGGAGGAAGCTGCTGTGGTTCTGTGGACTAACCTTGACCTGGTTTCAGTGCTTTTCCCAGCTTGGCCACACTGGCCCATCTCCAGCACGCTCGGAGAGGCAGCGGTGCGGCCTGGCCAGCCCTGCCAGCTGGCGAGTGTCGGGCTGCAGCCTGCCCTGCGGCCCCATCAGCGCCTCCAAACCTTGCTGAAAGGCCCTTCTCACTCTCTTAAGCACTACGTACTTTTTTTCCTCCGGTAGACAGGGCTGCAAGTGGTGTCTTGTAACCTCTTTGTGGTGGTTCATTCATTAGCACGTTGTTTTAGCCCGCAGACAGGGCGAGCAAGCTGCTCAGCAACAGGTACTGCGGCCAGCTGCTCGTGCCCTGGCTCCCTGTGTGTTTGCACCTTCCTCAGAGCACTCCTGGACCTGGGGGCAGCCGGTGCAGCAGTTCTGCTGCCTTGGTGGGCAGAGAAGTGGAAAACCTGTTAGATTTGCCAAAAAAAGGTCCATGACTTCAGCATAACGCCTGGTTTCAACACGGCCCAACTGGATGGAGAACAACGCTTCTTCAGAACCTGCACTTTTGGGTTTTCTGTCTGCCCCCAGGTTGCTTTTGGGCTAGACCCCAAGCGAACGGCTGGAAGTTCAAGCACAGTGATCTGAAATGAGCACTGACTGGTGTGATGCTTCCCGAGGAACATACCCATCAAAAAAAAAAACAAAACACAATACAAAAGCTGGCTGCAGGACGCAGCCTCGCCACCGCTTTGTTGGTTAGTCAGCTCTTTTCTCTCGTTTCTCGGGAGGCCGTTGTGCAGCAGGAATGAATTCCGTCACGTGCTTGCTGTTAACCAAGTCGCTCGTTTGTAAAGCGGAGCAGG
The DNA here is from genome assembly GCF_009819795.1 of Aythya fuligula. Lineage (NCBI taxonomy): Eukaryota > Metazoa > Chordata > Aves > Anseriformes > Anatidae > Aythya > Aythya fuligula. The sequence goes on along the minus strand of NC_045561.1, from coordinate 12,533,137 downwards.
AAGACGACCTTGTGGTTTGGACGCTGAAGCGAGGCTGAGATGCGGAGCCTGGATCTGGAGCTGCTTGCTCTGTGCCTCTCTCACGTTCCTGGTCCCCACACTTTGTTCCCAGCTGCTCGTTTCCAGGCCGTGGCGTTGCTGTTTCCTCACTTGTGCTGTGACCGTGACGTGTGGCAGCATTGCTCCGAAAGCCAGCGTCCTGCTGCAGCGTGCCAGCGCTCGCCAGGGGAGGGATTTGTCCTTTTTGGGGAAAATGGGGCCTTAAGAGACTGCTCGTGCGCTCTGGAGAGAGAAAGCTGAAGCCAGAGGAGATGGCTGGGGGCTCTGCTCTGGCTTTGCAGCCTGGGGAGCGGAGATGAGGAAGCCTGAAGGTCTCAGAAGGGAGCAGCAGGAGAGAAGCCCTCTTGGAGCCCCATCGCCAGGAGCGCTTTCCTTGCTGCCTCATCCCGCAGAGCCCCACGTCCCATTGTGGTGGTGCCGCCTGTTCTCCAGGGGCTGAGCTCCCAGGGTTGGATGGACATGGGTGAGGAGGAAGCAGAGGTGAAGCAATCCATCCAACAGCTAAGAAGTGGCAGAGACGGGGATTAAATTTCCCCTCTCTGCCCCAAGCAGCGAGGTCTGGCCGTAGCAGAGCCTGGGGGATGTGGTTATATCACTGCAGCTCTGTGCGCCTGCTGGGGCAACACTTGGTTGGTCTGGGTTGTCCTCACCCAATTTTTTTTCCCCCAGTCCCCAGATGTTTGGGTGTTGCCAATAAACGAGCCAACTCCCCATCCAGTCTCCCCATTCCACCCTGGCTCAGACCACAAAGATCCACATTTCACAGAAATTGGTGGTTAAAGGGGGGTTGGAGGTCTTGGCTCTCCTTTTCCAGCAGGATGCGAGTGCAGGAGAGGGGCTGGGAGGGGACGGTGTGTTTTCAGGCCAGGCTGTTTGATGACTAGCAGCCTCATTTTCCAGCGAGGCACCCGTGTGGGTATTTAACGCGAAGGGACGCGGAGTGACAGGAGAGTGGTTTCAAGTGCTCCCATTCATCCTCTGCACAGCACAGCATGCTTGCTGCCTACGTACGGAGGTAAACATGCCTGCAAGCCACTGCGGCAGCTGGGGGAGGAAGGCTTTAACACCTCCCTCCTGCCCTAAACCTCTGCCTCTCCGGGGCCTGGCCGAGAGGAGGGAAAGGAAAGCTCTTAACCTTATTATTGGTTGTGAATACAGCACGCGATCCAATTACTGCCAGCCTTTAATCCGGACGCCGTCGCACCACAATTAAGGCGGAGGAGGCTTGGTTCCCTACCCCTGCAGGCAGGGATGTGGTGCCTGTGAAGGAGGAAGGCAAGGCAGTCGGTTACCAGCCCCCAGACCTTACATTTCCTTCTGAAAAATGATGAGGCAGTGGTGTCCCACCCTGTTGGCAGTGCCAGGCACTCCTGTTGACGTGAATACGAACAGGCTCGGGGTCCCGAGTGACAAAAGATTAATAACTCCGCTTAATTACAACCTACTTTTTTCCTACCACGGTGAACGTGGATGACTTTTCAAGGAGAGCTGGCTGTGAGACACGCAGGCAGGTGGAACTCTAGGGGCAGAAGGCAACGCTAAGTAGATCAAGGTTTAAAATCCAGGGTAGCTGTGATCAAGCAGTCCGTGTTAGTAAGCGGTGCAAGAAGCTCCCTGGTCTCTGCCTTCAGAGTGGATATCGTGATTTCAAGCCAAAGAAGCTTTCTGCTGAGGTCACAAACGTTCGGTGCCCTCCTCTGCTGGGGAGGGTCTCAGGCTGAGCCAGCTCTGCAGAGCATCTTCCTTATTGCCGCCGGCAGCACAGCACCCTGAAAGAGGTTATGAAAGGGAAATGTGGAGTTACATTTGGTTTTGCCAGCAATAGTGGTATTTGATGATGCAAATAAAGCACGTGAGGTTTTGGAATTCTGTTCTGGTTTAACCCAGAAATCAATGCAATTCAGCTCAGGGCATAGCAAATGTTTGCTGCTGAGAGCCCTCAAGAAGGAGCCCTGGGTCGTCGATGATGCTGGTGGGTTGACTTCTGACGTGGCTTCTCTGCCCAAGATGAGGGACATCCTCAGCAGCAGCAGGTAGAACAGCAAATGCTGGGGAAAAAGAATCTCCTTAACAAATAAATTAATAAAAAAATGTTGTGCGAGGATTTCTGGAAGTACCTTTGGAGTGCCCTGGCTCTGGGTTCTTGACTCACTGCGTAAAATGAAGCCACTGAAAGGGAGATGACTTGCTCCTTTCCGGGTTTGAGTGAAATTATCTCGTGCTGCCTGAAAGGAGGCTTTTGAACAACTTCTTCTTCCCTTATTTTGCAATCATGAGTCTTTTCTTCCCTCAAGATGAGATGTGTGCTCTGCAGAGCATCTGTTCCTCTTTGGGTGTGTAACCAAAGTAGGTGTGTGCACGCACCTTAAAGACAACAACATGGACCTCTGTGGCGAGTAAGCACCTTTGGCAAGGACGTTTGGAAATGTGTGCTCCAAGAGACCTCTGCACTTGAGCTGTGGTGACACAGCTGTCTGTCAGTCCTTCCTGCTTCTCCCCGCTCCTGTGGGCTCCTTGGGCAGTACCAGCTCAGCACCCTGGCTTCTGTACCTGCAGGGTATCCAGGGCTTTGCAAGTGCCAGTCGTTGCTTCTGAGTGATACCTTGGCATTAGATAAGATGGGTAATGAGGGATGTGAATCTGTTTTGTGCCTAGTGACCTTGTTCTTGTGCACAGACAGCTTGAGGTGTCTGGGAGGAGAAGAAGCTGCCAAGCAGCCTGCTGATGGAGTAGGTCTGCTAATGACAGATAGCACGGCGAGGCAGCTGGAAGTAAAATGACCAGAGCAGTGAAATGAGGTAGTGGAGAGTTTTTCAGGCTTGGGAATGTGTAAGGGGTTGGGTATGACTGATTAAAACACCTTTTCAAGAAGTCTTGCTTTGCACTTTAAGCCATGTATGTGCATTCATTGTCCATCTTCAGCTGCCCAACGTTGGGTTTGAGATGCTGTCTTAAGATTTCCAGCCTGAAACACAAAGATTTTCTGCTTGTGCTGAGTTTCACCACATTAATAATAAATTTCCCATATGGAGGACAAACATACAGCAAATCCACCGAAGCTGAACACTTCCTTACCCGCTGTACTTTGTGCTTGAGTGAAGCTCACGAGCTCTCTCGTGGTATAGATGCAGGTCCACAGCAAGTGCCCTCTAAATATATCCATCCAAGCATGATTCTGTCTTCTTCTCTCATGGAAGGACATCAGTAGCCTCTTCCACATGGACGCACCTGAGAAAAAAAGTGCTTTGAGTTGCCCAGGTCTCACAGGGCTACTTTCTTTCTTGCCCCTCTTCTTCCCCCCTCCCTTTAGGTTTCCTTTAAAGCACTGTGATTCTTCAGGCAGGCTTAGGTTGCTTTTACTTGGGCTGCTGAGGGATGCTTTGGGGCAATATCATCCTTATCCTCTGAACACCCAAACCTTTCCTGTCCTTGAGAATAAAGGTCTGACTGTGAAGGCTCACGCAGCCCTTGCTCTGAAGGAAGGTGCCCAATGCAATCAGGGATTTCCAAGCAGGACAAGCCGTGTGTTTCCCAGGGGCCGCGGCTTTTGGATGAAATGGGTGAGAAGCCCCTAAAACAAGGCTTTCAGCACCAAACCTGCCTCCGTGCTGTGGATGACTGGGCTTTATCCCAACTGGATGCAAAATCCTGCTCCTGACAGCAGGCAGCCCGCGGTCACAGCTCCGGAGCGGAACAAACCTGGGGAGTGGTAGCTCCTTCCTCAGGCACCTGCTTCAAAGCAGATCGGAGAAAGCTTTGAGGTGTGTGGCTGTGTTTTTTTTTTTTTATTCTTCCCCTGTCCTTTGGGATGCATTTCAAGCTGTTTCTCAATGGCTGTTGGCAGCCTTCCAGGCTTCGCTGGCTGCCTTGCTGAATCACCTGTAGTGCGAATAGTTTAGTAACACATGAGGATTGCAGCAAGCGCGAGGGGCTGTGGCTGCAGCGTGCAAAATACCCTCTGGTGCCCAGGAAAAGCCTGCCTGAAAGTGGTGGTCGGGGCCACTTCTTAGCGTGAGGTGGTGTGAAAACCCAGCGCTGGCTCTCAGCAGCTGACACCCCTAGCAGGGAGCCTCGATGAGCTGGTAGGAATTGTTTTCTCCCTTCCCAGTTGGATTTCTCACCAGCCCGAAGGAGAAGTGGGGTATTGTGTTGGGGATGCTGCCCCTTTGGACACAGAGGAGCACTGCCCGGTGGGACTGCAGAGCTAGCAGCAGCTCCGCTGGCAAGCAGAGAGACATTTGGCTGAAAACCCACTTTGAAATGTGGCTGCCGGAAGGCTCCTGTGGTTTTTGATTCCTTCATCCGTGCTAGCCGAGCTCCATCTCCTCTCGTACAGGCTTGGGTGAGATTAGTCAGCCTCGTTTTTGGTGGGGAGGGGGCAACATGTGTTCCTGCTTTCCAGTCCTTCCTGAGGAGCTCCTCACTCGGTGGGTGAGGGGAGGAATGCCAGAGCTGCAGGCTGCTGGGGATGGATGCCTCGCCTTTTGCTCCTTCCTCCCGAGAAACCTCCGCTTCCCCTGTACCCAAACCCTGCACCCAAACCTCCTCCCTTCCCCAAGAGAGGGGCAGGGGCACTGCAGCTGTCTGTGCAGCACCGGCCGCAGATATTGATCTCCCATCAGTGGCTCCGCTTTTAGACCAAGCGGGAAACTGGGTAATTACAAATCCTATTTCTTAGAAAAGGGGAAAAAAAAATCAATCTTTTCTCAAGCTGAGTGCCGCCATTTCCTGTCAGCTGCTTGTCCCTGGGCATACAGAGAAGGAAAGCTGTCTGCGGCCCTTCTGGGAGCTGTCTGAAAGGCTGGCTGACCGCCGTGGGAAGCAAATCCCATGGCTTGCTCTACCTTTGTGGAGTTGTGCTGTGCCAGGATGGGAATCAGACCTTCAGAAAGCCCTAACTTTGCTTCTCGGGATAAAGGCTCAGGTGCTGTTTAATGCAGCAGTGACTTTAAAGCTGTTGAGCTTCCCTCTCTGGAGCTTTCAGCTTGGCAAATGTTGGAGTTGACTCCTGCCAAAGAGTATCCAACACTGTGCTGCCGGAGTAGTGACCCCAGAAAGTGGGCCATGGCTTTATCTGCATCCCCTCTCTGAAGGGGTGGCGCTTTTCAGCCTTGCAGCTCCTTATTCTCTTGCCATACCTTAAAAAAAGGACAATAAATTTCAGAGGTGGCTTGACATCAACCCAGGCTATGTTGTTACCGATAAATGATGAATCATTTTTCTGTGGGTTTTTGGTGCGTTGCCATTTTCGGTTTACCCGAGCAAGTCTGGTGCTTGTGGATGCTCTCCAGGAGGCCAGGCCTGACAGACTTTCAAAACTGATGTCCCACCTGAGCTTCAAAAATATGGAAAAACATCCCAGTAGGAAGGCTCACCTGCTGGGCTTTGACGTGATCCTGACACCGAGTGCTTTTCTATTCTCTCCTCAAATATCAGCTTTTTTTTTTTTTTTTTTCTTTTTCTTTTTTTTTCAAAAACTAGATGTTGTTTGGCATCTTTCATCTCCTGTGAGGCAAATAGCTGGGACACCTGGCCCAAAGCTGTCGTGTGAGCTCTCATCACAGCCAGCGTAGTCGCTTGAAACCACTCTAGCAGATTGCAGGATTGGGCACAGGACAAAACAGATGAAATAAAAGTACTCAGATCAAGCCAACAACGCTGTGACGATGGAGATGCATTCATACTTTTGGGTGTGCTGAGGGAGAAGAAGGTGAGAGTCACCCTGAGGTGGCTAATTGCTGCTGTCTCGCCCTGAGTGGAAGCCCTGATAGGTGCACCTGGCATTGGAAGCGCTTCCCCCAGGTGACTCACGCCTTGGGCTGGTCAAAAGAAAGGGGAAAAGCTTTGTTCCTATCCCAGGCAGAATTCCAGACCCTATACCGGGTGCGATACTGTGGATGGCATCAGTTGGCAGCCCCAGCCCAACAGCTTGGGACTGGCAGCCCTCCTCTGCTGCTAGCTGCAGCGCGTGCGTGGCAAGCTGCCTCAGTGCTGGCCCACAAGGAAACAAATCATTATTTTCTATTATTATTATTTTTTTTTAGGTTTGTTCTTTGCTGGATTAACAGGTTGAGTCAGTTCATCATGTGCTCAAACACACGGTGGGGGGGGCGGAATCACAGGGAGCTGAGAACAAAGCACGGGGCCTGCTGGCTTGTTGGCGTCCTCCAAAACGGACGTTGGTGTCCCCAAAGAGCCAGGGTGATGCTCAGTCCCTTGCAAGGGCCTGAAAGGAGCCTGGAGAAGAACCATGAGATCTGTTTGAACCCCGGGGATGTGGGGGGAAAGCTGTGAGCAGTGACTGGAGGGTGCCCGGCAGCGCTCTGACAGGCACGGCCTGCAGCGTGAGGCGCACCACACGGAGCCCTGCAGTGCTTTCTGTCAGGGGCAGCAGTGTCAGGAGAAGGTCTTCCTGGCTTAACCCTCCTCCTTGTTTTGTCACTGATGTCTGGTTTGATTACTGTGGCCTCGGTTAAGGTGATTTGTAGGATAACAGGGTAGAATAAAACGTTTCTCACCCAGCGCCAGTCATGCCGGGTGTTACCAATTGCTGTCAACCCCCGGCACCTTCATGAGGTGACTCCTGGAGCAAAATTCCCTGCAGAAATGGAAATATGTCCACAGCTGAAAGAAAGGCTCTTCTGCAAGGACCGAGGCACAGTGGAGCTGCACTGAAGCACTGGGATTCCCCAGGGGATTGCAAGCAGCGTGTGTGTGTAAGCACTCCTCCTTTTTCATTATATGTGAGGCTGGTACAGATTTTCCTGGGCACGGGGGTGTTTTAAGCCCGAGTGGCCGTGCTGTAGCTGGGCTGTGAGCTGACAGCATTCACTGACTGAGCGGCAGCCATCTTCCCAGCGCTTCCAAATCTTGAGCCAGACACAGCTCAAGCAGGAGCCAGGGGGGTGTGCTAGACAGGTTATCGCTGGTGCTCAGATACCAGCCTCAGCAGCAGCTGTGCAAAATCAAGACTGACTCCCAGAAAGAGCTAGCAACCCCTAAAAATGCACAGTTGGCCTTGTGTCTTATGTCTGCCGTCAGTGAGGCACGTGCATGCGCAGGATTTATCCTTGTGCTTTGCAGGTTTTGGAGCTTTCACATCCCGCAGCGTCACCAGAGGTGAGGGTGGGCTTGCTGTCGAGCTGTGATAGCGCAGGGGGAGGCAGGAGCAGTGCTGACAGAAATGCAAATGGTGGACGAGCCTCACGTTTCAGGTTGTCTCTAGAATTGCTGGAATAATTTCTGCTTCCTACGTGGCACTTGCGAGCAAGCAGAGGGGCCGACAGGAGTGTTTGCATGAAGCCTGCTGACTCTTGCTGCTGCCGCAAGCCGAAGGGATGGAGGTGTTGTATGGCTGAGGCTCAGCCAGGTGCTCAGCATCAGGTGCTTCAGCTCAAGCTTTGAGAGATGCTGTCCACAAGGAGGCGGGGGAAATGCCCGTTTTTTTTCAGGGATTTTGGAAAACGCTGGAAGACTGCCGTGCCCTGACTAATTGTCAGCCCTTATAAGGTGGTTCGGAGGATTACTCACTGCACTTCACTGAGCCTAGCGCTGTGTTTTTATTGCCTCTTGTGCTGAAGCAGGCCAGGCTACTTCTCAGCAGAGAGCACGCTGCTGGGCTTGCACGCAACGCCGCGCACGCTGCTCCGAAAGCGGTGTGTGCAGTCTTCAGAGATCTCAAACGTGTCATTTTTTCAGATGGAAAAAAGTGGGGGATCTGTCGTGATGGCTGCTGAAAGATCTGCCCACAGTACCTTTGCAGCCCATGCGGGATGTCCACGCTGTCCCCCCTGCAGCCCCTGCTTGCTCACTCCCGTGGTAGTGAAAATATATTGTTGCCTCCCGGCTCTGGTGCATTTTGGTCAGTGAGCTACGCCGCAGTTTAAAATCAAGCTTTTTGGAAGTAATTTGCTGTTTTCCTTTTAGTTGAGAAGACATTGGTGACTTAAGCAGAAACACAGCTCTTAAAAGGGCGCTTGCTGCAGGGCAGCTTATTCCTCTGGAGCTTGTTTAAGTGGAGTGTAGCTCAAACAGGGCCGTGAGCTAAGCCCTCAAAGGCAGGATTTTTAAAGCTCCCAAAGTAACTTAGGACCTCAGTCCTAAGCCCTGCCAGCTCCACAGACTCAATAATTCTGTTCTGCAGCTCCAAAGCTTTCTTGTAAGGATGCTCGTGGGGCCCTGGGCGCATATCTCTTTGTGTGAGACAACGTGAATCACCGTGGGAGAAAATGAAACTTCCCCTTTCATGTGGATGCTTTCTAGCAGATAAGAAACTGATTAATTAAATGCTAGACACGGCTGTAAAATAGGGAAATTAAGGGTTGGGGAGAGATAGCAGTCTCTTTTTTGTTTCCTTTAGATTGATTTTAAGCACATCCTTATGGTTATGCGTTGTGGGGCATTTTGTGCATATCTGGACTGACATTTTCTTGTCTTCAGGATCTTGACCATCTTTCTCAGCACAATAACATTGTTTTCATTTCTCTTGTGAGGCGCCTAGCACTACTGTGTACTTCATGTTCAGGGCAAGCTGGGCTTTCTATGCAGTTGAATATACTCTTGGGTCATGATCATAACAGGTCAGAGTTGCTGGGCTATGGAGAAAGTATCAGCTCCTCTCAGTAGCTCAGGGACTGCCCGAGTGGTTGGACCTGACCCTGTGGTTCCTGTTGTGCCTCTTGGCCCTGGCTGTCAGGGGCTGGAAAGTGGGGAACTGGAGTGGCCGTGGCTGATCCACCCAGTGTAACGCCTGCTTAGGGATGTGGGGTCATTTTATTGCATGTACCCAAGTAGGTGAATGTTTCCTTATAATATATAATGTTTTCTTATAATATATTATATAATTTTTTGTAATATATGCTTACAATATTATGTTTTCTTGTAATATATAATATAATGATGATTTCTTAATATATCCCTGTTCTTCCAAGGCTAGAGAGTTGCCAGATGGACGTGTGAGTCTGATCATGTTGTGGTTCCCCTTGCACCACCCAAGCCACATGGTTTGCTGAAGGCGACTTTCGGCTCAGTGATACCACTGCCTTGCCCCTGGGGGTATTCTGGGTATCGGACGTGTGGGATAAAAAAACAACAGGGAAGCAAATATGTGATCAGGGATTGAATTCTTGCAGAGCTGTTCCTGATCTCAGAGACCAAAGGAGTGTCGTGTTACTGCAGTTCCCAGATGGAGATGCCGTGTAATGCCTGCGTGAAATATCCCAGCACGCTAGGGACACGGGGCCTGGGTGCTGCAGAGGCTGTACGTGGACAGAGGAGGGTCATTTATTTAATGGTAGCACTGGTGCCGATCTTCAGTCTGGGCACGGGACTGTTGCAGAGTTAATTCTGTGCGAGGGGGTGTGCAGGGAGAGCTCCTGCCTGTGTGAGCTGGGTTTGCAGCCCAGCACATGCCTCCTGGGTGTACCACAGGCATGCCTGAGAGTCCATTCCTGGGCTTCTGGGGGTCTGACGGGGAGCCAAACAGGCACAGGACTACCCTTAGTTGTTTCTACTTCTGCTGTTCCAGAAAGTCATCTTAAATATTTGTGTTGCATCTCACCGCGTTGTGCTGCTTACTTGCCAAGGCTGGTTGCCTTAGACACCAGGGCTCTGGTAACTAGGACAACAAGATTGAGCAGGCAAAGGTAGAAATAATGGTAATAACTTTCTCAACTCCTTCTGAAATAGGCTTGTATGAACCAATACCATGCACGTGGGCGACTTGTGCAAGGCAGAAAGGCAGAACAGACTGCTGACATCCTCAGATCCTGCTGGCAGCACTGCCCTAACGGAGCAGTCACATCCTCCTGCGACTGGAAACAAGCCGCCAGGCGCACGTGGACATGGATGACCTCCTCCTCCTCCTCCTCCTCTTCCTCCTCCCCAGGGCTGGGGCTGGAGCAGGGCCCAAGAGGTGCTGAAGCCGAGCCCTCGGGAGCCAGCCCTTGTGTGCCTGCCAATTTGGCACAGCCCAAGTGGGAAGCTTTCTTCCAGAGACGTTGTCCTCTCCTGGAATAGTTGGCTGTTGGTTTGTTTGCCAGCTGGGAGGCTGAAGAGGGCCCTGGAGAAGATCATGATTGGCGTCCTCTCTCATTCCTCACGTGGCTGACTTCTGGATAATGTTTACACAATGGGTATGGCTGGAAGTCAACTTTTGATGCAGTTCTGCTTTCCTTTGATAGCAGGCTGTTTCTGTCCTTCTAGGTAATCCCAAATCCAGACTTAAGACAACAAAACAGTATTTCCTAGCCCACCTTTGAAACATACTGCTCCTGGAAGCTCCTGCGGATCTGCGTCCTGCTGTCCCTGTGCCTTGTTACTGATGTCTTTTCTGCAGTAGCAAACCAACACTATGTTCTCTCCTCTGGAAAGCCTCCAGCTCCATGAATTCATTCTAGCAAGATACTTGTCTAGCATCCTTCACTGCTCTGTGTGTTGGTATGAAACACCCTTGACCAAGACTCCCTTTTTCTGTGCCCTGGTGTAAGTTTGGGATCGTCCAGCAGTGCACAGAGGGCTGGAGGAGCTGCCTTCTTGGGAGCAGTGGGCTTCGGGAAGGGCAGCATGTCCACTTCTCATGCAGACGCAAAAAAAAAAAGTACTTGTGGCTTCTTTGCCCTCCTGGTAAGGAGGAAAAGAAATTCCATTGCCAGCTATGCTCAGTCAAAACCGTCTGCAAGAAACCTGCTTCTGATGTCTCAGTTGGCTGCATGTGTGGAGAGGGGGTCACAGCAAATGACAGAAGTGTCAGTGATAAAATAACCCTGAGCTATTTCTGTACTGGTCATGGGATCCGGTGAGTGGCTGAACCCTGCCTGGGATATCCACGCGGCCTAATGAAAAGCTCAAGTTAAAGATCCAGGTCTTAAAAATAACCTGTTGGATGGGATCCTAGGCATCCCCTTGACAAACAGCACCTAGACCAGGGCTGTGGAGCATGCTTCTGTTGTGGGTATGGTGTCCTGGTTTGAGCAGGAATTCCTGCTATTTTAAGATCAGTGCCTTCTGGTTTTGAGGTCTCAACTCACACTTTTACTTACCACTGCTCACCCTTTGGGTGCAGACCTTGAAAGTCCTCTCCTACAGGCTGGCTGCTCTTTAGCTGCCGGCGGTGCCGGGACTTGTGGTTGTCGAGTGTTTGTGTGAGCCCAGAAATTTCGTGACACTGAGATTTCCAACTGGCTGCAGTGCTTCGAGAGGGCGTTGGGAGTTCATTCCCCTCGGCTGAGTTCAGCTGGCTGGCCTTGCTCTGCCTTTCTGCCCTTTCTCCAAAATCCCTTCACTGGCTGCACAAGGAGGCCTGTGATAGACCACACCGGTGAGGAGCCCACCAGTGGTTCTGCAGTAAAAGCTGTAAATGCTCACACAGTAAAGATGTGGCTGGGCAATATCTCACAGTAATACGTTGGGTTCTCTTATTATCAACCACAAATATTGTAATAATCAGTGCCAAAGAGGTCTGGGAGTAGCCTTCCCCAGGGTCTGGCTGTCTTCTCTCGTGGACCAGGGAGGGTGCAGTAGTGGTTGAGCAGCCCTGCTACTGACTAGTAGCCATAGGAAAGCCACGAACTCAAGAGCTGAGGAGGCTTTTGGAGCAAATTCTCGCTGGGATATCTGCTGGTCATTGCCAGGTGTTGTCTGGTGGCTGCCTGCTTCATGAGGATCGCCTCCTGGGGTCAGTCTGCGGGCTGTTCCTGCTCAGGTGCCTCCATAAGGACCTGTCTGCTGAACAGGCCGAGTGCTCATGGCTTGGCCAAGTGACAGTGAAAGCAGTGTGGCACCATAAGGCGAAGCAAGAGCACTCTGTAGGGAGCACCTTGTCCTGCTGGGATTTGAAGGCAGTGCCCCTGGGTGACAGCTGCGGAGGCCAGCGTGGTGGCAGCACGTCACTGTCTCCTCCTGTGGCCGTCCAGCTGTCCTGCGAGAGGTGGCTTGGTGTGAGAAGCCCTTTGCACAGCTGCCCGTGGATCTCAGGGGCCTTGGAGGAGGAAGGAGGGGAGGTGAGGATGTCTGGTGTAGCTGTGCTGGTTCTGGGGAAGCGCTCCGCTGAAGAGTCTGTGTGGTAGCGTTTCTTCCTCCCACGTTTCTGGGAGCTGGATGGGTTCAGTAGCGTGTCTGACACGTTTCTGAGGCTGCCAAGCTCTGTTTGCTCTCTCTCTGAAGGCTGGAGAAATAGGGAGCTTGAGACAAAGTAACTTCAGTTAATTTAACATTGGTGACTGGATGTGTTTGCCCTTCCTCCTGATGTGATGGGTTAGTTCGTAGAAGGACCTCACCATCCGAGGAATCTCTGTGACAAATCCAGATTGGTTTGCCTTCTGGGTGGAAAAGGCACGGCAGCTTTGCTCTCTCTGCTCCGGTGGACGATGTGGTAATAACAGGTCAGCCTCACACAGAAGCATTGGGCATTGCCCAGGGAGTGCCCCATCACTAGGGTTGGGATGCCAGTCATTTATGAAGAAACCCTGCTCCAAGAATTCTTTTATATGAAATTGCTTTGAAATTCCTTTATAAGGAAGCTAAGGAGCAGGTAGTGGAGCACATGGACAGGCATGACATTGGTGTATGGTCCCTTCTGAAAGAAGGGACCGTGAAAAGAAGACTTACCTCTCAGATGTTGTGGAGTTGTTGGGGCATAAGAACTGTGAGATCTTGTTGGTAGGCTGCCCAGTAGGATTCCCTAAAGGCCTTCAGTAAGGTTTCTCAGAGGAGCTTCTTAAAATGCTGGGCTGCTACAGAATGAAGGGGAAAGTCCTTACGCCTCAAGATGCTTGTTTAAATAAATAGCAGGAATACATTTTCAGTTGTCATGGTGAAAGCTCACCAGTGGAGATCCGGAGGGGGTCTGTACACTCAGGTGCCTGTTCAGTATTATCCTAAATCAAAATAATCCTTCTTGGAGAAGATGAATACAATCCTGAAGAACTCCAGCCCAGGGAGTGTCTGGTGTGAGACCATATTCTGTGCACACTGGCACATCGACGGGCTCGCTCCATGGGGCTCTATTTCAGGGAGTATTTGTGATGCTGTGCTGAAGACTTGGATGCAGCTTAGATTTGCATTTCAGGAATGCAAGCTGGACTGCTCAGGCTCAACCTTATTTTTCTTCTCTGACCGAGCGCATTAAGAATCTGACATGGCTCTTCTTGGCAAAATAACAGCCTGCAGCCCTTGAAGCTTTCCAGAGATCAGCACTTGTACTTAAAGTAGGAATATTCCTTCCTCTGGTTTCTTTCCCCGAAGCGCTGAGTGATATCAGACTTCTTCCCTTTCCTTAGAAAGAGGGACGTCGATGCAGAATCCCGGGGGAGCCGTCACGCGGGGCTTCAGGAGCACGTTGCCGTCAGCCTCTGAGAGGAGCCGCACTGCGAGGTGCTGTGGCAGCTGGGGCCGAGTGGTTTTGCTGCCCGTGCCAGCAGCCTGCCCCAGCTGCACGTTCCCATGAGCTCTGCATTTTCTTTTGATCCCTGTCGTGACTCAGTGGTGTGGTAGCGAGCGTTTTATTCTGCACTTATGGTTCTGTGTCCCCGGTCCTGTGGCTGCTGAGGCGTGTTTTTGTGTAAGGCCTGCCAGCCAGACTGCCTGCTCTCCCCTCTGAGGAAGCCCTCACCATCACTGTCACCACTAAACCACATCCCTCAGCACCACGTCCAGCCTTTCCTTGAACACCCCCAGGGACGGTGACCCCACCACCTCCCTGGGCAACCCGTCCCAGTGCCTGACTGCTCTTTCTGAGGAGAAATGTCTCCTCATTGCCAACCTGAACCTCCCCTGGGGCAACTTGAGGCCATTCCCTCTAGCCCCATCACTGTGAGAAGAGGCTGACCCCCAGCTCCCCACACCTTCTTTTCGGGTAGTTGCAGAGAGCAATGAGGTCTCCCCTGAGCCTCGTCTTCTCCAGACCACACACCCCCAATTCCCTCAGTCGCCCCTCACAGGCCTTGTGCTCCAGGCCCTTCACCAGCTTCGTAGCCCTGCTCCGGACACGCTCCAGGGCCTCCATGTCCCTGCTGGGCCTCTCCCCTGACCTTCATATATGGAGATAGGCACGAACAAAATTTGCTTAAACTTTCTGTGGGGGAACACGGGTGTCTGCTCATGTACAGAGCCCAGCTTGTATCGTCTCTGGCCTGTGTCTTTGTGCCGCAGCAGCCCGGGGTGGGCTTGCACTGGGGGCTTCTGGCTGGCGTGCTCCAGCCATTCCTCCTGGGAGGCACTGCCTGCTCTCAAGGAGCTGCTTGCTGGCACGTGGGAGCTCACTGAAATTCAGGGGAAGTAGCTGAAACTTTTCTGGAAAAGTAGGTCAGGGAAATCTGCCTGTCAGGAAAGTCTGGGGGGAGAAAAGGGGATTTGATGAAGGCGATAACAGCCCAACACAATCCACCTCCATCTGCTTCTATTGAAGGGATTTGTGGCTTGAATGTAAATCATAAAGGCGTCTGTAAAAATGCAGCTCCTGCTCGAGAGGCATCTGGTGACCTCCCTCAGCAGCGGCACCTTGTAGCTCTCCTCTGTCTGAGCCGTGCTGCCTTGCAGGTAGGTTTTTGGGCAGCCATCAGGGCTGGCAGGGTATGGACCATCAAATCCCAGAGGGCAGCAGTGTCCTGCTAGTATTTTGTTGTCAGCACGGCTCCTGTTTGACCACAGGGCTTTCCTTTTAACAAAACCATGCTTATAACAGGCAGACTGCCCCTGAGGCTGGATGGAGAAGCCTCGTGAACAGCAGCATCCTCTTCTGTTGCAGCAGGTAGGGCTGTCCTCGCATTGCTCAGACAGCGCTGAGATCCGTCTCACCCACCTCTTCCTCTTTACGAATGTGCCTACCCGGTACTGAAGAGGCTGCCGGGTTTTCTAGCAGCCTCAACCGTGGAAGAGATTTATTCAGTGCTGCTGCTTTCAATAGGTGCTGGTCTGCTGCCAAAAAGGGGAGAGCCGGTTTGGTTTCTGTTACTGAAGCAGCTCAGGTTTTCGGGAACATCGATAGCTTTACACTGTTCTCTGGGTTACACGCCGGGAATTGATTTTGGGCAGAGAGCAGGAGTTCTCCACGCTGCCGCTTCTTAGCCAAGAACTGGCCCAGTAACTAGCCTTTGGCTATGGGAATAATACGTGCCGAGAAGGCAGCCTCTGTCTCCTACTCTGCGGATGCTTTGGACCAAGGTCCAAATGTAAAGCAAAAAGCACCAGATGCAGACTCAGCTGGAAACAATAAATTTCAGGTTGGAAGTGCTTCAGTGGTTCCTATTGTAAAGGCAAGTCCCAGGGAGAGAGGTTTGCTTCAGAAAACTCACCAGGACTTGTGCCAATAACAAAACCTGGGCTGAATGAGGAGAATCTTGTTTAGGCACAATGCGATTAATGCATCTTCATGATAACACTTGAGGCGACGTGCACTCACCTGTGGCTTTTGCCAGTGCAGATGTGAAGGACTTCAAGCCTCTTTCATAGAGTTCAAGATGTGGATGCTGGGAATAGGAGTCCTCAGAGGCTGGGATGATCGTTGGACCCTTTGTCCCTTTTGGCAGTGAGAAGAGAAACACACAAGGCTGTCAGACCACATACGTTTCTGTTCTCCAAAATGGGCCGGAGCTGGAGGACCAAATGCTAATAGCCGTGCTGCCGGTACTGCTGCTGTCACCAGGCTCCCTGGGGCTCTGCTGCAGCCTTGCTTCTGCTTTTCTTACATTCTGGAGCATCTCAGCTATACAGAAAAAGCCTTATGCATGTTCTCACAGGCTGGGGTCAGTGGGAAGACCATTCCCACCTGTAGAGCAGCTGGTGCAGCAGCGTGGGCTCAGGGTGACCAACAAGGTAAATCGTACCCAGTCCCGTGAGCCCCTTCTGGCATTTCCTCCCAGAGCCCTGTAAGAATTACAGGGTTACGCAGTGTATTCATTTTTAGCTTCCTTTTTGAAAGTGAAAGGGTGACTCACGTTGTGTTTACTAGAGGGAAAGCTCACAAATAATTAATCTGCTTTTGTATGGAAATGAGAGCTCAGTTAAAATCTCCAAAGTCGGTCTATTAAGATTGGCTCGCTGAAGCTACTTTAGATGTGCCGGATTATAAGAACACTCATCTAAACATGTTTTCTGTAGAAAGCCCAGTTAATTGGATGGAGGATTATTATTCCTGAGCAGTCAGAAACCAACGGATTCCGGTCGGTGCCCTCCAAGAGGCTGGAGCTGGCAGATCTTATCGCGTGTGCCCTCCCTTCTCACGTGGGGGTTCGAAGAGGAGAATCACCTTTCTGCTTTTTCAGGCTCCCAGTTGGTTTCCTCAGCTCTGCGACTTGCCAGCGAGCCGAAGTGTTTCATTTCTGGTTGCTCGTGGTGTTCTCCCTGTGCAGCCAGGGCAGGGAGAGGCTAGCCCTCGGCAAACTCTGCTCCCTGATGTCTGCCCGGTGAGCTCCCCGCGCCGCTTCTTTGAATTCTTTAAAGCTATGGAGAGCCTTACTGCAATTTCTTTTAAATTCACAAATTTATTATTATTATTATTATTAGCTGTATAATAGGGTGATACTTAACATTTCCATGCACTTTTCATTTGAATGCATTTCTCTTTTTCTAAAGACTTGAATACAACATCTCAGCTTTTGTGTCTACTCTGAGGAGCGCTTGCTTGGCTCTTATCTGCCCACATCTGGTCTGGAGGAAAGCCACCGCAGAGGAGAAGGAAAGGAAGAGCTTTTTGCAAACAAATAGCCTTGCACCGAGGCTCGAGCGTAATGGAAGCTGAAGGGAGGCTCGGGATTGCTGAAGCGTGAGGTTCTTGGCCCAGATGAATAGTCACCATGGCCTGGGCCCCAGGAAGCACCCGTGACAGAAGGCTTGGGGTCCGGGCAGGGCTGTGTACGTTATTAGCCTGGTCCAGATGTAAAATCCTGGCCCAGAGGACTGTGCCCTGCAAGCTGTGGGTGATTTCTGGGGGCAGTGCTGTGTGCCAGGACTCGCTGCCTGACTTGTGATGGTTCTTGGCCTCCCCAGGAGTGAGGTCACGGCTGGATGCTGCCTAGAAGCCCCTTTGCCACTGAACGTGGGCTACTTGGGTTACGGGGGATAAAAGGGTGGCATATATATAGTAATGGGGTGCTGAATATAGTAATAACTGGGCACAGAGGAAGCAAAACAAGTTTCAGAGGAGGCTCACAAAAGCCCTGTGACAGACAAGACTGACTGCTACATGCAGAGCGTTGACTAGGGGAAGAGCAGACCAGCTTGTGCTTTGTGGCAGTGCAGGAAAATGAGCCTCGTTGTTGGTTTGGGGTGGGTTTTTTTTTGCTTTTTTCTTTTCCCCCTGCAGGTAAGACGTGCCTGTGCCCTGTGCTTTGGCTGTCACAATGTGAAGGACAGCGGGGCCGTGCGTGCCGCTGCTGAGGGCAGGGGTAACTGCAGTGGGGCCCAGCTCTAACTGGCCTTTACATGCCTCTCTAATTACACGTTGATTTTAAGCAGGGATTATTCTTCTAAAGCCGTATTTTAATTCGCCAAGGCAATTTCAGCGCATATTAAAAACTAAGCCAGCGCAGGCTTTGCATCTGCCAGTTCTGGCAAGATCGTGGTACCCAGGAAACCCAGGACCTCGTTCCAGACGTTCCTCCTCTTTGTGGTACCAGCCTATTTGAGTTCCTCCTGCTGCTGGTCTGGCTGCAGGACTGCCTCTCCCTTGCACAAAGCAGGGCTGGCTGCACTACAGGTGCAGAATCTGTAGGGTTTGGGCAAGTCAAACTGCACTGCGGAGTCCCTAAAGGACGTATCCCTGTGACCTGCTTCTTGCAAGGAAGCAGAAGGAGCCTGGCAAGTTCCTTGAGAAGCCAGCGTCTTCAGCGAGGGAGGGTGAATATAAGGTGCTACCGACAAGCTGCTGAATGCTTTGGGACCTTGGCTTCTCCGGGTTTGCATTTTGTTGCAGTCCCTGCGTATTGCCATGCACACTGTTGGTAATTGTGCCTGGTTTGATCTTTTGCACGCTTGCCTCTTGGCCCTGGGAGCTGAAGATAGCGCAGTCTAACCAGGCTGCGGTGCTGCCCCTCCCTCCAGGCACCGGGGTGGTTTGTCTGATCCCCTTACAGCATTTCTTGTTAAGGAATTACCAGATGTTTCTGAACTAGGTTTTTTGTTTGAGTACCTTCCTGGGATGCCCTGGTCCTGAGCCCTTGGTTCAGTTCGCTCCCCTGGTGTTGTTGTCCTTTGACTTTTGTCCTTCTCTTAAAAATCGTAGCTGATTTCACAGTTACTTGCAGTCTTAATTGTTGCCTGCCCTTCTTAACCACTTCCTCTGCGTTAGTTAGAGTCAGAGGTGCCTTTCCTGGCTGTTTTCAAAACAGTATTATTTTGGGCTCGAGCTAGCTTTTCTTTCTTCCACGGTGTGGTCAGTGAACCAAAACAAGTCACATTGTTGTCTCTTCTGCTTCAGCTGGCTGGCGCGGAGCCGCCCGTGGGCCAGGCCCAAGGTGCATGCACTGGCACCCATTTCTGGAGCAGGCCACGTCGAAGAGCTGGGGATGAATCATTTCAGGAACGTTTATCCGCCTCCCGTGTGAAATTCAGAGCACTTGGAAAG
This sequence comes from Aythya fuligula, assembly GCF_009819795.1. Classification (NCBI taxonomy): domain Eukaryota; kingdom Metazoa; phylum Chordata; class Aves; order Anseriformes; family Anatidae; genus Aythya; species Aythya fuligula. The sequence goes on along the minus strand of NC_045561.1, from coordinate 12,514,518 downwards.
AAAACGAGGGCACTGCGTCTGAACCTGCAGGTTTGATTTGGCCAACACCCACCCGGGCAGGTGGAAAGGAGCACCCCTGTCACGGCGGGTGCTTGCAGGCAGCTCTGTGCTAAAAGCCAAGCTGCTCTGTGGCACCAGGTAAGCTGCAGCTCCTTGCTGTGCAGCGTGTGAGAGCTCTGCTGGGGCTCTGACAGCTGGCTGGCTCTTTCTAGGCAGGTCGCAGGGTTTCTGTTTTGATCTCGCTCGCACCACGGAATGCACAGAGTTTGCTCCCCCGTGATTTTACCACTTCTGTCCCTCCTTTTCAGACGAGGGTGCTTGTGTCACCTGTGGTCAGCACAGCGGCCTCACTGGTCTAGGCCAGTGTGGTGAGGGACTTGCATATCAGAAGTTCTTTGTTGTTTTTTTTTTTTAAAATAGCTGCTGGAAACCTCCATGCAGAAAAGAAAACCTCATTTTTGGTCAACCTGGTCCCTTCTTGCTGCTGCTTGGGCAGTAGCCTGCAGAGACCGAGAGGGCTGGGATGGTGGGTAAAAGCTGTGCTCTCAGCCACAGGTGGGTACCAAATTTCATGCTGCCTAAAAGGACAAGATTTAAAGCAAAACTAGCGGGGAAAGCCTTAAACCAGGGCTGAATAGGTCTGGGAAGGCAGCGCAGGAGGTTTATTAAAATAGCAGCGCTCCGGCTGGTGCAGATCTTGGGGGTGATACCAGCCCACGATGCCTTGGTAGGGCATTTCTCCCTTGCTGACTTTGTCTAGCCCAGAGCAGCATGACCGGCCTGTAAAACGGCACGCTGGGCTGCTGCCGGGTTGTGTCTGACAGGACTCAGATTAAAGGTTAGCAGGAGAAGTGCTGCGTCGGGGAGCATGCAGAGCCAGTTACCATATTCCTCTTTCCACTTAAGTTGACCGACGGGTCAAACCAATTCGCTCATTTAGCATTTATGGCGGAGCAGAAGGATGGTAGCTTAATAAAAAAACAAACCAACCTGGAAAAGTGGGAAGCGGTTTGCGTGGAGAGCTGTGCAGCCCCATGGTGAGGCACGTCCAAACCTCCAAGGGTGACCCCGAGGGGAAGGAAATTGCTGGAGCTGTTGGCAGTGGGAATCCTGGGCTGCTCTGTGCTTAGTGGGTGTTTTGGAGAATGGGGAAAGCTCCCCAAATGGGTGTGTGGCCTCGGCCAAGCACGTGTGCCCTGACCTGGGGGGCTGTGAGCTGCGTGATGGCTCCGAGCCCGGCGTCCTCATGGCCCTGCTTCGCCGCCCCGCTGCTCGGGGCCATCCTTCCCTTAGGCACACGGCGTTACAAGCGGTTCATGTCTTACTCCAGGTGCACCAGCGGCACGCCGACGCGTGGGCAGCATGACGGCAGCTGAAGGCCCGCGGCAGAGGTAACTTTCTGGAGAGGGGAGCACAAAGCAAAGCCCCCTGAGGGCAGCGTTGCTCCTGCCTCTCCCCGTGGCAGGGCTGGCACATGCTGCTTAGTGCATCGTGGCTTTATCAACGATGTTTCAAAGCATAACCTACTAAAACCCTGTGGAGGAACCATCGCAGCTGGTCCAAGAGCAGTTTGGGCTCCGATACACTCAGCTTTGAGGAGGAGAATGGCTTTGCACATCGCGTTGCCTACAGAGGAAGAGTTTTATATCCTCAGTGAGCTGCTGTGCCATCTCAGTGGCACCACCACGCTGCGAAGCCTGGCTCAGGACACGGAGGAGTGCTGAGAGCTTGCGATGGGAGAGCAGGCTCTTCCCGGGAGGCCTCTGGGTGGCACTCGGAGCTCCTGGGCAGCCCCACGCGTGTCCCTGCAGCGGGGAAGCGGCTTCTGTCTGCCTGCGTAAAGCGAGCAGCCGGCGGCAGCGAGCTCAAGGGCAAAGCACCGAGCAAAGCGGAGCTGTTCTGAGCTCAGCTGCCCGGGGATTAAAGAGTCAGGCACCCTTCCAAGGGCTGGTGGGAGCAGGACGTGCCTGATAAGTGTGCGTGTGCTGTGAGCTGGTGACCTTTAATGCAATTAAAAAGGGACTGCCCAGGCGGACGATTGCAGCTGGGGCTGCTGGGGTGGGCTTTGGTGGGCTTTCTCTCCTGGAGGACAGGAAAGATGAAAGGCTCGGGGTTAATGCAGTGGCACCGAGGGCCTGCTGAATGTGTTGCACATGGAAAAAAGGCTGGGTTCTGCCCCGAGTGGCCATCCCACAAGGGGAACTCTGGACAGCTGAGGGCAGCCAGCTGTGAAGACGAGGAAGGATGGACCTAACCTTTTCACAGGACGCTGTGCTTGTCCCTTTGCCTGCTGTGCTTGTGAAGCCACCCGAGTGCCACCTGTGGGAGAGCAGAGAGGCAGGAGTGTGCTAGCAAGCTGTGCACGCTGTGTCACGCTCTCCCCAGGGGAGGCTCTTGAAGCAGGCTGACGTCGGCCTTCATCCCAGGTCATCTTCACGCACGTCACTGGCCCACCTCCCTGAGCTGCGGCACCTGATGAGGAACCCGCTGCTGTCCCAGTTCTTTGCTCCTGCTTGCTGGCACCAGGGACGTGGCTTCTGGAAAGGGAGTACGTCTCCCTCCTCCCCTCTGCATGTGCTGGCGGTGCCTCATCCGTGTATATCGCGACATAGGACTCAGTGCCTTGGCTTCAGGAAGCTGGGAGAGCTGGATGCCGGTGGAGAAAATGTGCCACATCAGCTCAAAGGGAGCGCGAGGCCTGCCATTAAGGTTCCAGATCCCACCAGGGGCACAGATGTGCCTTCTGAAGAGCCCTCGGTGCTGCCTGGCTTCATGTTCCAGCCTTCACCTTCCACGTGTGGCTCCAGCAGAAGTGCTCCTTAGCACCTCTGCCTCCTCGCTGGCTCTTCTGTGCAAAAACAGATGTCCAAGGGGTCCTTGGTTGTGCAGAGCTCAGGCTGCTTCTCTGCCAGGCCATTTTCCAGCCCGTGGATAAGCTTTGGGTAGTTGCACAGCTCCATTTTTGCAGGGTGCCTGTTCTGCCTGTACTGCTCACGCCTTGTGTTTTCACCCCATTTTCCTCTCCCCTCTGCCAGCCTCGTCCAGGATGCTCTGGGAAATTACACCTCCGAGGTTTGAATGCCATCAGGTTCAGTGAGCTCCTGCGTTTGCTTTAAAAAAGCATTTGGTTTAAAAAGCTGTGACCAGGGGAGGGGATTTTGCGGGTTGCAAGCAGCATTACACAGCTGTGGTCACAACCTGATGCAGAGGATGTCCTTGCCGTAGTTCCGCTGCTCAAGAGCAGTTCCTGCTTATCCCATATGATCAGGTAGATCCAGATTTGTAACTTACCTCCCTGAAAGTTGAATAACTTGTGGGGATCACGGACACACTGTTCTGATCGTCGTGGATCAATCCCATCCTGTGGGGATCTGCAGGGATTATCGAGGGACCTGCTGCTGTCCGGACCTGTGCCTGCACAGCAGTGACACAAATCCGGGCGATGCACGGACTCGTTAAGTAACAGATAAAAAAAAGGGTCATCAGGGATAGGCAGGCTGCCGGGGAGCACCCTTTTGAAACAGGTGTGCTCTGTTGCTGCAAATAAATACGTTTAGAGTGCAGAACATGCGTGCTAATCTCGCTGGGAGGGGAGGTGGTGTTGCAGAAAGCACTGCTTTGAAAAGGGTTTGGGGTCGCAGGGCCCTGGGCAAGCAATATCTCTGGGGTCGAGGGCGGTGGGTGGAAGGTGCCCAGCTTTCTGCACGTGGTGTGGCTCTCCCGCTGCGTGCAAGGAAGCTGGAGAGGGTAGGAAGAGAAGAAAGGGGCTTTAAAAGTGCCTTATCAGACATAAAAGAGCTCAGTTTGAGGCTGAGGAAATAGGCAGAGCTGATCCGCATGCACGTACTCTTCCCCGAGGAGAGGCACCAGGTACTGCTGGGATCCCTGAGTTCCTCGGAGAGGAGCACGAGCAGCTGGTAATGAATGAGCTGCTTTGGGTGAGGAGCACGGCTTACAGCAAGAACGACTGCCGGGGAGAACTGCAACCTTTCAACATCCTCAAATTAAGACTCTTTATGGAAGCTTTAATCTTCTGGGGAGAACTTTTTCATGCGGGTAACTACAACTGTATGGAAAATTGGAGTAGTCCTTGACTTACACGTGCAAGCCTTGCACCTCCAGGATCTCCTCTAGGATCTAGGGGAAGCCAAAATGAGCACCGGTTGGGGAGTGGTGGCAAAGCTTGGCCGTCGTTCCTTGCAAATCACCTCCTGGCCAGGAGGTCGGGGTGGCTGGCAGTCCCACGGGCACTGACCAATCCTTTGAACAGCTCTTTTTGCTGAGCCTCGGTCTCCTTCGTGGTTTTTCCCTGCCTCTTAACGTGTCCCCGGGCTGCGAGGTGCTCGGGGTGGCTCTGCTGCAGGAGGCGTCCCGTGGGGCTGCTGCCCTGAGTCCGCTCCTTGCAGCTGAGTGAGAGGAGAGCCGAGCTGTGGTGCCTGCAGGGGAACATTTGCCTTAACTAAGTCCGGGATAAGAATGGATTTAGGTGCTTTGGTTTATAAATAAACAGCACTCGTGGCCAAGGTAGATTTGAGCAGAGCTGGCAACAGCCCTGCTTGGGAAGGGATCTCTCTGCCACATGGCCTGCTGTTGGACTTCCTGTCGCACGTTAATCCCTTAAGCCTGCTTTAGCTCCGTTAATTTCCCTCCTTCCCTTTTTTTCCCCCCGTGGGCTGCCTCGGTGGCGCGTGAACGCCGGCGTTCCTCGGCCGAGCCTGTGCCCGCGGCGGGGCCGAGCCTCCAGGCTGCCTTCCCAGCGCCGGGTACCATGTGGCAGGGCCCCAGGGATGGTGGTGCCTGAATGCGTCCCATTCTCTCTGTCTTACAGGCTCTGCAGCCTGCGCCTGAAGAAGCTGACGGTGCTGAAGGAGCTGGACAAAGAGCTGAGCTCGGTGCTCATCGCCGTGAAGATCCAGGTAGGCTCCTCTCCTTGCCCGGCGGCACCAAGCCCTCGCGGTGAAGCACCGGTGTGCCTGTCCCCTGCTTCGTGCCATCCCCTTGCTCCTGCCTCCTGGAGCACCCTTGGGGTGATTTTGGCTGCCAGGCAGGGGGAAATGGTGTCCCAGCGAGCTGCCTGGCATCGGGGATCAGTTTGGCTAGCCCTCCGCGCTGGGACAGAGCGCGTCCCACTTCCCTGCCTCCGCCAAGGCTCTCCTTACAAGCTGCTGGTGAGGTTTTGGCATCCCTTACCCCACTCCCAACTCTTTCGGTGAGCTGGGTGCTTTCTGGCAGCTCTCGCTGTCTGGATCCCTCTCCCTGGGGAGGGCAGGGGCTGTGTGAGGGATGTGCGTGACTCCTGCAGGCATCTGATCCCTGTAGGGATCTCAGTGCTGCCTCTACTGTCCCCTCCCTTTCTCCGTGAGCCCTGGCCTGCCCTGCTGCCTCTACTCTGACCCAGGCAGAGGGAAGAGGAGAGGATCCTTTATCACCGAGGGGAGAGGGAATTTGCCCCCATCCCCACACATGTGATCCTGCCCTCTCCCTTTCTCTGCGGCTGGTGGCAGAGGGATGGGTCCTTGTGGTTTGTGGGCACAGCCTTTGCCGAGGGACAGCGTGGCAGAGCGATGCCTCTTGGGCGTGCTGTCCTTGCCACAGCTCCCCTGACCCAGCCGGGGCGCCGGTGTCCTTCCTTCGTTCTTGTCAGCCGCCCGAAAAAGCCGCTGATCCCATGGAAAGCATTGTGGGGCGGGCGCTCGGCAGCTTTGCGCTCCCCCTGAGCTCTTTGTGCCACACACATTAGGATCTAAATCCTGGATTAGCGCTGGAAGCTGCTGCATTAGCGGAGCTCTGGGAGCCGGGATTTGCCGTCGTGGCGGGGCGGCTTCCTTGCCCTGAAGGATCCCAAAGCGAAATGTGGGAAGCGTGGGGCCTGGAGGGAGGAAAGGAGCCCGGCCGGGACGGGAGGCAGATGGAAGCTGTAGGCAGCTCCAGCGCAGCCTGCCCACAGAGCGGCCTCAGATGGAGCCGTCCCTCCCGCTCCTCTCCGAGGGAACAGATGAGTCACGGCAGCACGGAGCGCTGTGAGGGCTGCCCGCACTGCGCTGCCATCGCCGGGGTGGAAGCAGATGATGTCTGCGGTTTCTGGGGGACTAGAGGAAAGGGGGAGCTTCAGGGGGTCTGCATCAGGATGACAGCCCCCGTGCCAGGCCTGCTCCGTGAAAATACGTGCCCCAGAGGGTGGTGGAGGCCTGTCTGGGATGTCCCAGCCATCACAGTGATCTGGTCTTTAAAATACAGCTTCCACGTGTGGAAAGACCCCTGGCAAAGGGCAGAGGGAGCCCTCACGTCTGCAGAACCCCCCTGTTTCCCAGAGGGGATCTGAGCATTGAGTGTCCTCAGTCAGGGGCTTGCTGTGAGGTAAAAGTCCAAGCTACTGAAGTCCAAACTGAGGTTTGAATTTCTCTAGGGATGGAGATCCCTCAGCCTTCCTGGGTCCTGTCCCAAGCGCTGAGTGCCCTTGGGAGGGAGGAGTCATTCCCAACACACAATGGCTGAGGCCCCCACAGTGGTGAGGAGCACAGGGGCTGGTGGTGTTTAAGAAACCTTCATTTCCACACAACCCTGACCAGGCTCAGCTTTCCTTTGCCGTGGCGCCGTCCCCGCGCATAACGTCTCCATGAAGAATAACTGCAGTTTGAGGAAAGACTGAATCCTTGGTGGGGAGCCTACAGCAAACAGCAAATGGTGAACGTGCCTAAGCAACAGGTCGTGGTGGTGGTGACCACCCATCGTCTCCTAACGAAGAGCAATGCAGGAAGGAAGAGTCGGGGCGTTCTTGGCCAGGAAGGCTCCCAGATGGTGAAGGGGATTAGCTCCACCTCCTCTCTTCCGTTTCAGGAAGCCTTTTCACAGGGAAAGCCTTGCTGCTGGCACAGTCGCTGGGAGCAGTGCTGCAGGCAGCTCCAAAAAGGCCTCTTGGGAACGAAGGACTGTGTCTGTGGAGCTTGGCTTTGCCTCGGTATCGGCAAGAACTGTAATGCTGCACCACTGCAAGATGTGGAGGCCTTTCCTTTCGCCCCTCAGTAGGGTTGTTTTTCTTTTTTTGCCCTTCCTTACTACCCTGGGTAATACCAGCAGTTGAGGTGCAAGGAAGGCTGTCAACCAGTGCCACCACTGTGGGACATTTTATCCTCGAAGCTGCTCCCACAGCCCTGTGGGGACACAGCCAGGGGGTGTGGGCCTTTTGGGAGGGTCCGTGAGTTCTGCCGTCCTGTGACCAAGACAGCCTGCTGCATACAGAGGGCATTTTCCATCCCCCAGATCATTCGGTCTCTCTGGGTCAGCAGCCATGCCGTAGTCAGAGGTAGTGAAGGTAGGAGAGAAGTAAAGGAAAGAGTATTAAGAGTGGGCTGTGTTGATGGAGATCCTCTTTTACTGCCCTCCTAGGGGAAAAAGCAGTTATGTAGGTGGAGAGGTAAGGCATGTTGCCAGAGGAAATGGCTAGGAAGAGCTTTTGGAGAGATGAGGTAGGTGAGGGGGGACCCCTGAGACAGACAGACCCCGCAGAGCCAGCTGCACCTGGGTCTGTCTGCTGAGGGAGACGTGCTCCAGGACTGTCCCTTTGTCCCTTTCCTGGCCAGGCAGTGCATTTGGACCTTTTCCTTCCCCTGCTGGTGCTGTCTGCCTGGCTCCAGCAGTGTCTGCAACCGCAGTGTCGGGGTGCGAGGAGCCAGGCGAAGCAGAGCAGGCTGGGGAAAAGCAGGTCTCAGTAGGTGGGCAGGGAGAAGGGGCCTTTGGTAGCTGGGGAGCAACCCCAGGATTTCACAAAGTGTTTATTGGCATTTGCAAGGTGGCTCTGCGAGGTGGGACAGAGCAGAACCAAGGCACTGGCTCCTTCCTCACGGGCTACAAACACCAGACCCACGTGTGTGGTGTGAAGGAGCCCGTGGCCAGGATGCTCCAGCCGAGCTGTGCGCCTACCAACCTTCTTGCAGGGTTCGAAGCGAGTCCTGAGGTCGAATGAATACGTCCTCCCGCCTGGCGGCCTGATGGAGACCGAGCTGGAGCTGACCTTCTCGCTGCAGGTACCTCGCCCGGCCCCCTGGGTGCTCCCCTCGCACAGCATTTCTCGGCAGGAATGGTTTTGGGGCTCGCTGGGATGGGGGCAGCCTCTGAGGAGGGGCTCTGGTGGCTGCCTACGCTCTGATCGCAGCACAGGCTCATGCTGCTGGCCTGCTGCTCCGGGGTTTCAGGGGCAGTGGGGATTTGGGGGGTGACGCAGAGCACAGGTGGCCTTTGAGGGGCACCCCAAAGGTGAGCAGGGCAGCCCTTGCTGTATGTCAGCACCGAGGAGCTCCCCACCTCCCCGTGGGCCATCCCGAGCCCTGCCCTCACGCTGCCTTCCCTCCCCCCAGTACCCACACTTTCTCAAGAGGGACGGCAACAAGCTGCAGATCATGCTGCAGCGCAGGAAGAGGTACAAGAACCGCACCATCCTGGGCTACAAGACCCTCGCGGTGGGCATCATTAACATGGCCGAGGTACGGGGTGCTGGGCACGGAGCAGGGAGCTTGGCACCACCGGTGCCGGCGCTGGGGAGGGAGCTCGGTGCCACGAGCACACCCACATTTGTCTGCCTGCCCAGGTGATGCAGCACCCCACGGACGGAGGGCAGCTCCTGAGCCTCCACAGCAACATGAAGGACGTGAACATCCGGGTGGCCGAAATCAGCATCTACTCCTTGTCCAGTCAGCCCATCGACCACGAGGATGGGAGCGTCCCCTCGGGTCCTAAAATCAAGGCTTCAGGTGTGTTAGCGTTCACCCGCGGACCTAAAGGCAAGCGTTTGGGGTGGGGCGTGGGGAGCAGAGCGCATCCCCAAGCGTCTGCCAGCAACACTGAGCATGTCGGGGCCTTGACAGATGTCTCGCTCAGCTGTGGCATCTGCAGTGTCTGCTTTCAGATCGCTCCCCAGACATTGATAACTACTCTGAAGAGGAGGATGACAGCTTCTCCTCGGAGCAGGAGGCCAGCGATGATGCTGTTCAGGGCCAGGTAAGGGAGAGGTCTGCCAGGGCGGCTTCCATCCCGGTCCCATCTCTCAGGCAGGGATCAAACATTGAGGGTCTGCACCGCCCCAAGCTCTCCCATCTCCCTTGCAAACATTTGTCGTGGTTTCAGAGGGCAGAGAGCCACAAAACCTGGCAGCAGGAAGGACCGTGGTGCACAAGGTACTTGGATGAGCCATAGGTGCCACCGTTGTGTCCCAGGAGCTGTCTGGTCTGCAGCACAAAAGCCCTGCTGAGCCCCTTGCACCACGGATGCTATCCCTTCTTCCTGTGATAAGGATAGGGGAGATCTCAGGAGAGGGGAGATCAGGAGAACAGCACGTGGGTGGTGGGGAGGCTGAGAAAAGAGGTTTAGGTTGCAACACGGACATTGCAGAAAGCTGCTGTGCCTCCTCTGCACCTTGCTGGCACGTTGTCCCCCTGGAGGGGCAACGCCACTAGTGAAGAAGGTCTGTTGGGGGAGAATGGTAAGGAGAGGGGCAGGAAAGTGAGGAGCAAGCCCCTGGGAGAGGGGGCCAAGCTTTTCAAAGTGGGAGCTCCCTGCAGCAGCTGGGTTGCTCTGACGTGCTGTGGCCTCTTGCCCGCAGGATCTGTTTGACGAAGAGGACGACTTGAGGAAAACCAAGAAGGCCAGGAGGAAAATGATCCGAACCACCTCAATGACCAGAGTAACACCTGCGTTTCCAATGTGATCAAAGGGATGGAAGGGACTCAACTTCCTCCCCTCCTTGCAGAGTGGGGCTGGATTTTTGGGTTGGGGGAGATGCTGGCACTGGTGCAGAGCAGTTAATGGAGCCCTTGGCTCTGAGCAGAATGAGAAAACCTCCTGCCTTCACTGGATTAGCATGCTGGCCAGAGCCATACCCCAGCTCATGGCCTGTGCCATGCTTAGCCTGGCTTTGTGCAGCTGATCTGTGGGCAATGGTTCTGACTCACTGCTGTGACACGGTCTCTGCTCCTTCACTCCTGAGGAGGGGGAAGGCTGGCACGAGGAGGGCTGTTGGCAGCTCTTCTGCCACTCAGCAGAAGGGGGGAGCTGCTCCCCAAGCATCTCCTTGTCCCTGTCAGGTCCCTGGGTTTGTTCAACATCTTCTCTTGATCGGAGGCAAACTTTCTCCTTGAGGTTGTTCCCCATCTTTTCTCGACTGAAGGCAGCATTCCTCAAAGGGGTGTTCTGGGAGACAGGGGGGTTAAATGGAGAGAAAGTGCTCTTCCAGCCTGGAGCTGTCATACTCCCTGCACCATCCCTCATGCCCCAGTACGGCAGCTTCTCACGGAACCCAGATTTAATCCAAATCCTACAGCAAATTTAAGGACCAAGGTAGATCCTAGCCTGTGGACCCAGAAAGGAGCTGTGAAAGAGCAACTAGGGGCTGTGCATTTGTCATCTCGGAACCTGCTTGGATAGTTTTGCTGACCGTTTTTTTCTCCCCTTGTTTTGTTTCAGCAACCCAACTTCAAGCAGAAATTCGTGGCTTTGCTGAAGAGGTTTAAAGTGACAGAGGAGGTAAGGAGCAGGAAGGCTGCCCCACCTGGCAGTGGCTCCTCACAGATGTGTCGGTGTCAGGGTGCTGGTTCCTGCTAATGGAGCCCGAGCCTGGGCTGCAGGTGCTCAGGGCTGTTCCCAAAGTGTGTGTGAGGCACAGCACAGTCTGGGGCATGGCCTTTTCAAAGCCTTCTGCCTCAAAAAGGCAACTCCGAGCTTCATGCTCCAATCAAAAACACCTTCCCAAAAAGCCTGTTGGGGGGATGTCATGCTTGTGACAACCTCCTTTGGCCCAGTGACAATCCCACCTGGCCTGGGATGCCGATGACTCCCTAATTCTTCGTTGCCCTCTGGCTTTGTCCCACAGGTCCTGGACTCCGACCCCGTTGACCAGACCCAGGAGGTGGAGGAAGACCTGGGCTTGCTCTATGACAGCCTGGAGGAGTGCAACAACAGCGACAGCGGCCCAGAGATCGAGGACAATGAGAGCGTGCACAGTACGCCCAAGCCGACCCTGAGGTGAGGATTGCAGGAGGCCGCAGGCCACCAGCACCGTCCCTGGGACCTGGAGAAATGCCCCCGACACTTCTCTGTTGCTTGGCCTAACGTAGGCATTGCCCCCGCTCCTTTCCCATTGCCATCTTCTGTTGGCACAGCTGAGATCCTCACCTGCATATCCTGATTAAAAAAAACCCTCAAAGCTGCCCATTAAAACCGGGTTCCTCCATACTGACTCATTTGATTTCCTCCCAGTCCAGCACCTGACACTATTCCTGAAGCACCTCCTTGATCTCAGCCCCTGCTGGCGCTAGCTCTCACACCTTCCTGCTGGCACTCCTGGCCTTCTCAGGCTTTACACCCCGAAGCACGCCTGTCTTTTGAGCACGTTGTCTCGAGACTGCTAGGGCCAGTCCCCGTGTCCCCGTGGGATCTGCATGTTGTGCTCCCACCCCTTGTGGAGGTGTATGGCTTTTTTTTTTTATTCACCTGGCCTCTCTGCTCGTGGCTGTTCTGTTTCTGTGCTGTCCTTCCGTGAGGGAGCTGCCTTCTGTTGCCTTCCTGCCTCACGGTGCCCTGAGTCTCTTCTAGGCGAGAAGAGACCAAGCTGGGATGAGTTGTCATTATTGTCTCTAGAGTTAATTACTTGATTTGGATTAGTTTGTATCCCTGGTGAAGGTGCTTGGCAGGGGCAGCAGACTCGGTCTGCCCCAGGGAAAATGTTTGAAAGGAGAACTGCTGGATTCAGGGACCGCTTCGGGGCACGGGGAGGAGCCAGGAACAGGACTGCAGTCACATCTCCCACAGATCCACAAGTTGTTGGGGAGGAGAGAGCAGCGTGTGGGCATGGGGAGCTGCTGAGGTGGCCTGCTCAGAGCTCCTGAAAGAGTTTCATGCCACCGCTCACCGCAGGCTTTAAAGAAACAGAGGTGCTGGGGGAGAAAAAGGATGGAGGTCTTGATCTCCTTGCATTCCCCTGGGCTGTGGGGTCCCAGTGCAGAGCGTTCTCACCCCGGTTGCCTCAGGAAGCTGGTGGTGACCTTCCAACCTAGCCTGTAAATTCAGCTCCTCCTGTTGGGTTTGTTTTTCTGTCATAGACAGCCTTGCCAGACACCACAAAGCCTGGGTCTGGAGGTCAGAGGGGAAGGAGCAAAATTCTCCTTGGGTGGCTGAGAATATGGACAGCAGGGAAGGGAGTTATGCAAAAGGACTGGGATTTACCTAAATCTGAACCCGCTGAGACTCTGACTCAGTCACACCTGGAGGAGAGAGCCTTTAAATTGCAAAGCAGGAGAGCTGAGAGCTGCGGGAGAGCTCTGTGCTCGGCGTGACACATCCCCTAGTGACGAAAGCTTCTGGATGGCGAGAGAGAGAGGGCAGAAACAGACACAGCTTCCATGTGGCGGGGGGGAGGCAGCCCCGTTTGAAGGGGGCGTTGAAAGCCAGACCAAATGCACACAGTTTGGGTGAATCCAGTCTCTAAGGGCTGGGGACACTTTCTTTTCGAGGTGCCAGCCAGGGGTACGCCGTATCAGGTAGGATTACAGGGACAGTACAAAGGAGAGGAGCTGGCCGGGGGCTGTATTTTTAGAAAGCTTATCATGTTTCTCTGGTTTGACTCTTAAGGTTTTAATATGGTCTGTCTGGGCGGATTGAGATTGTTGGCTGAGAAGAGGCAAGTGCAGAGCCACGGCTGTGCAGGGTGGTGACGGTGCCTGAGGTCCTGTCCTGGAGACTGGAGGGGTGGCGAGAGCAGAAATGTGCTATTAACAGGAGGCATCAGCTATCCCCGTGTGACCTGGGGAAAATATCTCATCGGGCACAAGACAGCCTCCAAATCTGTGGCTTTTGTGAATGACCGTGTGGTGAAGCAGCTGGGCATGGAGCTAGCGAGGGGAAAACTGAGCCGTGAGTTCTCCAGGCAGCCTGTAAATGCTGCTGCTCTGTGCTGGGACCATCACTTACCGAGATGCAACGTCCCAGCAGGAGCAGTAAAAGCAGAGCACCCGACGCCGTCGTGCCTGGCAGCACAGCGTGCTGTAGGCAAATGAGGAAGTCAAGAAAAGGAAAGTGCAGGGGGCAGCCAGGGCCTTCAGAAGCCCGTGGGTATCCCGCAGGAAGCTGCAGGTGAATCCAGATGAGGATAACGGTGGAAAATCTGGCAGAGTGCTTACAGAGCAGCGCCGTGTCCTGTGTCTGTGGTCATCCCTGCAACCCAGCAGGCCAGATCAAGGGAAGGTTTTGCTGGGAGTGAGCACAGACAGACAGACAGACAGACAGCTCCGGGGGAAGTTGCCTCACTTCTCTAAGGGGAAGCCGCACGGTGCGGGCGGGCTGCCTGCCTGCAAGGGAGAGCTGGGGGGAGACCCCGCGGTGCAGCCTGCTGGTTTCCACAAGGCTTCTGTGGTCTCTGAGCAGCCCACAGCCTGTGCAGGGGTCCTTGATGAATAATTGATGGGTGGAAAGAGGGGAAATGAAGGTGGGAGCGGGCAGCCCTCGCTGTGCTGGAGTCACTTGGAGTGGCACTGCGGCACGTTTGGGTTGCGGTGTTGGCAGAGACCCCGCACCTAGCTGGGTGGAGACCCCCCTGCCTCGCTGGGGCTGCCTTTCTGCACCCTGCCGTGCCAGGGGATCACCGGAGGGGGAAGCAGCTGCTGGTAGAAGGCAGAGACCTGCCTCTAATTCCCCGGGGTCGCAGGTTTCAGCCTGCTGGGGCACGAAGCCATGTGGGCATCCACCCCCTGCGTCCCGCCCCGGGGACCTCTCCACGGTGCTCTGTGCTGCTTGGGACAGGCCGGCGGGGGTGCGCTGGGGTCGTGGTGACTTTTGTTCCTCTCTTATTCCTGCCTTTTTTTTTTTTTTTCTCTCCCGTCTGTCTGTCCGTCCGTCCGTCTGTCTGTTTCTCTGCAGGCGTTTCTTTGAGGGAGTCTCTCATTCTGGTTCCCAGACTGAGATCGGCAGTCTGCACAGCCAGAAAGGGCAGGATCAAGAGTCGGGCAGCCCTGTGAGTTACACCACCACCACCACCACCACCACCACCACCTCCCGTCCCCGTCCCTCCCCGGCCAGCCCAGCACCCCCCTCAGCGCCCGCAGCTCCCTCTGAGACCAAACCCGGGGCTGCTCCTTCCCTTCTTTCCTCTTCTTTCTCCCAGTGCCAGCAGACAGGTAGCGATCGCCTTCCTGGCAAGGCAGGGGGGCGTCCTCTGGGGCTGGTCCCAGCGGGATGCCGGGCTCCCCCGTGGGAGCACAAGTGCTGCGAGGCCGGGCCAGGTCCCGCTGCGGGCATGGGGCACCGGCAGCCGCCCCGCACGGGGCACTCCATCCTGCCCTAACCCCGCTCCCTGTCCCCAGGGTGAGGCGGAGAAGAGGAAGCCAGGAGCTCCACGAGTGCAGGAGGAGCCGGGAGCAGAGGTCCCTGCAGTGGTGAGTCCAGGCTATGGGGCATGGAGCGGGGATGGAGCTCCCTCGGTCCCTGGGATGGGCAGAGGGGGCTGGAGAACAGCAGGGCTGGAAGGAGGGTCAGGAGATGGGGCTGCAGGAGGTCTTCAGCTCTGCTGTAGGGCCCCCAGGGCACAGGGAGGAGGTCGGGGAGCCCCAACGTGACTGTGTGTGGCCCTCAGGAGCTGGCCGCAGAGGAGCCGAGTCCCCGGCTGGCCCCCGCAGAGGCTGCCACGAGGGAGGGCAGCGTGGACAGGCTGGCCCAGCTGGGCCCCGGGACCAAAGCCGAGCTCCCCAGTGCCGTGTCGCCCAGGTAAGGCGGCTCCAGGCCCCGTGGCAGAGCTGGGAAGGCTCAGCGATGGCTCGCCGGGGTGAGGATGGGCTGGAGGAGGTGGGATTTCCCCCCACGCAGCCTCACCTCTCCCGCTTCTGGCTCGCAGCAAGGCGGAGAGCAAGCAGCTGTGGCGTCCCCGCAGCACCTCCGTGAAGGACAGGCAGAGCTCCAAGGGCCAGGGCGGCCGCACCAGCAGCCTGGACAGCGAGAGCTCTCCCGACTCGTGGCACAGCACCCAGGTGAGGGTCGTGGAAAGGCCTCCTCAGCTGGAGGGCTCTCCCTGCTGGGCCCTCTGCGGCCAGCAGGTCGGTCGGGGCAGCCTGCTGAGCCTAATCTTGGTGGGGACGCTGTCGTAGGTGCCCCGAAAATCAGTTTACGATCAGCTGAACCAGATCCTGGTCTCCGACGAGCATCTCCCAGAGAGCATCGTGCTGGTGAATGTCGCCGAGTGGCAGGGGCAGGTGAGTAGCTGCCAAGGGACCGGGGGTCCTCCCTGCTGGGCCTTCCTCCACCCCTGCGTGGCCCTTCCTGGGGGACACAGTGTGTTTGCAGAGCTGAGCTGCGTGCACTCAGTCTGTCTGTCCGTCTCCTCCATCGCTGCTGGATCCTCAAAGCGCAATGCCCAAAGCAGTCCCAGGGGGCTGGCTGTCAGGCTGCGTGCCTCACGCCACTTTGTACTGCTCAGAGCTTCGCTGGGTGCTGCAGCAGAGGTGCTGCACTCCCCCTGCTGGCTCCAGGCCCCGGGGAGCAGTAGAGGCACTTTTCCTGCTTAGAGATGAGAGGGCCTGCTGGAAAATCCATGCTTGGGGCAGGAGAAAAGCTCCTCGGGGGGAGTCTTTCCCCAGGCTGCACATCCTTGGTGTGTTCCTGCTCTAGCTCTCATGCTAACAGGGGAAAAAGGAGTGGTGTCTGTTCCCAGATCCTGATGTGGGCACTTCTAAGCCCCCCGGTCTAGCACAGCAGCACTGTTCAGCTGCGTGCAGACACCTGAAGAGGCACGGAAGGATTTTGGAGTGCCGTGGGAGAGAGCCAGAGAAGGGAACGAACAAAGGAGGGCCCTGCTGTGGGATGGCAGGGCTCAATCAGAGGGTCCCTTGATCTCAACCCCTTTATTTAGAGGAGCACAGCCCGGTTCCTGGGACAGCTGTGCCCTTGTCACTGCAGGCTGGTGACCGCTGAGCTCAGCGCAGGGGCTGGGAGGAGCGGGGACACTCGGGCAAGCAGCCAGGGCTGTGCGGGCGGTGGCAGCCGTCCCGTGCAGCGTGTGTGGGGCAGGCACCCGCGGCGTGGCTTCACCCCGGGCTCTCTCCCTTGGCAGTACGTGAGCGAGCAGCTCCTGGCGCACAAGCAGCTGGTCGTGTCCACCTGCTCGGTGGCGGACATCCAGGCGGCCTTCAACACCACCGTCTCCCGCATCCAGCGATAGTGAGTGCAGCTCGGGCGCCGTCCTGCCGCTGCTGGGGAGGGCACTGGTCCCCCCCGGGGCTCACCAGGACGCCGTGGCGGCAGCAGGGCTCTGATGCTGGGCTTGGCTGGCCTGGCAGGGCCACCTGCTGAGCCACCGAGGGTCCATGGTGGTCTTTCTGTCCCTCCGGCAGCTGTAACTGCAACTCCCACATGCCTCCCCCGGTGAAGGTGGTTGTGGCAGGGGACCAGAGCTACCTGAGCGTGGTCCTCCGCTTCTTCGTGGAGCAGCTGGCCAGCAAGACCCCCGACTGGCTCAACTACCTGCGGTTCCTGCTCGTGCCACTGGGTGAGAGCCACAGCGAGCCTGCCTTGTCCTCCCCCACCTCCCCAGCCCGTTCCCCTGCCTGCAGCCAGCATCCCCCGTGTCTCCCGCAGGCTCCCACCCCCTCGCCAAGTACCTGGCCTCGGTGGATAACAAGTACAGCACGCTCTTCCTGGACACGGCGTGGCGGGAGCTGTTCAGCAGGGCTGAGCCGCCCGCTGCAGGTGAGGAACGGGGCCCGACGGGGCCGGCAGCACCCCCAAAAGGCAATCCCAGCCACCTTCAGGGCCTCTCACCGCTCCCTGTGCCCGCAGACACCGTGGACATCGCCGGCCGCGTCACCCAGTTCATCGCCGGGGCCAGCCTCTCCCACCAGCTCCCCATCTCCGAGGCCATGCTGACGTACAAGCAGAAGAGGTGAGTGCAGCCCGGGGTGGCCTTCCCTGCCTGCCGGGCACGCGGGGAGACGGGGGACGAGCTGAGTGAGGCCCCGCGCTGCCCCCCCTGCCCCTCCCCGGTGGGGACGGACGGACGGACGGACGGACTGGGCTGGGCTGGGCTGGGGGCTGTGAGCCAGCAGCGTGCTGCCCCCGGGGGGTTGACGCTCGTGTTCCGGCTGCACTCTCACCTCTCCCTTCTCTTGGTTTCTGGCACCCAAGGAAGAGAAGTCTCTATTTTGATTTTTATATCAGGTATTGGCTCGTGCTTGCTGTGCCGCTGCCTGGCCCGCCCTCCTTCCCTCCCTCCCCACCCCGTGTGCGTCCGTCCCGGTCCTGGTCCCGTCCCGTCCCTCTTGCCAGTGCAGAGGAGCCGCGGCCCCCAGAGCGGGGCAGGGCTGCCCTCCCTGCATGCCAGCCCTCTCCCGGCACCGCAGGGGCCGACTCCTTGCCTCCTTGTGTAGTGTGCCCTGCGCTGCCACGGCGGGGACAGGGTGGCCCAGGGGAGGGAGGGCAGAGAAGAGGGGCCCGGCGGCCAGGAGCCAGCTCCCTTTGGCCACTTGACAGCGCGAGGGTCCCCGAGCCACGAGGCTGGCCGGCCCCTGACCAGCTTTCCTTCCTTGCGCAGCCCCGATGAGGACTCCTGCCAGAAGTTTGTGCCCTTCGTGGGGGTGAGTGTGACGGGCTGGGGGCAGAGGGGCAGCGCGTGGTGCTGGCGGGGCTCGTCTCACCCGTCTCTCCTCGCAGGTGGTGAAGGTGGGCCTGGTGGAGCAGTCCTTCAGCGCCTCCGGTGAGTCCCTGGAGCCCCTTCCTCACCACGAGGAGCTCCTCGGTGCTGTCCCCCAGCCCCCCTGACCCCCACTTGCCCTCCGCAGTGGACTCGGACGATGCCACAGCCTGCGCCCCCTCGCTGCTGAGCTCAACGCCAACCGCCAGCGGAGCAGCCCCCTACGGCAAGGAGACCGTGAGCACCCCGCCGCCCTCCCCGTCGGTCAGCAGCGGGCTCTCGGGGGCCGGGTAAGGAAGGGACACGAGGGTTTGGGGTGCTCCCAGGCCAGGCTGCCAGGTCCCGGGGCTGGCTGCAGCTGGGTTAATGGCTGCTCCCCTCTTGGCCAGGTCTCTGAGCCCCGGCGTGGAGGTGATGGGCCTGCAGGTGGACTACTGGACGACCCAGGGGCTGGAGAGGAAGAAGGAGGGCGAGAAGAGGGAGACGGGCATCAAGAACACGCTCAAGAGCAATTTCCGCTCGCTCCAGGTCAGCCGCATCCCCGGCGTCGGGGAGCTGGTGCCGCCCAGCACCATGGCCATGACCGTGGTCACCAAGGAGAAGAACAAGAAAGGTAAGGCCTCATCCCTCTCCAGTTTTTGGGGGTACAACCAGTTGGAAAAAAGGGCAGGGGGGAGCCTGCGGGAGGGCAGAGCTGGGACCTGGCAGGGCAGGAACCAGGTGGCGAAGCCAGCCCTGGGGAGAGGGGTCCCACCCCGAGCCAGGTGGGGACGTCCTGATGGTGGTCTCATCTGGCCACGGCCCCCCAGTGATGTTCCTGAGCAAGAAACCCAAGGAGAAGGACCTGGAGCCCAAGAGCCAAGTCATCGAGGGGATCACGCGCCTCATCTGCACAGCCAAGCACCAGAACACCATGTTGCGAGGTGAGGGGGGGGCGCCAGCCCCACGGGGCCGCAGGCACCCGAGCAGGGGGCTGGGGCTGCACCTCACCGATCCCCCCTCTGCCCTCAGTCTCCATAGATGGGGTGGAGTGGAACGACGTGAAGTTTTTCCAGCTGGCAGCGCAGTGGCCAACGCATGTCAAGTACCTCCCCGTGGGCATCTTCGGCTACTCCAAGGGCGTGTGAGAGGCGCTGCGGAGGGGCAGGGGAGCCCCCACTCCACGGCCCAGCCCCCTCCAGCTCTGCAGAGGGCCCTCCACACCCGCACCGAGGCCGGCTCCACGCATCCTCCGACACCAGCCAGGGCACCGCGCCATCCGCCTCCCCTCACCCCCAACGGCAGCCTGGGACAAGGGGACCCTGGGGGGGGTTCTCCGGGCCCCCCTTTTCCCCGCTGCGGCCGCCGGGGCCCCAGCTGGGCTGGGCCCGGGCAGCTCCCCAGCGCCGGAGCCACAGCAGGGGCTGCTCAGCAGGGCCCCCTGCCCTCCCTGGCCCTGCCTCAGCCACGCTCCTCGTCCCCCCGCTGCCACGGCCGGCGAGGTGAAGCCGAAGCCGTGCCCGGGCTGCCGGGGGGGTCACCCTCATGTCCACATCCCTCCCCCCCAACCCAGCCCTGTCCCCAGGGTGCTGCCAGCTGGAGGCGCGGCCTGGGGGCAGCTGGGATTTTTTTTTACAAGATTCTATTTTTTTTAAATTTATTGTACGGTTACTTTTCGGGATTAATTTTAATAAATTAATGCTGGTACCATTACGGCGGCGGTGGTGTGGCTCCCTCCATGCTCAAGGGCATGATCCAGAGGGAACAAAACAGCCTGAAGGTGGCCGCCAGCACCTCTCCAGCAGGCAGGGCCACCTCGGGGAGGTGGAAAATAAAGGCACAACCCCACCACTCCACCGTAGGGGCCAGGTGCAGCTCTCAGACACATCAGCCGATGGGATTGGGAACAGCTGGGCTTCTTTATTCAAAATTAAAGTCCTCAGGAAGGGCTGGGCCAGCAGGACACAGCCTATGCCCAGCCCGCTCCTTATCTACCTGAACGTGGAGAAAGTCTGTCTCCTCTCAGCAGCCGCCGGGCTCGGGGCTGTCTTGATCTCCACAGTCTGGAAGGCAACGGGGGGCTGTGCCTGCGAGCTGGGGGGTGTTGTGGGCTCATCAGGGACGTACTCCAGGACGTGGGGCCTCTCCTCCTGGCGCCGCAGGTAGCCCTGGTTCAGCAGGTGCAGCACGCAGGACAGCACGTCCACGCTGTGGCAGCAGAAGCTCGGGAACTGCAGCCCCGGCCCCAGCTCGCCCTTCTGGCAGGCAGCGAGCACCTACAGCAGCGAGGGAGCCGCCAGCTGCAGGGCAGCGCCCGGCACGGCCCCCGGGCAGCCCCTCGCCGCCCCCCGCCCGCAGCCTCCCTACCCTGAACACCAGGTTGTCGATGTGCAGCCGCCTCTCCGCCTTGAGGATGCGGCTGAGGAGGCAGCAGAGGACGTTCCTCTTCCTCTCCAGGGCGCCGCTCTCAGCCCTCTCTGCCCGCAGGTACCTCTGCCGGGGCAGCAGCCTCAGCTGGCGGCCGGAGGCTTGGGCCAGGGCCGCCCGGTTCAGCCGCAGGGCACCTGGAGCTAGCACCCGGCCCACGGTCAGCCGGGCCCCGAGCTGCTCCCTGCAGGAGCCCCAGGGACCGCTGCCGTCACCCCGAGCCCGGCCCCACGCAGACCCCACACAGACCCACCCGCGTGCCCACGAGCCCCCAGCCCCACACACCCCAAAGCCCAGCCCCAACCTCACCCCGGGACACAGCCCCAGCAGCCAGACTCCCCCCGAACCACTCCGCATCCCCCGAGCCCCTCCACCCCCCCAGCACCCCCGAGGGTGCCCGGCCCCGCGCTCACCCCCCGGCGCGCAGCTCCGCAGCAGGACGCCCTCGCCCTCGGTCAGCGGTGCCAGTGCCTGCTGCAGCAGCTCCGCAGGGAGCCCCGTGGCCTGCAGCAGGGACTCCACGGCCACCTCCTGCGGGAGGGCAGCGGCCGGGCGAGGACCTCAGCGCCCGGAGACCCCCGGCAGGGGGACACGGCCCCGCTTGGCCCCGCTCGGCCCCGGCTCCTACCTCGGCGCCGTTGAAGCGCAGCAGGACGAACATCTGCAGCGTGGACACGTGCAGGACGCAGTCTCCGAAGCGCAGCTCGGCACGGCCCAGCCACGTCCACTGCAGCCCCCGCGGCCTCGCGCCCGCCCAGCTCTGGCCTGCCGGGGGACACCAGCACCAACGCCAGAGCCGACAGCGCTGCCGGGCGGCCCCCAACCCCAGCAGCCCCGGTGCCGGGCACCCTGTGGCACTCACTCTGCCCACAGAAGGCGGCGAAGGCGCCCAGCGGGGAGCTCAGCGCGGCCGGGAAGAACCTCCCGGGCTCGGCCATGCGGCACAGCGGGGACACGGGCCAGCAGCGCGGGGACAGGGCCAGCACCGTCACCTCCGGAGCCTCCCCCGGCGCCTGCACACGGGGACACGGGGGCAGCTCGGGGCCCCGCGGGGAGCACGTTGGCCCCCAGCCGGCCCCGCTCACCTCGTGCTCGGGGCTCTCCGCGCCCGGCTCCAGCAGCCGCTTGTCCCGCTCCTGCAGCTGGAAGAGGCGGAACTGCCGCTGCAGCTCCTCCGACTCGGCCAGGTCGCTCAGCATCTGCTGGGGGAAGCGGCGGGGGAAGCACAGCCCCAGCTGCTCCAGGACGGCCCCTTCCAGCCACGAGGGGCCCTGCGCCAGGAGCCGGTCCCCCAGGTACAGCCTGCCACAGCCACCGGCGCGTCAGGGCCACCGCCACCACCGCCACCGCCACCCAGCCCGGCCTCGTCCCCAGCGCGTGGCCACGGCCACCTCACCGGTAGAAGTGCTCGAAGGTGTGGGCGAACTCCAGGCCGCTGAAGACGACGAAGGGCTCCAGCAGCTGCTGCAGCAGCCCCGTGCTGCCCGCGGCCCCGCCGAGCTCCTGGATCTTCCCGTCCAGGTAGCGGGCGAACCGCTCGCTTGCCTGCGGGGGGACGGGGACGGGTGTGCAGGGGGCGCCCCACGGCCCCGGGGTGGCCAGGACGTGGCCACCCTGGAGCTCGCCCGAGGCCCCGGAGCTGGAGCTGCAACACCCGGACTCACGTGCAGGGCGGTGAGGAAGGGGAGCTGCAGCAGCGCCCCCGCGAAGCCCTGGCCCAGGGCGCCCAGGAAGGCAGCCTGCTGCCCGAAGAGCTCCTCCGTGGCGCCGCGCAGGCGCCGGTACAGCCCGCAGTACCGCTCCGCCACGTCTGGCGCCTGCCCCGCCGCCTGCAGGAACCGCTGCGCCTGGGGGCACGGCCCCGCCGGGCTCAGCACCCCCAGCCCCGGCCTGCTGCCCCCCGCCCCAGCCCCAGCCCCAGCCCCATCCCTACCTGCTGCTGCACCACGCCGCGCCAGCACTGCGCCATGCCCCGCAGCCCGCTCGGCGTCTGCGCCACCGCCCTGGGCAGCGCCTCCTTGTTGCTGCCCTCCTGCCCGCCTGCCGGGGCACAGCCGGGGCTCAGCTCCCCGCACACGGTGCCGGCAGCACGGCCACGGGGAGGCTCGGCCGCGAGCCCTCCTGTGCCCCAGGGCCCTCTGTACAGCCCCCCGTGGGTGCACCCCGGGGCTCGTGGCCCCCTCCCGAGGGCAGCCCCTCGCTCACCCGCCGCCCTCGCCTCCTCCGGCTCGGCGCCGCCGGGGTCCACGTGCACCAGGAGCTGGGTCAGGAGCCGCACGCAGGAGCCGAAGGCGTCGCCGCGGGCCGGGGGGCGCTGGGCCGGCTCCCCGCTCCCCAGGTACTCGCTCAGCAGCCAGGCCAGGGGGCTGACGCCGCTGGGGTCTGCGGGGCCGCGGGGCTCAGGGCGGGCGCCCGGGGACGGGGCAGCGCGGGGAGGGGCGCGAGCGGTACCTGGGCTGGTGATGCTCTGCACCAGGGGGCTCACCAGGGCCTCCCAGCACGTCCTGCCCAAGGCCCGGGCCGCCTCGTCGTCGGGAAGGAAGCGCTCGGCGAAGTCCTGCTCGTGCCGCAGCGCCCGGTTCAGCCTGCAGCAGGAGAGGGGACAGGGGGGCAGGACAGGGGACAGGGGGGCAGGAGAGGGTTCGGCACCCCGGCAGGACGCCCCCGCTCCCTTGGCCCCTCACCTGCCAAAGAGCTGCAGCAGCCGCCCCCGGTCCCGGCGGATCTCCTGGCCCCAGGCGTGCGCCCGAGCGGCGCAGCAGAGGGAGGTCCGCCGGCACAGCTGCTCCTTGAAGACGGGCCAGAAGCTGGGCTTGGGCCCCAGCACCTCGATGCCGCGCACGCGCGTGTCGATGCCGCCCTGCGGGAGGGAGACAGTGAGAGAGAGAGCTCGGCCCCCAGCCCCTCGCCGCCAGCCCTGTGCCACTGGCCCCGGCCCCCCACCTGCTGGCAGCGCTTCACCCGGATCTGGATGAGGGGCCAGAAGCGCGGCGCGTTCCGCAGCAGCACCACCCGGCTGGCCGAGGGCGGCACGGTCACCTGCGGGCACACGGCGAGCCCTCAGCCAGCGGCACGGGGAGCGCCCGCGGCCCCGGCCAGCCCCCGGTGCCAGCCCCGGTGGACTCACGGCGCTGAGCTCCGTCCTGATGGCCGCGGGGCTGTCCCCCCCCAGCACCACCACGCGGGCCGGCATGTAGCTCGAGTCCTCGCTGGCCACCAGCATGCTCAGCTCCCTGCGTGGGGTCCGTGAGGCAGGGCTCGGGCAGAGCCCCAAATCCCTGCCCCCGGGACCCCCGGGACCCCCGGCCCTACCTGACCACCACCCCGCACTGCATGTGCAGGGTGATGAAGTGGGAGCCGGTGCTGCCGTTGGACTCCCAGTAGGTCTTGGGGTTCCCGTCCGTCAGCTTGCCGGCGCGGTGCGGGTTGGAGGAGACCTGCAGCTTCTCCCAGCACTTGTCCTCCCTCGCCTCCACGCTGGAGCCTGCGGGGAGGGCGCGCGGAGCCTCCAGCTGCCAGCCAGGCACAGCGGGCGCCGGGGCCCCGCTCCCTCCCCACGCTCACCTCGGCACAGCTTGCGCAGGAAGACATCGAAGAAGGGGATGCTGATGGGCCGCTGGCTGCGGCGGTGCTCCTCGATCTGCCCCAGCGCCAGCTGCGGGACGGGGACGGGACGGGGACGGGGACGGGGACGGGACGGGGACGGGCGGTTACTGGGGGCAGGGCTCCCGGGGGGCTCCCCGGCTGCCCGGGCCCACCTGGATGCAGCCAGCCAAGATGCTGCCCGTCAGCGTCCTGTGCAGGCCGGCGAACTTCTCGCAGCCGCTCAGCAGCTGCAGCAGGGCTGGCGCCGTGGGCACGGCCGAGCTGTGCTTCTCCAGGGCTTTGTCCAGGGCCTCGTAGGTGCCCGCGTGGCACATGGCCACGGCGCAGTCCTTGCTGGCGGCGGCCAGGCGGTGCAGGAAGCCGACGACCTCCTGCACCGCCTGCGGAGGAGGCAGCCCTGAGCCGCCAGCCCGGCACCAGGAGCCCCCCAGCCCCTCTCCCAAGGGACCCAACTGCTGCTGGGCACGCAGCCACCGCCACGCGGCCGGGAGGGCTGCTCCACGAGGCCGGGCGGCTGCGGGCAGGGGCCCCGAGGCACCCCCGGCACAGCCAGCAGAGCCGCCCCTCTCCAGGACCCCCTCACCTCGCGGTCGCTGCTGTGGGCGCTCAGCAAGGACAAGCAGGGCTCCACGCACTCGTGCCAGGGCAGCGCGTCCTCCTGGAAGCCGTCCAGGAACTTGTTCAGGATCCTGAGCGAGGGACAGGGCCCCTCAGGACGCGGCACACAAAGCCAGCCCCGCTGCCCTGCTCCTCCTGCCGAGCCCGCAGGGGCCACGTCCTGCAGATCCCCTCACAGCCCACCTGAGGACCCGCAGCCCGATGCTCTTCTCGGCCCCCCGCAGCTCCAGGCTGCGCAGCAGCGCTCGGAAGCAGCGGCGCTCCTGCGGCCGCGGGGACGCCCGGCCGGAGGGCTCGGGGTCGGGGCCGGGGTCGGGGCCGGGGCCTCCGCCGCAGAGCTGCCGCTCCAGGGCCACCACCACGTCCTCGGGCAGCGCGCCGTCCCCCGGGCCGCCCGCGGGCGTCTGCGCGCCCCTGGCCTCCAGCAGGGCCTCGGCGCCTGCGGGACAGGGAGCGGGGACGTGGCGGGCCCGGCCCGGGCACCGTGGGGCCGCGGCGCGGGGAGGGGGCGCGGGGTCACTACCTGGGGTCTCGGGGCCCAGGGGCAGCCGGTGCTCCGCCAGGCGGTTGATGACGCCGAGGGCCAGCAGCGCGGTGGGGCCCTGCCCGTCCCGCCAGCAGCTCTGCAGCACCGCGGGCAGCTCGCCGCTCACCAGCTGCTCCGCCAGGCCCCGGTGCCCGTCCACCAGCATCCTCAGCACCAGCAAGCCGTTCCGCACGCCCGAGGCGCCCCTGCGGGGACAGGCACGACGTGGCGGCGCCCCGGCCCCCTGGCACCCGCCCTCCCCGGTCCCATTCCTCGTCCCTACCCGGGGACGCCCCGCATGGCGCGCACGGCGGCGGGGATGGCGCTCAGCAGGCCCGGCGAGCCCTTGCCGCCGGCGGAGCCGATGCTGGCGAAGACCTCCCGCAGCAGCTGCGCGTCGCCGTGGCTCAGGGCCGAGGGCGTCCCCGCGGCGCCTCCGGGCTCGCCGGCTCCCACCAGCGCCTTCAGGGCCTGCGGGGCCCGGGGCGGTTCAGGGGCTGCGGGCGCCTCCGCCGGCCCGGCCCCGCCGCCCGCGGCGCCCCGCGGCCGCTCCTCACCGCCAGGCCCGCCTGCTGCACCAGGGCGGAGGCGGCGTGCTGCCGCATGCAGCCCAGCACGGCCCACACGCCGCCCTCCGTGGCGAAGGGCACGCGCCAGGCGCGCCTCTCCAGCAGCAGGGCCACCAGCCGCAGCGCCAGCGCCGCCGGGCGCTTCTCGGCCGCCTGGGCGCTCAGCAGCTCCACCGCCGCCCTCACCAGCTTCTCCCTGCGCGCAGAGGCCGCTCAGGAGGGGCTCGGCGCCCTGCCCTGCCCTGCCCGTGCCGGGCTCCCCTCGCACCTGGTGCCCTCGCCGCCCGGCTGCTGCTGCTCCGGCTCCGGCTCCGGCTCCTGCTGCAGGACCCTCACCATGTGCTGCAGCCCGGCCACGCGCAGCTCCGCCTCGCAGCCGCCGCTCCGGATCGCCTCCATCACCCGCGCCACCTCGGCCAGCGAGCCCCTGCCGCGAGCCCCCTCGCAGCTGCCCCACGCTGCCGGGGGAGGCCGGGCCGTCAGGGCGGCAGCAGCGCCCAGGGCCCCCGCAGCCCCGCGCGGGTTCCAGCGCCCCGTGCCCGTGCCCCCCGGGGCGTCACCTCCGCTCTCCGCCACCTCTGGGAGGCGCAGCCCTTCCCTCTCCAGCAGCTCTCCGAACAGCTGGGAATCCGACTTGAGTTCCGCGCAGACGCCGTCCTCGTCCCTCGCTGCCTCGTCCCTCGCTGCCTCGTCCTTTGCTTCCTTGTCCCTCGCTGCCTCGTCCCTCGCAGCACCAGGCCCAGCGCTCCCGCAGCCGGCACCCTCCGAGGGCACCTCGGGGCTGCCCCCGCCGTCCCGCTCGGCCCCCCTGCCCGGCCAGTACTTGCCGTAGACGCGGGAGCCGCGCAGGTGGCTGCGGGCGCTGCCCCGGCTCCGCTCCTCCAAGACCCGCAGCACCTCCTGGGCCAGCCCCGCGGGCACCGGCAGCTGGATCAGGGCCTCCTCGTCCAGCCCCGGCAGCTGCACAGACGGGGCCGCGTCAGCCCCGGGACCCGCACAGATCCCGGACGGGTCCCCGCTGCCCACCCTCGCCCCTCGGCCCCCACCTGCGCTGCCCGCTGCCGCTGGAGCAGGCGGGCGATCTCCTCCTGCTCCTGCGCTTCCAGCTGCCTCACGAAGAAGAGCAGCTCCCACCACTCGGCGCGGCTCAGCGTCCCCGCGGCCTGGCTCGGCTGCTCCCCCAGGTAGGGCGGGGAGTACAGCCCCCCCAGGGGCTTGGGGCAGAACGGCTGCGCCCCTGCAGGGCGGCAGAGCCAGGGGAGGCGGCGTCAGCTCCGCCAGCTGCCCCGCTGCTGCGCGCCCCTCGCTGCCACACACAGCTCCCGTGCAGCACGAGGGGTCCCCGCTGCCCCCAGCCTGCCGCGGGAAAGGGAGGCGAGAGGAGGGAGGGAGGTGCCAGGAGCAGGAGCATGGAGCCGAAATGGGCACCTCCAGCTCCGGGCTGTGCCAAACTGCTCCTGCAGCACCTGGAGCAGGGCAAGGCTCCGTCACGCAGCACCAGCAGCACCCACAGCGCCAGCAGGGCTGGTTAGAGGAGCCGCAGGTGCAGCCGAGGCAATGCTCACCTGCTGCCAGTTTGTGGCTGTTTATCAGCCTCGTCCCCCGCTGCCGGCCCTCCTGCTCCTCCTGCCCCGGGGAGCCAATGATCTCCACCATGTGCCAGTGAACCCAGTAGGTGCAGCCCAGGGCTTGCCAGTACACCTGCGGAGGAGAGACCCACAGAGAGGTGAGCGAGGGAACAGAAGACAGCCTGTGCTGCCCCTACACGAGGCTCCACAGCAGTGCCAAGATGGTTGGCTCCGTCCTCGCAGCAGCAGGTACCTGCACAGGCGGCGTGCCATCGTTGCTCTGCCGAAATTCGCCCTCGTCCCCCGCGCTGACCTGCTCGTAGTCCTCCAGCAGGCGCACCCGCATGCCGCGCACCAGCTGCGCCCGCACGTACTCCACGTAGCTGCTGCGGCTGGGGAAGGCCGAGCGCGTCTTGAAGGCGCTGGGCTCCTTCGGTGCAGGAGCCGGGGCTGCCTGGGCAGTGCTGCAGGACGCGGCCCCGTGCTGGAAGATGGAGCGGGTGGTGGGAGGCTTCGCCTCCTGCCGGGCCGGCGGCTCTGGCTCGTGGCTGTGCTCCCAGCCCATGGCACGCAGCAGCTCCACGATGAGGCCGGCCATCGCCATGCTGAACTCAAACTCCTGCTTCACGCGGCTGCTCTCCGGCTGCTCCCCTCCCTGCTCCTCGCCGCTGCCGAGCTCCTCCAGGAGGGAGGTGACGCGCAGGTAGCGCTTCACCAGGGCGAACAGCTGCTTCCCGGGGATCTGCAACGGGCAGGGCCCTCAGGGGATGCCTGGCTCGGCGCCTCCACCCCAAAACCGGGCTCCCCCCCTACCTGGGGAAGGTGGATGCCCTCAAAGGACATGCAGTGCTCTTCTGTTGATGTTGTCTCA
Organism: Aythya fuligula; assembly: GCF_009819795.1. Classification (NCBI taxonomy): domain Eukaryota; kingdom Metazoa; phylum Chordata; class Aves; order Anseriformes; family Anatidae; genus Aythya; species Aythya fuligula. Next base: position 12,486,695 of record NC_045561.1, on the reverse strand, counting down.
GCAAATAGCTCCAGCAAGGTGTAGCGGCTGTCGAAGTCCATGTGCTGCTCGACGCCGTCCTGCTGGCTCAGGGACAGCAGGACATACGCCCAGCTCCCTGTAAGAACAGCAGAAACCCTTCAGGCCTCCTAAAGGCACCCCTCACACTACCCTGGGACACATGAGAGATGAAACATTTCTCTCTTGTGTGTGTGCATGTGTGCAGCTACTGGGGAGAGCTGTGTGCATGGGGAGAAATGTGGCACCAGCGACTGGGGTGGCCGGGGGGTCTCGGTGCCAGTGAGGGGAGCACAGGGGGCTCTCAGACACCGCAGTGGGAACAGCGTGTGTCCCCTAAATCAGCTACTGGAGGGACTGCCATGGACGAGGTGAAGGGCACCCTGCTTCCCTCCCAGCCCCCCGACCTGCGTCGTGCGAAGCCAGGGCCCTCAGCATCTTGCCGGCGCTGCGGCAGATCCGCTTGTCCTTGTGGCACAGCATCCTCGCCAGCAGCTCGAGGGCTCCTGTCTCCCTGAAGGCACCCGCCAGCGAGCCGATGCCGGCGTAGGCGCTCAGCACGTGGACGGTGTCCAGCACGGAGGCGGCCCCGGCGCCGCCCAGCTGCCGGCCGGCTCGCCGCACCAGGCTCCCGACGTCGGCCTCCATCTCCCGCAGCGAGGCTTCGTCCGGGCCGGCCGCCCTCTCCTCCTCCTCCTCCTCCTCCTCCTCCTCCTCCTCGGCCCGCGGCCCCGCCGGCTTCCCCTCGCCCAGCAGCGCCGGGCAGCTGGCGCACGCCTCCTCCGCGGACATCCACAGCGACACGCTCCCGGCGTCGGGCCCCGCCGAGGACTCCGAGCGCACCAGGCTCCAGCGCACCAGGTACTGCGGCTGCCCGTCCTGGCCTCGCCGCTGCCGCAGCAGCTCCCGCGGGCAGGCCTGCAGCTCGGGGCCCAGCGGCACCACCAGGCCAGTACTGGGGGGACTGGGAGGAGCTGGGGGCCCATGGCCAGCAGCAGCAGGAGGAGGCTGAGCGGCTCGCATGACAGCGAGGAGCAGCGTGCAGACACAGCCTCACGCAGGCAGCATCCCTGCTGCCACCGGGGCGAGCGGCTCCGTGCTGCTTCCGGGCGTGCAGCGCCGCACGCATGCGCAGGAGGAGCGACAGAGGGGGGCTGGGCCCTGCAGGTCCCCTCCCCCCTCCCCGTTCATTAATTAACGGCAACAAGAGCCCGGTGGGAGCTGGCACAGGCGGCTTTATTGTCCCGGCGGGGCTGCCACGCAGGGCAGGTGCACGTAGCTCTTGAGGGGCGGCAGGGGCCTGATCTTGCGGCCGGCCCAGCCGCCCTTGCGGTGCCACAGCCCCGTGTGCGGCCGCTTGCCCAGCCAGCGGTTGCGGCCCGCCTTGCCGATCACCCGCTTGTTGTGGTCCACGTTGGAGACGCGGCCCACCGTGGCCACGCAGGTCTCCAGCACCTGGGGAAAAAAGGAGAAGCCGTCAGCACCCCCACTGCCGTTAGCCGGGGGGCAGGAGGTAGGGGTTTAGGGCTGGCGCGGCTCCGCTACCTGCATTTGCCTCTTGGAGGGCAGCTGCACGATGGCTGTCCCGTTCACCTTGCGCAGCAGCACCCCGCAGGTCCCTGCCAGGAGAGGAGGAGGAGGAGGGGGCTGCCCTGAGCAGCAGGACCTTGTCCTGAACCACGGTGGGCACGTCCCCAAACACCCGTGCCACTCACGCAGCGCCTCCCCCAGAGGACAGACCCTCAGGGGCAGCACGGGGAGGCTGTCACACAGCTGTGCCCACCCCTAGGAAACACAACCTCGCACCCCAGCACGGGGAGAGGAGGGGACAGGCGGCAGGTGCCCCCGCGCAGACGCACCGGCCGCGCGGATGTACTGCGCTCCCTTGCCGGGGTGGCTCTCCAGGTTGCAGATCAGCGTGCCCACGGGCAGGGCCCCCAGCGGGTAGGCGTCCCCTTCGTTGGCCGACACTGCCGGGGGGAGAAACCGGGGGGAAAAAGCCATGAGCGTGGCACGGGGCAGGCGCTGAGCCCCCAGCGGGGCCGGCACGCAGCCCCGGGGTGCGCACCCGCCATCCTGCCGATGTGTGCCGAGTTCCTGATGATGTCCCCCGGCTGCATGTTCTCCGTGGCGATGATCCAGCGCTTCCGATTGCCGCCGGCCACCAGCGCGATGTCAGCCGACCTGCCAAGGGGCACGGAGGGTCAGAGCGGGGTTTGTCACGCTGCAGGGACCCCCCCAGCCCCCGGACCCTGCCCGGTGCTCGCCTGCACGGGTCGTATCGCACGCTGACCACCTTCTCCATGCCCTCCTGGTAGCGCAGCCGCTGGAAGTCGATCATGCGGTAGCGCCGCTTGTGGCCCCCGCCGATGCCCCGCACGCGGATGCGACCTGAGGGACAAGGTGGGGGTGGCTCCACATGGGTCAGGGTCCCCTCAGCCCCCCGGTGCCCCCCTCAGCCCTCCCTGGGTCCCCTCAAGTCCCCACAGTCCCCTCAGCCCCCTGGTGGCTCCCCACCACCGGTGCCCCCCCAACATCCCCTCAGCCCCCCAATGCCCTCCCCAGGTCCCCCTCAACCCCCTGGTGCCCCCCTCAGCCCCTGGGTTCCCTCAGCCCCCTGGTGCCCCCCCCGTGCCCTCCCAGCTCTCCCAATCCCCCAGTACCCCCCGGTGCCCTCCCCAGCCCCAGTGCCCCCCCCAGATCCCCTCAACCCCCCAGGGACCCCCCCGAGGTCCCCCTCAGCCTTCTAGGTCCCCTCAGGTGCCCCCCCCAACCCCAATGTGCCCCCCTCCAGATCAGATTCCTTCAGCCCCCCAGTGCACCCTCAGGTCCCCCCAGACCCCTGGTGCCCTCCCAGCCCCCGGTGCCCCCCCCAGGTTCCCTCAGTCCCCCGAGTCCCTCCTCAGCCCCCCAGTGCTCTCCCAGCCCCCCCAGGTTCCCCAATCCCCCAGTGCCCCCCTCAGCCCCCCGGTGCCCTCCCCAGCCCCAGTACCCTCCCTTAGATCCCCTCAACCCCCCCGATGCCCCCCCCCCAGGTCCCCTTCAGCCCCCTGGGACCCCCAGGTGCCCCCCCAGATCCCCTCAGTCCCTCAGTGCCCCCCCCAGATCAGATCCCCTCAGCCCCCCGGTGCACCCCCAGGTCCCCCCAGACCCCCGGTGCCCCCGGTGTCCCCCCAGCCCCCAGATGTCCCCTCAGCCCCCAGGTCCCTCCTCAGCCCCCAGATGTCCCCCCAGCCCCCCGTGCCCCGGTGCCCACCCGTGTGGTCTCTCCCCCCGGTTTTCCTCATGCCGAGGGGCCGCACGGTGTACTTGACGCGGCACTTCCACATGGGGTCAGTCGTGCAGCGCGCCGCCGCGCCGCTCAGCCAGCGGCCGGCGGCCGCCGCCAGGACCCCAGCGGGCGCCGCTGTCGCGACAGGCCGGGCGGCGGCGACAGCGGCGGCGATAGCGGCGCGGGGGGGCGACAGCACCAGCGCCCCCAGCGCCCGGCACAGCGCCGCGGCCGCCATCTTGCGCGCCGCTCCCCCCGCCCTGGGAGGGCACCGCGCCTGCGCGCCGCGGCCACCGGGCGAGGGGGGGGGCGTGGCCACGGGGAGTAGGGGGCGTGGCTACAAGGGTGGGGGCGTGGCCACGCTCCCGGTGGTGGCGCGAGGGGGCGCGCCGGCGCCAGTGGCGGCTGGCGGCGGCCATGTTGGGCTTAAAGGGGCCGCGCCGCTGAGCGGAGGGGGAGGAGCGGGGAGGGGGGGGGCGTTTTGGGGGCGTTTTGGGGCCGGGCCCCGCCCCGTGTTGCCGCCGCAGCCCCGCACCGGTCACCGCCGCCCTGTGCCGAGCAGGTAGGAGCGGAATCGAGGGGTTTGGGGGCGGTTTTGGGGGGTTTTAGGGGGTTTTTGGGGGGTTTGGGGTCGGTTTGGGGTCGGCGGGTGGGGGGCTGCGGTATGGGGAGGGGTTGGGAGGGAAGGCCCCGGGGCACCGGGCAGCCCTGCTGCACTGTCAGCGGGGCTATGGGGCGGGCAGGGGGGTGTCCTCCCAAAAATAGGGGTGTTCCCCCCCAAAATAGGGGTGTCCCTAAAAGAATGGGGTGTCCCCCCATAAATGGGGTGTCCCAAAAAAAGGGAGTGTCCCCCCAAAATAGGGGTGTCCCAAAAAAACAGGGTGTACCCAAAAAATAGGGGTGTCCCCCAAAAGAATGGGGTATCCCCCAAAAAATGGGTGTGTCCCCCAAAAGGATGGGGTATCCCCCAAAAAAATAGGGCATCCCCAAAAAATATGGTGCTCTCCCAAAATCGTGGTGCCCTCCCAACCTTGGGGTGCCCTCCCAAAATTGTGGTGCCCTCCCCCTATAGGGCTGCCCCCCGGAGCCCCCTTACCATGCCTCCCTATGGCACCCTGACCCCGCTGTCCCCTGGGAGCCCCGGGGCAGGTTCAGCCCCCCCGGCCCGGGTGGGTTTCGGGGTGCTCCCCGCCAGGCTTTGGGGCTTTGGGGTGCTTTGGGGCTACCGGGATGACGTCCCCATAGCCAGCCGGGGCACAGAAATATGGCCTGGGCGGCTGTGGGGCAGCCCTACGGCTCCACGAGCTGGGTTTCGGGGTGCCACTGATCAGGGGTGCCCCCCCCCTGAGCTATAGGATCGGTATTAGGGTGCGCATCTGGGATCCCCGAGGGATCGGCGTCACCCCCCGAGCCCTCGGAGAAGCAGCTCGGTGGCTGCCGGGGGTGGCAGCTGTGGGGTCGGTGTGCGTGGCACTGCCAGCGGGGCGACGGGGCCGTGGCGTGCCCCGAGCACGGCCCCACATCCGTCCGTCCGTCAGCACCGTGCCCGCCGGGGGGAACGAGGAGCAGCGGGCAAGCCGCTGCAGGCACCCAGGTAGGGCTGCTGGGTGGCGGATTCCCTGCTGGTGACGGGGACGGGCAGGGTGCCCGGCCGTCCCGTAACAAAGGGCCGCTCCAAGCCGTGGTTTCGGGGCAAGTTTCCTCCCGGGGAGGCAGGGTGGAGCGGGACCGGGACGCCGGGAAAGGATGGAGGGGTTTTGGGGTGGAACAGGGGGGTTTTGTCCCCGCTTTCCCGGCCCCGAGGATACGCAGCGGGCGTGCCTCCCGCTGCCAGACAAAGCCGGAGGAGCGATGACGGAGGCGGCTGCGAGCACGCAGCGATGGCTCGCAAACTTTGGGGGCCGCGTTTCCACCCGAAACCTTTCCTTGGGCAAAGAAATCGCTTCCCAAGCGGAGCTACGCCCTGCCGGAGGCGCTGGGGGGGGACACGATTCCCCCTAAACCTCCGTCAGGGAGAAGGGATGCGGCTGGAAGGAGGTGCCGGGAGGAGGGCTGGGGGATGGTGCTGCCGCAGAGAGCTGTGGCCGGGCAGCCTGGAGACGTTTGCACAATGGTGGGAGGCTGCGGCGGGCCTCCAGCCCTCGCCAGCTCCCCCAGCACCGTGCCCGGCTCCTCTGCACCCCACTAGGGTCTCCTCCTGGCGCCCGTGGGCTCAGCTCCCCGGGGAAAAAAGCACCTGCCCCCACTGCGAGCGAGGAGGAGGAGGAGGAGGAAGAGGAGGAGGAGGAGGGCGGTGGCGTGCAGCGAGCGCGGGGTCAAAGATCTCAGGCAGCCCAGACGCAGGGTAAATAAACAGGGCTGAGCTCTGCCGGGGCTGGCGGAAGGAGCAGGAAGCTCGCCTGCTCCTCGGGAGGAATGCCCAGGTAGGAACGGCAGCATTAATCCCAAAAAAGGTTTTGGGGAGGGCACAGGGGACGTGCTGCGAGGCTTTGACCTTGGCGAGGAGGTGCCGGGTAAAGGCTGGATTCGTGAGTAAACCCAACCCTGTGCTTATGGTGCCGGTAGAGCTTTGTCCCGGGGAACTGGCCTGCTTCCTTGTGTTTCCAGACCCTTTTTGGTTCTGGAAATAACCCACCCGCAGTCAGCTGCTCCCTGCGCCTGCCCCAGGTCTGCAGCGCTGGGGCTGCGCTCGCTGTGCCCCGACCGTCCCCGTGCTCCTGCGGCACATCCAGCCCACGGGTTAGGGAGCTGGCTGCAGGGGCACGGGCTCCGGGGAATTATTCCGCCTGCTTCCACCCTGCTGCCTGCTGCCAGGGCAAGGTGATGGCTGTGCGCAGCGAGCCGTCCTCCCTCCCCACCGGGCTGGGGAGAGATGCTGCGCCTGGCTCCGCTCCAGGAAAGAGGTTTTCATGGTGCTCCGCTCATCCCAGCCGCAGCAGATGCGGAGTGGATTTGGCTGCTGGGAACGTGAGCAGGAGGGTTTGGGGTTTTTTTCTTTGTTTTTTGTTTTTTTTTGTTTTGCCTTTTTTTTATAAAAACAACACCTTCTCAGCTGATCTGGAGATGCTAGCACATGGGTGGGGGTGCTGAAGGCTGCCGTTCCCCCGGTCCCAGCGACAGGCGTGCGTTTTCCAGGCCAGCCGGGCTTGTAAACAGCACGAGGGGCTGTGAGGAGCACTCAGGCTTTCTGCTATGGCACGTGGCTCCTCCTGTTTATTTATTTTACCTGCGTTGCCTCCCGTGTGTGTATTCCACAATCATTAGAGAACAAAAGCAGTAAACCCTTTCTGCTCTCGTGCGTGCCCTCGACGTTGGCTCTCGCTTTGGTAACACAGGAGCTGTTTGGTCAACCAGAACAACCCCAGTTTGGCATTTCCAGGAGACGAGAAGCCCCCGGGTCCTTTCCAAACCTGGATCACTGTGGCCATGTCCCTGGAGTCCCTGGAAAGCCAGGTTTCGGGCAGGTTGTGTTGCAGCACGTTTTCTGTAAGAGGTTAGGGTGGCGGGGAGCTGGAGCTTCTGGGACAGAGAGGAGTGTTTAGTGCTTAGGGGAAAGAGCATTTGTGGAGTTTCCCCTCTTCTTGTGAGAGAACCCATCCACGTGAGCTGCACAGCTCCCTCCTGAGCCCTAGTTAAACACCCTGGGGCTCCTGCAGCCTGCGGGTTAGCACAGGCTTTCCCAGCGCAGCCCTTCTGGCATCTAGAAGGGCTCCTGGAGCTCCACGCGCAGCCAGAGCTGGCATGTGTCAGCTGCTGCTGCAAGAAGCAGTTCTGGCACTGAACCCCGGCCAGGGCGTGGGGAGGGCTGAGCTGTTCCCAGTCAGCCTGCGCCGAGTTATAAATGCCCACCCAGCCCAGGGAGGCTGCTTGGGTGAAGCCTTCCTGGGCTTGGAGCTTGGCTTCAAACCACGCGAGGGGATGCCCGGGCACTAAGCAAAGCCCCACATTTTGGGCACGAGAGGACAAGGGCGTGAGAGCCTCCTGCCGGGGCCCTTGGGTGCCCCTTTTAGCACAGCGGGGTGGAGAAACCCGGAGAAACCTAAGCCGGAGCTAAATGCTGGCAGGGCCCCACGCGTATCAGGGTTGGGCAGCACCCTTTGGCTTTGGGGTTGCAGCTCAGAAACGTGCTGGGTAGGAGCTCCCGGGGTGCCGGCGTCCTGTTTGTGTGCCCTCGGGGGCTCTGAGGTGTCCCGGGTGTTTGTGGCACGGCTCACGAGCACCCCAGAGCACTGCTCCTGCTCCGTGCAGGCGTGTGTCCCGGCTGCCCCTAGGCTCCTGCGGTCCCTGTTTGTTTCCTGGTGCTATGGCACCAAAACGAGGAGGAAGCTTGTGACACCAGCTCTGCTCAACCTCAGCACTCTGTTTCACTGCCCTCAGTTTATTTTTTGCTGTCCGAGGCATCAGGTGGAGGTTTGGTTGTGGCGTGGAGGCTCGGCTGTGTGTCGGCGATCTCGCTTTCAGCTTCGTGGAGGTCAGCCAGCCTTCCAAAAAACCCTTTATTCAGTGGTTTGACAGCAACGAGCTGGCCGAGGTCCAAAAAAAAAACCCAAAACCCCAACAAAGCAACCCCCAAAGTCTTCCCTGTTGCCTGAAGCAGGTCACCCACCTGCTGTAGGTACCCGAAGCACAGGGCTGGGGTAACTGCTGTGCCCACACGCCTCCAGCCCCGCGGTTCCATGCCTGCAGTGCTCATCCCTATCCGTCTCCCAGGCTTCTTCGCTCCTTCTCGCTATGAATCAGCCTCATTCTGCTCCCCAGGAAGCTTTTTGTCCAGAACCCGGTTGTTTTTCCTGCAATTACCGCATCCTTATATCGTGTTCTCCTACAGAAGAGCTTGCTGCTGAGGTCTGCGCTCACAGAGAGCTCTGGCAGGCACCCGCGGGCTGAAGGTCTTGAGCGAGCTGTGTCGTACATACACTTGGTCTGGGGACGTGCAGGGAGACACTGAAGCAAGCTGAATTTGTTGAGGCACGTGTAGAGGTAACAAAAGACCACCTGAAGTCTTATTCCATCGTAGCTGCCCCCTGATTTCCCCGGTGCCATGTTTGTGGCTCCCCAGAGCCTCCTGGCAGTGAGCTCCTGAGCTTTGAGGTCCGCTTGGACCCATCTCGTCTGGCATCCTTGCCTTCACTGTGGGCTTGAGACGTGAGTGCCGAAGCTTCCAGCTCTTTCCTCTTCCATCTCTCGTGTGTGGGAGCGGATTTCAGCGGCAGAAGAAGTGGGCTGATAAAAACTGCTGACGCTCGGTGGTTTCCCGGTGCCGCACCGGAGCGCGGGAGGGAGGTTTGTGCCCAGCAGGACGCGGCAGCTGGTGGCTCCCCGGCTGCCTGCAAGCACCGCAGAGCTCCGTGCAGGCTTCCTCCTGCCCTACCTGCCCCCAAAAACGGGAGCAGGGCTGTTCCAGCAGCTCGCCGTCCGTGGGGAGGCCGTGCCAAGTGGAGCAGAAACGCGCCGGTGGAGACCTGAGCCACCACGGCGCGCCTCAGAGCTGCAGGGATGGCAGATGGATAAAGGAGGAGCTGGGTGCTCCAGCCTGAGCCTCCCCTTTCTGCCCGGGTAAAGGACGCTCCGTGCCCTTTGCTGAATGTGTGGGAGCAGGAAGAGTGCTTGTGCAGCAGCCTCAGCCTGCCTGACCTTGGCATCGGTTGCCATAGAGCGCGGTGCCTCTCCGGAGGGCTGCGCACCGGGCACAGACCTGCCAGCCCTGGGGAGGGCTGGAAATAAGGCTCTGGGGGGAAGAATCCTCACTTTGGGGGATAATGAGCCATCTTCCGATGGTGTTTGGGGGTTTTCTTCCCTTCAGTCCTCTCTTTGTTTTCTTGGTGGTGTTTGGGAGTGAGCAGCCTGGGTGCTGTGCAGCCCGCTCTGCTCCCTTGGAAGCTGGAGCTGGTGCCTGGCAGGGCTGTGCTTGTCACAGATCCACAGAAGGGTTTGGGTTGGAGGAGACCTCAAAGATTACTGAATTCCAGCCCCTTGCCATGGGCAGGGACACCTCCCACCAGCCCAGGCTGCCCAAAGCCCCATCCAGCCTGGCCTTGAACACCTCCAGGGATGGGGCATCCACAGCTTCACTGGGCAGCCTGTGCCAGGGCCTCACCACCCTCTGAGTGAAGAATTTCCTCCTGACCTCTAATCTAAATTTATACTTCTTCAGTTTAAAGCCATTCCCCCTTCTCCTGCCACTCCACCCCCTGACCAAGAGTCCTTCCCCAGCTTTCCTGTAGCCCCTTTAGGCACTGGCAGGCTGCTGCAAGGTGTCCCTGGAGCCTTCTCTTCTCCAGGCTGAGCAACCCCAGCCTGTCTTCATCAGAGAGGTGCTCCAGCCCCTTCATCATCCTCGTGGCCCTGCTCTGGACTCATTCTAATCCTTCCATGGGGCCCCAGAGCTGAATGCAGGACTCCATGGAGGGTCTCGCAACAGCAGAGCAGAGGGGGACAAATCCCCTCCCTCGCCCTGCTGGCCACGCTGCTTTTAACACAGCCCAGGTCACGGTTGTTTTGTTTCATCTCCCTTCTCAGACAACCTGAAGCCTTTACAGCTTGGCAGAACAAGCTGAGTGTGGGGACTGTGAGATGCTCCTGGCTTCTTTTTTTTCTTCTGGAAGGGCAGAAGAAAGACGGGATGTTGCTGGAGCAGGGATCCTCGTGTTTTAACACGCAGCTCAGCAGTTTCTCAGGTGCTGGGTAGCTCTGCGCACAGCGGAATTAATGAGGCTGATTTCCTATGGATATGGGGCTTGTCGGGCTGTTATCTAGCAAGGTGTGAGCTCTGGTGGCTTTTTATCCCGGTTCAGAAGATGTTCCTCTCCTCGGTGCGTGTGTATTGAACGTAAAACAAGAGCTCAGGCCCTCCTAGTGGGGATGTGATTAATGCTTCTGTGAAAACCATCAGCATTTCCAGCTGGCCCAGCACACAGAGGGGTGAAGAGGTGCTCGTGGGCCACCCCGCTGTGTGAGCCCTGCAGCAGAGCTCGAGGTGTGCTCTGTGCTGGGTTCGAGGCTGCTTCTGGGCATCTCCCTGTGTCTCCAAGCGGTACCCGTGCTCCAGAGGACTCCCACTCCCTGATTTCCCTGCTTCTGGGTATGGAGCTGAGTTTTCTTGTGAGCCAAAACTGGTCATTTACTCTTTACCCTTCAGCAGTTGTTACCTGGGCTTGTGTGGAAGCAGGTAGGTGTCTGCTGTGCCTTGCTAGCAAGCTGTGTGCAAGCTGGGAAGCCTTGCACGTCTCTCCTGGATTGTGCTCACCCGCAGAAGGCTGACTGCGGAAGGTTTGGGGGTTTCCCTTGTTGCTTCAGCACTCAGTCCCTCCCCCTGATGTTTTATCAAGGTGGGAAAGGGCACAGGGGAGTTATGGATCAGGTGGATTCCCCAGGAACGGGCAGCTAAGCAATTTGGAAAACGGGTTATGAGTGGCAGCTAGTTCTCAACAGCCCTCTCCTTTCCTTCAGAACAATAATTGTGCCCCGTAGTTTGATCCCAGGGACGTTTTCCGTGCCGTTCTCACCCTTTGCTCCTCCCAAAAGCAACCTGGAAGCGTGTCAGTCAAGGTGAAACCTTTCAACCTGAAGTGCCAGACGCAGAGGGTGCTGGCTGTGGGGCACGGCAGGCGCCCAGGAGAGGAGGAGGATGCAGGGGGAACAGCGCGAGGTGGTGCTGGCGCTGGGTGATGAAGCGGACATGAAGTCAGCAGCGTGACTCGGGGGCTGGGTGGGGAAGGGCTCGGCTCTTGCTCACCGGTAAGAACAGCCTCAAAAAAACTTGCTGAGGGCCGTGCGTCGCTGGAGCAGAGAGCTCGGCGCTGGCACCCCTCTGCAGAAGGGGTGTGGGGCTCTGACAGCCTCCCCGCCCCAGTGGTTTGCGGGTGGGAGGCGCACCCGTCGCAACCCCAGCTGCCAAGCACAGATCTCGGCTCCTAAGTGGAAGCTAAATCACTTGTGGCTGGCTGCTGGAACAGCCCCGAGGCACTCAGGGTTTGGTTTTCTTTCTCCCTAGGGCTGCCGGACCAGGACTATGTCCACCATGGTGTACCCAAGGGAGGAGAAACTGGACAAGCTGAGCCAAGAGGAGATCATTTCCAACACCAAGCTGGTGATGCAGGGGCTGGAGGCGCTCAAGAACGAACACAACTCCATCCTGCACAGCTTGCTGGAGACCATCAAGTGCCTGAAGAAGGATGAAGAAGCCAACCTGGTGCACGAGAAATCCAACCTGCTCCGCAAATCGGTGGAGATGATTGAGCTGGGGCTTGGAGAGGCTCAGGTGAGAGCGGCGAGCGCCCTCCCGTGTGGTTGGTACCTGGGACCGACGGGGCAGAGTGGCCCTGAGGGTGGTCCCCGAGCGCGTGTGTGAGGGAGACGTGAGGCTGGGGTCTCTCCTGACCCTCCCTGTCACCCCCGACAAGGTGATGATGGCGCTGTCCAACCACCTGAACGCGGTGGAGTCAGAGAAGCAGAAGCTGCGGGCTCAGGTGCGGAGGCTGTGCCAGGAGAACCAGTGGCTGCGCGACGAGCTGGCCAACACCCAGCAGAAGCTGCAGCGCAGCGAGCAGACCGTGGCTCAGCTGGAGGAGGAGAAGAAGCACCTGGAGTTCATGAACCAGCTGAAGAAGTATGATGAGGATGTCTCGCCTTCGGTAGGTCCTCGTCCTGTCAAGCAGCAGCCTTTTGCCCCCGGGGGGGTTGGACCAGCGGGATGGCCTGGGGGTGACAGCCTTGCCCTGGGTTTTGTCCCTTCCCAGCTTCAATGCATGGGGTAGGGTGCCGGGATTTGATGGGGAAATCTGGCTTTACCGGGTCTGTTGTGTGGGAGAAAGGTGGTGGCAGAGACACCGGGGAAGTTGTTGGTGGTTTGGGGCTGCAGCAGGGGGGAGATTCACAGCTGGCTCAGCCCAGGCTGCTGTCATCTCCTCCGAGAACCTACAGTCCTGTGATTCCCATCTTCTCAGGAGGAGAAGGAGGGCGACTCCACCAAGGACTCCCTGGACGATCTGTTCCCAAATGAGGAGGAAGAACATGGTCCTGGATGTAAGTGTGGGCTTCTGCTTGGTTGCTGACTGTACCCCTTCAAACCTGCCCTGCCGACCGTGCCCCCGTGTCTCGTTCTGTGCCCGCAGTGCCCCACCAGCACAGCAGCGCGGTGGCAGCTGCCCAGCAGGGAGGCTACGAGATACCCGCACGCTTGCGCACCCTCCACAACCTCGTCATCCAGTACGCCTCACAGGGACGCTACGAGGTGGCTGTGCCTCTCTGCAAGCAGGCGCTGGAGGACCTGGAGAAGACATCGGGCCACGATCACCCCGATGTGGCCACCATGCTCAACATCCTGGCGCTGGTGTACAGGTGAGGGTAGTGGGCAGGGCACAACGGGGCCAGGAGGGCTTTCTCCCTCCTGTTCACCAGGTCAGCACATTGTGGTGGCAAGGGGTTCTTCCAGCTTCCAGGGATTTGCCTTTTAGAAAGGGTTTTTGGCACACATAAGGGATTTGGACCGCCAAACTCCCTGATAAAACCAGGGACTGGCTAAAGCAGGGAGGAAAAGGGAAATGGGTGGGCTGTGGGAGCTGGTGTGTGCGGAGGGAGGACTGCTGGTTGTGGTTCTGCTTGCCGTGGGCTGTGTTGTCCAAACCCTGAATAACTAGCTGGCTTTGCACTGCAGGGATCAGAATAAATACAAAGAGGCAGCACACCTCCTGAACGACGCGCTCTCCATCCGTGAGAAGACCCTGGGCAAAGACCACCCGGCGGTGAGTGTGTCCCTCCTCCCTTGGTCACTTCTCTTGCCCGGGGACAGCAGGGACCCTGGGATGTGTGGGGTGCTGTTTGGCCACATCAGCCTCTTTCTGCCGTCTTGTTCAGCACGGCCTGGCAGCATCCAGGAGAAGCCAGTTCCTGACATGTAGGCAAGGCTGGTCCCACTGAATTCATCTTTGTTTCACAGAGAAACTTTTATCTCTGCAGGTGGCTGCAACTTTGAACAATCTGGCTGTTCTCTATGGCAAGAGAGGGAAGTACAAAGAAGCAGAGCCCCTGTGTAAGCGAGCCCTGGAGATCCGTGAGAAGGTACTGGACTCCCACAGTCTCCCTTCCAGCTCCCCCTTAGGGTTTTCTTTCCCTTCCTTGCCATGTTTAAATGTCTTTTTGTGGCTTCTCCTCTTCTGTGCACCCAGGTCCTAGGCAAAGACCACCCCGACGTGGCCAAGCAGCTGAACAATCTGGCCCTGCTGTGCCAGAACCAGGGCAAGTACGAGGAGGTGGAGTACTACTACTGCAGGGCCCTGGAGATCTACGAGAGCTGCCTGGGTCCTGACGACCCCAACGTGGCCAAGACCAAGAACAACCTGGTGAGACCCTGGGAGGAGGCGGCGCGGGGATGCGTGGGAGATAGCTGGGAGAGGTGGGCAGGGTAAATCTGTGTCGTCCGGCGGGATTGGAGCTGCTTTCTTGGTTGCAGGCCTCCTGCTACTTGAAGCAGAGCAAATACAAAGACGCCGAGGTGCTGTACAAGGAGATCCTCACCCGTGCTCACGTGAAGGAGTTTGGCTCCGTGGATGGTTCGTACAGCAGGAGTTACTGGGGCTGGGGAAGGCCCAGCAGTTTGGTCCCCTGGCTCTCAGCCTGAGCTTGGCCGGCGCTGGTATCCCCTTGGCAGAGGGATGGGGATGCCTTGCAGGGCCCCTGCTTTGGGCGCTCCTTGAGACGCTGCCCTTGGAGTGTCTTGTGCTGGTCCACGTCCCTCAGAAGGAGACTTGGAGAGCTCTGGCTGTGAGCCTTTGCTTGGGAAGCAGCTGTGGCTAACAGGGGGAATAGGGTTGTGCAGGAGCTGGAGCTCCAGGGGAAGTGTGGCAGAGCAAGAGGACGAGGTGGTGACCGGAGCTGTCTTGTGTCCTTCCCCGCACAGATGAACACAAGCCCATCTGGATGCACGCGGAGGAGAGAGAGGAGATGAGCAAGGTGAGTCCAAGCTGGGGACGCAGCAAGAGCTGAGGGGAAAGATTCATCTTCTAAAGCTGCTGGCCAAAGCTGGCCCAACGGAGCCATGCTGGCTGTGCCCCCTTCTCTCCCAGGGCTGTGGAGCAGGCCGGGAAATCCAGCCTTGCAGGAGAGATGTGCAGCTGGAGTGAGATTCATTTTACAGCCTGGGCAAGGACTGAGCCTCTTCCTCCCCTGGGACATTTGGCCTGGGCACAGCTGCCCTGGGGGCAGTGGCACAGCACGGTCAGCGTGATCAGGAGTGGTGACCACACACCTGGCTTGTTCTGCTGGGGCTGCTGCGCTCCGCTTTGTGCCATTTCCACATCTCCTATTAAAAAAAGTATCAAACCGTCTTTGTAGAGCTTCACTTTTTTTTTTTTTTTTTTTTTTTTCCCCTCGCCCCTCTTTCTCCCTGCCCTTAGTGGCAGCAGCGAGAGGCCGGCTTTCCTTACAGCAGCTCTGGCCTCGAGTCTAGGCTTTTTGTGCCCCCGGAGCATTTCACAGCGGTTTCAACCACCCTTTTAGGGCTGCCTGTGTGCAGGCATCAGAGGCATTTTGAATACTGAGTGGTCTTATCCTTGGGGTTGCCCAGGCTGTCAGTTTGTGACCCGAGGACACCTAAATGTGCCCGTGTTCCAGGCCTGATCCTGGTGCCCAGAGGGCTAACAGATATCCTCTCACCCTACAGAGCAAGCACAGAGACAGCGCTCCCTACGCCGAGTACGGCGGCTGGTACAAGGCCTGCAAGGTTAGCAGGTAAGAGGGGTTCTTGGTGGGCAGCTTAGGGGTGGGCGAGGTGCCCCCAGGGCTCCCCCGCTCACCCTGCGTCTGTTCCCGCAGCCCAACCGTGAACACCACCCTGAGGAACCTGGGCGCGCTGTACCGGCGCCAGGGCAAGCTAGAGGCAGCAGAGACCTTGGAGGAGTGTGCAGTTCGCTCCCGGCGGCAGGTAACCCCGGGGGGACCTTCCTCAGTGGGGGAACTTTGGGGTTTCGGGGCTGTCCCGCGCCTTGCAGCCTCCCATATGCGTGGCTGACGTCCCCGTAACAGCTCGGGGGTTGGGGTTGGGGTTGTGCAGGGTATGCATGTATGTATACACGTATGTGGGGTTGCACGTGTATGCTCGTGGATGGATGGAGCACGTGTTTTGGGGGGAATATTGTGTTGGGGGGGATCTGTGTTGTGAAAGAAGCGTGGCTCTTGGAGTGCAAGAATCCTGCAGCTGCCTTAGGGCAGGATCCTGGGCTTTGTCAGCTCCCGAGGAGACCTGCACTCACTGGAATATTTTCTTCCTACTAATTGCTTGTCCAGGAAATACAGTAGAGATTTCCCAGAGCGCCTCTCACCCTAAACTCCTCTCAGTCCTCATGCAAAGCGGGAGTTGTGAGCACCCAGCACAAAGGCTGAGGGAGGGCAGAAACCCTCACGCACCAAAACGTGAAGGACAAAAAGTTTTCAGCTTTGGGGCAGCGAGCCCTCGTCACTCGGGGTGGCTTATGGCTTGAAAGGGGCTCCCCGAACCTGAAACCCAAACAGAGGCTGGTCAGTGCAGGAGAGGATTTGGCTCTGTCCTCGTGCGGGAGGATTTTGGCTGCGATGGGCCGGGCCCGGGCAGGGCAGCACCACCGAAGGGCAAAACCTGGTGCTTCCTTATCCCTTTCTGCTTGCAGGGCATCGATCCCATCAACCAGACGAAGGTGGTGGAGATCCTGAAGGAGGGCGACGGCACAGAGAGGCGTCGGAGCCTGGGTGGCGGCGTCAAGTACGAGAATGCCACAGACGGTAGCGAGGAAGTGAGTATGGGCGTGGAATGGAGCGGGGTAAGTACAAGACACCATCAAGAATGGCCTCAGCTGGCTGCTGGAGGGAAGGGGCAGCCCGGCTCAGGGCTCTCCCCGTGTGGCCTGTCGTGGCATCCTCGTCTGCCTCCATTTATCCCCTCCTTGCACACTTCTTCCTCCCCTTCTTTCTCGGTGTGAGCCAGCCAGCCCATGGAGGTGCGTGCCTGGGCCTGGCTGCTGGCGTACGGGCCAGAGACCCCCCAACCGGGGGGCTGCCGGCTCCTGGCAGCACACAGCATGAGCTGGTCCCGGCCTGCCCTTAATCTCAGCCTCGGCAACCTTATTAACACCTCTCCCCGCTGCGCACCCCTCTCAGGCCCACGCAGCCTGCGGGAGCATCTCGCCTCTCCGTCCTGCAGCGCGCCACACGGGCAGGGAGCCCAGGGAGCTGCGTGTGTGTGTGTGTGTGTGTGTGTGTGTGTGGCTGTGGCTGCGTGTCTTCAGGGCAGGGGATAGTCCTCAGGCAGCGCCACGGTGGTCTTGTGCCACCACGGGCTCTGGCTGAGAGAGGCAGGGCTGTGCCCAGCTGAGTGAGGTGGTGGTGAGGGAGGCTGCTGGTGTGAGCCCAGCCCGCCGGGCTCGCTCGGAGACCGAGGGGCGCTTCGGTCACCGAGCTCGGAGGGAGGTAGAGGTGCAGGTTGAGGGGCAGGCGGCCTCTGCGAGCAGGCTGGAGACGAGGCGGCACGGGAGCATGTGTGAACACCCAGGGTGCTTGGCTCGAGGGCTGTTAACGCTTCCCGATCTCTAGCTCAGGGCGTAGCCGGCGCCTCGGGTGGGTGGGCTGCAGCCTGGCACTCACTGAGCACAAGTCCCTCCGCTCCCCCCTCACGGCTGCTCTCACTAACCCCGCCATCCTCACCCGCATGAGCTGTCTCCCTTTCCTCCTTCCTCTCCCCCGGTGCCATGACAGCCCCTCAGCACCCAAGCCTGAAGCCCGCTGGCTCTCTTGATTGTGGATTGTACCCTGGAGGGGGCCTGGGGAGCAGAGCTTTGAGGGCTCCCCCGGACACCAGGCGGCCCTCAGCCTCAGTTTGTGGTGTCAGCACTGAGGAGGGTCCCACCCCAAGCCAAACACCGACTTTGGGCCCTCCTGTTCCCCGTTAGCAGAGGGGGACAGTCCCCATCCCCGCAATCCTTCCCCAGCCAGCTGTAGGGAGGTTTTGGGAGCCGGGACGTGGCTGCTCGGTGCCTTTCCCAGCCCGCAGCACGCACAGCCAGCTCCCTCTGCCCCGCCAGCAGCCCCAAAAAGAAGGCTGAGGCAGGTCCCCCTGCCCCTGTCCATCATGGGCAGCTGTTCCCTCTGCTGGCCATGAGACCTCGGTCACACCACCCCAGGCATCTCTGCCACCATCCCTTGAGCTGCCAGCAGGGCTCTGGGAGCCCCAGGGGTGGCAGTGACCTCTCTGCCCCCTCGAGAAGCACCCCGGGGCCTGGACCAGCTACCTGCTGCCCAGGTAAAGGTGTGATCCCGCTGTTTGAGCCCCCCCAGCCTCCCTCCCCGTCCAGACGCCGCCCGGTGTCACCGCATGCAGCCCGGGCCCTGCCCCAGCACCTCCCCGGGCTACCTCCGACCTCACGGCCTTGTGAATTGTGTCTCTCTCCTCTCTGTGCACTAGGCTTAAATGCCTCCCGAGACTCCCTCTTACCCCCTCCACCGCAGTCAATCACCTGGATGTGTGTGTTGTTACCTTCCGACTTTTCCTCCACCACCACCACCCCTCCTTCCTCGCCGAGAGCTCCGCGCCAGCCCCCCCAACCCTCCCGGCGCGCGAGGGCACCGCAGCGCCTGCAGAGGAGCGCCCGGCCCCCGCGGGGCCCCGCTCCAGCCCCGTGGCCAGCAAGAGCAGGAAGGATCTCCGTTTTGGGACACAGAGGCCTGGCCTCGGCAGGCCCATCGTGTGCCCGCTTGCTTTCTTCCCACCCCCCCCATAGGTTTTTAGCTGATTTTAGCGCCCCGTAGCAAACCTGCGCTGGCCGCCGGCGAGCTGGGCTCTCCCTGCAGCACGGGGCAGTCCCTGCAGTGCTCTCCTCCTCCCCGCAGCCCAGGGCCAGCACAGGGGGCTCTCAGCAGGGGTTTGGATGTCCCTACCACATACCCCAGGTATGGGGTGACAGCCAAGGGCCGCTTGCCTGCTGGCTCCCAACCCAATCCTGTGGCTGAGCTGGCGTGGTGGCAGTAAGAGCAAGCATCCTGTGGCTCCAGGGTCCCCGCACGTGGCTGCTGAGGGAGGGAGAGGCGAGGGTGAAGCTGTTCTCTGTTTTTTTGGAGGCAGAGGGATTGGTAGGAGGAGAGCGGAGCTGCTCTCCAAGCAGGTACAAGTGGCTGAGGGAGAGAATGGGCTGATGTGAAGCACAGCAGGGGGAAAAAGGAGGTGCGAGGAAGGGTGTGAGGGAAGGAAGAGCTGGGGCTTGGGGTGCTCCAAGCACGAGGGAGAGGTGAGGGGGCAGGAGGGAGGTTTCCAGAGGAGGAGAAGGCTTTCCTGGGAAGGAGGAAGAGTTCTGAAACGCGGGACCTGGCTCATGAGGCACAGTCCTCAGGGCTGCGACTCGCTGTCCTTAGCCACGTGGACGGGAAGACCCTAACCCTCTTACTGCCAGGGCTGCAGTGCTGACCCTGGGCTGGTGTGGGGACAGCTCAGCACCCCCAGTGCTGCTGGACCCGCAGGGAAAAGGCCATCTTTTCCCAAAAGCAGCCCATTTTGCCATGAGCCCCATACCCTTGGGTGCACGCCCCCATCCCACCCGCTGCAGGGAGAGAGGAGCCTGGGGAGGCTGCGGGCAGCAGGGCAGAGCCTAGAGGCCAGCGCAGGAATCCCCCCCCTTTATTTATTTAGCTGGGTAGTTTCATGCTAGTCACCTGGCAGTAAGAAACCTGCTCGTGTCTGCCTGGGCCTGGCTTTCCCCTGCTGCTGGTGGTGCTGGTGGTGGTGCGGAGGCCTCGGGGCCCGTGCGTGCTGCTCTCCTGGGAGCTTGTGCTTGCTGGAAAAGCAGGGGGCTCGTCCTCGGGACCACCACCACGGGGATCTGAGGGCTGTAGGGCTGCGCCGTCGCTGCCTCTCCCTCCCACCACGTGCTCCTCGGAGCGCGGGGAGCCCCCCCCGGCGCTGTTCAGGCCTCAGCACCACCCAGCTCGGCGCTCTGCCGCGTCCCCAACCTGGTGCTGTACCCACTGTACCTCCTGATTAAAGGCAGACAGACCCGAACCGCTGCCCTGTGCTTCTTTCCACGCTCCGGAGGGGCGAGAGGCTGCTGGATCAGGCGGGGGTGCGCTTGGTGTCTGTGTGCGTGCAGGGGGGGACGTGCTGCCGCATGGGAGGCAGGGGGGTGCCTCACTGAGGGACCCCAGGCTGCTGTTCACCTCCCCGGCCTCCAACCCGGGGTTGCTCCCAAGCCTAGCCCTGCAGCCGCGTGCCAGGGCTGCTGTGGAGCACCCAAATTTGGGTTTTCCTCAACATCTATTTCTGGTACCCAGAAAAAGACCCCGCTGTGCTGAGCTTCACGTGCGGCCACATCCCGCCCGGGTCCTCTGCCCCCGTGCAGCGGAGGGGCTCGGTGGTGGAGCTGCTGCTTGTTCTCATCCCAGTGGGTGCAGCGAGGTGGGTGCTCTGCAGCAAACCAAGCCCCATCAGCCTGCTGGGTTAAAAATAACGCTGCAGAAGAGGGAGCGGGGAGAGAAAAGGAGGCTATTTTTAACCCGGAGTGCAGCAGCACTCGCTTCTGGCATCGGTCTGCAGGCAGCCTGCACCGCTACAGCTGGGGAAATGTGGCTCCATCCTCCAGCCCCGACCCCAGAGCTTTCCTCCCAGTGGGATCCTGCTGCCCCCGCACCACCATCCCGCTCCCCTGCCCCACCAATGCTCCCTGGCAAAAGGATCAGCACCTGGCGTGGCAGAGCCCTGCCAGGAGTGTGGCAACCCAGCGCTAGCGGTGGCGGGGCTCTTTTGCTTCCTTCCCCTCTGTCCCATCCCCATCTTTGCTAGTGCCGCGTACCAGCTCTGCCCAAAGCTGCCTGGGATGCCCGGCGGAGGAGCGGGACTGCTTGCCCTGCTAATCCTGCGTTCCCTCTCTGCGTTCCCGGTGAGTGGGTGCCCGGCAGCAGCAGCAGCAGCAGCGCGTGGTTCTCCCAGCTGGGGAACCCCTCGTGGCGGTGAGGAAGCGAAGAGGTGCTCGGCACGCTGGGCTTACCCCAGAGCAGATGGGATCGGTGCCGGGAGAAAGGTTTGCTGGTAGGGCACGGTCTGTTCGGATGGAGGGGTATGAAGGGGCTCCCGTGTGTGCCCATGAGGGCTGTGGTTGCCTCGCCTCTGTTTTTTCTGCCTCGTTGTGCCAGGGAAAACAGCTCTTGGGGCCACTGGGAGCAAAAGAAGACCACAGTTAACAGGTTACAAGAGCAAAAGCAGCCCCGCACCAGCGGTGATGGCACAGCCTTGTGCCACGGGCGTGCCTGGACGCGTGGGAGGGCTCGGTGACACAGTGGCACAAGGCGGTGATGTGCTGGCAGCCAGCACGTGGCCACTGAACGCAGCCACGTGGAGCTCAGCCACGAGAGGGGCGAGAGTCCATCAAGGGCTGAGGGTGCCTGTCTCCATCGCGGGGACATTTGGGGGCACGAGGGAGGCAACGGAGAGGGTTTAGGTTTAGGTTTGGGGCCAGGTTTGGTCTTGGAGAAAGCAGGCAGCAAAGGAGCCAGCCCGGAGCAGCCAGACGAGCCCGTCCCAAAGCTGATCATCCCGGGGGCGTTCGAGGTGGGCTGAGACCGTGTGCGAGTGCGGAGTGGTTCTGTCTGACACGAGTGGCCCAGGACCAGCGAGCGGGATGGACGGGGGGACCATCACCGGCGCAGCGAGGAAGGGGGAGAGGGGAGGCTCATCTCCAGCCGGCAGTGGCTGGGGAAGCAAATGCCCTAACTGCACATCCTGGCCTGACCAAAGGTGTCCCCAAGCTTGGGGACCCCTTAGCTGCTTGCTGACCCCGGGGAGCTGTAGGGGACGGAGCGGGGCTGGGGGTGCTGGCAGCCCGGTTCTCAGCGTGCCACAGCCCCCCCCTCGGCACCGCTCAGCCCCGGCCCCTGGCTTGTGTCTCCGTCTCCAGGACGGCAGCGGCACCCTCCAGCGCAGCAGCTCCCTGGGGAAAATCCGCGAAGTGATCCGGAGGAGCAGCGAGATGTTGGTCAAGAAGCTGCAGGGCAATGGGCCCCTGGAGCCCAGGAACACCAGGTAGGGATCCCAGGGCGTTGGGGTGCCGCCGATGGAGGTCGGGCACGAGCTGACCCCCCCTCTCCTCTGCTTCCTCGCAGCATGAAGCGAGCCGCCTCGCTCAACTACCTGCACAAGTCCAGCGACGCTTCCTTCGAGGTGAGGGATGGGAACGGGGCAGGAGCGGGCACCGAGGGGGACCGTGGGTGCCCGCGGGTGCCCGTGGGTGCCGGTTCTCATGTGTGTTGTGTTTTTCAGGGCACCCAAGGGCTCCGTGCGGAGAGCAGAGGCCTCAGCGCCAGCAGCATGGATCTTTCCTCCCACAGCTCCCTGCTCGCTTCCAACTGACCCCCTTCTCTCGGTGTCCCCCCCCTGCACACTCAGCGCCTCGCCACGGCTTTGTGGGGCCGCAGCCGGCCCCCTCCCCACCTCCACCGCTCCCTCCCCATCATCACGGTGCCCCCCTCGCTCCACCCCGGGGGTCCTGGCGGGGTGGGGGCTGCAAGGAGGTCCCCTAGCTAGTTTGGGATGACAGGGGGACAGCAGGAAAGTAGGGTGCTGGTGGGGTCGGGCTGCCCAATACTGCGTGAGGTGCCCCCCAGCACTGGGATGTCCCCCACCCCCTGGAGCCCCCGGGTGCTCTCCATCCCCGGGGCGCCCCTATGAGCCCCCAAGCTTGCGGGAGAGGGCTGGGGGCTGGAATTTGGGGCTGGAATTTGGGGCAGGGCGCGGCTCCCGAGCTGTACTTTCCGAAATAAAGCCCCCCACCCCCTCTAATCCGTGCCTGCCGGGGATATTTGGGGAGGGGGGCGGTGCGCAAGGGGGCTCGGGGGGCGCGCAACGGGACTCGGGGGCGCGCAACGGGGCGGAGAGCGATGACGTCGGAGGGGATGACGACGGGTCCGATGACGTCATCATGACGTCAGGAAGGGGCAGTGCTTTTCCGGAGCAGGGTGGAGCTGGAAAGGGTTTGGGGAGGGGTTGGTTTGGGGCGGGGGGAGGAGGGGGGGGGGGAAGATGGCGCGGATCAGGCTGGAGGACCTGGACGGGCTGGGCGAGGAGGAGGAGGAGGAGGAGGATGAAGGCGGGGGGGGGGGAGGACGAGGAGGAGGAGGACGAGGAGGAGCGGGGCCGGCTGTTTGCGCACTGGGAGGTCGTGGCCAGCACGCACCGGGTGAGCCTGCCCCCAGGTGAGCCCCGGGGAGGTGGTTTGGGGGGGACACGGCCGGGATATGGGGTTGTTGGGGGGGGGGGGACACCCACCCGGGGCACCCCCCTGACCCCTTTGCCTTGCAGACATGGCCGGCCCCATCGTCCAGATGAACCGGCACAGCCAGGTGCGGGAGCCCGTGCCCCACGTCGCCCTGTCGCGACATGGCAAGGTGAGAGGACCCCCGACCTGCTTCTGCCCCCCCTTTTCCATGCAGCCCCCCCCAGCCTCGCACCCCGCTGCCCGCCGCGCTCGGGTGCCTCGCCAGCTGTGCCAAGCAAGCGTGGGTGCTTCTGCGTGCGGCTTGGGGTGCCACGGCGCAGCAGGGCGTAAAGCTGGCAGAAGTGTCCGAAATTTAAAGGGTTTGGGGGGGAAGATGGGTGAGGGGTGGCTGAAGTCGCTGGGTTTGCTCAGCCCCGAGCGGAGCAGGCTGAGGGGAGGCCTGATGGCGGCCTGCAGCTCCCTCACGAGGGGAGCGGAGGGGCAGGCGCTGAGCTCTGCTCCCTGGGGACAGTGACAGGACCCGAGGGGACGGCATGGAGCTGGGACAGGGGAGGGTCAGGCTGGGGGTTGGGGAAATGTTCTGCACACAGAGGGTGCTCGGGCAATGGGACAGGCTCCCCAGGGAAGTCATCACAGCACCGAGCTGCCAGAGCTCAAGCAGCATCTGTACAACCCTCAGACACAGATGGGCCGGATTTTGGGGTGGTGTCATGCAGAGCCAGGAGTTGGACTCGACGATCCAGGCAGATCCCTTCCAGCTCGGGATACTCTGTGGTTCTGGCTGTCAGACCCGAGCACGTGTCAGTGTTTGTCACAGCCGCTGATCCGAACCTGGCGGCTGCTGCCTGCAGACTCCCGTTCTTGCGAAGTTGCGCACCTCCTCTAATCTCTTGCACAAAAAGGTGCTTTGAGAAATAACTGCGAAGAAGCGCCCGTCGGACTGGTTCTCGTGCCTCTGCGGGCTTGGTTAGGCTTGCTCCCAACCAGCCGTCTGTCAGTTGTCCTCTGCACGAGGAGGGCTTAACCAGTTTCTCCTGGGCTGAGGCCCGGGACCGCTGCCTGCGGGACACGTCTCAGCACGCGGGCGCACAGCCCTGCAGCAGGGCTCCACCGTGCTCCTTCCCCTGCTCTTCTGTGTCCCAGTGGCTCAGTCTGGGCCCCTCTATACCTGCACCGATCCCGAGCAGGAGTGGTCCCCGGGACTCCGTGGGACCTGAAGATCTTCTGTGGCTGTTGGTGCCTCCGTTGTGCCCGAGGAGGATTCTTGGGGGTTGATTCCAGGGCTGGGAGAGGAGAGGGGAGCCTCCTCCTGGCGTTAATGCTGAGGGGACCCAGGAGCTTGGACCTTTGTAGATGTGCTCCCCGGGCTTGGACAGGTGGGTGGTGGGTGGTTGCTGCTCCCGAGCCTCATGTCATCCTCTTGGAGGCTCATGAATTCCCGTGCCACCTACGGAGCCTTCCTGGCCTCAGCACTGAGTCAAAATCCCCCCCCCAGTGGATGTGAAGCATCATCACGCTTTCTCTTGCCCAAGTCCCACCTTCTAGAGGGGAGGTTGGTCGATGTATGGGTCAGGCTGCAGGGCTCCAGGCACCGTGCCTTGCTGGGCTGAAAGGTTTGTTCTCACACGCTGTCAGAGATGAGAACTGCAAGTTGTCTAGAGGGTCTGTTTGGTGGGTTTCCTTGGCTGGAAAATGCTGTTGCTGTGCTGGGCTTGGTGGGACAGCAGCAGGCATGAATCACAGAATTGAAGGGGTTGGGAGGGACCTCAAGAGATCATCAGGTCCAACCCCCCTGCCAAAGCAGGTTCCCTAGAGCAGGCTGCCCTGGTAGGCGTCCAGAGGGACCTTGAGTATCTCTAGAGAAGGAGACTCCACAACCTCCCGTGGCCCCATTTGAGGGTCTTCCTTTGTCAGGCTTGTCCAGAACAGAGTGTCTGTGATGGAAATAGAGGTTCTCACCCATACCACAAAGCTGTCCCCTTTGCACAACCCGTGCTCATGTCTCTGCTTCCTAATTTCACTTCTCGCTTTGGGAGAAGGATCCAAGCGGAGTTTGGTCCAACCTTCACAGCTGTTTGTGCCAGAGCTCTACCGCCAGACCTTCCTTTCTCCCATGCAGGAGGTTTTTTGCTTGTTACCCCATGTTCACACAGCGTTCGAGGGAAAAGTTGCTGCCGCCCGAGCCTCCCCGCGCCCTGCCCTGCATCTCCGCTCTTCCTTTCGCTGACTTCTGCCCAGCAGCGCTGCGTGTCCTTGCCTGAGGTGTGCTCGCCGTGCCAGCTCCCCTCGCCTTCTCCATCCCCCCTGCCAGGTGCTGGCGTCCCCGTCTCGGCCGGATCCCTTCTCCCCGCTTCTCGCCTGCCTTCTCGGCGTTGGCTTTGCCACCCAAGTGCCACAAAACTCTGACCGGCTTTGTCCTCTGGCCTGTTGTTGCAGTGTGAGGAGGCGGCCTACGAGGAGCGGCACTACCCGGCCGGGAAGTGGGCCTGCGTCACCAAGGGGGAGCCCCTCTATGAGCAGAGCATCTCCCTGAGCTTCATGAAGCTCATGCGCTACATCTGCAAGGAGAACTCTGTAGGTGTGTGCAGGCAGCAGGGGGCTGGCAGGCTGCGCAGAGGGAGGGCCCTGCCTCCTCTCACCCTGCCCGCCGGCTGCCTTGCTGCCTCCTTCCAGGGCGCTACCTGGGCATGACGGTCCCGGTGCTCAACGAAATCCACCTGAACGAGGAGGGGACGGAGCTGGAGCGCGAGGTCCTGACCGCCTATTACCTCCCGGGGCAGTTCCAGCAAAACCCTCCCGTCCCCATGGACCCCGAGATCCACATCACCGAGAGGGCGCCGCTCCGGGTGATAACCAGGTGACCCCAACGCCGGCCGCGTTCCCCGGGCTCGCTGCGGCACCCCGGTGGGCAGAGGGGTGGGAGACCATGGCCGGGGCGATGAGCAGCAGCTGGCGGCTCTGTAGGCTGACATTGTTCCCTTTTCCTGTAGGGTTTTCTACGGGATAACCACCGAGGAGACGATTCTGCGGGAGATCGGGCTCTTCTGGGAGCTCCTGGGCTCCACGGACGCCGTGCTCCGGGAAACCTACATCGTGGCCACCTACCAGAACCCCAGCGTCCCTCAGCGCCGCAACGAGATCTGGTTCATCCGACGGGCGGAGTGAGCCCCCGCGGCCGGTCCTGACCCGGAGGAGATGACCGCCCGCCTGCGGAATGACGGACCGGGGGGCTGCGGGCTGCCTTGGTGCACCTACAGGGGGGAACCTGCCCGCTTTGTGCTTCCCCTGGGGGGGGGACCCTCTGCAGGAGGCCGCTGGTGGGACCCACATAGCCATGCCGGCGTGACCTGGGTGGCTCTTAGCCCCGAGCCGGGGCCGTGGAGCCACTTCGGGCAGGCTGGATGGAAGTCACGAGCTGGTGGTGTCCAAACGTCAGGAGCGAGGGATGCCGCGGCCAACGCTCAGCCACTGAACGGAGCCGCCGAAGCCTCACGGCCCCACCAGCCAGCTCCGCGCCCCCAAACACCGCCGCGCTGTCCCGGGGGGAGGCCGGCGGCGCCGAACGAGCAGCAAATAAACACGGCTCAAGCGCTGCGCCTGCGGCTCGGTGGCGGCGGGGACGTGGGGCAGGCGGCGGGATGAGGGAGGCTGAGGAGTCGCCCACGGCTTCCCCCGGGGCCTTGTGTGGTCCCGACCGCAAGCAGCGCAGGAAGCCGCGGTTCCGCTCCGCTGGTGGCACCGGGCTCGGCCTCGGCCCCACAGGGATGGTGTGGGGAGGGTGGTGGTGGTGGGACCCCATGAGGGGCTCGGGGGGACGGGCAGGGGGCCATGAGCCGGGAGGTGTGGGGCTGGTGGGGGGAACTGAGGGGTCCCAGCCCCTCAGGGGGACACCTCGGTGAGCCCAGGGCGGGAGGGAGCCATGCAAATTCCTTCCCCTTTTTGTCTTTTTTTTTTTTTATTTTACCTTTTGTACTTTTCTATTTATTTATTTTTTAATCTATTTTTTATTTTCTGCATTTGTTTAATGTTTGTATTTTTATTTTAGGTGTTTTCATTTTTATTTATTTTTATTTTTTTAATTTTACGTGATTTTTAAATTTAAAATTTTGGGGTTTTGCTTTTTTTTTTCCTATTTTTTTTGCACTTTTTTTGCATTTTTCATATTTTTGTAATGTGCATTTTTGTCGTTTTTTTGTATTTTTTGTACATTTTCATATTTTTAAATTCCATAATTAAAAAAAAAGTGAATTGATTTTAACTTTTTTTTTTTTTTTGCATTTTTTAAAAATTATTTAAAATTTTGGTATTTTTGTAATGTTATGACCTTTGGGATTGTCCACAAACTTTTAAGCATTTACAGTTGCTTATAACTTACGAATCTTTCAATTTATTAATATTTTGTAACTTTTTTTTTGCATGTACTCCCTTATATTTTATTGTTCCATTTTTGCACTTATTTTATAATTTTTATTTATTTTTGCTTTTTGTAGCTCTTTGATTTTCCTTTTTTTGTTGCGATTTTTTTTAAATTTTACTTTTGTAGTCTGTTTTCTGCAGTTTTTTTTCAACTTTGCCTGGTAGCTTATATTTTTTGGGCTCTGATTTGTACCTTTTTCTTGTTTTCCTTTTGCCGTTTGTTTTGTTTTGCAGCTTTTTTATTCTTTTGTGTTTTTTTTGTTCTTTTTTGCATTTTTTTGTTCTTTTTTGTGTGTGTTTTTTGTTCTTTTTTGTTTCTTCCTTTTTTGTTTTTTCTCTTTTTTTGTCTTTTCTGTCTGCGTTTGTTTTTTGTCTATTTTTGTGGTTTTTTTTTTGTTCTTTTGTTCTTTGTGTTTTTTCTTTTTTTGTTTTTTCTCTGTTTTTGTCTTTTTGTCTATTTTTTGTTTTTTGTCTTTGTCCTTTTTTGTCTGTTCTTGTCTTTTTTTGTCTATTTTTGCTTTTTGCCTTCTTTTGTCTACTTTTATCTTCTTTTGTCTACTTTTATCTTCTTTTGTCTACTTTTTTCCTCTATTTTTGTGTTGTTTTTGTTGTTGTTTTTGTTGTGTGTTTTTTAGTCTCTTACTGCATTTCCCCCCTTTCCCCTCCCTACCCAACCCCAGCCATCCCCCCATTAACCCCTCCCCTCCCCCTTTAGCCCCTCCCCCTCCCATTAGCCCCGCCCCCTTCCCCGCGAGGCCCCGCCCCCGGAAGCCCCTCCCGGAGGGGCGGCATGGCCCGGGGCCGGGGCGCGCTCTGAGCTGGGGCGGAGGGGGGCGGAGGATGGCGGCGGTGCGGGCGCTGCTGCTGCTGCTCGGTGAGTGCGGGGCACGGACCGCGACCGGGACCGGGACCGGGGAGGACGGGGGGAGGCTGGGGAGAGGCTGGGGAGGGGGGAGGCTGCGGGAGAGGGAGGCTGGGGGGAAGGAGGGAGGCGAAGGGGGAAGGAGAGAGGCGAAGGGGGAGGCTGGGGGGGAGGGAGGGAGGGAGGCTGGGGGGAAGGAGGCTGGAATGGAGGGAAGGAGCGAGGCTGGCAGCCTTGGAGGCAGGGAGGCCGCCGACCTCCCCGTGCTCTCCCCCTGGATGCGCATCCCACCCGCGCCACGTATGTACTGCGGGCCCCTTCTCCTCCTCCTCCTCCTCCTCCTCCTGCTCCAACTCACTCGGGCTGCCCAGCCGAGCCCCGTCTCGACGGCGGCGGCGACTCCTCAGCCTCCTCCGTCGGAGCGTGCTGGGGAAATATTCGCTGAGTCAACTTTTCCGGCGAGCCCCGAAGCCCCAAATGTCTCCTTCCTTCGGGATGCGCCGTCGTGTCCCGCCTCGGCGCCTTCCCCGCGCCCACCCGCTCGCGAGCCCCACGAGCAAATCCTCCGCCGACACGGGGAGGTCTCGGGGTTCCTCTTCGGTGTCCGGAAAGCTCACTGCCCAGCGCGCTTCTGGGATGTTTTGGGGCTGAGTAGTGAAAAGCCAGCGCTGCTCCCATCTCCAGAAGCACCCCGTGTCCCTTGGGACCCGGTGGTGCCCTCGGTGGGGTGCAGCTCCTGCTGCATCGGGGCTGTGGGCATTTCTTTGTCCCCACAGCGGGTCTGCTGCCTCTTGAGCTGGCACCAAAGGGAGGGACGTCACCTCCCGCATGGCTTCAGGACATCCTTCAACCCCCTAATCGATCCCAGACCGCCCTCCCATCTCCTGTAACACTGTTTTGGGTCGATCAGAGGCCGGTGTTCCAGCCATGGTTCCATGGGCACCCTCACCAGTGGGACCACGTCTCTGTGGGGCTCTCTTTGTGGTGCTCCTTCGGCCGGCGGTGAGCGTGGCCCTAGAAGGCCTGTGGCACCTCCTCCGTGGTGTGTAGGGTTTGGGAGGAAAGGCGAGGGGCGAGCGGGGCTGGGCGATAGGGCACTTGAAAGAGACCCGAAGGCCGCGAGGCCCGGCTGCGGGTATTTGCTCGGGGAGCTTTCCACTAATATTTTTCTTCCCTCCGTTGCAATTCATCTCCTGCTTGGGCCGCCGAGATCAAAGCCGTCCTCCGGCAAGTACACGTGGGCTTGAGCAAACAGCCGGCCCTACACCTCTCTCCAGTGAATAAACACTCCTTCCTCCCGGAGCGGCTCCGAGCGGGGCTCTCCGGGCTGGAATGCGAAGCATTCGGCCTCAGCAGTGGGTGTTTCCACAGCCCTCGATATTTGGGAGCCGGGAACAACCGCGCATTTAGCAGCCGGCTGGGGCACAAACGTGCTCTTTGTCGGGGCGGTCGCCGCCGTGGTGGTGCTAGGAAAATTCCCCCGAGGTTGGGGGGACCTGCGATTGTCTGCCCCGATGGGACGGGGACGGGAGCGGCGGCCTCGTGGGCTGGGTGGGTTTGGGGAGGGCGGCGAGGCGTTGGGTTGTATGGGGTGGGGATGTTAAATTTGGGGGGCGTTTTGGGAACGTTTCGTGCTCGAGGCGGATAGAAGAAACCAACGAGTGCGTTTTGGGGGGAAAAATGGGGATTTGACAGCCGGTACCGGGTGGTTCCTGGGCACCGGCACGGCAGGGGTGCCCCTTGGGTGGTCTGGCTGCGCGTCCCGCTCCTCGCCTGGAGGATGTTTTGGGGGGTGGCATCCAATTGCCGCTCGTAAATGCCTCGCATCTGCCGGGAGAGCAGATGTTATCTCACGCCGCTGGGGTTACAGCGCTGCTGCAGCGCGCCCCGTGTGCCAGCACGCCCCGAGGAGCGACCCCACTGCTGGGCACCGCAGGGCTCGCTCCGGGACAGGGACCCCGTGGGGTGCAGGTGAGGATGCTGCAGGCTTGGGGGCTTCTCCTGCGGCTCCTCCACCATGTCCTTGCGAGGTTTTGGCAGCAGTGAGGTCGGGATTAGCCCCAAGAGTCCTACCCAAAGGTTTGTGCCACCTTCCCTCCGCCTCTGGCACGCCGCAGCAGGAGGAGGATGAGCGTGGGCTCCGTTTGGGGCCGTTCCTTTGTGTTTGGGGGAAACGATGGCACCCAGTGCCACCCCCTGGGCTTTACCTGCGTCTCCCCTCAACCCACGCAGCCCCCGCCGAGTAGCCGGGGAAGATCTGCGAGCCAAACACAAGTGGTCTTTGTTTCAAAGCATCAATTTGTGTTGGCAGCCAGGTCTGCAGCGCATGTGCTTTTCATTGACTGCCGCTCCAGCTCCGTTCCTCACTCCGTGTGCCAGCAGTTTTTTTTTTTTTTCCCTTTCTTTTTAAAGATTTAATACAAAAATGTTTTTCCTGAGCTTAAAAGGCTGAGCCGTACAGTACTCCTAGTCTTAATTTAAGCCTTGCCTTTTTTTTTTCGGGGGGGTGCCGGTGGAGAGGGGACCGGTGTGTGCTGTGCCATCAGCAAAAGGAGAGGCGAGGGGCACCTCGGAGCAGCGTGCAGCTTCTGGAGGCCTGGGACATGGGGCTGGGCTTCTCCTGAGCCTGCTCACCTCGGGGTGCTTTGGGGCAGCTGCCGGGTAGGCACTGTTGGTGCTCCGTGCAGGCCCTTTGGTGTGCTCAGCTCTCCAAAATCACTCTCCCGTTTCGCCCCCTCGCTGAAGGCGTCCTGCGAGGACCCATCTTGAGAGCTCCTTTTAACCCCATAAAGCAGTAGGGTGGCGTCCCGGCAAGGCCCAGGGCGCTGCTTAAAACCTTCCTGTCGCTGGTGAGCAGATGGATGCTGAGGCATCGGGGTGCCCCAAGAGGAGAAACCAAAACCAGACGGATCCAAGCTGGCAGCGGCGGGCACCCTCCAGCTCTCCCCTCTCACAGCGGGGACACCCGAGCTGTGTGCCTGCAGAGGAGGCTTTAACCCATGACCCCGCAGTCACGAGGTGTTGGGGTGACTTCTGGTGAGAACGGAGCAGGATTTTCCTGATTTTTTTGGGGTGTTTCTCTTGCGCTTACCTAGGGCCCCGGAGCGTGTCCTGGGCGCCTCCGCCGGAGCCGTGGTTGCGGGGCGGCTGGGAGCTCTGTGGGGCTGGGGGGGTTACGTCAGTGGCGGGGCTCTGCAGGAGAACTGGTAGGGGCAGGCTGCTGGCTGGAAGACGGGGTGGCACGGCCGCTTCCAGCTGCACGAGCCCTCCAGCTCTGGGAAACGAGACGGCGCAGGCTGGGAAGCAGCGACGGGGGTTGCTGTGCGCACCAGGAGCTCCTGCGGCACGGGGCTGGGGTCCAAGTGATTTGGGTTTTAGCTCCTGGGTGACATAAACACGGCTCGGGCTGCCCCAAACGGTGGCAGCACGGTTCCCCGGGGCTGTCACCGTGGTCCCACTGTCTCTGTCCTCGCTGCCCAGGGGCGGGCTGAAGGCGACGTGGGCTTTCTGCCCGCGCTGTCAAACGCGCTGCTGGCGCGAGACGGGCGCCGCGTTGCTTAAGCCCTCGTCTAAACAACTTTCCTCATTAGGGGTTGCTCGCTGGCCTCTTCGGGAGCACAAAGAAAGCCTTTGATTCCAAAACACGCTCTCCAAATGGTTAAAGGCGGGACAAGCCGCGGCTTGCAGGTGCCTTTGTTGCTCTCCACGCCGCGTGCGCTGCTCCGTGTCCTCGCTCCCCCCCGCTGCGGCGGGGCCTCGGCTCCGTGGAAGCCACCAGGCGGGTGCCCGCATCGGTGGGAGGACAGGTGGTGGTTTCCTGGTCCTTTCCCCAGCAAAGACGCGACGGGAGGCGATAAAACCCGGCAGCCTCGCGGGGTTGCACGCATCCAGCTCGCCCGAAGCCTCCCCGGGAGCGGAGAGGAGCTGGTGCTGGGGAGCAACGTCAGCCCGTTGCCTGCTGGAGGGGGGCCAGCGAGCAAAGTCTCCTCCAGCAGCTGAAGATCATCGCGGACCAAAGCAAACAGAGCTTCCTGCGCCCTGCTCTTTGTTTGGCTTGGGTCCTCTCCCTCCTTCCTGCGCTGGAAAACGGGGAGGCCTCCCTGCTGCCGGGAGACCCCCGCGTCCCCCAGCAGATGTTATCCACCGAGATCGGAGCAAAAAGTCCAGCTATGGGGGCAAAATAGGGCTTTTTTTTTCCTCTTTGGGTCAGCTCCTGAGGACTTTCCCCGTGCCTCGTGTGTGCTTGTTTAGCCTTTGGCTGCATCAGGTCCTGCCTCCCTCTCGCTGCCCTGGCCCCGGCGCAGCTCTTTCTCCTCCCGTCCCTCCTCTCCCTGGTTCCTCTCCTGTTGGAGCCGTGGGTCGGCGGCTGTCCGGGAAGAGCTGCGTGTTCTCCAGGCGCTCTGGGGCTCGGCTGTGGACAGAAGCACTCTTTTCTCAAGGAGATTCGATCACCGAATCGGCCCCGGTGAGTCAGTTGTACCCGGCCTCGGCTCCCGTTTCCCGCTGGGGCTTCGCATTAGGCCCGGCGGCGGCGAGTGCTCTGCCGAGCTATCGACCTGTGAAAGTGCTCCCGAAAGTGCCCTGCTTGCACATTTCCCCCGCTCCAGCGGCTCGTCTCCGTTTTTAGCAGGGAGGGACTAGAGCAGCGCTTCCCAGAGAAGCCACCTTTTAATTAATATTGCATGAGCACAGGAAATACGAGCTGCTCTGGCCGCTCTCCTATTTTTGTGGCTTTTAATATAGGTTCAGAAGTGGCTCTGAGGAAAATAAGCAAGGATCCCTGCCTTTCTGTGCCCTCCCCGCTGCCAGGGGCTGTGAGCTGGGGCTTGCCAGCCACGAAGAGTGGGACGAAATCTGCAGGGGAGCTGCGGACACTGCTTTTTGCTGGAAGAGCAGCAGCGTGAGGAGGGATGGAGAGGTGTGAGACACCCAGCACCCCGTGCTGACAGTCCCTGAACGTGCTTTGAGCCCGTATAAGTGGGAGAGGCACCAACGCAGCCGGTGGAGCGGGCCCATTTCAGCTCTCCTCCCCGATGGCCCTTTTGGCAGCTCCGCTCGTCGCAGGGGCAATTTGGGGCGGCTGGGAGAAGCTGTCGGGAGCGCCTCCGAGGGGAGGGGAGCAAACAGGTCCGACCTGCGGGGAAGCAGGATGCTCCAGAGCCTCGCTCACCTCCAGCCGGACCCACGGCCTCGCTCGTCGGCCCCGTTTTCCCCATGGCCTCCTGGAGGCTGGAGGAGTGGGCTCGGAGCCCCTGGGAACAGAGCGAGCCTCCAGCTGGTGGCTCGGAGGCTCTCCCCCAGCCCTGAGCCAGCCCTGGCACCGGCAGGGCCCGCTTGGCGCTGTGATGGTGCTCCAGCACCAGGTGGGTTTTGCTTGGCAGGGACCTCGGCGTGCTCACATGCCTTTGCTTGAATTTTGGGGAGGCGGCGCAGGGAGCGCGGGGCTGGTCCTGGCTCTCCTCGGCGTCTGCCTGCTGCGTTCCCTTCTGTGGGAGAAAAGCAGAAAAACAGCCTCGCTGTGTCCCTCACCCATCGGGTGGGGGAATCACAGAGTCATCCTGCTGGGAAGAACCCTTCAAGAACCCTTCAAGATCTCCAAGTCAGCCTGACCTACCAGGTCCCTTCACTGAACCACGTCCACACGTCCCCTAGATGCCTCCAGGGATTCAGCACTGCCCTGGGCAGCCCCTTCCATGCTTGACCACCCTCTCCCTGAAGAAACTCTCCCTGATGTGCACCCTGAACCTCCCCTGGCACAACCTGAGGCCGTCACCTCGTGCCCTACCACTTGGCACCCGAGAAAAGAGACCACCACCCTCCTTTCGGGTGGCTGTGGGGAGGGATGAGGGCTCCCCTCAGCCTCCTCTCCTCCAGCTTTAGCCACCCCGGTGCCCTCAGCTGCTCCTCACGTGTCCCTTCTCCAACTTCATTGATCTCTGTACATGCTCCAGCACCTCAACATCCTCCACGCAGCGAGGGGCCCAAAACCGAGCACAGCGCTCACGGCACGGTCCCACGGGTGCCACTACGAGGGGACAGCCGCTTCCCTCATCCTGCTGGCCACGCTGTGCAGCCCAGGACCCCGTTGTCCTTGGCCATGGAGCTCCCCGATGGCTCACGTTCAGCAGATCCGACCTGCATCACCGCCGGCAGCACGCGGCGGCCGTAAATCAGCCGTGCGCAGGGAGCCGGGGAGCTGCTGGAGGGCCCCGGGGAGAGTCGAGTCGGCAGCCAGCCCGTCACCCGTGCTGAGTCACCCCCGAAGCATTCCTGCTCCTCAGCCCAGCCGGCGTGGGAGCCTTGTGCTGGCGGGGCCTCGTGGAGGGTTTAATGGGGCACTCACCCCAGCACGGCGCAGCAAGCACGGCCTCACCGGGCGGCTGATTTACGGCCCCCAACCCCCCGGTGGCTTTGTTCTGCTTTTTGAACCACTCCGAAATTTGGTTTCGCCGTTCCCCAGCATGTTCCCTGGCAGGGCAGGGAGGGATCCCAGCCACGGGGGGTGAGGGTAGAACCCCCTGCAGCTCTCCGAGCAGCGCCGGGGGGGCTGACAGGGATTGCGTTAAGTGGCCGTGGCTTCTCTTTTTCTTATTTTTTTTTGGTTTTAATCATCCCAAAGCTGGGTTTGAAGTGCGCAGTTGGCTTCTCGGGTGGGGAGAGGTGCTGAGGTCCCACGACGTTCCCAAAAAGGGCCTGTGGCTGCCATGGGGCTCCTGCCAAGGTGCACGGTGGCCCCGATGCTGGCCGCACGTTGTCCCCCGGGGGTGGAGGTGAGGAAGGAGCGGAGCAGCTCTGCCCTTCCCAGCCGGGCCCCGGGCCAAGCGGCCGAGCTCTGTGGGATGAGCAGATGTCTGCAGCTGCTGCAGGATGGGGGCTGTCTCCGTGCCTGCTTTGAACTCGGGGCGCTTCTCCTCTGCAGCACTAAACCCCCCTTGGAAGGTTTGTGGAGCCGAAGCCTCTCCAGCAGGGCATCTCTCAGGAAAGCCCAATTTGCAGCCCTCCAGCCCCGCTGGCTGCTCCGTAGGGATGATTTTCTTCCCATGCACGGGGCAGGTCGGTGCTTTTCCTTTAAGCAGAGCGGGACCCGCCGGGGTTTTAAGAGGCTAACGTGATGGGCGCCCAAAGGCTTTCCAGATGTTGGGCTCGCTTGGAGCAGACCTGCCGTGCTCGGAGCTCCTCGCCCGCACCAAACCATTTCCAGCTGGCCTGGCGGGGGAGAAGGGCTTTATTGCAACTCGACCCGTTCGGGAGGCTTCCTCGGCTGGAACGTGCTGGCTGCAAATCCTTGGGAGATGCAGATCTGGCGGGGTGCTTGGCTCGGCTGCCGCTTCCTCGGGATCTGCTGCGTGCGGGGCCGGCGTGCTCCGCTGCAGGGTCTGACCCACCCGGCCAGGGGCTTGCTGGCCTTGTTGAGCATTAATTATTTTTTTTTTTTTGCCTGCTTCTGCAGCTTCAGCGGCTGGAAACGAGCGTGCCGGCCCTGTGCTTGCGACCGGGAGGGGACAAAAGGCTGCCCCGTGTGCCGTTCCCAGCCCCGGCACGCCAAAAATCTGCGTTTATGGGAGCGTGCTCGTGGTGAGCCGTGCCAGGAAACACATGGCCTGCTTGGGCCGTGAATGGGAGGTCTGTGCGGGGCCTGCACGCACCCAGGGCCTCGCCGGGACACGGAGCAGGCACTGGCCTGCGGTCCTGAGCTGCAGGAGCCCCGTGGGCTCACTTCCCAAAGCAGGGAGCCTCGAAGCCCTTTCCCAATCCCCGTTCCCGTGCCTTCAGCTCCTTGTTTGGTTGCGAGCGGCTCCGGGATTACTCACGTCCTTGCGTCAGCTGCGGTGTCTCAAGAGGTTGCTAACCTAAGCTCTTTGGGGTGAAAAAAAAAAACAACAAAAAGAAAACGGATCCTTTCCTTTTCCCCTCGTGTCCTCGGCCAAGAGCTTTTAGCTCGGCGAGGAGATGCCCGGGGATGGGTGGCCCATGGTGGGGAGGAGCACGGGTGTCCCACGGGCCTGCTCCCAGCTCTGCTTCCCCGGCGCGGCTGTAGGTGAGCTGCAGGCACGGCAGGGCTCGGGGCTGCGCAGCAGCTGAGGGCTTTGTGGTCGAGGCCGCATTCCCCAGCGATGTCGTGAGGCGAGGAGACAATGATCTTTCTGGATTGCTTCAAGATGCAGGCCCGGCAGGCGGGGCCGCGATGCGCTCGCCTGGCCGCCCCGGCTCCAGCAGAGATGGGCTTGGGGGAGCTTTCAGAGGGGGCTGCAGCCCGAGAGGTGAAGCCGGGTGCCTCCTGAAAGAAATGGGATGAATTTTGAGCTGGGGGATACCTCGGTGCCTGCAGGGTGCCGGATCCAGATCCCTGCCAGATGGATGCTCTCGGAGCCGGGAGGTGACCTGATCCTTCTGCCCTCTCCTTCCCAATGGTGCCTGTCCCCTCCCTGCGGATGATTTGCTCCGTGGGGTGTGGGAATGCCG
Organism: Aythya fuligula; assembly: GCF_009819795.1. Taxonomy (NCBI): domain Eukaryota; kingdom Metazoa; phylum Chordata; class Aves; order Anseriformes; family Anatidae; genus Aythya; species Aythya fuligula. Next base: position 12,450,466 of record NC_045561.1, on the reverse strand, counting down.
CCCTGGGGACCTGCAGGTACCAGCCCCGCTTCCCTGCACACTTCCCTCACCTTCCTCAGCTGCCTCACCAGGAAGTTTTTGTGGTTCCGTGAGATCTCCCCGGGTAAAACCCCACCGGGCGCTGCCGAGGGAGCTGAGCTTTGAGCCGTGTTTATCTAACTAGGCTGAAGATTTCCTGAAAAACTTTCTGCAGCCACGCTTTTAGGCCAGAAACATGTGTTGAGGGTTTCTTCTCCTGCGTGGATACCCTCCTGCAGGACACGATCCTTTCCGAACCCACTCTTTCTGCCCCCTTGCAGCGCTGGGAGCGCGCCGCTGTGGCCGCTTTCTCTCCATCCCTCCGAGGAGAGTGCTTCCGAGATGCTCAGCATCTGCCTGCTTCAGCCTCTTGTCCCGCAGGGCCTGGTGCTGGGAGCAGGAGCCCGCAGCGACCGGCGTGCTCTGAATTGCCCTTTGTCTGCTCGCCTCGCCGCGGCCAGCTGGTAACCGGAGCAGAGCGCCTGCACGGCTGCCTGCGGCCAGGCGGCTGCCGGATTTAGGAGTGTGATGTAGGGCAGCCACGTCGAGCAGGGCTGAGGAAGGAGCAGGGCTGAGAAAGGAGCAGGGCTGCCCTGTCCCCAGGTCCCCCAGGCACCCAGCTCGCACTCAGGGCTTGTTGCAGGGAGGGAGGATGCTCGGGCTCTTCCAGCACCGCCCAGCAAACGCGGCACGGGGCACCTCGCCTGGATCTTTGCTCAACAAGCTCCGGCTGCACAGCTGGCTGCAGCTGGGGGCAAGCGGCTCTCTTCCTCCTGGCAGAGATGCTTCCAGCCCTCTGGAGCCACCCCACGGCTGCTCTCGGACCCTGGGGTCAGCCCCTGGGATTTCTTGTTTCGGTTTCTCCTCGCTGCGCTCCAGCGTTTGGGAGCAGGGGGCTCTCCTTAGCTCGTGACCGTCACGTCCCCGGCGGGGTTCCACATGAAAACGCCCCAGTTTCAGCTCTCTGGAGGCTGCTGCGAGCAGCACGAGCTCCCCGACTCCTCTCTGCCCTAAACGTGCCCTCCTTTTTCTGCCCCGCAGCGGTGGGGGCTCGGGCCGCGATCCATTTCACCAAGGAGCCGTACTCGCAGGACGCCCTGCACGGCCGCAGCGCCATCCTCCGCTGCGAGGTGGAGGACCCGGCCCACGTGGAGTTCGAGTGGCTGCACAACGGGCTGCCCGTCCAGGACACGGAGCAGCGCTTCAAGGAAGGCAGCAACCTCCAGTTCGCCGCTGTCGACCGGCACCGGGATGCTGGGGACTTCCAGTGCGTGGCCAGGAACTCGCTGAGCGGGGAGGAGGCGCGCACTGCCAACGCCTCCTTCAACATCAAGTGTGAGTGCGGGCAGGGCTCTCTGGGGGTGACACGGGGCTGGGAACGCTGGGGTGTACGGGGGGTGATGGTCGGGCACCGAGGCAGCGCAGGCTGGGCAAGTAGGATGAGAGGAAATGGCCTCGAGTGGTGCCGGAGGAGGTGTGGGTTGGATATCAGAAGGATTTAATCAGGGAAAACAAATGGGTGGTGGAGTCCCCACCCTGGAGGTGTTTAAGATGTGTGGATGTGGCATTTAGGGACGTGGTTTACTGGTAGACCTAGTGTCAGGCTGGTGGTTGGACTCGATGATCTTAAAGGTCTTTCCCAACCTAACCGATTCCACAGTTCCTCTCCGGCTACCACATCCTTCAAACCCGTGCATCTTCTGGTGCTCCCGGGGCTGTCGGAGATGCTGCCACCCCCGTTTGTATGGATCTCCACGCGTGCAGATCCTTTCAGAGCCCACCTCATCCCTCTGGGAACAGCCACCCGGGGCGAAGTGGGACATCTGCGGGGCAGCCTCCCTCTGCTCCGCGCTGTCCCTGGGGGTCTTCACGTCTCTGAGCCAGTGCCCGGTTATTTATTACCGGGCCCAGCCACGCTGACGTTCCCCTCCATCCCGCAGGGATCGAGACGGGCAGCGTGGTGCTGAAGCAGCCGGCCAGCGCAGCTGAGATCCAGCCTTCCTCCACCGTGGTGCTGCGGTGTCACGTCGATGGCCACCCGCGGTAAGGCTTGCCCCCCGAGGAGGGGACCCGGCCGGCGGTCCCCCCGCGCCTTCGCCGCGCGCTCTTCCCCCTCTCTCTCCGTCTCTCTCTCCTCCTCTCTCCCGCGAGGACGCAAGTAGAGCCTAGGGAAGGCGAAAGGCAGGATTGAGCCTGCGGCCGAGCAGCGGGGGAGAAGGCAAACGGCCTCCTCGGAGCCGCGTAGCGCGAGGAGCACAGTAAGGACGGGCTGCGGCAAGCCCGGTCGCTGCGCTGCTTGGTGTGCTGCGGTCACTTCTCCGTCGCTTCCCGATCATGTCCCGTCCACTCGGCTGCATGCCTCATAGCTTCGTGTGTGTGTCGTGGCCAGCGGTGGGAGCACCGAGCCGGGGACAGGGGGCCATCTCCGGGCTGCGCCCTCCTCGCCCCGCACACCTGCTCGCCAGGGAGCCCCGCCGCCGCCAAACCCCGCGCGCCCCGCTCACCCTCTCGCCCCTGTCTCGCAGCCCCACGTGGCAGTGGTTTCGGGACGGCGCCCCGCTCCCCGACGGCCGCGGCACCTACGCCGTCAGCAGCAAGGAGCGCAGCCTCACCCTGCGGAGCGCCAGCCCCGACGACAACGGCGTCTACTCCTGCTGCGCCCGCAGCGCCGTCGGCTCCGTCTGCAGCCAGGACAACTTCACGCTCAACATCGTCGGTGAGCGGCGGGCTCGGCTCCTTTACCCCCTCCTTTTCCTGCTTTTTCCTGGGATTTCCCTGGAAACGTCTGCCTCCTTTCGGGCCGGGGTGTCCGTGCGGGGTGCTCCCGGCTCTTTTTGGGGTTTCCTGCAGTGTAAAGACCATCCCGGGGTACCCCTGCCACCCGGGGTATCCCTCACCCTCCTGCGGTCTCTGCTGTTGCAGATGAGAGCTTTCCCCAGGCGGTGGTGGTCCCGCAGGACCTCATCGTCACCAAGAACGAGGAGGCGATGTTCGACTGCCAGTTCGCCGCCGTGCCCCCTCCCACGCAGGAGTGGCTCTTTGAGGACAACCCCGTCACCAACAGATCCAAGTAACGGGGACCCCGGGGACGTGGGCAGGGCAGGGGGGCACGCAGAGGGGCCGAGCCCTGGCCAGGCGTTCAGGATCAGCCACCGTGGTGCTTGCTCGGCTCAGCTGGGTCCAGCAGAGCCCTGGTGCTTTTGTGCGGCCTTCCCCTGCGTAGGATTTGGGAAGTGGTTTGTCCCCGAAGCAGTCTGTGGGGCTGGGAACCCTAAATACCTGTGCACGGTGATCTGCAGAGCCTGGGGCTTCTCCCATAAACCAACATAGTGGTGGTTTTGGGGCCAGGGATCTGGCAGCAGGACGGTGCCACCTGGGTGCCAGATGCCCCGTGGCCCGGCAGCTCCCAGGCGCCACCTTGTGCCCCCTTTTTTTGGGATGCCTCTTTCCACAAAAGCCAGCTCTGCTCCAAAAAAGAGCCTTTTTTTAGCACATTCCCTTGATGAAGTGTGTGTCTCACCTTCTTCTTCCTCCACCCTGCTTCTCCCACGCTGGGAGGCCTTGGCTGGGCACAGAGGTCCCCCCATTTGTTCCACGGGCTCCTGTAGGATGGCTCGGGGCCGTGGCTGTGCCCCACATCCTACAGGGATGCCCACTGAAGTCTGCCTCTCCCTGCGTGCCCAGGACCACCGTGTTCGCCAACGGCTCCCTGCTGATCACCCAGGTGAAGGCTCGCAGCACCGGCGTCTACAAGTGCGTCGGCCGTGGGCAGAGGGGGAAAGCTCTGGTGCTGAAGGCCACTCTGCGCCTGGCAGGTGAGGTCCTGGGGCCGGCAGCGAGTCCCAGAGCTGCCCTGTCCCCCTGGAGATTTGGGACCACGTGGCAGTGGGCTGGTACACAAAGCGGTGTTTGGTTTATCGGTGAAACTGCTCGTCCTCACGCCCTGCGTGCTCTCTCCCGGTGCTGGCGGCTCCCAGGGGGTGGCGGTGGTGCAGGTGGGACGGCCACGCTGCCCTGTTTGAGCCCTGCTGTCTGTCGCTCCTCCCAGAGATCGAAGAAATGGCCCCCTTCTCCCCGAAGGTGTTGACGGCGAACCAGGGGCACCGCGTGTCCTGCGTCCCTCCGCGGGGCGTGCCCGCGCCCCAGGTCTGGTGGGAGAGGAACCAGGAGCGCGTCCCCGCCGCCGGCAGGGTGCACCAGGAGGCAGAGCAGCTGGTCTTCACCAGCATCACCGAGGCGGACGCCGGGACCTACACGTGCCACGCTGCCAACAAGGCCGGGGAGAAGAAACAGGAGCTGAGCATCACCGTGGCTAGTAGGCGGCTCTCCGGGAAGGGCTGGGAGGGCGTTTGGGGTGGGCACGTCTCCGGGCTGGTAGTGAACTGCCCGTCCCTGCTGGATGTGGGGTGCTGAGCGGCCCCGTGTAACCCTTTTTTTCCGTGGCCAGCGGTACCCAAGTGGGTGGAGATGCCCAAGGACAGCCAGCTGGAGGAGAGCAAGCCAGGCTACCTGCACTGCCTCAGCAAGGCCTCGCTGAAACCCACGGTCACCTGGTACCGCAACGGCGTCTCCATCTCCGAGGTGAGGCGGCAGGGCAGGTCCCCGCTGCTCCTGGGCGCTCCTGCTGGGCTCCATCCCCTCCTCCTGCTGCTCTGTGTCACCTCGCTCCCAGCCCTGGCACCCCTGGCTCCCTACCCCAGCACCATCTCCACCCCACTGGGGGTGCGGGAGCACAGCTGGCGGTGCCTTGTGCTTTTGGGGTGGTTCTCTGGGGGGGTTCTCATCCCTCTACCCCTATCTGGGACGTGGGGTGGCCAAGCCCTGGAGCTGTAGGAGTGCCATGGGTGGTGTCTGAGCCCAGGGCTGGTGACAGCAGTGTTGACACCCCAATCCCCTCGGTCAGGACTCGCGCTTTGAGATCTCGGAGAACGGGACGCTGCGCATCAACAACGTGGAGGTGTACGACGGGACCACCTACAAGTGCGTGAGCAGCACGCCGGCGGGCAGCATCGAGGGCTACGCGCGGGTGCACGTGCTAGGTGGGTGTGCGGCCAAACCCTCCGCTCCCTCCCCTAGCAGGGGGCACCTCTTTCACCATTCGGGGGAGGCTCCGGTGTCCCCGCACCCCGTGGTGACCCAGCGGGGCTCCTCTGTCTCTTGCAGAGAAGCTGAAGTTCACCCCCCCGCCCCAGCCGCTGCAGTGCATGGAGTTCAACAAGGAGGTGACGGTGTCCTGCTCGGCCACCGGCCGGGAGAAACCCACCATCCAGTGGACTAAAACAGGTGAGGGGGGCTTTGCTGGTCCCCGACACGGCCCCCGGGAGCTCCCACCGAATGGCAGACGTCAGCTGTCGGTGTTGGGACCGCCCGGTCCGAGCCCCCTGCTCCAGCAGGGCCACCTCGAGCAGGGAAGCGGCGCGGCGTGGCCGCCACATCCCTGTCCTTGCCGTCCCGCAGACGGGAGCAGCCTGCCCTCCCACGTCAGCCACAACGCCGGCATCTTGTCCTTCCACAAGGTGAGCAGGAGCGACTCGGGGAACTACACCTGCATCGCCTCCAACAACCCGCAGGGCGAGATCCGCGCCACCGTGCAGCTCGTGGTGGCAGGTGAGGGCTCTCCAGCCACCTGCCCTGCTCCCTCGTGTCACCTGGGGGGCACATCCCTGCAGGGACAAACATCTGGCCTGCCCCCCAGCTCTTCCCCATGGTGCTCGAGCTTTGCCAGCCCCATGGGTACAGCCCCAGGGGACGTGCTGTGGTGCTGGCCCCGCTGTGCCACGTGGGCTCAGCGTCATGCCAGGGGCTGACAGCCCTCGTGTCACCCTCTCCGCCTCCAGTTTATGTCACCTTCAAGCTGGAGCCGGAGCCCACGACGGTGTACCAGGGGCACACGGCCATGTTCCAGTGCCAGGCAGAGGGGGACCCCGTGCCGCACATCCAGTGGAAAGGGAAGGACAAGATTTTGGATCCCAGCAAGCTGCTGCCCAGGTACGCGGCCTCCGTTCCCAACGGGAACAGGGTGCGTTGTGCGCACCTGGTACCAACAGCGTGGTCTCAGGTCCCCAGTTTGGGGGGTAGGTGGCCAGTTGTCCCCACGTCCAAGGGCTCTGGGCTGTTCCTTTTCCTGGAGAGGCGAGGCTGCGGGTGCCCCACGCCTGCCTCTGCCCTCTCCATGTTTGCAAAGGGCTCTGTGTGGTTGGCAGGATCCAGATCATGCCCAACGGCTCCCTGGTCATTTACGACGTCACCACCGAGGACTCGGGAAAATACACCTGCATCGCTGGCAACAGCTGCAACATCAAGCACCGCGAGGCCTTCCTCTACGTCGTAGGTGAGGGAACGTGACCTCCTGCCACCCCACAGGGCTCTGGGCCCTGCTGCTGGGGCTTTTTCCCTGCCACGTTCCTAAAAAAGGGTTTGGGAAATCCCCCTTCACGGGTCCGCCGCTCTCTGCCCCGCAGACAAGCCGGCGGCGGAGGAGGACGAGGGCCCCAGCAACCACACGCCCTACAAGATGATCCAGACCATCGGGCTGTCGGTGGGGGCCGCCGTCGCCTACATTATCATCGTGCTGGGGCTGATGTTCTACTGCAAGAAGCGGAGGAAAGCCAAGAGGCTGAAGAAGCACCCGGAGGGCGAGGAGCCCGAGATGGAGTGCCTGAACGGTGAGCCCCGGGGGTGGGGGCTTCCCTGCCAGCCCCATAACCCTGTGCTGGGGGGATTAGGATGAGCGGGGAGCTCCCCGAGGTCTCTTGCTCTCGGATTTGGCTGCGGCTGGGGGCAGAAAGCTGCTGCCGGGTGAGAAATAGGCCGGGGAAGGGAGCCCAGCGAGGCGGTGCGAAGCCGGCGGCCCCGCTCCGTGTCGTGGCCGTTCCTGCCTGCTGCAGCAGGAGCAGTGCTGCTGCTTCCAGCAACCCCGTGTGGGGTCGCACGCCCTTTCCCAAAGGAAGGGCAGTCTCCCTGGGAAGCTGTTGTGCTCTGCCAGCCTCTCCAAACCCCGGTGCAGCAGCTCCTGGTGCCGCAGGGGAGACTTTGTGCTGAGCCGAACTCTGCTGGGAGCTCTCCCTGTTATCTCCAAAGCCCCGTATCAGCCTCAAGCACCTCCAGCATCCCCCAGCAAGGCACTTGGAGCCTCTCGAGTTACCTGAAGCACTGCCTCCTTGCCACCCAGCACCTCTCCCCGTGCAGGTTGGGCCCTGGGGGCTGCTTTCCCCAGGCGCCGTTTCACAGCTCTGGCTGCACCCCGCGGTGCTGCGCCCCTCCGCAGCTGCCCACAGCCGGCCTCTGCCTTGGCTGCCGGTGAGGCTGGTGGCTTTAGCAAGCAGCTGCCAGCAGCAGCACCCCTTCCGTGCTGGCAGTGGGGTGTATGGTGCTGTTCCTACCACCCCGTGTCCGTCAGAGGGGATTTTCTCCCATCCCATGACAGCTGCTTTCTGACAGCTGTTCCGTGAGCCCCTGCAAAACCCCTGCTGGGCCCCACTGCGCACGAGCTCGTGACTCCTGCAGTGAACCCCCGAGCTCTCCGCAGCACCGTTTTCATTTCCAGAAGCTGTTGTAGCTCTTCCTCTGGTGTCCTGTTTCTCCTAGCATTGATCCCAGTGAGGTCTTCTGAGCGATGGGCTCAGAGCAGGGCATCACCGTGGGGTTTGGCTGCTGTTTTCCCTCTTGTATCGATACCTCGAGCAGAGCCAAACCTCCAGAAAATGAGCCTGGCCATGGGATGTCCTGGGAGCAGGGACGCAGGAACATCTCCTGCTAGTGTCACCTCTGCAAGCCTCTCCCGTGGCCAACCTGCAGGCAGCCCACTTGCCAGCAGCCTCTGGCTCTTCTCAGAAAGGATTTGTCTGAATCCTTTTTCAGGTTACCTCAGCTTTTTATTTTATTTTGGCTTGTCTTTATTACATTGTATTTATCCTGCCAGACTTCACCCCTTCTTATTCACCTCACCTGGAAGCAGTTTAGCTGTCAGAGAGATGCGTCCTGGCTTGCTGGTAGCCCTCACCCCGCTGCCCAGATGCCTCTGCTCCTTTTTGGCCCTTCCATCTTTCGGAAAAGCGCTCTGTCTTTGCCCTCAGCTCCAGTGGAGTGGCTCCCCACTGTCATTTCTGATGCAGTCCCTCTTTAGCTGGGTGACCTGAAGTGTCTCAGCACCTACCTGAGGATGAGTACCCCCGGCTGACTTTCCCAGTGCCCCCAGGACCCGGCTGGATTTGACCTCCCCATGGATTTCCTACGGATTGAAGCGCCCCTAACAAGTCAGTCGCCCTCTAAGGTCGTGTCCTTGCTGTGCCACGTCCCCTGCAACGTCAGTGCTTGCTCCGTGTCCCTCTGTCTGACCGTGCTGCTGCGCTGGGTGAACACAGAGGGAATTTGGGGAGGTCGGCAGCTGCGAGGACCGAGGGGAGCGTTTGAATTCGTGTCAGCCTGTGCTGATTTCTCCAGGAGATGCCCACTTGGTGCGGGCAGGTGGGCAGATGAAACCTCATCTCCCCGGTCCCTTTGTTACCATCCATCTGAGCAAAACCCCGTGAAAGCCCGGCGATGTCTGCGCTCGGAAGCGCCTGCCGTGGCCGCCTGCTGGCGCTGTCCCTCAGCAGCACGGCTCTCGCTCCGCAGCCTTTGGTGTTTTCTTGGCACGGCCGCAGCGGGCCTCGTATTATCCTCTTGGCTTCGGGCTCCTAGCCTTGAGACACCATCAGTCAGCGCTGCAGACAGCGGAGGGTCAAACAGCTTCTAAGCGCCGGGCTGCTGACAATTAGCATGAAACCAGGGCGAGCACAAGTAGCGCCCGGCTGTGATTTATGGGGCAGATGGTGCTTTGCGCTCTGCTCTTCTGTAAACACTACTCCAGCCCGTGGCAGAGGACAACTGGTGGTAGCTGTGGCTCTTAAGTTACAGCATCTCAGCTCCAAAATCACCTGTGGCAAAGCCGTGCTACCGTGCAGGAGGGCTGGGACCTCTCCTGGGCGCACGCAGTGCAGGTGGGTGTGTACCCCTGCTGCCCTACAACACCCTTGGATGGGGATCACGGGCAGTGTGGTTCCCGTCAGGATACCTCCAGTTGAATCAGGTTAAATTCTTTTAAATTCTGCTCTGATTAAATTCTTTTGCACAGCCAGGTGTGTGCTGGCTAGCTGGAAGGGGGTGTGCGCGGCGGCGCAGGGTGATGCTGCACACGCATCCCCTTCGCTGGGTGCCGTGCCCTGCGCCTCACCGTCAGCCCGTGGAACGGCTCGCTGCCTGGCGAGGTCTGATCCGAGCAGTACACGCACCGAAAGTCCACGTTTGCTGTCTGTACAGGCAGCTTGTAGGGGAAACGCGGGGCTGGCTGCTTTCTCAAGGCAATGTTTTCTCCTGCTCGCTGGCTTCTGTTTGTGCCGTGGAAATCTGTGAGGGGCTTCCTAATCAGAAAGTTGGCTGGGGTTAATTGTAAGGTGCTCTCATCCAGGTGGTAAAAGAAACTGCGGGCTGATCTGGTGATTGCCAAGGTGAGCATCATGGAAACGGGGGGTCAGGCTGCAGCTTCCAATGCCGGAGGGACCTGGGGGGGTCTCTGGGGCATTAAAAGACCATGAGTGGGGACCTCTCTGCCCCATGCATCTGATCAGCTCCAGGCTGGTCTCAGTGGGCAGTGGGGATGTGGCCAGCCCTCGGGGATGTCAGCGTGGCATGGGATGGGCAAGGCCAGATGGGGCCAGTTGGCTCCGGGACCAGCGCCTCTGATTTCAGGGGTGGCTGCAGGGCTGGCAGCGAGCCCGTGGGGAGGGAGGGCAGCCTGAGGATGGATGGGGTCCTCGGGATGTCCCTGGAGGGGGCTGATCCCCAGCATTACCAGCACAGCCGGGCAGGATGCTGAGGCCCCGTGTGTCCCCCGCAGGTGGAGCTTTGCTGCAGAACGGGCAGACGACGGCGGAGATCCAGGAGGAGGTGGCCTTGACCAACCTGGGCAGCAGCTCTGGGGCCAGCAAGCGGCACAGCGCCGCTGACAAGATGCACTTCCCCCGTGCCAACCTGCAGACAATCACTACCCTGGGTACGCTGGGCCACGATTCTCAGCCAGAAACTCGCGGCTGCAAACCTCCCAGCCAGAAATCTCGATGGGCTGGGGGCTCGGAGGGTCCTGCAGCCGCTGGGCTTCCCAAATTCGCTGTCCTAATTCGCTGTCTTCTTCCCCTGTGCCCCTGCAGGCAGGGGGGAGTTTGGCGAAGTCTTCCTGGCCAAGGCGAAGGGAGCGGAGGACGGCGAGGGCGAGGCGCTGGTGCTGGTGAAGAGCCTGCAGACGCGGGACGAGCAGCTGCAGCTGGACTTCAGGCGCGAGGCGGAGATGTTCGGCAAGCTGAACCACGCCAACGTGGTGCGGCTGCTGGGGCTGTGCCGCGAGGCCGAGCCCCACTACATGGTCCTGGAGTACGTGGATTTGGTAAGGGTCCTGCCGGCGGGGCCAGCAAGAGAGACCGGGGCAGGCTGAGCTTATTGGTGGCCCCAAAATTTGGAGTGGGGTCCTCCTGCAAGACCTGGGGGGGCTTTGTCAATTCCCTCCTCCTCCTCCTGAAGCTGTGGGATCCCCACTGCAGAAAGGCTGCAAATGCAGACTGCTCTTATGGGGAGCGTGGGCACGGGGGGAGAGGAGGCATTTTGGGGCATGAATGGCCTCCTGGAAGCATCAGGCCTGCTTGCCCTGATCGTAGCCCTTAGGGAGGTAAAAGCTTGCCCTACAGGGCAAGGAGCAGAAGGATTGTGGCCCGGGAAGGTGCCGCCTCTGAGCTGCCGTCTGTCTCCTAGGGGGACCTGAAGCAGTTCCTGAGGATCTCCAAGAGCAAGGACGAGTCCCTGAAGCCCCAGCCCCTCAGCACCAAGCACAAGGTGGGAGCGCGGCCTCGGCAGCACGGCGGGGCCGGGGGGCTTTGGGGGAGGGCAGCGGGGTGCCAGCATCCCTCTGGGCCAGGTGTCCCTGTGCACGCAGGTGGCGCTGGGCATGGAGCACCTCTCCAACGGCAGGTTCGTGCACCGGGACTTGGCGGCCAGGAACTGCCTGGTGAGCGCCCAGCGGCAGGTCAAGGTCTCGGCGCTGAGCCTCAGCAAGGACGTGTACAACAGGTCGGTCGGGCAGGGGGCTGGCACCGGGGGGTGGCCGCGGGGCGGGACGGCGCCCACCTCGCTCACCGCCCGCCCGCGCTGCCCGCAGCGAGTACTACCACTTCCGCCAGGCCTGGATCCCCCTGCGCTGGATGCCCCCCGAGGCCGTGCTGGAGGATGAGTTCTCCACCAAGTCGGACGTCTGGTCCTTCGGCGTGCTCATGTGGGAGGTCTTCACGCACGGCGAGATGCCGTACAGCCCGCAGGCGGACGATGAGGTCTTAGCAGGTACCCGGCGCTGTCACCGCCCCCCTCCGTGTAACCCCCTTTCCTCTCCTCGGGGACAGCACGGCGTCCCCGCTGGCAGCACGGAGGGGATCGCGCCTCTTCCCAACACCTCTCCATCCCCTGCTCCCACCCCAGGGCTGCAGTCGGGAAAGACGAAGCTCCCCCCGCCCGAGGGCTGCCCGTCACGGCTCGCCAAGCTGATGCAGCGCTGCTGGGCGCCCAGCCCCAAGGACCGACCCTCCTTCAGCGAGCTCGCCACCGCCCTCGGGGACAGCCCGGCCGACAGCAAAGCCTGAGCACCCTGCCCCTGGCTGGGGAAGGAGGCGGCGGGGCGGGCAGCGGGGGTCCCACGGGTGCCCGGGGAGCCCCCCGGCCCTCCCGCAGCCCCTCGCCGAGCCCGACCCCGCTGCGCGGCACCAGCGGCTGCTGGACTCGAAGCACAAGCCAGTGTACTCCCCCCCTGCCCCTCTCCTCTCCGCGGCTCCAAAAAGCCCCGCGGGCTGCCGGCGTGGATGGCGCACGGCCCAGCACCAGGCTCTCCCCCTCCCCGCTCGCCACGTGCATAGCTGTCCGTCTGCCCGTCTGCCCGTCCGTCCGTCCGTCTGTGCTAGGCATTGCCTGCGGGCACGGGCCCGCCATCAGGAACACGAAGTGCCTGGCATATGAAGGAGACGCTCCACCACCTTTTCCCTACGACCCTGTGCCTTTTTTTTTGTGTGTGTGTTTTTGTGTTTTTTTGTTTTTTTTTTTTGTACGAATCCTGGGGGCAGCGCCCCCTTCCTCTCCTCCTCCTCCTCCCCCCCCAGCGCGCTGCCTCCTCCCCACCATAGTATTTCTGTTACTGGAACGCAGCCTAGAGTTGGGTTAGTTTGTTTGCTTGAGCGGAGGGTACCGCAGCCAAGAAGGGTTGGGTTTTGTTGGGTTTTTATGTGCTGCTCTCAATAAAGAAGGCTTTTTTTTTTTTTTTTCGTTTTTATTATTTTTTTTTTTGGTAAGACGCTGCTCTCCATGCCTGCTGGACTCTTCTCCTTCCTGGGGGACGGGGATGGTGGGGGGGGGCTGGTGCCATCACGCCTTGTGCATCGCCTGGAAAGGAGCAGCTCCTTGCTGGGGCATCCCCCCTGCGTGGTGGTGGTGGTTTGGGTCGGCGCCAGAGGAGCTGCGAGCTCTCCAGCACCACCGATACTCAACGCAGGACCCCGTGACCTCTTATCTAGCTGGTTTTGCTTTAATCAGCGATGGAGAAGAAGCATCCAGCATCCCTGTCCTACCTCTGCTACCCAGCCAGGCCGTGGAGGTGCTGCAGGGTCTGGGGAAGGCACCAGGGTTAGGAGAAACTCCAGACCCCAAGGGTGCAGAAAGCCTGGGGGTTGGGGTTGGGTATTTTTGGGAGTGATGTCATGAAAAAGCTCTGCCTCCTCGGGGACAGGACAGATGTTGGCCAAGCTAATTGGAAACAGCGGGCTGAACGTACGCAGCCCTGGCTGAACACAGCGCGGGGGAGCGGGGTGTCAGCATCCCGCTTGGGCCCCTGCGGGAGGAGAAGAGGCCTTGGGCAGGCTTGGGATCCACTTGTCTCAGCCCAAATTGAAGGAAAACCTCAAAGAAAAGCCACAGGAAGGGAAGGCGACCTGTGATACCCAGGGCTGGAGAGCAGCAGGGCTGCGCCAGCACAAGGGTCCAAGCAGGGGACCACCCATTGGGGCCAAAAAATGGATATTTAGGGAACGGTATGAGGTGACAGCAAGCAGGTACGAGTTGTCCCTACTGCTGACGACCCAGGACAGGAGATATATTTATAAATATATAAAAAATTAAGGCTCTCCAAGCCAGGTGTCTCCAGTAACCCCTGCTGGTTGCTTTGGCCACACGGTTTCCCAGCCCCTTGGAGGGCCACAGGACACCAGAGGGGTGCAGAGCAGCAGGCAGGAGCATTTCCCTCTCACCCTGCTTTTATCTCTGCCCTGGGGGAAGTCATGGGAGCAAATTGGTGTAAGCAGCCTCACCTGGGCGCCCCCGCCCAGGGAGCTGGCCCGGGAGCTGCATTTAAGCTCAAGCCAGGGCTTTATGGGATTTTTTTTAGGCTGCCTCAGAGGTGCTCCTGTCTCCTAGGTGTGTGCTGCAGCTTTGTTATCACCCAGTCCTGCTTTTTGGTCCTGTTTCTCAACTGGTGAGTGGATTTTTGATGGGTTTTGGCCCTGGCTCATCTTGGGGTCACCTGCGCCAGGTGTGGCCGGGTGCTCGGCCCCCCGGGGAAGGGTGGCCAGGGCATGTGATGGGAGGCATGTGAGTGGCAGCGCCCCGCCGGCAGCTATAAATGGCATGTGTGCTCACTGCAGGGGCACGGCGCTGGGGGGGGACACCGGGGAGGGGTTTGTTTCTGCTCCAGGAGGCCACGAGGGCTGGTGGCGAGTGCCTGTCCCCCCAGGGATGGGGGCTGCGGGGTGCTTGGGGGGCAGGAATGGGGCTGGTGGCGGTGGGGATGGGGCGTGTGGAGGGGAGAGGGCTCCTCGCAGCTGTGGCTCATCCTTCCTATGGGGGTTTTGCCCCCCGTGGAGGCCCTGCTTCCCTCCTGGGGGGACCCTACAGCCCCGAGGCCGGCCCCATCCCTCTCCTTGAGCACCCACAGAGGCCGTCCTGCATGGAGGCTGCTGGGCCTCCGCTCTGCCCTCATGGGGACACCAAGGTAGCGGTGGCCTCCTACCCCACATGGAGACCCACAGCAGGGGCACCGCGTGTCCTGCTCATGCGGCCTCCCTGAGCCTCCCCCGCTCCTCCTGGCCCCGAGTGGAGGCCGGGGGGCTGGCGGGGCTCACCCCCAGCCCCTACAGCGGGGGAGGGGAGGCTGGGGCAGAGGTGCCCGGCCTCTACTGCTGCTGGGGAGGCCGGGAGGGCGAGGAGGCTGTGCTGTGGTGGGGTGGAGGCTGGGGGGGAGGTCTGGGGGGTTTAGGGGGAGGTTTGGGGGATTTAGGGGGTGCTTTGAGGGGTATGGGGGGAGGTTTGGGGGTGCTTTGGGGGGACTGGTGTGGGCAGCTTGATGGATAACGCCCGGATATGAGGGCGGACAGAGGCCTGCAAGCGTCCTGGGGAGGTTTTTGGGGGGTTCCTCTGGGGTCTTGTCCCCCCCCGCGGCCTCTCCTCCTCCCGTCCGTTCCGCCCCGTCCACGCCGCCCCGCGCCGCGCGGCCCCTTTAAGCCTCTCCCCCGCCCCGCCGCGCTGACGCCAGCGCGCGCGCGCGCTATGCAAATCACCCCTCTCCCCTCTCTCCCCCTCTCCACCAATCGGCCGGCGGCTCCTCACCCCCCGCCGCCCAATGAGGCGGCGGCCGGCGGCGGGGCGCCCGCTCGCCCCATATAAGGAGCGGCGTGCCCATATAAGGCAAGACTTGCCGCGCTTTCTATGGGGGCGGCGCGGCGGGGCGGGGGCGGCGGCGGCGGCGGCGGCAGCGGGCGAGCGGGCGGCGGCGGCGGCGGGGCCATGGCCATGGCGGGGCCGGCCTGAGCCCAGCCCAGCCCGGCCCGACCCGCGCTGGCCGCCGCCATGTTACCGAGCCAGGCCGCGGCCGGCAACGGGGCCGCTGCTGCCGCCGCTGCTGCTGCTGCCGCCTTGGCTCGGCGCTCGGCGGGGCCCCGCGGGGCCAACGGGGGTGGCGGAGGAGGTGGCGGAGGAGCGGCGGCGGTGGGGCCGGCGGGCGGGCGGCTGGAGCGGGAGGCGCTGTACAGCGGCAGCGAGGGCGACTCGGAGTCGGCGGAGGACGAGGAGCTGGGCGGCGGGGAGCGGAGAGGCATCAAGCGGGGCCTGGCGGAGGCTGCGGGAGGAGGAGGAGGAGGAGGAGGAGGAGCGGGGCCGGTGCTGGGCCCCGGAGCGGCGGCGGCGGCGGTGGGAGCCGGGTACGGAGCTGGAGGAGGAGGAGGAGGAGCGGCTGCCGGAGGAGGAGGTGGAGGTGGAGGGGCCGTGAGCGGAGCCAAGCCCGGCAAGAAGACGCGGGGCCGGGTGAAGATCAAGATGGAGTTCATCGACAACAAGCTGCGGCGCTACACCACCTTCAGCAAGAGGAAGACCGGCATCATGAAGAAGGTGGAGAGGGCACCGGCAGGGAGGGAGGGAGGGAGGGAGGCCGGAAACAACGGGGGTGCTGCAGGCTCGGCCTCCCCCGCCCGCCCCCGGGGCCGGATGCGCACGGCCCGGGGGGAGAAAGTGGGAAACGGGGAGCCCCCGGCCCGGGATGGGCTGCCCCGGGTTAGAGCCGGGGGGGGGGGAGGCTCTGCGGGGCCTCGCCGGGCGTGGGGGGCTGTGGGGAGGGTGGCTGGAGGCCGGCCTCCACCCCCTGGGGGTCTTCTGTGAGGTCACCTAGCAGCTGGCCTCCACCCTCTGGGGGTCTTCTGTGAGGTCACCCAGCAGCTGGCCTCCACCCTCTGGGGGTCTTCTCTGGGGGCAGCTGGAGGCCGGCCTCCACCCTCTAAGGGTCTTCTGTGAGATCGGCTGGAGGCTGACCTCGGCCCCCTAAGGGTCTTCTATAAGATCGGCTGGAGGCTGACCTCGGCCCCCTAAGGGTCTTTATGAGGCCAGCCAGAGGCTGCCCTCGACCCCCCAGGGGTCTCCTGCAAGCTCGGCCAGAGGCTGGCCTCTATCCTTTAGGGGTCTTCTGTAAGACCAGCCAGAGGCTGGCCTCAGCCCTCTGGGGGTCTTCTGTGGGACTGGCTAGAGGCTGGCCTCGACCCCCTAAGGGTCTTTATGAGGCTGGCCTCGACCTTCTGGGGGTCTTCAGTGAAATGGGCTGGAGGCTGTTCTCAACCCCATAAGGGCCTTCTTTAAGACCAGCCAGAGGCTGGCCTCGACCCCCTAAAAGTCTCCTGCAAGCCCTACCAGAGGCTGCCCTCAACCCCATAAGGAGACCCCGAGCTGGCTGCAGCAGCCACAGTCCCTCCTGTGCTGTTTTCTTTGTGGGGTGGGGAGGCCGGCAGCGAGGTGGCCCTACACACGTGTGTGTGTGTGCCTGACCCCATTGTCCCCCCCCCTGCTGCAGGCCTACGAGCTGTCCACGCTGACGGGCACGCAGGTGCTGCTGCTGGTGGCCAGCGAGACGGGCCATGTGTACACCTTCGCCACGCGCAAGCTGCAGCCCATGATCACCAGCGAGACGGGCAAGGCGCTGATCCAGACCTGCCTCAACTCCCCCGACTCGCCCCCGCGCTCCGACCCCACCACCGACCAGCGCATGAGCGCCACGGGCTTCGAGGAGACCGACCTCACCTACCAGGTGTCCGAGTCGGACAGCAGCGGGGAGACCAAGGTAAAACGGGGACCTGGCCCCTCGGGGCTGCCTCCTCTTTGGGGTTTCCTCCTCCTCGGGGCCAGCAGGGTGGCGGCAGGGGTCCTGGCCCTTGTTTCAGGGCTCCCCACCAGCCCCGCTCGCCCCCCGGGGCGGCTCTCGGCGCTGTTATCTCTCCCCGGGCGTCTCCATGCGCTTGCACTCATTGATAAAAATTTGATTCTGCCTCCATGGCCTTATAAGGCCTGGTTTCCCTCGCCAGAGTCCCTGGCAGGGCCCCTCACATTCCTTATAAGCTGCAGCTGTCTCTTGCTTTGGTGCTGTTTTGGAAGGGGGCAGGGAGAGGACGTGGGGAATGGAAACATTTGGCCGGACCGACCGTTTCTGCGCCCTGCCCGGCGGCCCTGCAGGCGCCGGCCTCTGCGGGTGCTGCTGCTGGAAGGTGCCTGCCCCGGGGACAGGGAAAAGGTCCCCGGGATGGGGCAGCCCCCGCATCCCCAGCTCCTTGGGGTTAGGGTGTGAAAGCTGGCTCTGTGTCCGTGGTGCTTGGATGCGCGGAGGGATGGGGCACGGAGCTGGGGGCTTTGCGGGGTGTTATGGGGTGCTGTGAGCTCCTGTGGCTCTGCTGGTGGGATGGGCAGTGGGCTTGCTGTGCCAGTAGCCTCCTGGCTGTCTGGATGCCCCAAAACACGAAGCAGGCAGACCCCAGAGAGGGTGCTTGGGACCCCCGTGCTGTCGGAGAGCCCCCAGAAGCAGGGTGCCCTGCGTGCTGGTGGGTGCCGCCGCGTGCCTGCTTGCCGCACCAGGCAGAGGGGTGCAGGCAGAGGGGCCTCGCTGCTGAGCCCCATAAATATCAGGGAGTGGGATCGATACCTGTAAGCAGAGGTGGAGACCCCGGTGTGGGTTGCCCCAGGTCGCTGAGCCTCCCCTGGGTGCCCTCAATGCCTCGCGTGAGCTCTGCCAGCGGGCGAGAGAGGCCAGCAGCGCTCCCTCCCTCGTGCAGCCTCTGTTGGGAAGCACTCGGGGCTTCTCCTGAAGGGAAAGGCAGAAAAAAAAAATAAAGTCCCGCAGGCAGGGACTCCAGCATCCATTGAGATTTCCGCTGGAAGCAGCGCCGGGTGGCCCCGGAGGAAGCGCGCGCTCGCCCTGTGGTTGCTCTTGCAGAGGTCTCCTGCCCGCTTTCTGGTGCAAGCCCCGCTCGGCGCCCTGCGAGCTTGGTCCCAGCGCTCGCAAGAGGTGGTGCTTCGTGTGGGCTGCCTCGTGGCCACCCGCAGCACTTGCTGTGGGGCCTGAAGGAGCCTTGCGCCTTCTGCTGGGTGTCCGGGGTGAGAGCTGCTGGCAGTGGGCTGCAGCGGCAGACACGGGGTGTTCCTTCACCCTGCGGCCAGCAGCAGCTCTGCGAGGTCCCCCTGCTGTGCCAAGCCCAGCGGGGACAGGGGGATGCTCTGCTCTTGGGGCAGCAGCTGTGGCATCCTTTGGGGTAGGAGCAGCGGGGTGGCACTGATGGGGCGATCTGTTTCGGAGCAGGGGGGAAAAGCTGGAGCGTGGAGCAGGTGCTGGTGACCAGCACGGCATCTCCCACGTGCCACCAAAGCCAGCTGGCCTTTGGTGTCCCCATAACGATGCTGGCTGGTGGGTCTGGGCCATGCTGGGCCGTGCAGGCATCGCTCTGCAACGTGGAGCTCGTGGTGGGAATGGACATGAAGGTGGGGACCTGCAGGGCTGTCCCTGGGCTCGTCCAGAGTCCTTCAGGCCCTTGGGTGACCCGTGCTGAGGGTGGCCCGGGGCTTGGCTGCTGCTGAACGCTGTCCCCACGCACGCAGGCTGGGCTTTGCAGGGTGCTGGGGTGAGCCGAGGTGCCCAGGGGCTTGTGAGCATCCTAGAGGGGCAGGGAGAAGGCAGCGGGTGTCCCAATCCCAAATTCTGTCCCAGCTCCCTCTCTGTTGGGAGCTATTCCTGCAGCCTGACAGCAATGCAGCGGAGATCAGAGCAACCTGCAGCAGGGCAGAGATGGGGTGTGCGTGGTCAGAGCGTGCCTGCCTGGCTCCTTTGCTCCTCATCATCCCAAAATTTGCCCTCATGCTTTTAAAGCCGTCCCAGTGACCCCGCTGTGCATCTCCTGGGATGCCTCTCCCAGTCCCTAGCGGGATGCTAAGGGCCGGGCTGCACCCCGGGGCCGTGCACCCTCGGGGCTGCGCGTGGGGACAACAAGGGGACCCCAGCTCTTCCAGCTGGGAACGGGCCATGCATGTCCTCCTCGGCCACGTGGGGAGGGTGCCTGTGGCTGCCGCGTCCCATGCGGCACGGCAGGAGTTTGTGGTTGAGCTCATGGAAAGTGGCAGCGCCGTTATCACGTGCCCCTGCTAATTTGGAGCACGGTGCCAAGGCGGAGGGGGCTTTGCTCTCCTCCCTCCCCGGGCCCTGGGGCAGGGCTGAGTGCCCGGGATTGGCTCCCCCCTTGTCTAAAATGGGCTGCCTTCCCTTTTTTAGCTGTTCGCCGAGCTGTGAATTCCTGGCTGCTGGCAGCCTGACAAGCTTGGGGAACAAGGCGCAGCACGTGGGAGAGCTGGGCCCACCGTGCCGTGCCGCGCTGCGCCGTGCCGTGCCGTGCCGCGGGAGGGCTGGGAGCGTTGCCTGCCTTAACCCTTCCCAGCCGTGCCCCCGGCTGTCCCTACGGGGGGTCTGCATGCAGGGGGCACACCAGGCAAGGTGTGACCACCCCGGGGAGGTGACCGGGACACCCAGGATCCTGCGTTGTGGCTGCGGAGACCGCGGCGCTGACCCATCCCTGTCTCTCCGTCCACAGGACGCGCTGAAGCCGGCTTTCACCGTCACCAACCTGCCGGGGACGACGTCCACCATCCAGACGGCCCCCACCACCTCCACCTCCATGCAGGCCAGCAGCGGCCCCTCCTTCCCCATCACGAATTACCTGGCGCCCGTGTCGGCCAGCATCAGCCCCAGCGCCGTCACCAGCGCCAACGGGACCGTGCTGAAGACGACTGGAGCCAGCGCCGTGACGTCGGGGGGCCTCATGCAGATACCCACCGGCTTCACCCTCATGTCAGGTCAGTGGCGTTCGGGGGCTGAGCACCCTGTCTGTCTGTCCTTCTGTCCGTCCGTCTCCGTGCTCGGAGCGTCTTGCTGCCCTCGTAGGAGACCTAGAGGCAGGTGGAGGCGGCGGTTGCTGCTGCTGTAGGGTGACCCCGATCGGGGTGCTTTGCTCGAGATGTAGGGTGCTGCCAGCTGGCCCTGCTGCTGGGAAGGGTGGCAGGGAGCCGAGCGGGGGCCCCCGGGGCAGCACCAAGGAGCCCGGAGGGAGCGAAAAGAGCTGGTGGTGACGGAAGCTTTTCTTTCTCCCTCCTTTTGGCAGGTGCTTCCCTTTCTCCGGGGACCCCTACCATTCCTCTCACTCAGTTACAGCCGCACTCCCTGGCTCTCCCCAGCCAGCAGGGCCCGGGTACGGCTGGACAGCTGCAGCAGGCACAGCAGACAGTCTTCCGCTTCCCTGCCAGAGCTGGAGGGCAGATCGTGTCGCTGACAGGTCAGCACTCGCTTCTCCTCCGCTTGCTTCAGGTTGGGGGGGATGCAGGCTCCTGCGGGGGTCCCGGTGCTGACCCCTGAGGCGCAGGGCGATCCCGGCTGTGGCTCCAGAGATTTTTGTTTTCCAAAACTCAGGTTCTGAGTGCTGGTGTCTGGCTCTGAGCAGCTTTCCGTGCTTTTGTGCCTGGATTTGCAGTTGGTGACTGAAGCTTAGCGCAGAGGTGGTGTAGGAGGCAGTGTGGAGGAGGTGGAGGTGTTGCGGTGCTGTCTGGTAGGCAGCGTCCTCGGCAGGAATCCCTGGGTGCTGCGCTAGGGCTGGGCATGCCCCGGGCAGGGGGTTCAGAGCAGCACGTGAGAGAGTATTGCTTGTGTCCTGCCTGCTTGTGTCCAAATCACTAAGTCTGGTGGTCTGCGTGCTCTCCTGGACTTGTTGTGGCTCCTGTGCAAGGAGCCTGGATTTGCCTCGTGGTGTGGAGGAGCCGGGAGGATGACGGGGCTGTGTCTGGTGTGGTGTGTGGGGAGATGCCCCACTGGCCTGGCTGTGGTTCCTGCTCTGGCATCCCTTGCTCTTACCTCTGGAGATCGGAGCTGAGCCTGAGGGGAGCTTTCTGTGTTGGTGGAGCCGTGCAGCGAGTGCGCCGAGCCCCTGAGGCTTTGGGACGTGCAGCTTGTGTTCCTGGTGGCTGTGGCTGTCCTCGTGTAGGGCATTGTGGTGTCCGTGGAGTTGGGTGAGGTGGCTGTGCCCTGAGTGCTCCAGAAGGTGAAAGCCTGAGTGTTTTGGGCTCTCCGTGCTCTGCTCGGTGCTGCGAGCCCGTCCTCGCAGGGCTGGCTGGGTGTGGGCAGTGCTGGGGCCCTCTCCTCCCAGCATCTTCTGCGCTGGGTCCTGGTGGAGCCAGGAATGGAAACGAGGGCCTCAGGCATCCATGAACTGGGCCTGGACACCGGACAGAAGCTGCTCTGGCATTTCCTTTTCTCTCCAGAGCCCCACAGGCCAGCTCATGCCTCCTTGGTCCCTGTGTGCTAGGGAAGAGCCTTCCCCAGGGCGGTGCTGAGCCACGCTGAGGAGCTCCGTGCGGCCAGAGGGGGATAAATGCTCGGGCTGAAGGGCTCCCTTCTCTCCCCAGGTGGTACCATGGCTCAGCAGGTCCCTGT
Organism: Aythya fuligula; assembly: GCF_009819795.1. Taxonomy (NCBI): domain Eukaryota; kingdom Metazoa; phylum Chordata; class Aves; order Anseriformes; family Anatidae; genus Aythya; species Aythya fuligula. Next base: position 12,429,117 of record NC_045561.1, on the reverse strand, counting down.
CCAAGCAATCCAGGTGCACCAGGCACCGCAGCAAACGTCTCCCTCCAGTGACAGCAGCACTGACCTTACCCAGACCTCTTCCAGCGGAACAGGTAATGGGGACCTTAGGCTAACCACGCGCTCCTTTAACCACCGCTGGTACCAGCCCACACCAACAGAGCTGCAGGAAGCCTGGGATCACTCAATCCAACTCTGTCCCACCCTTTCTGACAGTTTCCCAGGTGGATTTCCCCCTGTGACCAGCCCCAGTGCCGTGCTACCTCTGGCAGGTGCACAGAGCACCTCAAGGGGGATTTCAGAGCTGCTCCACATACGTTACCTGCTCTTTCCTGCAGCACGGAGCTGGGAACAAGTTCCCAGCCTCTTCCCAGTTCTCAGGGGATTTCTTGCTGAGCCCCTTGCACAGGGCACTGGCTTGTTTGTAGTTGTTACTACTTTATGTGCAGAGGACACCTCCGTTGTCCAAAAATAAACTGATTTTGGGTGCCTGGATGCAGGATGAACCCAGCTCAACAGCTTGCTCAGCTTCCCCACGACACCCATAGCCCAGGTCGGACTCAGTCCTGGGATATTCAGCCACCAGGCTTCCACCCTTTCACCCTCCCAACGAGCTCCCCAATTCCCTGGGGCTCCTCCCGCAGAGCTTGGGGGGAGCGGGATGGGGATTTCCACGAGCCTGGGCGCGGGAGGGACGCTGAGCAGGGCCTCACGCTCCCCTCTATCTCCTCCCGGGGCCAGTGACCCTCCCGGCGACCATCATGACATCGTCCGTGCCAACCACGGTGGGCGGCCACATGATGTACCCCAGCCCGCACGCCGTGATGTACGCCCCCACCTCCGGCCTGGCGGACGGTGGCCTCGCGGTCCTCAACGCCTTCTCGCAGGCGCCCTCGGCCATGCAGGTGTCCCACAGCCAGGTCCAGGATCAGGGTAAGGCAGCTCCCCGCGTCCGTGCTACCTTCTCGTGCTGTGTTTTTGCTGTTTGTTCCCGAGGGCTCTTTTCTGAGCAGTCGTGGTGCCTGTAGGAAGCCCTGCTGGCAAGGATGCTGCTCGGTGTATTCTTTTTTTGGTCCATATCTGTTCTATGCACGGGATTCCTTGAACTCCTAGGGGAAAGGGTTGCTTGTGCAGGGAGGGTGGGAATGTTTTCCAACCTTAATGATTTCATAGGCAACAGGGGGAGCTAGGAGACTGGAGAGGACCCCCAGGTGCACAGGGAGGGGACAAAGCAGTGCGAAGCCATGCGTGCAGGCTTGGGCTGGGGGTTTGTGCTGAACGCCCAGCTTTTGGAAAATGATGTAATTTGTGTCCTTCCATCTCTCTGTGGCAGGTGGTGTCCCCCAGGTGTTCCTGACAGCCCCTTCAGGCACTGTTCAGATCCCGGTCTCGGCCGTCCAGCTTCACCAGGTAGGTGCAGAGTGGTGCTTGGGGTTGCGGCTGGGGGTGATGTCCTCAATTCCCCCGTGGGGCAGTGCTGCCCCCGATACTGGTCCTTTGGGGACCTGGGTGCTCGGGTAGGGCAGGTCCTTGGGTCTCGGAGAGCTGGGGAAGCTGTCGGTGCCCCCTACTCATGGGTACAGGAGGTCTTTGCTCTCCTTGGGCAGGCGCCTAGAAGGGACACTGCCACCCTGGCTGCTGGCACGCCTGGTCTGAGGGCATGCTGTCCCCCAGTGCTTGCTCCTCCCTTTTCTCTCTAGATGGCTGTCATCGGGCAGCAGAGCAGCAGCGGCAGCAGCCTGACGGAGCTGCAGGTGGTCAACTTGGACACCTCGCACAGCGCCAAGAGTGACTGAGAGGCCCCTGCTGCTGGCCTTGCGCCGTCCCTGGCTTGTCGTGCCGCTGCTGGGGGCTGGCAGCCATTCGTTCTCGTACAGACTGCACCAGTTATTTATTGTTGCCTTTTTCTCACGTTTCCTTCATCCACACATGCACACACACACGCACCCACCCACCCACACCCACCCACACACACACACAGGCATGCGCCTGGGGCTGCAGGACCCACCTGGGGAAGGAGCTGTGCCGGGGGCCACGCAGGGCTTGGGGGGGCGTCGGGATGCTGCGATAGCTGTGCTTGTCTCTCGCCAGCCAAAGAAACTGTCTCTCTCGAGGGGAGGCTGCGCTCCGTGCTGTAAATAAATACTGGGGGCCGTGCCCAGCCGGAGGCCCTGGATCCTTCTGGGCGCTCCGGGGTTGCCTTGGCTGGGGAGGGTATTTTTTTTTTTTTTTTTTTTTTGCTCTGCGTGGGGCCCGGAGCTGTCCCCCGGGAGCCGGAGCGGAGCCGCGCTGGCCTCAGCAATGTGCCTTTGTGGGGGGGACGGGTCCTGGCCGCGGCAGCTCCGCAGGGGAGCGAGTGGCCAGCTTGGACGTGCATCTCTGGTTGGGCCGGGCACGTGGCCCCATCCTCCTCGTATGCACTACAGCAAAGCCCTCTGCCCTCAGTGCCTCCTCGTCAGGCTGCCCGGCAGCTCTGCAGCCTGCCCCCGGCAGCCAAAATGCTCGGCGGGTGCCCGGGAGCTCGACGCTGCTCCGCGGCCAGCCCGGCCCCGCGCTCCCATCTCAGCCCTTGCACTGCTTGCGGACTCCGTACGCCCAAGAGGGGGACGTGGCTGGATCATTCCCGCGTCCCTCTGCAGCTCCAGCCGCTGCTTTCTAAATTTCTGTGTCTGACGCGAGGCGGAGAAGCAACTCGAGGGGCAAAGGGAAGAGCCCGCGGGGCACCGAGCTGCTGGGCAGGTGGCAGGCTCTTCCCGGAGCACCAGGGTGCCCTGCGGGCTGTCCTGGGCTGTGGAGGAGCCTCAGCAGGGCCAGGGGGAAAAAATAAAAAAAAAAAAAAAAAAAAAAAAAAAAAAGGGCTGGAGCATGCTTGGTCCTGCATGGGAGTTGCTGTGAATGGCTCTGCTACCTAGCCCTGTCCCTGGAGGGAGAGCGAGCAAGTAAGAAGCTGCTGCTGAACCCTTAGGGGAAGGAGCAGCTACTGTAATTTTTTTTTTAAGTTAAAGACAAAGCCTTGGGGAAAAAAAAAAGAAAAAAGAAAAAAAAAAAAGAAAAAAAAAAGAAAATGACTTTATTTTTCTAAGTGTTAAACTCAGTATTTATGTAATTCTTTAAGGAATAAAAGTTTGGCTCCTGTACAGTTTTCATGGGGTTTGTACCAGGGGGATGGGAGAGGGGTGGGTGGGCACGGAGGCAGGAAGGGGGCCTTGCTTTTTGAGTTTGTATTGTAACCTTGGACATGTTCCCTCAGCATTAGCGTTTAAGCTGCGCTCTCTGCCCACCAGCACGTGCCAGGGACTGAGCTGACCCGAGCCAGACGGTTGTTTCCTACTTCCCTGCACTGAGGACTCCGTACCCATAACTTCGGGTTTAAGGGGCAGGAGGAGGCAAGTGAAGCAGCAGCTGGCCTCTAGGAGGGGGCGCAGGGGCTTGCGGTGTGCCCGGGGGCCAGAGGTGGGCTGGGTTTTTCTGGTGGCCACTTCCACCTCTGGTCCTGGGCCGCTGGCTGTTCCGTCACCGCTGTCGGTGCGGAGCAGCAAAGGGACATCCCCAGTGCTCTCCGGGGGGCGAGTGACCAGCAGTGGCTGCTCTCCCTGCTTGTGGCACCTCTTGAACTCCTAGCTGATGCCCTGGGCTCTACTTTCCCTCTCCACAGCCTTATCTTGTGCTGCTCCTCAGTGCACAGGTGTGGACGGATTCCTTCCACATCCCCCTGTGCTGAGAGCTCCCAGAGCGGCCGGGAGTGCCGCACCAGAAGCTGTACGAAAGCCGCTCGGTGCTGCCTCCAAAAAAAGGCTGGGTAGCTAGGAGTTCACCCAGGGAGAGAAAGGTGGGCTTGGGGCTCGCGTTACCCTCGTCCCAAGCACATCGCCGGGGCTGTGCTTTGCTCCGCTTTGCTTGGTGCTGGCACTGTGGAGCAGGGCTGCGGGGCCGGGATGGCAGGAGTGCCGTTGCGGGGCGTCTTGCTGCATCCCCTCCCTCGTTCCCCAAAGGCAACTGCTGGTTAAACGCTAATGGTGTATTTTAATTTAAGTGCAGACTTGTAAGAACACTTGTGTATCAGGGACGAAATGGCATTTATTGTGTGGTGACATTTTTAGTTCATTTTACTGGTTTGAGGGTTGTGTGTGTGTGTGCGCGTGTGTGTGTGTGCATGTGTGCGCGCGTGTGTGTGCATAAGTGTGTGTGGGATTATTTTTTTTTTCCCCTCCAGTTTCCAGGGTTGTGTTTCTGGAAGGATGTGGAAGTAATCACAGTACTATGTACAGAGCTTTCTTTTGTATTAAAAAAAAAAAAAAAAGAAATTACTCTTTCAATAAATGTTATCATTTTGTGCACAGATCTGGGGTCTTGGCCGTGCTTTGCAGGAGGGGGCGGGCATCTTAGGGGAAACCCAGCGTCAATGAGTGGGGACCAGAGGCAGCTTCCTGCACCAATATGTGTACCCTGGGTGGTGGGGGATGTCTGGGTGTGATGTGGCAGAGAGAGGAATCCTCCTAATGTCTCTTTCCTTCACCTCTTGCGAGGTGAGACCTGCCCAGCTTCCACCCTGGGGGTCCCAGAGCTGGTGGGTGGGCTTTGGGGGACAGCACACCTGATACGGGATGCCACAGATGCGTGGTGCTGGCTGAGGCCTTGTCGCTGGTCTCGCAGTCCCGGAGCACCCAGATGTGGTGGTTGGGGTGTGCAGGTCCATCCCCAGGCCTTGGGGCTAGGAGAAAGAAGAAACGGTGCTTCTAAATGCAGTAGTTGAGAGGCTGCAAGCAGAACAGTGTCTCCTGACAGTGGCAGGTTTCTGGTCCAGTTCTCGACCAAAAATGAGGTGGTTTCCCTGCCCCTCTTCCAGATCCATGACTTCTGGACACATGACGGCTTTAGGGATGGAGCTTAACTCTTCTCACTACAAGGCCCAGCACCAAGACTGTTAAATTCCCTGCTGCAAACAGCTGTGAGGAGATACAGTGATACCCAAAGGCCAAAGCGGACCAGACAGGTGCCAGTAGGCCTCTAGGAGCTAGCTCAGGGTGCATGAGGGATCATTAAGTGGATAAAGGTAGAACAGAAAGCAAAGAGAGGAGGGCTTGTTGCAATCATCAGTGCTGTTGGGTCAACAGCATCCCAGCTGATAATACAACTGCCAGCCCCTATATAGCAGGTATAGTTTTTTAGAATAATATAAGGAAAGTTTAGCACTGTGGTGGAGGGACTGCCCTGTGACCGTACTACTGCTCACGGTGTGATTTGGAGAGCAAACAGATGCCTGCAGAGCAGGACAGAAGATAGTACACGAGGTGGTTAGGAGCAAAACACACCTGAAATGGCTCTTTTGCTATCGAGGGGAGAGGTACAGGTCACACCACAGCCAGCCCCCTGGTGAGCACTCCTACACAGGCATGCCTCATGGCTTGGCACCACAAAACCCACGTCAGCACAAGCAACCCTGGCTGCTTGGCCACGGGGCTGCGCACGGTGTGTAAAGTTCCTAAGTTGAAGCGAGATAGCACAGACATAACCTCCATTTGAAGGATGAAAGCCTAAGCGTGGTATCAAGGCCGCCAGAGCAAAGACGTGAACAGTGCATAAAAAGGTGTTGGCCTCACAAACCAGATCCCTGCGCCCTGTCTGGCCACGGCCGCTTATCGCCGGTGACGGGTTTGGCCATGGGACGTCGCCAGCTGGGTGCCAGGCTGAGTTTCCCACAGCAGAGCCTTAGCAGCACCTCACGCTTGTGCCATTAAACACGGCCCTGCTGCAGGTGCCATACACACATGAAACGACGGCTGCCAAGACTGGAGGCAAATACCAACAGTCATGTCCCTGCTATCAGCTTTCCTGTCGTTTCGTGGTGGTTAGGGACTCTGTTTCCCCTTCATTAGGGCCAATATTCCATGTTTCTACAGGAGATGAAGGGACTTGTAAAGGTACAGCACGATCTAACTAAACACCAGTTTGATCCCCTGAATTTTAGCAATGCCTTGGGAGTTAATGGGGAATACAGAAAGATTTCGGGAGCACCTGCATGCTTCTGGAAAGAGAGACTCAACAAAGGTTACACATAATAAAGGAGAAGCCAAGAGGCAGGCAGGGAAAGGCAAATATTTGCAGTTCTCCATTGGTGCCACAGCTTCAGGGGCTGGTCCACGTGGGCTGGTGCAGCACTGCGCTGAGTTATCCAGCCCACTGCATGGCTGGCATTAATTGCTGGTGGTTGTGGTAAAACATGGAAATTGCCTCATCAGTTTCATTAGTACTAAGGATAGAAGTGGTTGGCCAGATATATGTAGTTGCTCCAGTGTTATAAATGAGCTCTCAACTCAATCTGAATTTCGTAATATTTATAAAAGAAATATTTCTAAAAGGTATAAAAGGCAAGTAAACAGCTCTGGGTGTGCAGGGAGTCTACGCTCCACCAACACGCACACACGAACATCAAACTTCTAAATATACAGAACATTGCTTTACATACTAAACACAAGTATGCCTATACATACGTACCATCAGGAAAGGTAACAAACAATCCTTTAAGTTCCATGACTTAACAGTCTCCATTTTCCATTCCTTTTGAGCAATATGTCTCACTTTAAGTTGTCAAGCAACTCGGTCTTCAGGCCTTATGTATCCCGTTCTTCCTGGATTGAAGAAAAGCACATCCATCTCCTTTTCAAGGTCAATAGGGCCTGGGTCAAAAGGCACATCCAGGTCACCAGGGGGTGTAACAGCAAAGGCCTGTGATGGCTGTAGCAGCAGAGGGGCCCATGGCGTAGCAGTCGGGTCAGTAAAGGAGCCCGCAGCTCCCTCACTGTCTGGCAAACCACACGTGTCTGACTGTGGCCCCACAGGGCTCTGTAAGGCCTCAGAGACTGCTCGCCAGGTGCTGAGCGATCCCACTGCAACCTTGTCATTTTTAGTTGCAGAGTCCCACACCTTGACCTCAATTTGGTCCCATATTTCAGGCTCATAAACTGTCCGATTGTTAATAAGGAGAATAAGCTGTAAGGTTACCAGGACAGTCTTTGTTCCTAAGGACGTGTGATTCCCCATAATGAGCAACTGCTTACCAGCGAAAGGCAGTTGTGTGCATGGGTCTGCTTCTCTCAGCTCGAGCTTCTCTCCAGCTCCAGTGCACCCATTTCCAGAGACTTTCTGTACGAGCTTCTCTGAGCGGTTTGCTGAGTCTGGCCGAACCTATCTTCATGAGGCAATCAAAGTGCCTGTTCCCGTCCTGGTCTCCATTCTGCCAGCCTGTTCCTCTTCACTCCTTTTTCCTGCTTCTTTATTGAGGACATAACTTCATCACATCGTGTTGCCTTTTGTATCTTGAGGGCAGTTTCCCCTCTTATACCCTTCTCTCCACAGCAGTTCTTTTCCAAACAACTTTTCATTGGTCAAACAACTTTGCATATAACAACAGCAAACACCCAGAAACTTCCATGCCTTAATGGCTGGAGAACAAGAGACCGGAGACTGCATGGAGTCTCCTGAATCACCCTTCTTTGTTCCCTCTAAACTCGTTTACATTCCTGATGGCCTCATCATTAAGAGTCTAATGTTATTTCAACCACGGGGCTTCAGACCCCCATGGCCACATTCCCAAATCTCTGCCTTCTTTATTAATATCAACCGTTTTCTCGACACGAATTACCACTCCATATATAACATCCAGGATCAAGTAAGAAAGCAAACTCATCCATTTTAGCTTTTAATTTTAATGGCTATTTGTAATTAAGACATGTTAACAGGGGAGCTAGATGGAAACCCTGTTCCTACTGCATCCAGGCCTTTGGGAATCCTGGGTCCCAGAGACCAGGAGGAAAGGTGGAACAAAGAGGATGTGCTTTTGGTGGAAGAGGATAGGGTCAGGGAATACTGAATAAAACTGGAAATAATGAAAAACTGAATGTTTTTAACTGAAAGTTATGGAAGTCCACGGGCACCAATTTGGTCATTTGTGGTGACTGGAAGCGCCTGAACACTGTCGCTCCTATTCCAAGGAGTGACCTGGGGAACTCCAGGCCCGGTGTAGGGCCACCGAGTGCTGCAGGGGGCAGTCCCCGGGCCGAGCCCCACCGAGCCCCGTTGGCCACCGGGGGCCGCTGGCTCCCCGTGCCACCGCCCCGCCTCGGCGGCGCAGCGCAGGCGCCTTCCCCCGGCCCGGCCCCGCTGCGGGACGCGGAAAGGGGCGGGCGGCGTTTGGTGGCCCCGGAGCCCTGCCCCTCGCCCAGCTGTAGGGCCGAGCCCCGGGAGGGTGGTGTTTGGCCCCAAACGGGGTCAAACGGGGCTGGGGGAACCTCGTCCCCCGTGCTGGGGGCGGGCGGAGGTGAGCGGGGGCCCGGCGGTTGAGCGGGCGTTGCTGGGGGGTTTTGGGGTGGTTTGGGAGAAATCCTGGGTTTTCCGAAGTGGGATGGGGTGAGGGGAGCCGGGCTGGGGTGCACGGCGTGGGTAGGGTGTGGGGAGGTGTTCTGGCTTAGGGATGCGGTGGTGTGGGGTGGGATAGGGGAATGGGATGGGATATGGGAGTGGGACAGGATGGGATGGGATATGGGAATGGGATGGGATATGGGAATGGGATGGGATATGGGAATGGGACAGGATGGGATAAGATATGGGAATAGGATGGGATGGGAATGGGATGGGATATGGGGATGGGATGGGATATGGGAATAGGATGGGATGGAATGGGATATGGGAATAGGACAGGATGGGATATGGGAATGGAACAGGATGGGATATGGGAATGGAATGGGATATGGAAATGGAATGGGATGGGATGGGATAGGATATGGGAATGAGACAGGATGGGATATGAGAATGGGACAGGATGGGATATGGGAACGGGACAGGATGGGATGGGATGGCTGCGCACAGGTTTTGCCAGGCTGTGCTCCCGAAGCAGCTTGCCAGGTGCTGGCGTTGCAGCTGGCGTGCGTGTTTGACCCATCTCTGAAATTTACGGGAGAAATTTATGTGTCTCAGCACTCTGAGAGCTCAGCTGTGGGCTGTCAAAGAGCAGTCAGGCACTGGGACGGGTTGCCCAGGGGGGTGGTGGGGTCACCGTCCCCGGGGGTGTTCAGGGAAAGGCTGGATGTGGTGCTTGGGGACATGGGTTTGTGGGTGACACTGGTGGTAGGGGGGTGGCTGGGCCAGATGATCTTTTAGGGCTTTTCCAACCTTAATGCTTCTATGATAGGTTCCAGTCTGCCTCATCCGTCCTGCACGTTACAGCCACTTCTTCAGGTGCCCTAAATCCAAATTCTTCCCCGCCTAGCTGTGAATCCTTCTGGACCCTTTCTGATAGCTCTGCTCTAAAGAGTTGTTTTAATTTTATTTTTTATTTTTTTACGCTATATGCTGACACGTGGAGACTGGGTGAAGTTATCAAAGAAAATAATGCTGCATAGAGAACTGTTTTACTCTGTGTGAATCTCTTGGGGGTAGGGAAAGCCTTTGTACACTGTACAAACACAGCTAGAGAAAACATTTTTTGGCTCATGGTGCAGCATCTAAGCACTGTCACAAAGCAGAGGAGAATAACTTGGTCCTTTTATTACAAAAAAGATCCCAGCTGTGCTCTAGTTCTAGCTGAACGGGCCTCTTTTTCCTCTGGGGTTTTGTGAGGAGAGCCTCTTTCGGTGTGCCCCAGTAATGCCAGTCTAGGAAACAGGCAATTTTCTTAGAGTAGGGATGTGGGATTCTGGGTTCCCTGCCCAGCTGTATCCTGGGTGCAGGATCACAACAAGGGATCGCAGCAAGGCTGGTGAGGAGCTGAGGTGCCTGCCCGCTCCTTCCCTCGCAGGTAGCTCCGGGGTGACGCTCTGCTCCTCCTTCCCCTGTGTCTCCGCAGCCTTGTCCCCCGCCATGGTGAACGAGATGCGCGGTGGCGGCCTGGTGGTGCCGCTGGGCCCCGAGCTGCAGGCCTGCCCGCGGGAGCTGCTGCGGCAGCGGCGAGGCCAGGACGGGCAGCCGCAGTACCTGGTGCGCTGGAGCCTGGTGCGCTCGGAGTCCTCGGCGGGGCCTGACGCCGGGAGCGTGTCGCTGTGGATGTCCGCGGAGGAGGCGTGCGCCAGCTGCCCGGCGCTGCTGGGCGAGGGGAAGCCGGCGGGGCCGCGGGCCGAGGAGGAGGAGGAGGAGGAGGAGGAGGAGGAGAGGGCGGCCGGCCCGGACGAAGCCTCGCTGCGGGAGATGGAGGCCGACGTCGGGAGCCTGGTGCGGCGAGCCGGCCGGCAGCTGGGCGGCGCCGGGGCCGCCTCCGTGCTGGACACCGTCCACGTGCTGAGCGCCTACGCCGGCATCGGCTCGCTGGCGGGTGCCTTCAGGGAGACGGGAGCCCTCGAGCTGCTGGCGAGGATGCTGTGCCACAAGGACAAGCGGATCTGCCGCAGCGCCGGCAAGATGCTGAGGGCCCTGGCTTCGCACGACGCAGGTCGGGGGGCTGGGAGGGAAGCAGGGTGCCGTGGGGCTTGCTGGATGGATAGGGAGGTCAGCCTGCAGCTTCCCAAGCTGCTGCTTGGTTGCGTTTAGGATGCTCTGGGAGCTGGGAGCTCCATTTTTCCTGACAGGTTCCCCGGCTGCGATGCAGATTAACTGTTAGGAGAACTTGTGCCAAGGGGCTTGGCAGAGCATCCTTCTTGTTTTTTGCCTTTTATCCTTTACCTTCCTTGCTTCTGCTAGCTCAAGGCTACCTGTCTCTTTCTTGCAGCTAAAAGACTACACAAGCTGTAGAAAGACTACACAAGCTACGGGCCTCACTATTTTCTTCAAGGTTTTCTTGCTTTTTTTTCCCAGCGTTGGGACTACGCTAGTGCCTGAGTTCATGCTTGCATGGGGTTGATGGGGAACCGGCTCATGGTAAAAGTTGACTTTTTCTTATTTGGAACCCTGTTCTGGAGTCTGTTGTTTGGGGTCACCATTTTGGGGGAATCCCACCACTCTTGGGGTGCAGGAATGCAAGGTTATTCGGCGGAGCAAATCATTGCCAGCCCAGGTCAAAGGAGAGAGTAGGGTTCTAGGTTATGCCAGCGAGCAAAGCTATGGCTTGCCTGCCAAAATCCGGTGCAGGAAGGGCAGTGTGAGGGGTGCCTGAAGGGTTTCTGTTGTTGCAGGAAGCCGGTCTTACATTCTGCTGTCCCTGAGCCAGCAGGACGGCGTCGAGCAGCACATGGACTTTGACAGCCGCTACACCTTGCTGGAGCTGTTTGCTGAGACAACATCAGCAGAAGAGCACTGCATGTCCTTTGAGGGCATCCACCTTCCCCAGGTAGGGGGGGAGCCCGGTTTGGGGGTGGAGGCGCCGAGCCAGGCAGCCCCTGAGGGCCCTGCCCGTTGCAGATCCCCGGGAAGCAGCTGTTCGCCCTGGTGAAGCGCTACCTGCGCGTCACCTCCCTCCTGGAGGAGCTCGGCAGCGGCGAGGAGCAGGGAGGGGAGCAGCCAGAGAGCAGCCGCGTGAAGCAGGAGTTTGAGTTCAGCATGGCGATGGCCAGCCTCATCGTGGAGCTGCTGCGTGCCATGGGCTGGGAGCACAGCCACGAGCCAGAGCCACCGGCCCGGCAGGAGACAAAGCCTCCCACCGCCCGCTCCATCTTCCAGCCCAAAACCCCGGCCTGCTTTGCTGCCCCAGCGCCTGTGCTGTCTCCGAACCGCGGTGCCCAGAAAAAGCAGGGTGCTGCCTTCCTGACCCTGTCAGACTTTGCCGACCGCAGCAGCTACGTGGAGTACGTGCAGGCGAACCTGGTGCCCGGCATGCGGGTGCGCCTGCTGGAGGACTGCGGTGAGGTTCGAGCTGGGGATGAAGGCGAGTTCCTGCACAGCACCGACAGGATGCACACAGCGCAGGTAGGTCGCTGGTGGAAGCAGTCGGGCTGGGGTGGCAGAGGGGACTGACGGGTGACGGGTGGCTTCCTAATGACGTGTTCGTGTTATATCATAATTTGGGGCTTTGGCTACAGCTGTCCTGATTTGATCTTGGGGGCAGTTTGGGAACAGGCTAGCTGGCACAGCAAGAGGTGCTGGTGTGTGAGCAGTCTTACTTGGGATGTGACACTGTTGGTCCCAAGGGGTTGGGCGCACCCTGCTTAGCTCTTTCTTTTGATCTGTGGGCATGTGTCGGGGTCAGTTTCCCCTTAGAAATGCCCTTTGGATGAGGAGACCTTAGGTAGGGACTTGTGGCAACAAGAGAGCCCTTAGCGCTGCGTGTTTGCAGTCTGCCAGAGGTCAGGGAAAAGGCCTCAATGTATGATGAGGAGGAGAGGGCTTGGCCCTCTCAAATGCTTGGGGTGGCATTTGAATGCTGCTCCAGCCTTTTTGTGGGCGCAGGAAGGTGTTTGCTCCAGCTTAGGCCTTTTTCTTGTGACTTCTCAGTCCCGAAGGCTGGGCATGTTCAGCAAGGGCTGGGATTTTGTTGTGACTATGGGGCGAGGAGCTGAGGGGCTCTGTGCGCCACGCCAGTGTGGTTATTTCTGCGGGATGTCAGCTGTTCTTGCACTTTGGACATGTCTTTGAGCTTGTGAGAGAAATCGCCAATAATTTTCTTCAGACAGGATCTTCTGTGAAGCTATTTTATTCGCGATTGCAATGGCAGGAGTCCTGCCAGTTAGGAGTGCATTATAGTAAACAAACCATCACCTTTTATTCCCTATTACCCGACCCCTGATCACCTATCACCTCCCCTGTTTGCTCATTGCCTGAGTACTACGGGTTCACAAGCTACTCGATGCTCCTCTGTATCACATATGTCACATATGTACAATCTTTCTTTTTTTTTCAACCCCTTAATTTCTCCCTTTTCCCTTTTTTTCCCCTTTCTTATGTTTTGAGAACCTGTGATTTTTTTTTTTTTTTTTTTTTTTTTTTACTGTTCCCACACTGCTCATCCTGTTTTTCTCCAGCTTCCACCTTATTTTGGAACAGTGAGGCCTTCTACTGTCCACTTATCTACTTAGCATTTCTCCTTGTTATGACTACACAGCTACCTTTGAGTACAGAAAATTAGTTCTCCACTGCAAAAACACAGCTCAGTTTCTCACAAGCTTCCCAAACGCTGCAGCTAGAGATGGAATTGATTGCCACGCTGGGCACAAAGTTGTGTGTTGCTGATGCTCATAAATCAATTTAAAAGCCTCATTCTGGTATCTGTAGAAACAAACAACTTCCTAATGCTCTTTCCAAGTCTCTCTTGCAGTAACTAAAGTTTATTACAGACCTTTACAGAGAGAAGGTAGAGAATTTGAGGTTACCTTCTGCATATGTGAAGGCCATCTCCTTTTATTAAATACAAGATTCTCTGGCCTTCTTGGACTCAAGTCCATGGCCTGTTATATTTTGTGTAAAGCGATTGTTGTCATTTACAGCTAAATAAAAATTAGCCAACAAACCCCCCTGTGCACTGGCTTATTTCCTTGTATTGCCTCTCTTTGCTTTCTTGTGCAGAGGGAAATAGTGCAATATTTTTTTGCCCCTCAGCCAGGTGCAGACTGCTTGCTCCTACCGATATTCATCTGTTTAATCACTGAGAGCTGATTAGAATTAACTTTTCCAGTCACCTTTCGGTAACTGTAACTTACTCTCATTGGTCCAGGCTCATCAGCTGCCACCTAGCTTTGGAGAACTTCTTGCAGCTGCAATTTAAACAAGTGGCTTAAAATGCTTGGAAATGTACAAGTGCAAAAAAAAAAAAAAAGTGTTTCCAGCCTTACCTGCTTGCGTGGTGCAGGTTATGACAAGCACGTGCTTGTATGGGGGGAGTGTAACTGTTAGGACAGCGTGTGCTGGGCAAATATGGCTTGACAGTATTCTTTGCACTGCCTTCCAGTCCCATTCTTTCCCCTCCATAATCCATTCTCGTAAGAAATGAAGCTTGAAGCAGGTTTATCTGTTACTTCAAATTTGTTGTTTATCTTGAACACCTTTTGTTGTTCTTCCCACTAAAATGTGCTTTAAAGTTTTATGTACTGCTGAAGTCAAAATAGTGGAGCTGTCCCAGTGATTTTTTTTTTCACCATTTTTCCTTCTCAAATCGTAGGCACTGGCTTCAGTGTTCATTGATCACTTGAAAACATCACTGAACAACCTAAATCCTTCCTGCTTCCCAGCTGTGTCTTCTGGCAGATTATTTGGCATGTCTTTCATCTGTCCTCCAAAGTGAATTTTTTCTTCTCTCTCAGTTGTGGCAACTTCCAAATTTGTGCCCCTCTGCTCACTGTCAGTTTGCTTTACTTGCTCTTGTGTTTACATAAAATTCAAACAAAACACTCTCCTGGTTGTTTGCTGTCAGTCTTTTCTGTGCAAAATGCAAACTTGTATGTGTTATCAATTGGGGCCAGTCTGTCAAGCGTTGTGTCTTGTATCTCCTCTCAATTGGTTTAACTCAATTTCTTTCCATCTGGTGCTTTCTTGAAGTTTCTCAGCATCTTAACTCTGACTTTCCAGCACAGTGGGGTCCTGGTAGCAAAGGTGTAACTCTGAAAGAGCTCAGTGAATCGGGCAGCCTCTATGTTTTTCTATCATCGATTTAAGTTATCGATATGTTGTACTTGCTGTTGCTGGGTCCTCCTTCTGCTCACTAAGATGAATGTAAAACAGGAAGCCAGGAGGGATTTTGAGAGGCAGTTGAACAAAGCACAGGAAACAACTGTCCTCTTTGAGACCTGCTCATCATGACCCCAAAACCCTTCTGAGAAGGCTGGTGAGTGACGAGGGTGATAAAAGGATAACTGATAGAAGATAAAGTCAGAGCAGGAAAAACAGTTTTCTTTACGTTCATGTGCACCAAGTGGTTTGTGCCACAAGACCCTTTAAGTGTGGCTCACCTGCCTCTAGGTAGTGGTGGTGAACTTTTTCCTTTACCAGGAAAAAGGTTGGGTTCAGCTGCTGGGTACTTTTGGATGGGAACGCTTAACCAGATGCCCTTCTGTCCTAGCGTACTGCTGCTGTGCTAGATGAGGTCTGTAGACAAGTGGTTGTAGTCAGAGCTGATAGCTTTTTATTTTTTTTTAAATAAAGAACCAGGTGTAATCAGGGGAACAAGTTAAGAAAGATGGTAGGCTTAAAAATTCGTGTGGTAAAGCCTAATATGAATTAGGTGGTGTTCTGTTTCAACGGTGCTTGCTATTTCCATGCATTTGGGAAACGGGAGAACAAACGTAGCACGGGGATTGAATGAGTGGGCGAGTCTCATCACCAAGATCTCTTTCACCCACAGGTTTTGTGGCAGTCAACAGGTCGGACCTACTGGATGCACTGGCACATGTTGGAGATTATTGGCTTCGGAGACCAGTGGGATGACCCTGCTGGGCAGGAGAAAGAATACAGCCTGATAGAGAGCTTCAATCTAGACAAAGGTGAGGTGCTGCGTGTGTGACTGCATCATCTCTTTGCTTCTGCCGTGGCGTATTTTTCAGTGGTGAACTTTATAAGGCTAGGCGTATTTTTCTTTAGCAGGCTGGATTTAGCAGGCATTGTCATCATTTAGTTTGTATGACTGTGCAGAGCTGCTTAAGTAGTCACATGCCTCGTGAGTACATGAAGTATTTTTGAATCCTAGACTTCTGTCATGATACAACATAGAGCATAAAGCAGGGTTTAAACTGTGACTGTCAAAAAATGTATGTTATGATTAGCTAAACAAACTGCCAAAATGAGAATGTAGAATCTCCAAGGTGAAGCTGCCTTAGGAACCCACAGATTCACTTATTTAAAAGCATTAACATGCCAACAATTTGCTTAACTTCATGCCACTCAGCTTTGGAAAAGGTTTGGAAACACTGTTTTCATAAGATATCTGCAAAATCTCCTAGAAGTGGCATCCTTTGATTTTTGCCCTTGCAGTGGGTGAAGATAAAAGGGAAAAATCTAGACTTCAGGTACCCCTTCTTTGCTCAGCATCTGACGTGACTCTGGCTGGGGAACTTGATGAAGTAACTCATTCATCAAGCCCTTGATCTTGTAGGACATCCTTTGGGCAGGCAAGTGGTTTGGATTTAACCTCCGCAAGAAATGAAATATGCATGAGATCAGAAGCTAATTATCCACTTTCAAAATGTTCTCACAGCCAGTTGAAAAGACGGCTTCTTTATAGGCTTCTGGCTCTCGAAACTAAAGACTTAACTGCATGTCAGTTCAAACTGGCCAAATTAAAATGAACTTGGTTAGTTTGCCTTTTTTTCCGCAATTGCTCTGACTTTGATAGAAGTATGAGCTCTATGTCACTTCTGTGTAAAAATCTTCGCAGTCATCATATCCCAACAGAAGTGGAATTGAAAAAGCTTTCAGCTGTGGGTCTTGACACTCAGATAAATTAGCTTCTGTTGGCTGACTGTTGGTAATCAGCCCCGTTTGTAGTTGTTCTTAGCCTTTTGGAGTGAGTTTGAGCCTCTTCTGTTGGGCCCTGCAGCACTGAATGTCTCCTAGCTTGCACTTGCAAGCTGTTGCTTGGCAGATAGCAGCAAGTGTTGATCCAGCTTTTCTAAACCGTGCAGTGAAAGTCTGGCCTAATAACGAATTTGATGTCCCTGACTTTGTTTTGGTTGCATTAGCTGAAAGGAGCTTGATGGATACGTGGTCTCTTTTTGCTTTTGCCTATGAGTACTTGCCCTGTTTGCCACCAAGGGGCATTGGGAAAAGAGAGAAGCTGCAGGCAGAATTCACTTCCAACCTCTTGAAAGGCTGGGGGCAGCGGGGACCTGCACGGGAGCTGTGTGTGGCAGCGAGGGGCGCGCAGCAGCGGGGCAGCTGGCGGAGCTGACGCCGCCTCCCCTGGCTCTGCTGCCCTGCAGGGGCGCAGCCGTTCTGCCCCAAGCCCCTGGGGGGGCTGTACTCCCCGCCCTACCTGGGGGAGCAGCCGAGCCAGGCCGCGGGGACGCTGAGCCGCGCCGAGTGGTGGGAGCTGCTCTTCTTCGTGAGGCAGCTGGAAGCGCAGGAGCAGGAGGAGATCGCCCGCCTGCTCCAGCCGCAGCGGGCAGCGCAGGTGGGGGCCGAGGGGCGAGGGTGGGCAGCGGGGACCCGTGCGGGGGCTGACGCGGCCCCGTCTGTGCAGCTGCCGGGGCTGGACGAGGAGGCCCTGATCCAGCTGCCGGTGCCCGCGGGGCTGGCCCAGGAGGTGCTGCGGGTCTTGGAGGAGCGGAGCCGGGGCAGCGCCCGCAGCCACCTGCGCGGCTCCCGCGTCTACGGCAAGTACTGGCCGGGCAGGGGGGCCGAGCGGGACGGCGGGGGCAGCCCCGAGGTGCCCTCGGAGGGTGCCGGCTGCGGGAGCGCTGGGCCTGGTGCTGCGAGGGACGAGGCAGCGAGGGACAAGGAAGCAAAGGACGAGGCAGCGAGGGACGAGGCAGCGAGGGACGAGGACGAGGACGGCGTCTGCACGGAGCTCAAGTCGGATTCCCAGCTGTTCGGAGAGCTGCTGGAGAGGGAAGGGCTGCGCTTCCCGGAGGCAGCGGAGAGCGGAGGTGACGCCCCAGGGGGCACGGGCACGGGGCGCTGGAACCCGCGCGGGGCTGCAGGGGCCCTGGGCGCTGCTGCCGCCCTGACGGCCCGGCCTCCCCCGGCAGCGTGGGGCAGCTGCGAGGGGGCTCGCGGCAGGGGCTCGCTGGCCGAGGTGGCGCGGGTGATGGAGGCGATCCGGAGCGGCGGCTGCGAGGCGGAGCTGCGCGTGGCCGGGCTGCAGCACATGGTGAGGGTCCTGCAGCAGGAGCCGGAGCCGGAGCCGGAGCAGCAGCAGCCGGGCGGCGAGGGCACCAGGTGCGAGGGGAGCCCGGCACGGGCAGGGCAGGGCAGGGCAGGGCGCCGAGCCCCTCCTGAGCGGCCTCTGCGCGCAGGGAGAAGCTGGTGAGGGCGGCGGTGGAGCTGCTGAGCGCCCAGGCGGCCGAGAAGCGCCCGGCGGCGCTGGCGCTGCGGCTGGTGGCCCTGCTGCTGGAGAGGCGCGCCTGGCGCGTGCCCTTCGCCACGGAGGGCGGCGTGTGGGCCGTGCTGGGCTGCATGCGGCAGCACGCCGCCTCCGCCCTGGTGCAGCAGGCGGGCCTGGCGGTGAGGAGCGGCCGCGGGGCGCCGCGGGCGGCGGGGCCGGGCCGGCGGAGGCGCCCGCAGCCCCTGAGCCGCCCCGGGCCCCGCAGGCCCTGAAGGCGCTGGTGGGAGCCGGCGAGCCCGGAGGCGCCGCGGGGACGCCCTCGGCCCTGAGCCACGGCGACGCGCAGCTGCTGCGGGAGGTCTTCGCCAGCATCGGCTCCGCCGGCGGCGAGGGCTCGCCGGGCCTGCTGAGCGCCATCCCCGCCGCCGTGCGCGCCATGCGGGGCGTCCCCGGGTACGGGAAGCAGGGTGAGGGGCCGGGGTGGGTGCCATGGGGCCGGGGGCAACGCCACATCGCCGTGTCCCCGCAGGGGCGCCTCGGGCGTGCGGAACGGCTTGCTGGTGCTGAGGATGCTGGTGGACGGGCACCGGGGCCTGGCGGAGCAGCTGGTGAGCGGCGAGCTGCCCGCGGTGCTGCAGAGCTGCTGGCGGGACGGGCAGGGCCCCACCGCGCTGCTGGCCCTCGGCGTCATCAACCGCCTGGCGGAGCACCGGCTGCCCCTGGGCCCCGAGACCCCAGGTAGTGACCCCGCGCCCCCTCCCCGCGCCGCGGCCCCACGGTGCCCGGGCCGGGCCCGCCACGTCCCCGCTCCCTGTCCCGCAGGCGCCGAGGCCCTGCTGGAGGCCAGGGGCGCGCAGACGCCCGCGGGCGGCCCGGGGGACAGCGCGCTGCCCGAGGACGTGGTGGTGGCCCTGGAGCGGCAGCTCTGCGGCGGAGGCCCCGGCCTCGGCCCCGGCCCCGACCCCGAGCCCTCCGGCCGGGCGTCCCCGCGGCCGCAGGAGCGCCGCTGCTTCCGAGCGCTGCTGCGCAGCCTGGAGCTGCGGGGGGCCGAGAAGAGCATCGGGCTGCGGGTCCTCAGGTGGGCTGTGAGGGGATCTGCAGGACGTGGCCCCTGCGGGAGGAGGAGCAGGAGCAGGGCAGCGGGGCTGGCTTTGTGTGCCGCGTCCTGAGGGGCCCTGTCCCTCGCTCAGGATCCTGAACAAGTTCCTGGACGGCTTCCAGGAGGACGCGCTGCCCTGGCACGAGTGCGTGGAGCCCTGCTTGTCCTTGCTGAGCGCCCACAGCAGCGACCGCGAGGTGAGGGGGTCCTGGAGAGGGGCGGCTGTGCTGGCTGTGCCGGGGGTGCCTCGGGGCCCCTGCCCGCAGCCGCCCGGCCTCGTGGCACGCCCCGGGAGCGGCCGCGTGGCGGTGGCTGCGTGCCCAGCAGCAGCTGGGTCCCTTGGGAGAGGGGCTGGGGCCCTGCGGCACGGCGCTGGGGGGCTCCTGGTGCCGGGCTGGCGGCTCAGGGCTGCCTCCTCCGCAGGCGGTGCAGGAGGTCGTCGGCTTCCTGCACCGCCTGGCCGCCGCCAGCAAGGACTGCGCCGTGGCCATGTGCCGCGCGGGCACCTACGAGGCCCTGGACAAAGCCCTGGAGAAGCACAGCTCGGCCGTGCCCACGGCGCCAGCCCTGCTGCAGCTGCTGAGCGGCTGCGAGAAGTTCGCCAGCCTGCACAGGACGCTGACGGGCAGCATCTTGGCCGGCTGCATCCAGGTGGGCCCGGGCAGCCGGGGAGCCCCCCGGGAGCCCTGCCCCCAGTAACCGCCCGTCCCCGTCCCGTCCCCGTCCCCGTCCCCGTCCCGCAGCTGGCGCTGGGGCAGATCGAGGAGCACCGCCGCAGCCAGCGGCCCATCAGCATCCCCTTCTTCGACGTCTTCCTGCGCAAGCTGTGCCGAGGTGAGCGTGGGGAGGGAGCGGGGCCCCGGCGCCCGCTGTGCCTGGCTGGCAGCTGGAGGCTCCGCGCGCCCTCCCCGCAGGCTCCAGCGTGGAGGCGAGGGAGGACAAGTGCTGGGAGAAGCTGCAGGTCTCCTCCAACCCGCACCGCGCCGGCAAGCTGACGGACGGGAACCCCAAGACCTACTGGGAGTCCAACGGCAGCACCGGCTCCCACTTCATCACCCTGCACATGCAGTGCGGGGTGGTGGTCAGGTAGGGCCGGGGGTCCCGGGGGTCCCGGGGGCAGGGATTTGGGGCTCTGCCCGAGCCCTGCCTCACGGACCCCACGCAGGGAGCTGAGCATGCTGGTGGCCAGCGAGGACTCGAGCTACATGCCGGCCCGCGTGGTGGTGCTGGGGGGGGACAGCCCCGCGGCCATCAGGACGGAGCTCAGCGCCGTGAGTCCACCGGGGCTGGCACCGGGGGCTGGCACCGGGGTCTGGCCGGGGCCGCGGGCGCTCCCCGTGCCGCTGGCTGAGGGCTCGCCGTGTGCCCGCAGGTGACCGTGCCGCCCTCGGCCAGCCGGGTGGTGCTGCTGCGGAACGCGCCGCGCTTCTGGCCGCTCATCCAGATCCGGGTGAAGCGCTGCCAGCAGGTGGGGGGCCGGGGCCAGTGGCACAGGGCTGGCGGCGAGGGGCTGGGGGCCGAGCTCTCTCCCTCTCTCTCCCTCTCTCCCTCCCGCAGGGCGGCATCGACACGCGCGTGCGCGGCATCGAGGTGCTGGGGCCCAAGCCCAGCTTCTGGCCCGTCTTCAAGGAGCAGCTGTGCCGGCGGACCTCCCTCTGCTGCGCCGCTCGGGCGCACGCCTGGGGCCAGGAGATCCGCCGGGACCGGGGGCGGCTGCTGCAGCTCTTCGGCAGGTGAGGGGCCAAGGGAGCGGGGGTGCCCTGGGGCGGCCGGGGGCGTCCTGCCGGGGTGCCGAACCCTCTCCTGTTCCCCTCTCCTCTGTCCTGCCCCCCTGTCCCCTCTCCTGCTGCAGGCTGAACCGGGCGCTGCGGCACGAGCAGGACTTCGCCGAGCGCTTCCTTCCTGACGACGAGGCGGCCCGGGCCTTGGGCAGGACGTGCTGGGAGGCCCTGGTGAGCCCCCTGGTGCAGAGCATCACCAGCCCAGGTACCGCTCGCGCCCCTCCCCGCGCTGCCCCGTCCCCGGGTGCCCGCCCTGAGCCCCGCGGCCCCGCAGACCCCAGCGGCGTCAGCCCCCTGGCCTGGCTGCTGAGCGAGTACCTGGGGAGCGGGGAGCCGGCCCAGCGCCCCCCGGCCCGCGGCGACGCCTTCGGCTCCTGCGTGCGGCTCCTGACCCAGCTCCTGGTGCACGTGGACCCCGGCGGCGCCGAGCCGGAGGAGGCGAGGGCGGCGGGTGAGCGAGGGGCTGCCCTCGGGAGGGGGCCACGAGCCCCGGGGTGCACCCACGGGGGGCTGTACAGAGGGCCCTGGGGCACAGGAGGGCTCGCGGCCGAGCCTCCCCGTGGCCGTGCTGCCGGCACCGTGTGTGGGGAGCTGAGCCCCGGCTGTGCCCCGGCAGGCGGGCAGGAGGGCAGCAACAAGGAGGCGCTGCCCAGGGCGGTGGCGCAGACGCCGAGCGGGCTGCGGGGCATGGCGCAGTGCTGGCGCGGCGTGGTGCAGCAGCAGGTAGGGATGGGGCTGGGGCTGGGGCTGGGGCGGGGGGCAGCGGGCCAGGGCTGGGTGCTGAGCCCGGCGGTGCCGTGCCCCCAGGCGCAGCGGTTCCTGCAGGCGGCGGGGCAGGCGCCAGACGTGGCGGAGCGGTACTGCGGGCTGTACCGGCGCCTGCGCGGCGCCACGGAGGAGCTCTTCGGGCAGCAGGCTGCCTTCCTGGGCGCCCTGGGCCAGGGCTTCGCGGGGGCGCTGCTGCAGCTCCCCTTCCTCACCGCCCTGCACGTGAGTCCGGGTGTCGCAGCTCCAGCTCCGGGGCCTCGGGCGAGCTCCAGGATGGCCACGTCCTGGCCACCCCGGGGCCGTGGGGCACCCCCTGCACACCCGTCCCCGTCCCCCCGCAGGCGAGCGAGCGGTTCGCCCGCTACCTGGACGGGAAGATCCAGGAGCTCGGCGGGGCCGCGGGCAGCACGGGGCTGCTGCAGCAGCTGCTGGAGCCCTTCGTCGTCTTCAGCGGCCTGGAGTTCGCCCACACCTTCGAGCACTTCTACCGGTGAGGTGGCCGTGGCCACGCGCTGGGGACGAGGCCGGGCTGGGTGGCGGTGGTGGTGGCCCTGACGCGGCGGTGGCTGTGGCAGGCTGTACCTGGGGGACCGGCTCCTGGCGCAGGGCCCCTCGTGGCTGGAAGGGGCCGTCCTGGAGCAGCTGGGGCTGTGCTTCCCCCGCCGCTTCCCCCAGCAGATGCTGAGCGACCTGGCCGAGTCGGAGGAGCTGCAGCGGCAGTTCCGCCTCTTCCAGCTGCAGGAGCGGGACAAGCGGCTGCTGGAGCCGGGCGCGGAGAGCCCCGAGCACGAGGTGAGCGGGGCCGGCTGGGGGCCAACGTGCTCCCCGCGGGGCCCTGAGCTGCCCCCGTGTCCTTGCACCCAGGCGCCGGGCGAGGCTCCGGAGGTGACGGTGCTGGCCCTGTCCCCGCGCTGCTGGCCCGTGTCCCCGCTGTGCCGCATGGCCGAGCCCGGGAGGTTCTTCCCGGCCGCGCTGAGCTCCCCGCTGGGCGCCTTCGCTGCCTTCTGCGGGCAGAGTGAGTGCCACGGGGTGCCCGGCACCGGGGCTGCTGGGGCTGGGGGCTGCCCGGCAGCACTGTTGGCCCTGGCGCTGGCACTGGTGTCCCCCGGCAGGCCAGAGCTGGGCGGGCGCGAGGCCGCGGGGGCTGCAGTGGACGTGGCTGGGCCGTGCCGAGCTGCGCTTCGGAGACTGCGTCCTGCACGTGTCCACGCTGCAGATGTTCGTCCTGCTGCGCTTCAACGGCGCCGAGGTAGGAGCCGGGTTGAGCGGGGCCAAGCGGGGCCGTGCCCCCCTGCCGGGGGTCTCCGGGCGCTGAGGTCCTCGCCCGGCCGCTGCCCTCCCGCAGGAGGTGGCCGTGGAGTCCCTGCTGCAGGCCACGGGGCTCCCTGCGGAGCTGCTGCAGCAGGCGCTGGCACCGCTGACCGAGGGCGAGGGCGTCCTGCTGCGGAGCTGCGCGCCGGGGGGTGAGCACGGGGCCGGGCACCCTCGGGGGTGCTGGGGGGGTGGAGGGGCTCGGGGGGATGCGGAGGGGCTCGGGGGGAGCCTGGCTGCTGGGGCTGAGTCCCGGGGCGAGGTTGGGGCTGGGCTTTGGGGTGGGTGCGTGTGTGGGGCTGGGGCCTCGTGGGCACGCGGGTGGCAGGGTGTGGGGTCTGCGTGGGGCCGGGCTCGGGGTGACGGCAGCGGTCCCTGGGGCTCCTGCAGGGAGCAGCTCGGGGCCCGGCTGACCGTGGGCCGGGTGCTAGCTCCAGGTGCCCTGCGGCTGAACCGGGCGGCCCTGGCCCAAGCCTCCGGCCGCCAGCTGAGGCTGCTGCCCCGGCAGAGGTACCTGCGGGCAGAGAGGGCTGAGAGCGGCGCCCTGGAGAGGAAGAGGAACGTCCTCTGCTGCCTCCTCAGCCGCATCCTCAAGGCGGAGAGGCGGCTGCACATCGACAACCTGGTGTTCAGGGTAGGGAGGCTGCGGGCGGGGGGCGGCGAGGGGCTGCCCGGGGGCCGTGCCGGGCGCTGCCCTGCAGCTGGCGGCTCCCTCGCTGCTGTAGGTGCTCGCTGCCTGCCAGAAGGGTGAGCTGGGGCCGGGGCTGCAGTTCCCGAGCTTCTGCTGCCACAGCGTGGACGTGCTGTCCTGCGTGCTGCACCTGCTGAACCAGGGCTACCTGCGGCGCCAGGAGGAGAGGCCCCACGTCCTGGAGTACGTCCCTGATGAGCCCACAACACCCCCCGGGGGCCAGGCCCAGATGGTTTTCCAGAGGCAGCTACCAGCCACATCTCCGGATGAGGACAGCCAGGACTGCCCGTATCGGTACGGTTGCGTGTCACCGGGGGTCGGAGGGTTGTGCATCCCCACCCTGTGCAAATGTGACACGTTTCTCCATGTCAGGTCGAATTCTGGCACAGACAGAGCGGAGGAGTTTCTCCTGGCAATGCTGCAGGTGCCAATGGGGCACACGCTTAGTCTGGAGGAGGCAAAGCTGCTCATGAATCAGACCGTACAGCGGGTCCACGATACTCTGAGCATCCCAGAGGATGTTGCTCGGCACCTCCTCATGCACTGCAGGTGGAATGTGGATTTTCTCATCCACTGTTACGTGGAGGACCGTCGGTCACTGCTCATCGCCTCGGGGCTTGAAGTGGAAGATGCCCAGCGCCCTCCAAGCCCGGGAACCCACTGCCCAGTCTGTGTGAACCAGTTGTGTCCCACTGAGAAGCCACCGTCCCTCTGCTGCATGCATTACTGCTGCAAGGTGAAGGTCCTGGGGTCTTTGGCTCCTGTAACTTGGCAGGGGATTGCTGCTGCCTAGTTGAAGCAGCTGTGCTTTCTCTGAAGCTGTTATCAGGTGATTTTCACAGAGCTCATACATTCTGTTATCTTAATATCTTTGCTTGCTGTGATAGTTCGGCGCTTGATTAGTCTGTTTCCAGTCTTGTGCTTTTGCATACTTAGAGATGGTTCTGTGCCCCCTCTGCTGGGTGGGGTGGGCTCCTGAGGCTGGGATTTCTTCGTGTGACCCAACTGGTATAGCTCATTTAACTCTCATCTCTTCTCTTCTGCTTGCACAGCCCTGCTGGAACGAGTATCTCACGACTCGCATTGAACAGAACATGGTCCTCAGCTGCACCTGTCCCATTTCCGAGTGCCGTGCACAGCCCACCACAGCGTTCATCTATTCCATTGTTTCCTCCAAGGAGATTATAGCCAAGGTGAAGTAAAAAAGGTGGCTACCGGGTGTCTAAGCCTTGTCCCCTTTTGGTCAGCACTAGCAGCTAATCTTGCTGCTGCTTTTCCCCTTCCCATAGTTATGACTGGTTTACACAGTCATCAGTCGGCGGAGGCAGCAGGAGCTGCTTGTTCTGAGGCAGGTGTTATTTTTTTTGCCCGTTCTTCCAATTTTTAGTTATCACTTAGAGCTGAATCCCCTTCGCACCTAGTGGTGGGGCTGTGGCTGTTGCGTGACTGGTATGAGCATCCTGTGTGAACAGTTACATAGGAGAAAAGAACAGCAGGCATAAAGACTGCTCTCTTTTTATTGTCCTTCAAGTCTGCAAGCTGGCAACAAAAACAGGCAAGGCTACAGAAAAACATTTCCTTCAACGTGTCCTTTATATCTTCTTTTCTGTAAGAAGTGCTCAGGGAATTAGTTTATGTATACGGGCACTTAATTCTTACTGGCTTTGCAAATCCTGTGGTCCCACTTGTCTCAGAGCAGGCTTTAATACCTTGTTGCTATGACTATTTTATCAAAAAAAATTTGCAGTTCAACGTAAATTGCAGCCAATTTTAACAAGTTGATCTGATGCTCTCACTGAAATGTTATCTGTCTCCTTTTCTGCTCAAGAAGTGGGATGACTGGAGCTTGAGTGCCTCAACACAGAATCACATGTACAAAGTCATAGAATAATTCAGGTTGCAATAATCTGGTCCAACCCTGTGCTCAAAATAGCCAGCTTCTCGTGTGAAGATCTGACACTGAAGTTAAAACATATTGCTCCGGGCTCAGTCTTCTCTGCATCTTCTATTTAGGTGGCTCTAGGCAGTGATAAATGGGCCCTCTGCTGCCTTCTCTCCAGGCTGAGGAAACCCAGCTCTCTCAGCTTCCCCTCGTATGTTCTGTGCTCTAGCCTCTGACTGTCCTGATGGCCTACCTCAAGTCCATTGTATGGACTACATTTTCTCTAGTCTGCTAATGTCTGTCTTGTACTTGGAAGCCCAAATGCTCCTGCATCTAGTTGTGTCATCAAAGCCATTAGCTGTCAGAAATCCCTTCCCTTGCCTGCTGCCTGCACTCTTGCTAATACAAGAGTGTTCAAGTTTCAGCTTTTCATGCTGTTCACAAAACATAAACCCAGACAGTTATGTTTCTGAGAGAGGTTTTCTCTCAAACTTGTTTCCCTCAAGTTCCTTGAGAATCTGCTTTTCAGATGCCATCTCCTGTTCTGGTCCCAGGGATTCCTTGCTGGGAATCATGCCTTAGGCTCACACCTGGATGAGCTTCACCATGTGCAAAGGTTTCTCTATGATCTCTTGGTTGGTGTCACAGTGGTACTTGGTAACTTCTTGATTGTACCTGCTTAGTTTTCTTCCAGACCTTTGTTGGACACTTGTTCCCCCTCCTTTTAGGCTGCCTGAGAGCAACTCTTAAGGTTCTAACAGGAACCTTAGACCTGCTGCAGCAGTTGCACCTCTCTCTCTTTCATCTCACCAAGAAAATAGGGCAGAACAAAGCTGCAGGTCAGGTGTGAAATTCTACATCTGTAAAAGCTGTGATTTGTTCCTGTCTGCCAAAGCAAAAGACTCATTTGTCTCTCTGGATGCTGTTTTCTGGGCAGAAACGATCCTATCTTCTGTCAACAGGATGACAACAGACACTGATATTGATTCTTTCAGAAGAGTAATGTGGCCTTGTTGAGACTGCCTCCACCACGCATCGTACTGACACAGGCTGACATCCTTGCTGCCAGTCAGAGGACACTGTAATTTAGGTTGACTGAGAGAGGGAACGGACAAGAGAGAATAAATGGAAGAAACATGAATAAGAGCAAGTGCTCTTCAGTGCTCAGGGCTTGCACGTTTTCTCTGTGGTGTTTGTTACGACCTATATTGTCCTTTCTGTGCACGGTGGCTTTAGGGCAGTTCTCCCACCTATGCAGAAATCTCCATAGGAGGGCTGTGAAAACTACAAAGTTGCCTTTGAATTTCTTCCAGCTTTGCACACATTTGTACAGTCCTTTCACAAGAGTAGCTGAGTGCAGAACACAGTTACCTTGTGCAGTATAGCTGCATTCCTGGGTCCCCATCTGAGCGATCTCCTATTGCTGACCAGTTTGCCTTGTCCTCTGTAGCAACGTCTGTCTAAAGGCCTTCAACAAAGCAAGTCTCCTTCCTCTTTGCACATTCTGTAACTAAGCAAAACTCTACTGAGGAATTTAGAAAAAAAAAAAGAAAAAACTCCTGATAGCCTTCTGTGGTGACACGACAGGCTTGGTGGATGAGGGGAGAGCAACAGGTGAGGCTTTCTACATTGTCATCCACAACATCCTCATAGAAGAACTAATGAAGCATAAGCTGGATAGATGGATGGTGAGATTGATTAATAACTGGCTAAACTGCTGAGCTCAAGGGGTTATTATCAGAGACAGAAAGCTCAGCTGGAAACCAATCACTAGTGGTGTAAGCCAGAGGCTGATACTGAGGCCAATATTGTTTAATGTCTTCACTGATGACCTGGATGATGAGACCACGTGCACAAAAGGCCACAGAGATTAGTTGTTATCTCCAGCAGTGCTTTCCAGTCTCAGGTGTTCTGCGATTCTATGAAACAGCCTTCAGATATGAGATGAGGGTTGGGGAAAAGACACAAAGGAAATGGAAGAGCAAACTAACTCAGTGCTGTTTTGTCATGAGCAGTTGCGTTGGATGTAGAGCCCAGAGGTACCAGACCCCAGTCGAAAGGCCTAACCAAACAGATTCTCTGCCTTAAATCTCCTCTCTTGTCTTCTCATTCCAGTATGAAAAAGCCCTCCTCAGAGGCTACGTTGAATGTTGCTCCAACCTGACGTGGTGCACCAACCCTCAGGGCTGCGATCAGATCCTCCTTAAAGATGGGCTCGGTTACGAGGCAGCCTGTTCCAAGTGCTCCTGGATATCCTGCTTCAACTGCAACTTCCCAGAGGTGAGGGCTGAGCTGAGTCACAGGCAGTACTGCCTTGGTGTTGGCACACACTGTTCTGCTTCTGTGTGGTTGACTGCCCCTCTCTTTCAGGCCCATTATCCTGCTAGCTGCAGCCACATGTCTCAGTGGGTGGATGACGATGGGTACTACGAGGGAATGACAAGCGAAGCACAAAGCAAGCACCTGGCTAAACTCATTTCAAAGCATTGCCCAAGCTGCCAGGCTCAGATAGAGAAAAACGAGGGCTGTCTGCAGTGAGTATCCGTTCTTGTGGGGTACGTGGGACAGGAAGGGGCAGAGACACAGTTAGCTCCACTGAGCTTTCTTTTGGCTGAAGAACAAGCATCATAGCAGGTCTGTTTTATAGTTTTAGAGGAACGAATATTGTGTTTAATTTCTAGGAGAAGCAAAGTACTTCCTAACATTCAGAGTTAAATCCCTTGGTAGCTGTACAATGGAAACAAAACTAATTTTGCAGTACCTTTTGAGCCACCACTTGTCTGCTCTCAGAATCCCCTATAGACATACAGAGATACAGCCAGGGGAATGGATATCTCAGCACCATTTATTATTATTATTATTATTGATGCTCACCTACTTCTGCAACTCTAAGCAGTTTATTTCAACTGCCTGTTTTGAGTTGGCTTGGATCTGTGGCAACTTTTTACATCCTCCAGCTTCAAAGCCAGGGCTCTGAGGTTGCCATTTGCTCTTTTCTTGCACTGGCACAGCCCTTGGTGCCCAGCTGTGATTTGTTCCTGTGTGTTGCTTGTGGCCCTACGGCCGTACAGCACCTTTCTGCACTGTGGAGTGCTTCATTACTGAAGGAAGAGGTGAGGTTTCACATGGATCTAGCCCTGAATTGTGGAGTGCTTAGTTCACTCTTCCAGTTCTTGGTAGAGTGGTACCGTAAGATCGTGCTGCTGGTTTTCCTGGTTCATTTTTGGAAACATGATGACTCTTAAGCATCGCTGTCTTCCAGCAGGGCTTTAAAAATTACATGCAGGGAAGTTCAGAGGACTGAGAGAATGGGCAGGACTAGGATACACGCTCCAGCCCTGTGGTGTAGGGAAGCCCTGGGAGGAACAGTTTGCAGGCAGCTGTTAGGACTGAATGATTTTCATCGCTCTTCTCCTACCATGCAGTATGACATGTGCCAAGTGTAATCATGGCTTCTGCTGGCGTTGCCTCAAGCCCTGGAGGCCAACTCATAAGGATTATTACAACTGCTCTGCTATGGTGAGTGGTTTGCTATATCCTAGTGGTTCATGCTTGTGTTCAGATGCACCTGGCCGCTCAGAGGGATAAGATCTCTGCTTGTGCCCTTTGCTGTGGCCTTTACTTTGTGCACTTGCCGGTGATCTTGATAGTATTGTCAAAGTCTCTGTGTGTGGTAGCCATTTCCAGGTGATTCTGGCACCCAAGACAAGCTGTTACAGGTTGCTTCTGTCTTTCCTTTCAGGTGAGTAAAGCAGCCTGGCAGGAGAAGCGTTTTCAGGATTACAATGAGAGGTGCACCTTTCATCATCGTGCGAGGGTAAGGCCTCCTTTTTTTTTTCTTCCAGATACTGACACTGTTGCCCTAGCCCTGATGAGCAGGACAGTTTGTTACGTCTCAATGCATTTCATCTGAAGCTGGGAAACAGGTTTCAGATCCAGGCAGGGCTGCCTGGTCGTGTCACCATTAATGTGGCATAAGGGGCAGTTCTCAGCCTGCTTTCCTCTGCCAAGTCTGTTGTGGAGACTGAACACCTAGCTTCTGGAGTTCCCTTGCTCAGACTGATGCAGTAGTTGGAAGCAATGGCAAAGAAAACTTCAGGCTGAGATCTGCCTAGAGCTAAGTTACAGTAAAAAATTGAAGCTATGTCACAGTAGTTATCTGTGTGGAAGGCGATGGCTTTTTGATTTTGTGGAACTTGAAACTGATTTGTTTTTTCCCATCTTCTGGTTGTTGCAGGAATTTGCCACGAGTCTAAGAAACAGGGTTTCTTCCATCAGTGAGATGCCTAAAATTAGGACTTTGACCTTTGTTCTTCATGCCTGCAAAGTGCTGGAACAGGCACGGAAGGTAAAACTGGATAACAGGTTTATTAATTTACGCTTAATTCAGTTGGTGAGTTATGCCTTTCTTAAAGTGATAAGATGCCACTAGGAAGAGCTTGCTGTACTCCAACAAGGGGGAGACAGAAAAACCTTGAGGGGAGCAGTAGCACCAGAACAGGGGAGGAGTTTGTGTTTGCCTTTCTGCATTCTCACTCTCAGCTAGGCTCCCTCTGCTGTGATCCTCACAGTTGGATCATAAGCATTGGAGCACTGGTCAAATTTACACCATGGAATCAGCACAAGTGTTTTCTTACAGTTGTTTTGGTCCGTTCCAGTTTGAAATGCCCCAGTGGTGGCACTTACCTTTGGAAAGCTCTCCTGAAGCTGTACTACAGTCAGGAAGTTGCTCTTGGTGCTCATGATTTTAATTTCTTAACTTCACTTCATGAGCCATAGGTGCTTTGGGAGCACTGAGTTACTTACTGCATGCCCTGCTGGCCACGTTATGAAGGATTTACAGTACAGCTGCTGGATGTGTGCAGTAAACCTGCTGTAGGATAGGCCTGCAATGTTTTCTTTCCACCAAAACATAAGGAGGGGGTGGGAGTTGCCTTTACAATACATACCTTGTTTGTGCAGGCAGTCCTGATTTTAAGAGGCACGTGGAACAAGGGTTTCTGACCCTGTTTTGCCTTCTTAGTGTGGCAATCCCTGTGTTTACCAGGGTAGACATCACTGTTGCTTGCTGCTGCTGCCTTTTCTGGCCTTATTTATGTAAATGGAAACAGTGGTCTTGTTCCTGGGTACCTAGATGGCTTTGGGAATCGTTCATCTGTAACAGGAGTTTGTCAGTCATTGAAATTACTTTGTCCAGGGCTCTTGGTGCTACAAAGCACCACGTCTGCTTTCCCTTAGGTTCATTTCTCTCGGTTCTCTGCCCGGCAATGTGTGGGTTCCATGTGCTGGTTGTTTTGACACCCTGCCTGCTGCTCAGTTACATTTGTTATACATCTGCAATCTGTGTTCTTGTGATGGTTTGCGAACTGGGAACAATCAGTTATGTCAGACTTCAGTACAAAATAATTGCGCATTCTTTTCCAATTCTGCGAGCGGTGTTCTGGCACTGCTTTCCCTTGACATAACGGTTCACTGGGCTGTCACCTCAGACTAGAAATGTGCCAGACTTCTCTTAGCCACTGATACACCAAAGTCTGGAAGGGTTTGGTGCTGCTCTCTTCTTCTTTACTTGCCCACTCTGAAGCTGAAGGGGGATGCTTAACAGCATGTTCTGTACTGTTCCAGGTGCTGGCCTACTCCTGTGTGTACAGCTATTACAACCAGGAGACTGAGAGTGTAGATATTGTTGAACAGCAGACTGAGAGCCTAGAGCTGCACACAAATGCTCTGCAGATCCTTCTGGGTAAGTCCAGCAGTCTCTTCAAAGTAAATACTAGCAGCCTCTGACGTTTGGTTCAAAGGATGGCAGCTCTGTAGTAGGGCAATAGCGTACACCCCAGCACCCACCAGGTATCTCTCACATCCCCCAGCCTATTTTGATCTTCTCAATGTCATTTCTGGGAAGTCCACTGGAGCAATTCAGCTGCAATATTAATTGCTCAGCATGATGTCAGATGGTACGGAATACCCCTTTGGCCACTTTGGGTCAGCTGGCCTGGGTCTGTCCCCTCCCAGCTCCTGCTGCACCCCCAGCCTGCTGGCAGGACAGTGTGAGAAGCTGAAAAGTCCTTGGCTTAGTGTAAGCAGGGCTCTGCAACAATTAAAACATCAGCGTGGTATCAACATTATTCTTATCCTAAATCCAAAACATGGCACCATACCAGCTACTAGGAGGAAGATTGACTCTCTCCTAGCTGAAACCAGGACAGGGACCTGAGTAGCTGTGACTGGCTTGGTAATCAGAGCTCAGGGACTTGGTTTCTGCTTAAGAGCATGGGAAGCAGTGCAATATTGTTGGTCTTGAATTGCAGAGGAATCCCTGCTGCAGTACCAGGACCTGAGTTCCTCTCTTCAGCTCCTGAAAGCAGAGCATTTCAATACTGGTTTGGAGTTGGTGCACCGGATCAAGGAGCGTCTCTTTGCAATTCTCTGGCACTCCACACAGGTGAAGTCCACGTGCTTGTTGGCAGCTTGTCTTGCTCTGGTCTAGTTTGATTTTGGCAAACCTAGAAAGGGGCTCCATCAGCTGAGGGTACAGACTGAGGTGCTGTTTGTATGGTTGCAGGGAGGGGATTTGCAGCACAAAGTACACTTCAGATCACTTATTGTCTCCTTCCTTTGCCTGTTCTTCCACACTGGCAGGATTTCCGTGTTGGGCTTGAGACTTCGACAGATCCTAGTGAGAATAAGGAGAAACTCTCCAACGTGCCTTCTTCAGCCCCTGCCTGCACAGGGTGAGTGAGTGTTGTTAGTTGGGTAGTAAGGAAAGACGGTGAGTGCAGAAGAAAAGCAGGTGACCAGAGTTTTCTCCTGTGCTCACTGAAATACAAAAGAATTAATAAGGTACTAATTTCTTGCATCCTGTGTTGTGGTGTGAGATAACAATGTAAGTAACGTAGCTGTGTAGGGAGCCCAGTGAAACCTGCACTTAACATGAGGCTATGGGCAAGAAAGCTCCATCGTTGGCAGACCCATTTATGGATATTCTCTACCTGGACTGTCTTGGGTTCCTGCAGAGGGACCTGCTGTTTCTTCAGAGGTGTACTGAAGATCTAGGAGATGCCTGAATGAGAGCAGCAAGAAAAACATACATGGAGAGAGATAGAAGGGCCTGACACTTATTTTAGGAAGGCAATGGAGAAGAAGTGACAGAACTGTGAAATAGTGTATTGAGAGGTGAAATGGGTGGTTTGTTGTGACCATGTGCTGAAGTACTGAGCTGGCAGGTGTGAAGTGTGATTGAAAGGTGGTGAATTTAAAACAAAGTCCATTCCAGTGTGACATGCTGCTTAAACCAAGGAACACAACTGGCAGCTGCTGTCCCAGTGTGACCAACACAGGAGCTGAACAGGGTGCTGAAGGTTGCAGGAAGGAATGAGAACTGGGCCTAGAGAGATTCAGTTTCAGGGCAGAGTTTCCAGTCTCTTCCAAGGAGGCTGAGACACCAGAGCTGCTGACAGCTTGTTGGTCAGTCTGCAGGTGGCTTGCTGGCAAGTCCCTGTGCTGCGTGCCTGGATGAGCCCATTGAATCACCTCCTAGGTGTACCTGTGTGGCTGCTGTGCCTCTAAAGCATGGCTTTGGCAGGGATTGCTGAGGTGATGGTAATGGGGAGGGTGAGAGTGGTGTGGGGCTGGGTCATGGTTCCGGCTTGCAGCCTGGGAATGGGAAGGGCTCTGCTCTGATGCTCTCCTCTTCAATAGGCCAAGACCTACCATCTTCTGTGAGTCCCCCAACACAGACGAAGATGGAAAAGAGAATGAAGATGAGGAATATGACCCGCAGTGGCAGGAAGACTATGATGATGATGATGATGACGACCTTGATGAAGACAACTTTCAGTTCGATGATGAGTCAGATAACCTTGACTGTGACTCCTACTTTGATGACGATGATGCCTATGACTAGAGGTGGGCTGTCACCCAGCCTGCCAGCCTGGATCTCTGCCTCCAGGCTGTCTTGACCAGTTTGTCTTAGTGTCTTTCCTCAAAGATAGTATGGAGCTTTCAGGCAGAATGAAGAGACATTTCCTTTGGGGGCTGCTTTCTTAGTGCTTAATATGCAGAACCATTGCTCTGGGCAGACGGGCTGTGTTACTGTGGTCACCTCTCTCAGAAAGACATCTCCTTCCCTTTCTCGTCTCCACTTCTGCCCTAGATACAATCATCTAATTGAGTTGGGAGCTGAACTGTGATTTTTCTAAGTGAGGACTGCTTGTTACCTGTTAAAAGACTGTTCAGTCCTTTGGACTGCCCTTCCCAAGTGCTGTGTCATGTGTCCTAGCGTGACGCTGTCTAATCCAGCCAGCGTCTAGAAATACCACAAAAGCAATGTGTTAACAATCAAGCCAAAGCTTCCCATCTGCAGCTGATGGGGTCCCCTCCAGAGTGACAGACATAGCTCAGTGCATTATTTTTTCTGTTAGTTCAGTTGGAGTTCTCTGCCATAAAGCAGGAAGGGCTGCTGTGAGCGGCAGAAGTTTGCAGGGTTGTGTTTAAGTGTATAAATGTATGCGTGCATGCACACACACGTATATATATACACACAGAGTTTGTTTGGGTTACACTTTATCTTTGCAAAAAAAAAAACAAAAACAAAAACCCTGAAGAACAAGGGTTGAAAAAAAAAATCTGTTTATAAAAGAAAGTTTTTTTTCCTAGCACAAGTCTCTTTGTGGTCTATTGCGGACACGATATGGGTGCAAAGGGCAAGCAAGTCGTTTTTGGTGTGAGGAGGGTGTGACCTAGATGAGCTTATCCCAGTAGTTATTTATGAAATTGGTGGGGGTTTGGGGTCTCACCCAGGAACAGAATGACTGTTCCCTCTCTGGGTGGTTCAGGGAACAGCAAGAGTTACGAGAAATGATGAGAAAGAGGGCAGGGTGCCAGACCACACAGAGTGATAGGGCTCTTGTTTCTGGGAGAGATGCACGGCAGGATGCTGTGCATGTGCTTGCATGTCGGTGGAGGTAACATCTGGTACCCAGCAGAAGGCAGATCTATCTTGCAGCTTTGTGGGACTGGAGATGCAGGGTTTTTCTCAGGGCTTAGGGATAGCCTGGGAGGAGGAGGAAGGGTGTAGGCTGGCTGTAGGAAGGCTGCTAGGAGTTGCTTGGAGATGGGGTAGTTGGACAGTTGTAGATCTATTTTGGTGCCTCTGGAGGTCCTTTGGGGCAGGGGACGTGTGCCAGGGGGCAGATAATAGAAAGAGGACTGATTTCCTCTCCCTCTGCTCCAAGTCCTCCATTGGGTTCAGCCTCACGGGGCTGGAAATCTCAGCCCTGCTCCCCCTATGCAGCAAATGGGGTCCCTGCCCCAGAAGAGGAGTGAAGCCTGTCTGCACCCTCTCCTCAGGGCCACTGGGAAGGAGAAGTGGTGGGGCTGTCCAGGCAATCTCATCCTTGTCTCAGTCTTTACCAGCCAGGACAAGAGGTGATGGGCACAAACTGGTACATGGGAGGTTCCTGTGACCATCAGGGAATGCTCCTTCTCTCTGCGTGTGATGGGGCATGGGCACACGCTGCCTACAGAGGCTGTGGGGTCTCCTCCTTGGGGATTTTCAAAAGCTGCCTGGATGGGGTCCTGGGTGGCCCTGCGGGGGGGATGAATGAGATGACATGCCCCCCAGAGCTCACTTCCAACATCAGCCATTCTGTGATTCAGTGCAGGGTTGTATTTAGGGTGAGGGTTAGTTTTGGGTTTACCGTTAGGGTTTGTGGTTTGTTCTAGACAGGATTAATCTGTGGTGTAGGATTAGATAAAAGGATAGGCTTAGGGTTTGAGTTGGGGTTAGGGCTACAATTAGGATGTGGTTTATGCTTAGCCTTACGGTCATCATTAACCTGGGAGGATTACAGGGGTATTGCTCAAACATGAAATACGGAAAGCTAAAGGTCAAATAGAATTGAATTTCTCCAGGGACGTCAAGGAAAACAAGATCTTAAGCAAACTGCTGACAAAAGGAAGAACCCTAATTTTAAACCAAAACCCTAAACCCTGACCCAACCCTGGGAAACATCCTCCAAGCACACAGACAAAGGCATACCCATCCCTGGAGGTGTTCAAGGCCAGGCTGGATGGGGCTTTGAGCAACCAGGTCTGGTCAGAGGTGTCTGGGCCCATGGCAGGGGGTTGGAACCAGATGCTCTGTAAGTTTTTTTCCAACCCAAACCATTCCACCCTTCTCCAATTCCCTTTAATCACACAGCACGCCCGCAGCCCCGCTGTAGCTGGGGTTGTACAGACAGGCAGACATAAGCCTCTCCTCCTCTTGCTCATCTTCCACCTTTCTCTGCCTTTTCGTGCTCCGCTCCGGCCTCCTCCCGTGCAGCCTGTGCCCGCTCTCCTGCCAGTGGAGGCGGCGGAGGCGCCGCAGGTAGCACCTCATCAGGGCCGTGCTTGCTGCCAGGCGGTGGAGGGCCTCGTGGCTGCAGCACGTGAACTCCTGGCAGTCGGTCCCCACAGACACCAAGGCTGTCCGGAGCTTCTCCTGGAAATAGCAGAGCAGGGGGGACAAAGAAATGAGCAGGGGCCTTGGGGGACCGAGCCCCGTCGGGATGGTCTTGGCGTCTTCTCCTGAAACTCCAGCCTCACTGGCCTGCCCCAGGCAGCAGGACATGTGAAGAAAACCTGAGGTGGCCCCCGTATTTTCTTGCTGGTGGGTTCAGCCCCTGCAGGGCAGCATGTCCTCGTTTCCCCCTCCAAATCTGAGACTGAGCTCTGCCTCCTGGGGAGGTCGGAAAAGACCCGTAGAAGATGCGGAGCACCCTTGGCGTTCTACTGAGGATTTTTTTGGTTTTTATTCCTTGGTTTAAGGGTCTTTGGCCCAAAGCCTTGGCAGTTCCCCATTCCCAGTGGCCCAGCACCACTCTGCCTGTGACCACGCTCACTTACACATCTCCGCTGTCTCCTGACCTTGTGCCAGAGCCAGGATGCAAGCAAAACCCCGCAGAAGGGCCACAGGGCTTGGCTGTAGGTGTGAAACAGCTCCAGGGACTCTGGCGTTAGCTGCAGCCGAGCAAAGGCAGGACACAGCCAGTGCAGGGGGCACAGCAGGTGGGAGGGCTGCAGCACCGTGCACCCAGCCTCTGGGTCCTGGGGGAGATCATCCCGGCCGAGCCTGCTCCAGGGGGACCAGTCTCCGAAGCCGAGGTCGGCAGAGAGCAGAGGGGCCACGGACAGCAGGACGGCAGCGAAGGCCGGTCTGAGCATGGCTCTGCTGCCTTCCCAGGACAGGTCACCAGGCTGGGCCTGGCTGCCACCCTGCGCCCAGGCACATCCCCGGGCGTCTGGGTGGAAAGAGCTTGATGACATCATGGGCTTGATGACATCATTGGCTCAGCGGTGATGTCACGAAAAGCTCTGTGATATCGCGGGGCCTTTTCCCGGGTCCGAGTGGCAGCATTAAGGATGAGTGGCGCGAGTCCTGGCGGCTGCAGAAAGGAGCTTCCAACCCTGCTGCTCCCACTGCTGTCTCCTCTGGGGGCCTGACACCCACCGGGAGAGAGGCTCAGGACCTCTGTAATGTCCCCAATGCCTTGCTTGGGCCCTGATCCATCCTGGCGAGAGGCTAAATATCAGGGAATATCTGCAAGGAGCTGTCGCAGAGGCAATGGGTGCAGCAGGACCATGGGTGCTGCGCTGCAGAGGCAGCAGCTGGAGGGTGCTGTCGCCACAGGAAAGGCGTGTTGTGCCCTGTGTGTGCACGGCTGATGGGGCTTCCTTTAGTAACAGGTGGAAACCAGTTGCAAAAGCGAAACCAGTTGCGAATTTTGGGGTGTTTCTAGTACATCAGAAACCGGCACAGCCCGTGAGACTTGTGTGTTGGAGGGCCAGCGGAGCTTCTTTTGGGGCTGCTCACAGCCAGGATCATGCCCTTGTTGTGATGCTGTGCTCCCTGCTAAGACCGGCTCAGCTGCAAGAAGGGCTCCACGCACCCTCGGGCCCAGGACAGCTGTCCCTCTGTCACAGCAGCCCTGCACAGGGTCCCTAGGACAGATCCTGCTCTTTTTTTTCCTTGTCCCTTCCTCCTCCCCAGGAGCCTCAGGCCAAAGCAGCAGCTGACACCCAGCCCCACCAGCCCTCAGCCACCGCCTCTGTGCAAAGCCCCGGGTCCCTCCCTGCTAAGGCTCTGCTGGGTGCAAACAAAGGTTTCTCAGGATGTTGTTACTGCCATGGCAGCTCATTCCTGTTCCCTAGGTCATCCTCGGGGGAAACGCAGCTCCTTTCCGTTGTCCAAGATTCACACATCATTGCTCATTGGACTGGGCCAGCTTGTTGCCCTGGGTTCAGGTTGTGTTGTGAGAGCAGGGCTCCAGTTTTGCCCCGGATCATGAGCTGAGGCCAGTGTTACACATTTATATATATGTCTATAAATACCTGAAGGGAGGATGCAAGTGAAGACAGAGCCAGGCTCTATGCAGCGGTGCCCAGTGCCAGGACAAGAGGCAGTGGGCACAAACTGGAACACAGGAGGTTCCCCCTGACCATCAGGCAGCTCTTCTGTGCTGTGCGGGTGACAGAGCCCTGGCACAGGCTGCCCACAGAGGCTGTAGGATCTCCTCCTTGGAGGTCTTCAGAACCACCTGGACATGGCTGTGCTCCTGGGAGCATGCTGATCTCCATGCAGAAGCATTTTCCTTTGGGATCATGCTTGCCAAAACTGATGGTCCTGCTCCCCCATGACTTCTCTGGTAGGATCATCGAGTAGCAGGAACTCACTGGTGGCCAGCCTGTTGCTGGCAGTGATGCTGGTGCTGTTCTGTCCTATTGTTTGTTGCCCACTGGTCTGCAAGTCAGCCTTGTGTGGGTCAGGCCCCTTTGGGCACCTCTGGAGTCTGTGTGGCACATTCTGCCAAGGTCACAGATGCTCATAAACAATGCAGTGCTTCTAGAACATCCCAGAGATGGTTGTTCAAACAGGTTGGCTACTCCAACTGGGCTCAGGCACATACCAGAGGATCCCTTCTCCTTCAGGTCATGTTCTCATGAGTATTATGTAAAATAAAGTAGAGAGGGCATGAGATCACCCCTGTGACTCTCCTCTAAAGTGTGCACCATCTCCCTCACCTAATCTGCTCATAGAAAGGGTTTGAGGGTTTGTCCAGCCTTTCTGATCTGATAGCCTCCTCCAGCCATCCGCACCACTGCTTCTTCCTTTTCCCACTGCCTTTCTCTCTTGCACTCACTGTCCCAAACCTCCATGGACAGGCATTTATTTCCTTCATCCCTGCACAGCTCTCACCTTTCCCACCTGCCTGCCAACCTGCTCCAAAAGAAGCCAGGGTATTGAGTTGCTTGAACACATACAGGGAAGATCAAAAAAAGCTGGTGAAGGGACTAGGAAACAAGGCATACGAGGAGCAGCTGAGGGAACTGGGGCTGCTTATGCTGGGGAAGAGGAAGCTGACGGGAACCCTCATCCCTCCCCATAACCACCTGAAAGGAGGGTGTGAGTCTATTTTCTCAGATGACAAGACCTCAGGACATGAGGTGGTGGCCTCAGGTTATTCCAGGGGAGGTTTAGATTGCATGTTAGGAAGAATTTCTTCCTGGAGACAGTGGTCAAACACAGAACGGGCTGCCCAGGGCAGTGGCGAAGTCCCTGATCCTGGAGGTATTTAAGAGACTTGTGGACGTGTTGCTAAGGGACATGGTTCACTGATGGGACTCAGTAGGCCAGGCTGATGGTTGGACTTGGTGATCTTGGAGTCTCTTCCAACCTAGATCATTCCATGCTTTTGTGATGCTAAGAATCTGCAACCAACTCCTCCTGCTCCAGACCCCGCACCAAAGCCCTGTGCCTGGGAGCAGCTGCCGAAGGCCAAGCAGCATGGACAGGCTGAAACAGGCATTTCTTCTATGGGTCACTGGTGCACAGCAGTGGCTAGGCCACGACGGCCACATTGCTCAATTTCTTGATGTTTCATGTCTTTGGCCCTGGCCTTCATAGCTGAGGTTTTGCTGGGTATCTGTGTAAGCCCGTTAATAAGAAGTAAACACCCCAAATAATGGAAAGGGGAAATGACTCACTCACATGAACTCCAGGTTAAAAAAGCAAAAAAAGGGGAAGACAAATAGCTTGGCAAATCTCGTTATTTTAGGCTATTTTTGTTACTTTGGCCTTTTGGGATGATGGAGGTGGTGGCCCTGCAATGTGGCCGCCCATGACTGTCTGGGGATACGTTTCCCCCCCATGGGATATCTCCCAGCCCTAACAATTGAAGGTAGCTGGCACGTC
Source organism: Aythya fuligula (assembly GCF_009819795.1). Lineage (NCBI taxonomy): Eukaryota > Metazoa > Chordata > Aves > Anseriformes > Anatidae > Aythya > Aythya fuligula. Next base: position 12,389,522 of record NC_045561.1, on the reverse strand, counting down.
CCATCTTGCTCTGTCACCTGCCATTGTGCTTTCTGCTGTGGCCAGCTCATGAGGGTGGGGGACAAGCCGACTGACTTGACTGTGCAAACAAAGGGGATGAGAGATGCTGCCCAGCAGGACGGGCACAGATCACCCTTGTTGCCCTTGGACGTGAACCAGTGCCACCCACCACCGCCCAAGGACTTGCCCTGAGTGGTGTGTCCCTGCTTGTGCTCAAAACGCCCCAGGGCTGCCCACGTCTCCTGAAAACCTCGCGTAGGGCCCCCGCCAGGCGCAGAGCAATACGTGGTCACGCCTGTGACATTCGCAGCTGTCTTCACCTGCCGGTGTGAAGGAGGGAGGGAAGAGCAGGCAGGAGGGGAGGGAAGGAGGAAGAGAGAGAGAGAGAGGGAAGTGGGCTGCATTTGGCAGCTGCCTCCAGAGTGGCCGACCGTCACTGCAGGAGAGGTTCATGATGTCCTCGGCAACTTCCAGAAGCTCTTTGCCCAGCGGCTTGGCCGTCCTGACAACTTTCCCAGATGTGCTCTTCATTCCTGAATTGGTGAGTGCTAGCTTCCCCCCCCCAAGGAGGGCAGAAGCTGCTCGTGGGGCACCCAGCACGCTGGGTGCTGCAGGTGTCCCAGGGATGGGTCTTACCCAAAAGTGCATGGTCTGGAAGCCAGGCCAGGTCCCTAAGCCATAAGTCTCTGGGGGCAGCCTAAAAGAAAGCCACGAGCCTTAAACTGGGGCTCTAAAACTCCCCTTCAGTCCGCAGGGGATTTCTGTGGCACCTCTGAAAACCTTCTCTACTTTGCTGCCTAACAGATTTGCAGGGGTTGCTTGTGGGTTTAAGCTAGGTAGCCAAATTGAGCAAATTAATTGGTAGGTGGTTTGAGCATGCAGAGGTTAAAATGCTTACCCCCCTGCTTTGGGGGTGAAAGCTGGGTAGGGTAACTGCAGCAGCAAAAAGCCTCTCTGCTGAAGCTGAGGTGTATCTGGGCTGGAAGTACAGTGCTGGAGCCGGGCATGGGGGTGAGGGAAGGGTGGACGAGCACATACCACTTTTTCCCATATTGTAATCTCATTGACTGGGAGAAGATTAGTATTTCACAGGATTTGGCACAGGTAATTAAAGCCGTTGCTCTGAGCACCGACTGAAAGATGGAAATGTTTCAAGGAGAAACTTTTTTCCTGTGTCCTCTGCTGCTGCGGATGAAACCTGATCTTCTCATGCCAGTTTGAGAGGCTTTTCATCCAGCACTGAGTGGTTTGGCTGCACACTGTAGGACGGAGTTTAGGTTATTTCATGCCAAAAACTCTGACTTTGCCATTTGGGAACAAAGCCTTCCCCGTCCCCCAACCCCGTCCACGTCCCTGGGATTTACAGCATTTACTTTATTCTCTAAGTGATAGCAGACAAGCAAAGAGGAAAGCAGGCATTACTGATGTGTGCAGAAAGGCTTTTTCCCTCAGCTCACCCAGATACGTTTTGAGGACTTGGTCCCCGTGCCCAGGCTCTGATAACAAAATCCAGGTTTCCTGCAGCTGCATGGAGGAGGATGCCACATCCCCGGGGGCTTTCTGGCTGGGCAGACACTGGCTAGGCAGTCCTGGTGTTGAGCATGACGTCCACCCAGGTGTGCTGATGGAACCGGCTGTGCCTTGAGCTGTTTGCTTGTCTGCAGGGAATTTGGTGAGGCAGCTTGCTTAATGAACCAGAAAGAAATACCCTACCCTGTGTTTTGAGGAAGGTCTGGAAATGTGCTTCCTAAAGGCTCGGGCACCACCCAGCAAGGAGGCATGCAGCAGAACAGGGTTTCTCCATCGCTGGGGTGTATGACTCCAAGTGTATTCTCAGGTGCAGGTTTATTCTCTCTACTGTGTACAAAGGAGGTGGCTCCCTTGAATCACAGCATTCAGGAAAAGGAGAAAGAGCTTCTCAATCCTCTATGGAATTTGAGGTTATCTGCAGTGGGTTGATATGGTAACTACACAGAAAAAAAAAAAATCATTTCAGATTCTTAGATGGTTGCTATAATGCCAAAAGGTCCTGCCAACAGCTCAGATGATTGCCACATCTGGCTGTTGATGAAGAACTATCACTTGTATTCTGGGAGGCTGGGTTTAATTCTTGTCATCTATTTTATTTAAAGAGTTTTCTGCATATCTGGACAAAATTTAGCAGTTGGGCCTATGCGGAGAAGCTGAAACAATTTGAAAACAGCTTTGTTTGTATTGTAAAAGGCTATTTAAAAGTTAATTTTTTATCAGATTGTGGTCTTCAGTGTGCAGTGGGTTGTTGCTGAAATCCTTTGATTTTTATGAGTTCACCGAATGAACAGCAGTGCCATAAAATCAAAATCAGCAATCAAACACGTCAAACGTATTTGCTTGAGTGAGAAATATCCTACAGAAGGGAGAGATGGGAATTGAGAAGTCTCATGTCTCACCCTGACTGTGTTGGATTTTAAAGGAACAACTGCAAGTTTTTCTCCAGGATCTTTAGCTGCAATGCACTCAAGCTGTCAGCCATACAGGGCCTGGGTTGGTGTTCAGGTGCCAGTTGGTCTTTGGTCATTACAAGGTGCATCAAAATAGCAGAACCATTTTCACCCAGATACTCGTAAAGCTAAAGTCACATCCTTGATCTAATGTATTGATATGCTTAATGAAATCAGGGAAGTCTCCCCTATAAACCTGGGGTGACGTGACTGATGTGTCATTGTCTGAGTGCAATGATTCTGGTGCGTCCTTTTGACCTGCAAAAATGCCTCCAAGGAAACAGAAATAACATGACTGGGATAAGCTGGTGTTGGATGCTGGCAAAGGCTGACCATCATATATGTTGATCATCAGATACTGGTCACCAGAATGATATTTCCTCTGGACATTAACCAGAAAAACCAAGAGCAACTGGTGATGAGGCATGAGTCCCTGTGGCAGCACTGCTCGCACAGAATCAGAACAATTTAGATTGGAAAAGACCCGTAAGATCATCAAGTCCAACCACCAACCTAACACTACCCAATCCACCACTAAGCCACGTCCCTAAATGCCACGTTCATGTCCCCTCACAGTACGGGTTCAGCTGAGGGGCACAGCCTGAATTTTTGCACATATTCAAGAAATATGCGGGCTGGTCAGTTGCAGAGAAAACCTACTGCGTGCATTTTAGCGCAATGATGCTGCTTACAGCTCAGCCACTCCATGGAACTGGCCACGATGCTGCCATCCTCTTGTGTATGAGCCTGCTGGTGGAGAAGGGATGGAGTCTAGCTGTAGCTGTCCTTGTGTTCCTCAACATGAGAGTCCCTTGCACAGCTGTGGTGTAGGACGACCCAAATAGCTGGAGCAACAAAGCAAACCCTGCTTCCCAGACAGTGCTCCCAGGAGTGCTTTCACAGAGCTGGGAGCCTCAGCCCTGTTTCCCCTACCACAGAGTAAAACTGGCTTCGTTTACCTCACTTCAACCTGTTCGTTCTCCTCTCAGGATAAAGCTTGCACAAGGCCTTCATTAAGGCCATGGCCACCACGCCGCGACTGCGCTGCTCGTGTTGGTGGGCTGGGTTTGGCACAACGCCTCTCAGGGAGCCACTGCGCTGGGTGTGAGGTGGATGTGTCCTGAAACAAGCTCCCTTCTTACCAAAACCAGCCTTCAGAAACGGCCAGAACCAGCCTGCTCAGCACACTGGGGCGGTGAATGGCCATGACTCCTGAAGGCAGGGGTGCAGTGAGGCTCGCTGGGGTCCAGACCGGAGGCAGATGCTCCCAGATTTGAGCAGAGGCTGGGAAGAACTCACAGGCTTTGCTATTGCCGTGTGCAGTGCCTGGCTTTTGGCCCCGTTCTGGATAAAGCAGTCATCCTACACTCACCCTTTCTCCCACTTGTGTTTGCAGATCTTTGGGGGCCTTGTCTGGATCCTCATCGCCGCCTCCAAGGTCTTAGATCCCACACTGCTGGGCTGGGTGATGTTTGTCTCTGTGTTCTGCTTTGTCATGACCGCCACCCTCCTGTTCCTCTACATGTGTGGGGCACACGGGGGCAGCAGCTCCTGGGTCACTTTGGTAAGTGGACGCAGCAAACCTCAGGGCTGATCCCTTCCTTGCCATCACTCATAGACAATTTTCCCCTTTTTGTCCACCTACTGCACTCTGAATTGCAGCCTGGGGCTTGCTTGTTGTGGGTTCCTCTTGTTTTTCCCTTCCCAGCATGCTCCCTCCTTGGGAATGACAGTGTGTAATCCCTGTTTTTTAGGATGCCATCTGCCAGGTGACAGCAGCACTGTTCTACCTCAGTGCTGCTGTGTTGGAAGCCTACTACACCATTGGACTAAGGGCTCTCTTTACCTTACCTGAGTTGAGGTCCATCTACCAGGAGAACATTGCTGCTGTGGTGAGTGTCTGGCAAGTGGAAGACTGTGGGGTGGCCCCAAGGGCAAATCTTGATTAGCACCAACCTTTGGAGGGGGGAGGAGGAAACCAGTCCCATGAATGCCTCCAAATGTGCAAAAGTCAATAGAAATATAATGCCTTACAGTGTATTTGCTCAGATCAGGAACTCATGCCGTATAATAAAAATTAACTGGCTGATGTATTTTTCCATTTATAGGTATTTGCATTCGTAGCTACCCTGTTGTATGTGATCCATCAGATATACTCTCTCCGCCGATGGAAATCATCCTAAATGTCTTTCCTTGCACATTGTGTCATGTGGTCATCCCATGAGTACAAATGTTGTCCAACGACTGCAGTTTCCAGCCTGGGTTTGGGGTTTGTTTTTTAATATCTATACTATAAACAAGCAGCTTTCTGTGGGACTGTGGCAATGAAGACCAAGAGCCTGCCAGAGAAACCTGTATCCTGGCGCAATCTATTTTCTTCATTCTCTTCCGGGTTGGGTACAGCTTGATGTTGGTAATTGGGGCCCAAATAGAAAACATCCAGCTCAAAGCAGCTTCCCCTCAACTACACCCTTATGCCTCTGGCATTGTTATTGCTGTAAGTGGAAGCATGAACGTCTGGCACTAAGCGGCATGAGTATGAAAGCTGGCCATTTTCACTGACGTCCACCTGTGCAAGCCTATTTCCCTCCCTGTCTCTGCTGTGCCAAAAGAATTTTCTGTGCCGTGTCTGGAAATGCCACCTCTGACTTGTGATGTGGAAGGAGCGCAACTTGTCTCGGGGGCAATATGAATTCTTGCAACCTCCGAAGGGTGCTCTCAAATTAGGAGGCACAGCCGTAACCCGAGAAACTACCCCCATCATGAATCCCCCCATGAAACACAACTTAGAAAATGTGCTGTACAGACTGCTGCAGAATTATATGGGTAATTAGGAGAATGTCTCAGATAAGCAGTGGCAATCAGCTCTTGTTTTTAGTGCATGACTGTTCTCACATACACTGGCACTGTGTCATTAATAAAGATGGGTTTCCTGTGATTTTGCAACCAGACAAAGGTCATTGCTGTTAATTTCTCCCTGCAGCTGATGCATATGCAGCCCTGTATACCCTCAGGAGCGCTGCACCACAACAGGGCCGTGCCCAGGGAGCAGGCATGGACCAGGACATGAATGGAGGGGCTTCTCTGGCAAAGGGAGCCTGTGGGGACGGGGACTAAACTGACTCAAGTTCATAGAATTATGGAATGGTTTGGGCTGGAACAGACTTTAAAAATCATCTGGTTTCATCCCCCTGCCATGGGCAGGGACACCTCCCACCAGCCCAGGCTGCCCAAAGCCCCATCCAACACTCAGTGACGATGTTCACCTGAACATGTGAATCAGAGTGTTAGCTCAAGTGAGTTAATTTAGATCCAGGCCCAAGAAGGGGTGTTTTCATATGTTACAGAGGCGCCTAATGTGCAGTGGCACCAAATTATCCCTCCCAGCTTGTGGGGGGGACAAAAAGCTTCCATTTTGAGTTTGAAGTTCCTGGCTAATAATGAAAATTGGAGAACTGACAGGAAGCAGAAGTGGACATAGAGACACCTCTGTTGTTTCAGGTCCTAGGTGGACTTTTGAGGGTTGAAGCTTTTTAATTGCAATATTGGGAAAACATTGGGTTCTTTATGGGTTATCCTTGCTGAAAACCAGCCTGACCTGTTTCGTTTGCTTTAGTGACAAAAGCAAACTGGTTACAACAGGGGGTGGAAAAAAGAAACCCTTTTTCACAGCAGGAAGGGAACTGGCTGCTGCTCACAATTGCGCTTGGTTCTGAAGGTTTAGCTGCACCTGCTGAAACTTGCTTCAGCATCACGTCATCCCGGGGGGTGGTGGAGCCCAGAGTTGCACTGCCCTGCATGTAGGCACATCAAAGCACAAAGATGCCTTTCTTTTTGGGGCGTATTTACAAAAGCAGGCGTTCGAGGTCATGCCCTGCAGCCTGAGATGTGGTGCCCATGCCCAACTTCTCCACCCACACGTGGTCACCATGGTTGCTCCAAACACTGCCTCCTGCTCCCCTCACGTCCCAGTCCCTTTGCCCTGTAGCCATCCCATTTACAGCCCCTGTCCTGGCACCTGGCCCTGTCCCCTCCCCAGTTCATTCCGCTATCCTGCTCTCTCTGCCGCACACCAGTTCACACCAGTCTGCGCCCTTCTGGCCCCAGCTGCGTTGCTGAGCCACCTCCCTCCGAGCAGGAGCAAAACTTTCCTGTAAGCCTGGACTGGAAAAAAACAGCCGGGTGGTGCTGCCGTGGGAGCTCCCACCAGCCCCAGTACCCAGAGACTGGGTTGAGGGGTGCAGGTCTGGGACTGGGGGGAGAAACCTGGGCCAAGGCTTTGCCTAGGGAGGGCTGGGCAGGGAGAAAAGCCACCATGGGGTCACAAACATCCAAAGGAACTGATTACGAAGCAGTGCTGTGGCTTTGAAACCCTCTCAGTGCGGCTTACACCTGGGACAGCAGCAGAGGGTGACACGGTGAGGTGTGGCTTTGCTGCACCAGGTTGCTGGGTTGCACCTCCCGGGTGAGTTACAACAACATGCACGTTCCTCGCAAGGAGGGAAGGAGAAGAGACAATTCAAATGGAAAAAGCCCTCTGAGATCTCTTTTGCCCTTCACGCCCTGCCCTCCAGTCCTCTCACTACGCCCAAGAAGTCCCCATGTGCCTGGAAGCTGGGCAGCCCAAGGTCACCGGCACATCTCCGTGCTTCTGAAGTAAAAAGGGCTGCCCACAGATCAGCGGCTCTCCCAGGGCCTACAAGCCCCCTTCTGCCACGTGTGTCCCAGTTCTTACCCCAAAACAGAGCCCTGGGGACAGCATTGACCTGAGAACCTGCTGTGACCCCCCTGGAAACATTGGTCGTGGCAAAGGTGGCAGGCTTGGACCTTGTCCAGGGTTTGTCAGAGGAACTGCTGTTCACTTCAAATGTGAGAGCACTGAACTTGCCTCCCTGGGGCCTGCAATAGTTATGCACCAAGGAAGGATGCACAGAGGCTTCACCCCACCCTTGCATTCCCTTTTTCGCCTTCTTGCTGCTGAGCAGGGTTTATAAACCTGATCGAAGACCAGCGGGACCTGGCAGGAGGATAGTGTCGTGCTGTTTGTCCTGTGGAGGCAGGAACCCTGGGAGCATTTGCTTCACCCAAAAGCTGTACCAGGCTGCTCTGGACCACATCCAGTTGAGATTTAGAAGTCTGCATGGATGAAGATAAATTCCTGTGAAACAAGTCAGACACTTCTGGATCCCTCCGGGCTAGCACCTGATCTCCATCATCCTCCCCCTCATGCCATATTTCATTTATTCTCCCATCCCTCCCCTTCAAGGCTTCTCTTGAAGGCGCAGAGCCCATTTGAAATGCCATGAACCAGCCCTTTTTTCGGAGCATTTGAAGTTCCATCATGCTTAAAACCACCAGGCTTGTTGCAGCCCTGCAGCCACCACTACCTTTCAGCCAGGAGCGTAACTGGAGTTTCCACCTCCGCTCTTCTCTTCCAGCTTCCTCAGCAAAACAAGGTCTGCAGGCATCTACTTCAGAGATCAGGCACCTACACTCCAGTTAAAGACAAACCAGCCTACCTGCAAGGCAGGTAAAACCTCAGCTCCTCTGATGCAAACAAGATTACGGACATGTAATTCATTAACTATGTCCAGATCGTTATCTCGGTTGTTCTTGCTTAATTGAAGACTACCTTCTTAACCATAACGTTAGCTGTTACCCAAATACCTGCACACGGGCACCTACGTTACCTCGCCTCTAGGGACGCAGTGAGTTAGGAGCACTTCCACATCTGAGTTGGAGAATTTGCTTTGTCTGAAGCAAGGATTTAATAAACAATTAGGACTAGCTGCAGGAGTGCCTGATGTTTCTCATTTTATAGTCAGCTCTATCTGGGAGCGATGAGTGAACTGTGTGCTGGGTACAACATCTGTACAACCAACTACATTGACGTGAACAAACTCGGAAAATGGGAAAGCCACACAAGATAACTCCTGGGGAGGGATCAAAGCTCCATGAGGGTCTGTGGCAGAACCTGATGGGTGCCTGCCCCTCTCCTGAGCCAACTACGGGCTGTTACCTACCTCTAATCTTCACACCATTGGCACAGCGCTGTGCTGCTCCATGGTTCCCCTCATACTAACAGAATCAAGCATCAAAACCCCATTAATTCCGAGGACAGCCATGGAAATGCCCTTGTTTCAGATTCATGGCAGAGCTCAGCCATGAGTTACTGCCCTATCACCGTGAGGACATCACTGATAATCTGTGGTCTGTAATGGCAACTGGGAGAAGCACCCAAAGCCCGGAGGAAAACAAACTGTTAATGTAGGGGCTAGACGGGCAGTGAGGTGAACTGAAAACTGGCTGAATGGCTGAGCCCCAAGGGTCAATAACAGGTCTGGTCCTGTTCAGTATCTCCATTAATTATCTTTATGAAGGGCAGCATACCCTCAACAAGTTTGCAGACAACACAAGTGGGAGTGGTGGATACACCAGGTGGCTGTGCTGCCATCCAGAAAGATCAGAGAAATGCCACAGCAAGCATCTTCGACTGGAAGGCACAGAAGCCAACTTCTGAACTGCTTTGTAGCTTGGGTCACTCTAATACATGATAAAACATAGTTTTATCCTGAATTCTGGATAGGGCCAAAAACTCCACTGTGCCCAATACCAAATTGGCAGAGAACAAAGATCACAGGTTCTCAAAACATAAGGGGAAAAAAGCGAAAAAGGGAGAAATTAAAGGGTTGAAAAAAAGAAAAATTGTGTGTGTTTATATGGTATAGAGAAACATCAAGTAGCTTGTGAACCTGTAGTACTCAGGCAATGAGGAAACAGGGGAGGTGATCAGGTGTCAGGTAATATGGAATAAAAGGTGATGGTTTGTTTACTATAATGCACTCCTAACTGGCAGGATGCCCACTATTGCAATCATGAATAAAACAGCTTAACAGAAGATCCTGTCTGAAGAAAATTGTTTGAGATTTTTCTCACAGCTGCTTGCCCTCAGATATTTAGGCTCTGCTTCAATTGGGGAACTCCCCCACTTGCAAACTGGTGTTTACACATATCCCATTGCTGCCCACCTTCCTTTCCCCCCTCCCCTACCTTCTATCTTCTGATTTCAGTTGCCCCACCACTCGGAGCAAGCCTATGGAGAGAAATGCTTGCTTCAAGGTCTCCCAGACATCAGCATTTTGCCAATAAGACACTAATCCACACCAAACTCATTCTGAGGATTCTTTATTGCTTCCACAATCAGTAGTTTCCCAAAGTGAATGAAACTCCAGGACCTATTCATGACGCATCATCTTCAGGAATCAAGTAAAAGCATGCTTGAAGTAAAAGTCATGTCCACTGGCTGTTTCCTTCCGAATGTCCTTAGCTGGACAGTGGTGGGAAGAGTTGTGGGAAAGCAAACGGTGTTACTGAATGGTAGCAATGGGAGCAGCAACACGAATGGCATGAGACCTACCGGTGCCCTCCTCTGATACGTAAGCTTAGACAACCCACCCATCTGGGCTGGACTTTTACAGCTGCATCTCTGAGCAGCAAGGAAAGATGTACTGTATCTTTCACCATACTCTCTGCCTGACATTTGTCCAGGGTGATTTCTTCATTCCCTGAGCTTCTTTCACCTCGCTCCACTCCAACTTAGTGTCTGGAACATCATCTTCAGGCTCAGGATCCTCACGGACGGTCCCCTCAGGCAGTGCTACAACGATGGGCAGTGGGCCCTGCTCCTCCCGGAACTCCACAACGTAGAGGTTCTTCTCGTTTGCTAACTGTTGGTGAGTTTCCTGGGGGCAGATGAGGAGCAGGAAAGAGAAAAGATGATTAGAAGAAAGTCTCAGGCTAATAAACCTTAGAGGAAAGGCTGCTTTGTTTCCTGCTTCTGATTGATCCTAGTTTAAATCATCTAGGAGACAGCTTCAGGAGCAATGATACACAATATCGGTTGTGGCCTCTGCCCATGCTTATTCCAATGCCACCAAAAATACCACAAATAAAGCCCGGAAATTAAGATGTGTCCTGGAGGCACTTAGCTGTGGAACGCTTCTGACTGGACAACTTCATACAACTGCAGGAGAATTACTTACGTGCTGATTTTGTTTGCTCTTGGGAAGAGCACTTTGTTTTAAGCCTAAAATATAACGTGTTTGACCACAAACCATTGCAATATCAATCCCATTCTGTCCCCTGACCTAATGAATAGAACGACTGAGTGTAAGCTACCTGTTGTGTCAGTCCTTTGAAGAGAGCTCTGGTAATGTTAATCAAGTTTTTGGATCCAGTAACCTTAGCATACATGTCTTTAATGCCAATTAGTTTGCAGATGGTGATAATAGCTCGGTGGCAACGAAGACCATAACCTGCAGGAAAAAAAAAATTGACATTACGTGATTATCTGTAAGCACGTGACTAAGATCAGGAAAAACAGAGAACTAGGTCCTTCTCTTAGTTATGTTTGTAATCTATTATGTTAGGACATGCAAATATACCTTAAAAATGGTAAAATCATTCTGGAAGGACCATTTTCCCCAATCTTTGCAGCCATGCTAAAATAAAGATCATGTTCTTTTTATACTAAATATATTCCACTTAACATATTGCAAAACTGAACAAAAATGTCACCATCTATACACTCAAAACATAAAAAAAAAAAATGCAGCATCCTCAAGAACTGTTTAATACCACAGGTTTGGGTATTATTTTTCAGAAGTGCCAGTGGCAGTTTTAGAAGAGTCTTCTACAGACAGCTTTCCCACCACCCCCATGAACATTCACCAAACAAAGGTAATTTTTCTCCCACTCAGCAGATAAAGAACATTTTAGTACTTCCCAAAACTGAGAAAAAAAATCTGCAGAGAAGCAAGGCAAGAAGGTTATTAAAAGCATATTAAAACAAATCCCTTGCAAGGGTTGAGGATCTAAACAGATTCCCACCTAGACTGTCTCTTCCAAGAAGCAATACCTGCAATAGCTTCAAAACTGCTTCCTTTGCAATTCCAACTGGACAAGTGCTGGATGACAGCTTGGGTAACTCCTAATGCTGGTAAACCTGACTTTAAAGTCCTGGTTCACATCTACAAGGTGGATTTAAACTGGTTTCCTACCATGAAGTCACAGCTCACAACCACCAGTATGCTTCAAGCAGAAAACCCAGTAACAGTGACAACTTGGATGTGTAGGTGAGTGGGAGGGAGAGGCAAACATATCCCCAAATCCACAAACACAACAGAGCTTTGCATCTCATTCGCATCTATCTCCAGTTGGAAGTGTTATATTAGCTCAAATGTATAATTATAGTGCATTAGCATTAACTGCAAATGCTTTCTTACACTTGCCAGACTTTAATGAAGGGGTTATTTATTGAGGAATCCAATTCTGTTCTCTTGTTCCCCAAGAGACTTGTTTCATGTGGCCTAGCTCTATTAATCTTCATAAATCGCTTTATGATAGTTCTAATGTATTTTACTTAGAAGCTGAAAAGCCAGGTTATTGATTAATCCACTCTGCAGAACAGTTTTGCTGCAGAGTAAATGAGGAAAAAAAAAAATCTATTCCAGTGCTGCATGTTTTACTGCACCAATATTGCCTTTTTTTTTTTTTCTTTTAACCTGTAATCGGAAAGGAAATTATAACCATCCAAAGCCATTTGTTCTGCCTTTTGAGAAAACACCATTTTCTATGCTACAATACAAAGTAAGGTTTTCGACACAATTACATGTGAATGATCTCTGAAAGGCTGTTTGTCAAAGTTTCATTTTCAGTGACTTAAAGCATTTTCCTTCTGGTGTTTTGCATCGTTGCTTTTCACCCACCTCAATTCAATCAGGTTTCTGCGGATTGTTAATGCATGAAACTCAGAAGGCAGCGAATTAGTCCATCAGTCACTGAACAGAATTTATTCCAAACACAAAAGCAAAAGATTCCGACTGAAAACTCCAACTGTGGAAACAAAAAGTTGTGCTCTGGCATTTTTTAACTTGCCTCTGGCACTCCAACTGTGTTACTGTGGTTTAATTCAGTGAAGCCTACGTAAGAGAGTAAGGTCATTTAGACACAGCAAATTTTCTCACACTGATTTTTGATACAAAGGTGATCAAGAAAAGCATTTAAAATGTAGTGCTCCTAACTAATACAGGCTGTTATAGACAATCTACAGTAGGTTTTCTTGGTAGCCACTAACATGAGTTAGTGAGAAAGAGAATACCCACTTTCAATCCACACTAAGAGACTACTCTGAGTTAAGCTCACATTCAGATGTTCATATCATAGAACTCTTAACTTGGATTTCCCTTGTTTAACAGCATCCTGACTATATGATGGGGCATTTCTCCATTTAGCAGGAATTAGGAATAAAGTAAGGGATATTAAGTGTAACAGTGACTTTATCTTTAATCTGAAAACATTGGGCTTTGTCGTTACCACTTGTTGAGATCGCTGCCTGTGCCCTAAGTACAGGAGCAGGGAATAAACTGAATGTAACAACTTGCCAGCTGAAATTGCACAAAGCAAGACGTTTCAGCATACATAATTATACAGTTGTAATGTCAACAGCAAGTAGAAGGAATGTTACAAAAGATGGTCTAATGTGAAAACTACAAATAACTAATTTTTTTCATACATATTAATTACAGCTACAGGGTATCAGTGCTGGCCTTCAGAACCACAGAAGTGCACTGACAGGCTGAGGGAGCTGGGGTTGTTCAGCCTGGAGAAGAGAAGGCTCCAGGGAGATGTTATAGCAGCCTTCCAGTACCTAAAGGGGGCCTGCAGGAAAGCTGGGGAGGGACTCTTCATCAGGGCATGTAGTGATGGAATAAGTGGTAATGGCTTTAAACTAAAAGATGGTAGATTTAGATTAGCCATTGGGAAGAAATTCTTTACTATCAGGGTGGTGAGGCAGTGGCACAGGCTGCCCAGAGAAGCTGTGGATGCCTGGAAGTGTTCAAGGCCAGGCTGGATGAGGCTTTCAGCAACCCGGTCTAGGGGAAGGTGTGCCTGCCCAGCCAAGGCAGGGGGTTGGAATTAAATAATCTTTAAGGTTACTTCCAACCCAACCCATTCTAATTCTACGATTCTACGAAATTACTTGATTTACAACCTTGAGAGCTCCTTAAATGCAAAAAGAAATGCAGAAATGCAAATAAGACAGTCTGACTCTCTACCTGTTGACTTGTAAAGATTTTTTGAAGCTCGTGCTATCGCATTACTGTCACACTGATTAAAAAAACCCTCATCCCAGAACCAAAATAATGTCATCTAATAAAAATTGTTGAACGTTCATAGCACTTTTAGATGCTTTCAAAATACATAACTCCGAACATTAATATTAGCTTCTCATATTACTAATGTGACAGTGCAGAACAATAATACCAGATACACAAAAATCAAAGGGTACGTCCAAAGTGTCAGTGCTTCAGCTTGCTCAAAAGGCTACAGAACTGATAAATTAAGTAGGTGAACACAATGACAGTGTTCTGACTGGAAAATTATCCTGGTTCTGACTTATTATGAGTTAATTAAACAATCTTGCAATTTAGGTCTCATCATAATGTATCTGAAGTGATTTACAAACAACTAGCTATGTAGTTGAATTTGTTTCATGTTGTATTTTAAAATTAGAAGACCAATTAAGGGCACTCAGCAGCAAGCTACATCTGTTTTCTATAAAATAGCTGCTTTATCTATCCTGAAAGCAAAGGTAGGCTAAGCAAGTCAGATGAAACCTTTGTACATAAAAGATTTAACTGAAATATTCATGCAAAGAAATGAGCTCTTATTGCCATTACAGGTCTTCAAAACAGAAAACCTAGAAGGTAAATCGGGTCATGCTGAAAACTGCAGTCCATTAGAAAAAGGCTAACCTTCAGCTCCCCAAACTATTTCATATACAACTTTCTGTATTGCAACCCTGAAGAACACGACACCAGCTTACAAGGTTGCTCTGGATGCATCTCCATCATTGTCACTGGCTGGCAAGGCATACATTGCAACTGCACTGAAGGTGAGGAAAGTAAGCAGTGTCTCTTAAAAAGGTCAGCATTAAGGAAGCTATCAGACACAGGACACACCATTGAGACAACGTATGGCAAGCTATGCATCTCTTTTGACTAAAGCATTGAGGGGGATGCAGCCATGGCCCTCACTCAGTTTCCTGTCTCATAATACAGCAGAACTTCCCCAGATAAAATCTCTACTGTTGCAGTCAGGGTTCATTTTTTGGGAGGATGAGCAGTAGCAACAGCAGAAACCTGTCCATGGGCAAGTACACTTTCCTCATCTCTACATATTATTAATCATATTATTTTTATCACATAGGATGGAATGAAAGACCACCTATTATCATTTACCAGGAGACAGTCCTGGGAGAAAAAACAAATATCTGAGCACCTGCTGTGTCTTGCTGGCATGTCTAATCAGTTCATTGCTTAGGCAAGCCTTGACAGAGGTGCCCATCTTCTCTTGTGCAGAACTGTTGACACTGGACATGCTGAGTTGCCATACTTTGCAACTACTGACAGTTATTTCCTACCACTGTGGACTGAAAGTGTTTTTTAACTTCAAGGTGGGCATTAAACCCTGATGCACAAAACCAAAGCCATGTAGTCAACAGCAAATATTTTTAGTGAAAAACCATTGGTCATCTTCACCATTTAAGGCATGGTAGACAGCACCAAATGACACATCTCTGAAGTAAATGAACACTGCATGATTTAACTTCATGAAATAAATACCTGTCAGTAATTAATAGAACTTCAGAATTTCCAAGTAGTTTTAATTACCTTTGTTTTGCTTCTTCATGCGGATGGTTGTTCTTTTAAATTTCACAGTAATGTCATGGTAAACTGGAGGGGGAAGAAAAGAAAGGCATTACGGCTACATTCTAGAAAAGTTTTAGCTCAGCAAACATAAGGAGTACCTTTCTTTTTTAGAACTGTGAAGAGTTAGGTAGTTTTCCTCTCTGAGTTCTTTAAAAAGGAGAGTTTATCTAGGTAAAGTTCTGTAGTAGGTTAGGAATGTTTACACATCTGTGAGTACTACTTCATTATTGCATAAAAACAAGCTACGCTGGAAAAATATGAAGGGTCCACATGCCTCCAATGATCCACATTCCACTAGCAATGTAATTTAACCCTTTTGCTCATATTTAGATTTTTCTAATAATTCAGCTTTTAATCTAAGGTTTCCCCCTCAGACTTTGGTTTTCTTAGATTTTCTACACAGAAATTTGCCATTCTAGTCTTGCTGCCTCTCTTTGCTTCAAAAGGAACCCAAAACTCATTTCCTCTGGTGGGTTTTGTACACATCTGATTCAGTGAGTCAGTCTCTGCACACTGATTTCTTGCAGTACAGTGAGGACGGCTCAGAGAAGACTTATGTTGAGCAGAACAGAAAGCATGGAGGAGACACTATCAACCAGTCTTTAATCAACCTGCCAACCTATTAGTGTGAAATATTAATGGTCACGGAATAGACTCATAAGGATAACTACAGTTTTTATTTGTAAAATGAAGTTTGATTATACTGAATTTTTATTTATGCAGTGACTTGGTTAAATATGTGTCACTGTCTTTCATAATTTTTTCAAAAGATACCTAATGGGTATACTGCTACCACATCTAACATCACATGGACCTGCATGATGTTAAATTGGATTAACAAAAAGCTACCATGGAACACACCATGGACACCTTGCACCCCCATCCTCCTCCTGGGCTTGCTACTACTCCTACACACTTTTAAAAAGCCTGAAATACTATGCATTAAGTAACCAAATTTTAAATGTGGCGGAGGCAGGAGAATAGAAGGGAGATAAATCTCTCAATGTTTTCACGTTAGCGACACTTTTCATAGTTTTCAACTGTTCATACAAACCTGAGTGAAAGAAAGGAGCAAACTGCATATTTATTGCAGGTAACTATCATTTATTTTACACAGGGATTGGCAAACTGTGTACTGCTGTCTAAGTTAAACCAATCGGGTTAAGATTTCATACAGCATTCTAAAGAAACAAAATAATGCATAAAGAATAATATAATGCATCAAACCAGAAAATGTTTTAGTTCATATCGTTTTGTACTTTGCAACTAGTTGCAATCTGTTCTTGTTAGTGTATTCAGTGCTTGTTGAAAGTTAAAGAGTCAAAAAAAATCATACTACTTACTTGTGTGGTTCTGATACTGCTCTATATAATGTAAGCTGCGTATTGCTTTGTTCTTTGCCTAGCAAATAAAATAAGAAAACATTTTTTCCTTGAACCTTTCCGCAAAGTACTTGAAATGCATTATTGTTCAGTTAACGAGATAGAAAAAAGCAAGAAAGAAAACCTGGGAAGCAGGTTTGTCTCATTTAATCCATTTACTTTACAGAAATGAAAATGTTCTATTTAAAGAACTGTTTTCTCCTAGTAGATTGAACATTTCAAAAGATTACTCACTATAGTAATGACTTTAACTGTGTATTTTAGCATTGCTATTCTGGTAGCTCAGTTGAGCATTAAAACAAACTAGATTAATGTAAATGGATAAATAATATTTTCAAGTCTAAAGGAGCCTTAATAAGGTCATAATGCATGTGGAAGAGAAAAATTCCTACACAGTAGCTGTGTAAGCAGATTGCATGCTGTGTAGGTAATGGAAACAAACAAGCAAAGAGGGATAGAAAAGAGAGTAGGAAGAAAATAAAGTGTATATTAACAGAATGTCAGTGCAGGACGACCTCATTATACGTATCAAGATGGATAAATCACATATGTGGACTTATTTAAGATTACTTAAAATAAATGCCAGTATAAATTATTTTGTACTTGCTTTTAATCAACATACTTTTCGTAAAGCATTCATTCTGTCACCTGCTTTCCCCATTGCAAAACCTGAAAGACAGAAAAAAGCCGTGTTATTACTAAGAAATACACTAGGCAGCACCCTGAAAAAGCAGAGGGGGGAAAAATAAAGACAAATAAGGCTTAAGTTAACTCTTTTTTGTATTTGTTCTGTTTCTTCCAAACAACACAGAGGTGACTGCTTCATGTAACAGGGTATTCTGCTTGAAAGGAAAGGAAGAAAAAAAGGGAAACTGACAGACATATCAAGTACATCTGTACGAATGGCAGCTCCAAGACCTTAGAAGCAAAGAAGGAGACTGGGTTTATATTAGAAAAACAGAGAATATAAAACTCAGGTTTACAAACAGAACAGCACATTTGCATAAGTACATGTCTAAAGAACAAAGACTGTCAGTTTCCAAACTGCTACTTAATCTTCTCTGGACACTCAGACCTACTCCTATTTACTAGCTGAACTGTGGTAGCAGTGGAAGAGCTTTCACAGTCTCTTGAGTATTTGCAGTCAGCTCAGAATGGGGCATCACCTGACTGTATGGAACAAGTAAGAGGATGTGACAGCCTATTTTTTTTTTTTTTTTTTTTTTTTTTTAGCACTGTGGTCCAATAGTGTCAAGACAGACTGAATTAAAATCATTTTACTTCAAATCAATTGGTCTAGCTTCTTTTTGGTCTTTTGATGTTTCTGTTGTGTCAGTAGGGGTTGTGGGATTCCGTGTGTTATGGAGCCTAATCCAAAATACAGCTCCATATACCGAGTTCTCAATCGCTTTCTAACTCCTGCACAAGAAAATGTGATACTCTTTTATGCATACACACACAGAGCTAATTGGTAACGTATTAACATTGTAAAATCACACAATAGATTAGAAAATTAAAAAAAAAGAAACCATGTGGGCAACTTCAATTCAATCATTCGGCACATATGGTAAGCCTTTAATGACGTGGTAATGCTCATGAAAAAACCTTTCAAAGAAAAGGCAGGCAGAACTTTTCAGAGCAACATGTTCTGCTCAAGAGCCACACCTTCCTCTACATACACATTCCACTTTTCCCCTCCAAGCAGCAGTTAAAGTTCTGCTTGAGGAGCACATCCGGACTTCAGTCTTTCAAACAGATGAAGTTGTACAGAACCACACAACTGGAAATGTGGTTGTCTTAATAAAGCTCTCACATCCCATCGGCAGAGATATCTAGCAAGCTCATAATAAAAGGAGATCATTACATCCAAGAGATAGATGCTTTAAATATGTATTGAAAACAGTTTTCTTTACTACATATAACAATGCAAATGCAATTTCCTATACTCTGTCACCAATACAATGCATCTCATATTCCTACCTCTTGATGGAATATCTGCTAGCCTTTAGAAATTTCAGGAGAGCGACAAGTTTAAATACCAGCATATTACAGAATGTCTCTTCTTGCTTTAACAATATGCAACACTGCTGTGTTATATATTCGGTAATATGCCACATCTAAAGGCCTAGCTGTGTGACTTCAATGAAGTACTAATATGTACTTGTCACCGTCGCCTGGCCTTGTGTAACTGAACTCATGAAAGAAATGTATGTACCGTATACAGCATGAGTCATAAAAACGGCAGAAACAAGAACGCAGGGGGTCAGCACTGTTAACGTGCAGTCATATCACTAGCACGAAGATTGTACATATTACAAACATCAATTTAACAATTGCTTAGGCTTAAGAGATGTACAATAAATGATTTTATAAGAAATCAAAAGGCCAAGTCTCCCTGCACCTTGGATTTAATCCACTTGTACTACATGATAGCCAAACATGTTGGCCCTGCCCATCCAACGGACCTATTAGAAGGACCTCAAAGGCACACAGACGTTTATGTAAGTTTCAGTTTTGTTTTCTTTCAGTTGCCTTTCTTTTTAAAATAAAAAAGCTGTAAAGTTTATAAAGTTCGTAACCATAACACAAGCTACTTCAGCCTTCTCTGTGTTGTGTTTCCCCATAGCAGTGATAATTGACTCAGCTAAACCAACAAGGATTTTTTCTTGCAACACTTTATTTTGTACTGCACCCCTTAAGTAGCAGCAGTGGAGTGGAATTCTTGTTCTCCTCATTTTGTAAAGACCAATTCTGACCAACTCAGAGGCTCTTCTCACCAAGATTATTAAGCACTTCACTTGAGGAAAGAATTGCAATTACTTATTAGAGCGTTTTCCAAACTTCTGGGGAGAGGAACGTGGCACAACATGCTGGTTCTCAGCCATCCACGTCTTTGTTGTGAGTGACCTCACTAACATACATGTATGAAGCACTACCATCGTATCAGATGGGATCCTTTTGGAAGGGCTAATTGATCCAGTTTATATGCTGCACTGAGACGGTTTGGCTGCTTCTAGAGGTTGCTTGGTCAGAGCTACTGTGCAGCAGAACCGTGCTTAAATAGCACTGTCACAAGAACAAAACCAAACTGAATCCCTCTGACCAGTATTCTTCCTACAGTCTGTGCTGAGAAAGAAAAGAAAAAGGGTCACTGTTCACAGCTTGTATTATTAGGTCTTTCATAATATCACATTTCTTTTGATTTTCCCATTTCCTTTATGCAGCAGACAGCATTTCTATACTTAGACTTCAATTGCTTGCTGAACAGACCTTTATAAAGAATCATAATAGAAAAGCCTACAAACGGGTCAAGCTGCAGATCACTGAAGTTACTCTGAGAATGGATCCAAAGGTCTCTGAGTATTCTAATTCCTTAGAAGTATAAATATATTTTTTTTCTAGGAAGCCCTTATATATATATATTTTTTTTTTTTGGGGGGAGGGCGGTTAGGGATTAACTTCAATAAAGTAAGAAAGCTTCCCGAGGAGGCTGAGTAAGAACGAAACTGATTTAACAGCTTAATTACAAGTTTCTGAATCAAGATGGTCCATGCTATCTGAGACTACCAGTAAACAAGCCCTTACTTCGTAACTAAAAGCAGTAATACTTGCAAGGAATTATCCTGAGGTCTAAAGAGGGAAAAAAATCAGCTACTTGAATATTAATTCCACTTAGAAAACGTACAACCAGGAAAATGCAGAATCAGTCATGGTCACTGCAAAGCGGTCACTGTTACAGCAAATGAAAATAAAACACCAACATGAAAGTGATTTTGCAAAACTCTTCCCTGTGACCTGAAAGTATCAAACTACACTCTGCAGCTATGTGGAATTAATGCATGGATGAACACTTTTTTTTTTTTTTTTTTTTTTTAAGTATAAATAGTACCTACTAGTAGCATAGACAATCCCTTCTGGTAAGACCTACCTGTGGCTAGCTCTATCACTCTGAAGTTCAACAAAAACTGTTTTTATATTTGGATAATATATACACCAACACTAATCACATGTACTTTTCCCAATTCCTTTTTTTTTTTTTTTTAATACAAAGTGTTCCAGTGAACGTATAATTTGGTTATACAGCTTGCTTTTATAGATGAGGCTTTCATAATTCTTTAACGTATTTCAATATTGTAGAAAGAAGGGTATTTTTTCTCAAGTGTAAGAAGTCCCTGCAAATCATCACACCTCCCAGTCTCCCATTATAAGCAACGATTACTTTGGCATCTTTCACACATAGCAAAGGCACATACCTGCAGCCCCTTTACCATTTCCAATAGCCACTAAGGCACGTATTGATTTTTTTCTGCCTTCCTTTGCTTTCATACAGAACACATTTTTCACCTGAAGAAAGAAACACAAAGCATCGTGTTATGACAAAATGCAATTGTATTTATTTATTTATTTTTTTTTTTAAAAGAGAGTCAGTTTACTAAAAAGGAATTAGATAAAATGTTCCAATATATACTGCCTTCGCCAGTGAGTACCATCTGCAGTGGGACAGTGGCTTCAAGACATTCAATAAAGGCTGCTAAAAATCTATACTCAGACACATGAGAAGTTATTTCAGTACAGTTTCACTTAAATATTCCCTATGCTGTCTTCAGTTGTACAACAGATAACGCTCCAAAGTCGCCAGCTTCACGTGTGATTTCAATCATGATGAAAAAGCAAGAAAAAAACAAGTGACATTAATATCATCCTCCCTCCCGTTTTGACATATTTTAGAAGCACTCTCATGAATTGCTTAAGGCATAATGTTGCTTTACATGGGTTAAAGCCTAGGACTTAAATCTGCTTGCAGACTGCAGAAGACTTTTATTTGTAGCTCTGCTCATTACTGAGATGACAGCTGCTAAAGAGACGACTTCATTTAAGAGAGGGGAAGAAAACGGTATCTCATTCCGCTAACTATGTTAACAGAAGTAATTTCAAGCAGCGATGCAAGAAGCTATTTAGTTTGCAGCAGGGGGACAACAATAAATGGGGAGCCAGGTGGCCTTATGGTTTGTATTCTGGAAATGGAAATTTGCTTCTGGCTCTGAGACAGGCTCTCCTGTGTGGTGGTGTGCAAGTCACTGCTTTATAGTCTCCCACATTAAAAATAGTCTAATATCATCTGAAACTTTGTCCATTTAGCGCCTATTCTAGGTTCCTTGGTTTTGGTATGTAAGCATGTATTTTTGTTTGCTTTATTTGTATGCATATATACCCACACATTTGTTTATGTATATATACACAGTATCTTTGTGTCTACTTTCTTGAAGCCCTGATACAATTTCCATATATTTTACTAATAGTTAATTTAAACATGCATTGTTAGTGTAGGAATTGAGCAGCACTCACCCCTTTTCCTCATTTACAATTTTTCAGTAAACTGCTCTGATTGTAGCATTACACATTTGAAAGAAAGTTATTACAAGACACATGGCCATGGCTAAAAACATTCTTACTGAAGTTCACAAGTAAAAGAATTCACTAACAACAATGGGTATGGATTAGGAATGAGTACTTCTGAAAAATTCCACTTTTGCTTTTATTAAAATAAAGATGCTGTTAAATTCAGGGTGCACATATATCTTAGAGAGCGCTTCAAAGAATGATCAGCTTTATTAGCTGCTTATTCCAAGCTATTATTCTTTCTGCAATCTTACTACTTACAAAGACAAGCTAAAATACAACCCTTCCATGACGAAAGTACCTATGGAAATATGTTATTTACAGAAAATGCAAAATAATTATGAAAAAAGGAACTGAAGCAGGGTCATCCTCTCTCCAGAAGCATAGAGAGATGTCTCCTTTTGCTCTTCATACTTTTGTCTTCCATTGCCAATCTCAATACAGACTTTACAAATAATAAGTTGACATACATATTGTCCAAAAAAAAAAAAAAAAAAAAAAAAAAAAAAAAAAAGACACGATTTTGGTTATCTACTCAAAATTATTCTTCTCCCTATCCAGAAGGTGGCAGGAAAAACCCATGCAATAAGCTTCTCCAGTAGCCTTCCTAAAACTGCACTTGTCAGCTGTTTCTGAGCAGCTTTGAAGGAAAATGCATTCAGTCACCCATCACAATCAGTGCTATTGCATCTCTCTTGAAACGCTGTAAAGGCTTTCCAAGCTTGATAATGTGCCCAGGCAGCCATGGTTGCTGGAATAACAGTGTCCTTAGATTCTCCCTGCCGCACCCTTGTGCCTCCTTCCATCAAAGCGAGCAATGCTCTCTCTGCTGGAGTGTGTTCAGAAGTGCTCCCCTTCCGTTCTGCAGTTAAAGCAATGCAGCTGAAAGCATATCATTAAGCAGCACTGGAATTAATTAATACACAATGAACAGCTTGCCACTTTTGAAACAGCATGACCTCCAAAAAGTGACTGAAACTAAGACACAATTACCCTTATTTACTAGATCGCAATTTAAGCTGGATTTAAAGCTAATTCTTTAAATTCAAAAACAGATGCATGCTCAACCTTAATCACAGTGCATCTCAAATTGACTGTCCCTGTTATTCTGTGCTAATAATGCAGATTCAGCTCACTTTCTAGAACTGAGAGAACAGTGGCTCTGAAATACGGAACGAAAGCACCTCAAATGTTTGCTAAGAGGAGGAATGACAAGCAACAGTTTCAAATGTGGAGTTAAAAGCATGGAGGAGGCTACAGCCAAAGAGGCTGCTATGGGTAACCGTGATTTTAAGCACATGGCAGCTCATTGCACTGTGCTAGATGCAGGTAAAAACCCCAGGCTCTTCCCTCCATGTTATGTTCTTGTGAAAACAAGAAATGACTGACAGGCCAAGCTGACCACCCTCTGAAAGCCTTCCTTTCTGCAAAGCCACACGCCTCACACTGCTACTCTCTTGCTGCTGTGATGCAGAGGAGAGCACCTGCACAGGTTGATCCCTCACTGCATAAGGTTCTCTGGTCCAATACAAGGTGAGACAAAGTAAAATGAAGGCAGGGTACTGAAAGAAAAACATTTCCATGCAAGTTATCCTAGAGATGCTCAGGGACACGGCTAAAAGGCCTGAGAAGCCACTTAGCCAAAAGAATTAAAAAAAAACAAAAAAAAACAAAAAAAAACCAACGAAGTAATGAAGCTGTGCATCTTATAAACAAAAATCAAGTCTGTGTTCGTTAGATCACATCCATATCATTCTCTCCTCTGTGAAAATCACAAAGGGCAAAGCAGATACCTAACACAGTGACAGAACTTGTCACAGTTGTAACTAAAAGCTACAGTACCAAAAAAAAAAAAAACCACGCAGAAAATGCACAAGCTATTTGGAGGGCAGAACTAGTATCGCTGACAAATGATGAAGGTGTGAAACGTTTTCCCTAGAAGTGTGCATATGGTGGGCAATGGCAAGGGATGTGCTTCAGAAGGCAAATGAGCATGTCTTCTGCTAAGATTACTAACATGTGACCTCCTCAAGGAACAGTTTGTGAATTTATCAGTCCGTACTGATGTTTGATGTAAGTGTTAGGGAGAGATGAATCCCACAGCCCAACAGAGGTGAGGCTGCCATAGTCCCAGGTCCAACAAGCAGCAGCGTTAGGGATGCCAGGAGTGGACACCACCACTTTGGGCACAGCTTCTGAAACCCTGACTAGCCAGGGATACGGACTACATATAGGACTCACAAAAAATTAAGTATAGGACAGCCAAGTCCTCTTCCTCCTCTTCAGTTTGGTTGCCACAACATAAGAAGGACATAAATCTATTAGAGAGAGTCCAAAGTACAGAGATGGTGAAGAGTCTGGAGGGCAAGATGTACAAGGAGCAGCTGAGGTGCTTTGGTGTGCTCAGCCCAGAGCAGAGCAGGCTGAGGGGAGGCCTCATGGCGGCCTGCAGCTCCCTCACGAGGGGAGCGGAGGGGCAGGCGCTGAGCTCTGCTCCCTGGGGACAGCGACAGGACCTGAGGGAACGGCATGGAGCTGGGACAGGGGAGGGTCAGGCTGGGGGTTAGGGAAAGGCTCTGCACCCAGAGGGTGGTTGGGCACTGGGACAGGCTCCCCAGGGCAGTGGTCACAGCACTGAGACTGCCAGAGCTCAAGAAGCTCTTGGACAATGCATAGGGCTTGATTTTTGTGTGGTCCTGTGTGGAGCCAGGAGTTGGACTTGATCTTTGTGGGTTCCCTTCACACTCAGGATATTCTATGATTCTACTCTATGATTCTAATGGCATGCCCTCCTCTACCCCGTGCTCACAGGCACTCCATATGTGTGAGTCCCCTCAAATATCAGCAACTTGCTGGCATTACCTCAGCTTACCTGACCCCATCCCTGGACTTTAGTTCCAGTCACATCTCTCCAACACCCTGGACCCTCACATTTGCATTTCCTTAGCTGAAAGTCCTGGTTTGCCTGCTTTCTTGATAGCCCACCAATTAGAGGGACTGATGAGATTTGTTTCTTGTCAATAAACATTCCCACATATCCTTAGCAACTTGTGTCTGACAAGGTTTGGTGCTCACTACAAACCTCACAGACAACCGATAGGGCAGGCAGTGTCTCTGTTCTTGTTTATGGCTTCTCCTTCACTATCCTCTTTTTGCATTAGAAAGATCCTTGACCACACACCCTCCATCCACACACCCTTACAGAAAGCTGGGAATGCACTCCCAGAGGACACAAACATATACACCTACAGAACTTACACACATATATACCTGGTGAGCCACACAGACCAACACAATGAGCAAACACAAACAGCAGTGGTAGCCCAACACTGTTCCTCTCCAGCTTATCAAGATGAAGTAAAGGCCATTAGAGAGAAATAAACATCACAGGTCTCCCCAGCTGCCGGGACGTGAATATACAAGCCCCATGGGCCTACAGCACCACTCCAGCAGCTGGTACAGACCGCCTTGCTCACAGACACACACCACACTCCATCAGTTGGCTAAGACTTCCCTGGTCCCTCCAGAAGCCAGCCACTATGTGCTCTCATCCCTAGGGAGGAACAGGAGCACACAAAGACACAGGACCAGGACTCCCTGATCTGGTAGCCAAACCCCAGGATCTCCCTCTTCAAGGAAAGTTCTGCTCTAGGTGCAGGTACCAAAGTGCCCTCGATCTAGTCACTCTGAGGCTACCCCAAGACAGCACCAAGGGGAGCTGGTGAGGGAGTCCTTTCTTCTGAGTGTGATTTTGGTTCCCCTTCCTGCCTCCGAGCAAATTGTTTCTCCTGTGATGGTCCTGGATCCTGCTACCTGCTATTGTCTCTCTGCCCTTCTTTGTGGGTGGGCAGACAGACAAGCCTTTTACCACATCACCGAACAGCCAGTACTCTGACCTCTCCATCGTAGCCATTAGCAGAACAAATAAAGTACTTACCTCTCTGAATCAAGACTTTGATTCAGTAGCTATAGACTCTGAGAGACAGGAAGATTAGAGCCATCCATCCTGCTCACTGGGTATCCCTGCTCCAAGCACACAAGTGGAGGAACCACAACACAGAAATAATCTGGACTCCTGTACCCTTCACTTGGTAAAGCAGATGAAAGTTTGTCCAGATATTTGAACGGTTTTTCACACAAGCTGACTCACCACAGCTCTGGAATAAACCCCAGGCACAGCTCTCATCCAAATTAGCAATGAGCCCAATTTACAGAGAAACTACAGACAAAACCAGGTTTGAGCTGATAGTTTTCCCCTGTCAGATGCATAAAACTGTCTTTTCTAACTCACTCAGAAGACAACGTAACTCAAATGCCCTACTGTCATGCTGTGTGTCTAAATGTGGCTTTGTTCAACAGCTCACATATGAGTATGGATCCTTTGGATTAAACGCACAATAACACATGCTCACAGCCATGCTACACCTGAAACGGCTTTGCTTCCTTTTCAGAGGATGATTCATAATAATGCTGAATTATAACTCGCTCAAAAGCTTCTGAATGTTCCAAATGCCAATGATTTCATTCATCCAGGCTGACAGGTAAGAGTAAGATTTAATTGTTTAATCAACAAAGCCACTTGAAAGTGCCATCCCAAAATGTTACTTTAAAGACAGGCCAAAACTCTGAGAAATCCAGGAACGTCAGTAACAAATTCTAGACTCTCCCCTCTGACCTCTCATTCTTTCCTCTAACTGCTTGCTTCAGGTGCTATCTTAGAAATTGTCTGGAAATTTTCATTATCAGTCAAAAGACACTTGGTATCATCCAGGGAGCAGGAAACTTGCCTGCAGCTCTAAAAGCAAAGTCTAGAGCTCTAATACCCCAAAAATATATTTCAGCCAACGTCTCATTTCAAGTAAATTATTACTCGGAGTATCACGTATACCATATAATTTTTTAGTCAAGGATGTCAAACAACAGATCTTAGACACTGTAATTTCATGCAGCATTTCCTTTCATAAGCCCTTTTTATTATGCCCTTTGCAAAAACAATAGCTAGAAAACAATTTCCAATGACTTATAAAAAGAAACAAAGGCTTTTGATTGTGCCTTAAAGAATGTTCTCTTTGTCACAAGTGGTAAGACTACCGAGAACAATTCCGTGCTCCTAAAGCAAACACGTATGGAAGGGTTTCTTGCTGCTTCATGGGAAACTGAAACTGGTCTTACATTCTGCTTACGATCCCCTGCTGCAGCTAAAGAATTCATTTCATATAGTGGATGCAGAACGCATGACTACAGAGCAATACGGTTAAGAAGTTAGAAGTCTTTGATGCCTTCACATTCCCTACAGACACCTCTCTACAGTTCTGTGTACCTTTTTAACAAGCCAGTTAGAAATACTGAAGACAATGTCCTTGACATCATTTTGTCCCAACAAACCTTTATTTTTCTGACTTCACCCCTGCTTTCCTCATTCCAAAATAAAGCTCCTGTTCCTAAAGCATGACAATTCTCTGTGGTTTGGTACAGAAAGCCTAGTGGTTTCCAGCATCCCCATTCCTGTACAGTCCCAGAACAGTCATTCTCCACACAACCAGCCTCCCCCCACTGCCCCCATCAATATTTGCAAAGGGTTGGATTCAGAATGGCTAAATTTAGGTACATTTAATTGCAAGAAGATGAACCTCCAGCCATTCAGCTGCTGCTAATCTTTTTCAGTCAGGCACACCTATCCCTACTTTGCACATGGGAAGGGCAACCCACACCAGATGTGAGTTGTGCAGACCCTGCTCAGAAAAGGGAATTTTTCTGACTGTTCCCTTCAGTTCTGCTTCTCCAAAGTGCCATGCAACAGTTGAGGTAAATGCTTCCTCCAAACAGGTCTTGGGCAATCAGAAGCATGCCTGAATGCAGCTGGAGAAGAGGGAAGAACAAACAACCTAACTCGCTTGAGAGAAAACGCCAGCTTTATGAAATTACAGGTTTTGCATGAATTCTTGCTACATCAGTACTCAGTTACAAACTACCAATATTATGATACAAACTTTGTGAAGCATACCCAATCTCAAGTCAATTTAACTAAGAATATAGTCTATGAAGCTGGAGACAATATGGAAGAAAAAAAGACAAGATTCAGGCAAGAGCCTAGAACATGGTTTCACTTACTGCACACTATATTGATTATATTTAATTATTGATTATAAGACAAATTATTAATTATAAGACAAAAACTACTCCTTGTCAAAGGCTTCTGTAGAGTTCATCACTAACTTGATTCCTGAGAAAATATCATCCACACGCTTTGAGAATATCCATTTAATTATCAACTCAATGCAATTTATTTTGATTGATTCTATGTTAGAAAGAACTATTTATTTTTATTATGCCAGTGTTAAAAGCATCTCTTTTGTCTCACATTCTTTCATTCTTTCTACACTATCTGAAAGTATAAAAAAGCAAAAACCACCACTCCGGACACCCCCACCTCTGGCAAATAATTAAAAAAAATATCAAAACCCACAGACAAATACCCAAGGGAAAGAAGTCCATATACAGTTTTACCTACAATGTAAGAGATGGAGAATCCTGAACTAAAATAGAATCATAAAGTGATTTTGGATTTCAAGGACTAGGATAATACCAACATCATACCAAGCTCTATACATAAATCAAAGCACCAGTGTACTTTTATCTGCAGAAAACAGCTTTTGCTTTAAGGATAGCATCAGCCTATTTATGTTGTGGCCTTCTGCACCATATCCCTATGAAAAATGCATGTGTTGCCTGACCTGAACTTTTTTTTAATCAAGTCTATGCCTTTCAGTAATTAAACATTTAAACACTAATGAGTGTTTCTTTTGTGTAAATAGGACAGTACAATACCCTAACCATCTGGCTGAAAAAGGAAATTATTCCATGGTGGGAAGTTGGGAAGGCTGCGCTGACCCACGTACAATGGGGCCATGCTTTCACAAAAATAATTCAAGTAAATTGGTCTTTATTAGAAACAGGTAACAAAAAGAAAAGAGTGGGAAAACAATAAGAGATCAGAAGACAGTTTTTGCAGCTGGCAAGTTCAGTGTTGGGTAAAAAACCCACACCCATCTTTTGCAAAGAGCATTATTGTATCTCCTCCTTCAGAAGGCTCCCATGTGTGAAAGATTCAAAGGGACACTAGCCTCATATTATATGCTTTCACACCTTATTGATTACTAGGTTTCATTTTCTAGTTTTCACACTACAACGCAAACACTGCCATATAACACAAGCTTTCATGTAGGCTTTAATATTAATGTTACCATTCTGATTTTGAAAATGACAAATCACTTGACAATGGATGATTCCTGAAATGATGCCTTCCCATTACAGTAAAAATGGTTTATGTAATTTATCAAATGGAACTGTAAATTTTAATGACTACTGTTATTACATTATATTAAATAATAAATATTACCAGTAGTAACAAAGGAAATTAGGCTTTTGCATTTTTTTTCATAGGACATTCCTTCAAAAATGGAATAAAAGTCCTGAAAACTGCTGAAAATCAAGACACAGCAAAAGAACAAATAGATTTTCAGCTTCCTTCTGCAAAGTACAAAGTTTCCAAGCAAATTATTTTAACCTCCTGTATTGTCATGAAGACAAAGATAATGGAAAAGACATGCAAAAATAGCATCACATATGCCATCTATTTAAAGTAAGAATGCTAACGGGACCTGTTTATTTCAAAACTCATACTTGTTACCAGAAAATTATAGGACTCAATTTTCTTAGGCTCATTGCTCGATATAGAAATTTTTGCTGCTGCTTTTATTTTTCTGCAGAAAAAACACTCCTACTTTCTCACATCTGTGGCAACCTCACTGCAACAGTACAGCCCGAGCCTGCTTCTGAAATGCTTTTTTGTTATTCAGATATAACAAAGCAGTGAAACAGATTTCTATAGCACATGGAAACATCGCATAGCAACCCATTTTGTTGTTTAATCTGATGTATTTTAACTGTAAATAATTATGCAGACACAAAATGGCCAACTTTAGTAAATACCTAATATAGCACCCAAACTGGCAGGCAACTGGGACATGTCAGAGTAACAAAGGAACAGCCACTTTTCTCCAATGTGCCCTTTTAATTAACTGAAAACACAGAGACCTGCAGGGCTTATTAGGGTTTTAACACTTACCTGTAACAACTGCAGCAGAAGTACAATCTAAATAAAGCCAAAAGCCAATTTTATTCCACATTAACTTAAGTATTAAAAAATAAATGTCAAAATCAGTGAGCTAGATGTCAGATCCCGAGACAGCAAAACTCTTCATCCAGTTTCAAAGCCCCTGTCAGCTGGGACACTTGGGAACTGGATAGCCTTGGGAGAGTGAAACCTATTTTGTTACTACACTCAGGGAGCAGGGATAGGAGTTGACGCTTTCCCCCTTCCTTAAGGGTATGGGGAAGGGGAATTGTGTCCCAACATGGAAAAGGAGCAAAGATTCATTGTTGTACTCCCTTCAGTCTTCAAACAACTGGTAGATATGAGCAAGGATCTAGTGAGGCTAAACCCATCATTTTGTGAGGACAGAAGTTCCTTACTGAGGAATTTTACATGTTAAAATAAAGAACCCATTAAATGTGTATGGTGCAATTCAAGAACTCACTGATGCTTGCTTAAATATTCATTTTTCTTGCATTTCAGATTTTCAGTGTAATCTCAAATATATTATTAAATGAGAACTTGATATGTAAATGGAGCAGATGATCCATCAGATGATCTAAAAAGCTGGTAGTTGTCTGAACCATTTGATTTTCCATCTGACTTTCAGTAGTAGCATCTTTTAAAAGCAGTTTCGGGGAATGACGGTGTATGCACACCGGCATATACTGTATGGTATAGAGGCATGCAACATTTTTTATTGTGACAAACCACCTGTGACATTAAGCGCAAGTTTGCTACTCACTATTTTGTCATTTCTTTTTTCTAGGCACCAATGACAAATTCGGTAAGAATACATCAGAGGTACTTGAGAAAAAAGAATCTTGATTTCAAACTTGTGGGTAGGTAAGCACATTTAAGAATTAAGAATGAACTGTATGTTTTCTTAAGATTTAAACTAAGTAATCTCAGTAATGGAAAAAATATTGCTTATTAAATTAACTTTCAAATGCCTTTAATTTCATCTTGTTCTTGTGCACACCAGTACCACTTGACGTACTCTGTTGTTGACTTTAACAAGTCAAAGCTAATCTGAAATAGCAAGTTAGTTCTTAAAATAGAGATCAGTCTGTGACAGTACATGGTAGTGTGCAGAGAAAGTACGGTTCCTTCCACAAAGGGCATCACTAGTCAACTTCAGTAGTAGAATACAAGATGACGTGCTGTAAGTGAAACTAAACAGAAGTTCACAGATACAGTGGAATAAATGCCATGCCTGAACACATGTACAACACAATACCAGCTAAAAATACAGGCAATATTGCACAGAACTTTTTAATAAGTGAAGCTGCGATAATGACAGGAGTAAAGTGATGAATGGTCATCTCTACCCCTTAAAATCATGTAAGAACTTATTATACGGTCACTATTTTACAGTGATGAAAGTATCAACATTCATATTAAGCAAAGAGACTCACTATGCACCTATCATAGGATGTGCATAGATCCAGGTTAATTCTTTGGCTCTCAGATAATGGTTAGAAATTAAAGGAATCTCTTTTCAATGCAGCTGCTAGACATGAATACTTTTTCCAGTAATAAAGTAGATAAATATTAATTGCAAATCTGATTCTGATGATAACCCTGAAAGGGACACAAATCTAATAACCAATTTCATCTGTAGGTATGTAAGCAATATGAGAATGTTCTAAAGCAATAAGTTTATGCCATTACATTGAACACAAAGCCACTGGGTTGATTTATGCCCAGAGTATTCATGTAACAGGGTTTAATTCAATATATCAAAAGCACAATCCAAATTTTGATAAAAAGTGCTTTGGTATTCATTCCACTTCATGGTGCTACCCTTGCCACCTTGCTTAATGGCTCCCAGCCCCTTCTCCTTCACCAAAAATATTAATACGTAACAAGAAAGTCTTGGCTAAATCTTATCAATTTGATGTCCCCCAGCTGAAGTGATAAGTTTGCTACACCTTGCTGGATTTTGCTTTCTAATACGTTGGCCATTTTAGCAAAATATCAATTCTTTTTAACACATTAGATATTTACAGAAAACTAAAGAAAACCCAGTGACAAGAAAAATAGATTTTGAGATTCAGCTGCATAAAACACTGACAGAGACAGAAATTACTTGGCCACTGCTACAACAGATCTCACTAAAATTAGGACTTAAGTAGAAGAGAAGGGAATGTGCAAGGACAGGGCAAATACTGTTCTCACTTCCAGAGGTACCTTTTCTGGATGCTGTGCATCATTTGATTCTCGACTGGTAGCAAATGAATCACAAGAAATCAGCTTATTTCTGAAGTCATGATCCCCCCTTCTAGCTTCTGCTAGTTCTGTGGTTTCCACAGCAACTAATGCATTCAAAATGAGAAAGAAACTAATAAGATAAGTGATAGGCATAAAATACCTTGTGACAGCTTGAGCATGCACAGTACTAATTGTTACTGGTCTGCTTTGGAATGAGTTGCATCCTCCAGTAATGGCTTTACCATTAAGAAGTAACAAAAAGGTCCACATACCTGCATTACCAACACTCTTCATTTCAGCACTAAAAGCTATTATTAATGGGTCACCTTTTCTTCTAAAGAAAATCCACCTTTGTAATTTTTTAATAAGCATTTTCTCTGACCACATTCTGAGTGGCGTTTCTGTTGAAATCATTATTAATAATTTGGCTCTTCAGAACAGCTTTTTTTTTTTTTGGGGGGGGGGGGGGGGAGGGAGGGGGGGAGTGCAATGTTAAGGACCTTAACCTTTAGCCTGAAGTTCTGCTGTTAGGTATTTTTAAGTGAGGTGATGCAATAGGATCCATCTAGAAACGAGGATGGAAGCAAGATTTGCATTAACCCTGTCAAAAACCATCATCCCTAAACCGTCAGGTAAGCATATTAATGCAGTAGATATAAAACTATGAATGGGAAATTTTGTTAGAACGTTTTTCCCCAGAAGATAGAAATATCATAGGTTAAGACATTTAGGACAGATGAGCATTGTATTACTCATGACACCCAAAATAGGATCTTCATCTCACTTGCTCTCAATCTTGTCTTCCCAGTCCTCCCCGCTTTGTTTCATTTATTTATCTTGAAAAGCAGAACTACATGATTTGCTACATATAATTGTTTGAGAACTATTGCTAACACTTTACTAGGTTCCCATTTATGGTTGCATGTGAACTGTTAAAGCTTTATCTGCAGGCATTTGCCACTTCAGAGTTACTCAAAACAGTCTTTGTATTAGCTCAACAGAGAAGTCCCCAGTGAAAAGAATAATAGATTACATCACGCAGTTGAAACGAAACACTAGACTAACCCCTATTGCTATAAGATTGACTTAGCAAAGACAATTAAATAAGCGCAAGCCCCATATAGAATAGCTGTAACTATTTGAAGTCCTTGAAGAATTTGGTAATGCTTACCTCAATGACTCTTGTTTCAAAATCTTCGTAAGTTTCTGTTGGGAAAAAAACAGTGTCTTACATTTCCTTGTATTAACTCCTTATCAGCAAAGCTCCCTGCAGATTGTATAATTTAAAAAAAGGACATGATTTTTAGGTAGCTGCTTATTTATCTCAGCAGTGAGCAGAAAAGGTAAGAATAATCTGAACACGTATCTAAAGTGAGCATTATTAGTTGCTTCATTTTAAAAGGAGCTCAAATATTTTATAGCCTGACTCCATTCATTTTCTTTTTTAGAATAAACTCAGAGAGAAAATAAAGTATAACTCATTTATAAAACATGCTTTTTTTCATTTCTTGAGTAAAAATCAATATCGGTAAAGAAATCTAGCTTAAATAATACCCAGTTCAAATGATAACTTCCAGAGGGTGTAATACCACTCTTGTTATAACTACAGTACAGCTCCTGTTACAATTAAGGGGTGAAGAACTGTTAAATACATTCACTATGCTTTGTTAGGGACCCCAATCTCTAACTGCAATCAATATTTTATCTTCTTAAGTATTGTAGCTGCAGGGGAAGTAAAATGATATAGTCTCCAAGGACTGTCCAACCTAAATAACCAACATGGCACACAAGAAGAAAAATAATCCCTTTTTAAATGGTAAAGCAAGACATACTAACCCAACTGCTCTGTCTGAACATCCTACAGAAAGCAGTAATAAAGGTGATGGAAGAGCTCAGATGAGCTCAGAATCTGTCCAATACTTTGGCCACAAGCTAAGCTATGCAACCTCTCCAAATGAACCCTGAAGCTCTTTTGAAAACCACTGCCAGCCTGCACCTACACTGAAGAATTTTTATTAAATTATATCTGATATTGTTCTTAATTCTCTCCAGCTGTAGAAATGCTATTAAAAAAATAACTGTCCACAGCACATTATGTAAAAAAATAAAAATAGTTTGGGCTTTTGCTGGCTGGCAATGCAAATTGCGTTCTTCCCAAAATACTGCTCCAAATGCATTAAAAAAGTCAACACACACAAACACCCTCGTTTCATGTACAATGAGCAAAGGCCGGACATGGTTAAAAGCTAAGAAGTTGAATCACCAAATAGGTAAACAGGTCACTTCCATCATGGCAATACTATTCCCCAATATCATTCAGGATATTCTGAACTTGTATTAGACAATCATACTTGTAATTTATTTGAATCCCTTTTTTCTTGATACATATTTCTGTGAAATTCCAGAGAGGAGAAGAAAAACAAAACAAAATGCAATCACTTCAAATAATCAACAACCATGCAGCCAGACTTTTTTTTTCCCCCTCACTTCTTTCAATTTCAAATGCTACCTCAAAAAAAGTCTCTGAAATCAAAGACAATTACAGCCTCATTCATTTTGTCCAGTTATAGTTAGGGTGTTTTGTATTGTTTCCCTGTCATGTCTGTCTTCAAGTCTTTTCATCACAGCGGTAATAATAGGAGCTGTTCAGGTGTGTGTTACATATTCGGCTGTACTTGGTGAACGCATCCTTTTCACTGCACGAAAATTTCAAGTTTTTGCTCTGTCATTAGAAGGGACTTCAAAAGGAATGACATTTTCAAAATGTCTTCGGAAATTGTGGGGTAGGAAAGAGCAAGAAGAGCACAGAGCTCTGGGCGTGACAAACCGCCTGCACTACTGCCACCAAGGATGGCAAGTAAAGGGAGAGGGCACAAAACTACACAAACAGAAGCCCCCTCAGGTCTCATCCAAGGGCTTTCACCCTGACAAACACTGTCAGTAAAGCTTACTTTTAGGAAAAAAAAAGAAAATTGAAGACAATGGAGTAAAATGCAATGTCTCAATATAAACGGAATAAACAGGAGATCCTCCCAACCTCCTGCTTTTCCAATTTATTTTATTAGAGCTAGAGCTTTCAGCATTTACAGCTTTAGAAACCAGTGCTAACTAAGGCACTTAATATTTGTTGTGCTTGGTATAGTCACAGCAAGAGTTTGGAGAAAGGCTTGGGAGTTTAAAGCAGCACAGTGGTGAAGAGAATCAGGGACTCAATGCTTCATCGGATGTTGCTAGATCATTTACACAATCTCTGTGACTATTACAAATGTGATTATCTCAGCACAATTTAGAGAACTGGTGGTCTACAAGAAGTTCAGAGAAGAGCATGTAAATGCCAGCCAGCAGGCACCCTGTTCCCTCTCTGAAGCCTCTTCAGCTGCAAAGCAACACTGTCAACTTGGCTGAAAAATAATTGTATTTCTAACTGGAAAAAAGAATTCTTTCTCTACTCATAACTAACACAATAAGTAATGGTGAAGTGGGAGAAGATCCTCCTGCAAGCACAAAGCACAAAGAATCAGTCTATCCCCAAATATATGCAAGTACATTTTCCCCCCAAACACAGCAGTTGGTTTCAATCAAATTTGTTGTATGTCAAAGGCTCATGACAGAGAGGTTCTACAGATTTCTCCTGTACTTGTTTTTGTTAGAAAATATGGATGCTGCTGAAGGGAAGCTGCATTATGTGCTCAAACTGTTTGTTACCAGAGGATCTAGCAGCAGAACACCAGGTAGGGCAGAACTGCAGGATCTCAAATCGAGGGAGTCCAGCCATGCCTCAGTCTCAGGACAGATTCATTGGGTTTGACGGTTTCAGGTCTGTTCTTTCTACCACTTTGACAGCGCTTTGCACATAGCCAGTGTCCCCGTTCTCCTGAAAGTCATTTAATTCCTCTGAATAAAAGATGCTGATGGAATTGTGGGAAACTGAAAATCTGCACAGTTTTTAAACAGATTAAAAGGAAATTGGTATATGCTAATCAGAAACTGCTTTTCTCAAGCACATTTATAATACAAGCTGACTTTCATTTTCCTATTTTTACTGTAGTGTCCTTCCCTCTTCTTGGCAGAACTTGACCTGACTACTGCAGCACCCACAGAACCAATTTCAATGCAAGTAACCAGCCTCAGTAATATCAGCCACACTGAAAGCAAGGAAAACACTGGGGAGTAGAATTCATGCATACATAAACGTTGTTTGCAACAGCTGCCACTTCTTTTAACAGAATGAACTACTTGAAAATACATTTGAATTTAAAAGCAACATAGCCTTGCATTTAAAGCTCAGAACCAGAACCGTGAAATCTTCTCGACTTCCTCTATATTCCACCAATGATTTATGGGGAATTCATTAACTTCTCAAATCTTTATTTTTCACTTGTAAGATTCAGGTGACAGGCTGCCTCATCCATTGTCATGTCACCACCTTCCATGGAACATTTGCTTTCAAGGTAATAAGATGAAATACCGGTAAGCAAACACAGGAAATCTTATTTATATACTGCAGCATTATGCTGCTATTAAAATGGAATCAGTTTTTCTTAAAATCAAGGATAAACAAGAAAACCCTGAAGAGAAAGGAAAGGAGATCTGGAAAGCCAGATCTCTATAAATTCACAAGGTATCTTGTTTTCCGGACTTAGACACCATAGCAACATAAGCCCCAAAATTAGCTATACCAGCTACAGGAATTGGAAACCTGGGAAGGGAGTGGAGAAATAGAAAACAGCAACAGGATGAATTTACAAGAGGAAAAGCTACAAAATGCCAGCATGACTTCAGTCTACATGGACAATGGTATTAGATCATCCCGGAAAGACCATGCTCTTGCTGCCTTATGGCTTGGTGCAAAGCACATCTCAATTTTGAATTAAGGTCTAACAGATGTCACCAGAAAAATATTCAGACAGAAATTCATAAACAAAACACCACACTGAGTGACCAGCAACAGAGACTGCAAAAAGATCAGGTAAAAATACAATTGCAATCCACAGATGTAATTCCCTATTTATGGGGGAAATTCCAATTTACGGGACGTATGTTCCAAAATCACAGCTTTCACCAGGAGAACATATTCCTGGACAGAGAGAACTCTGAAGACATGAACCAAGCTTAACTTTTAGAATGACTGGAGTCTGCAACAAGCTTGAAACAAGTGCTAAAAAACATTAACTGTTATATTCACCTCATCTGACTATAAAAGTCTGAAGAAGAATAGCAATAAATACAGAAGCATCATGAAATGCTTCGCAAGGGAAACTCAGCTGAATATGAGTAGCTGCTTATTTTTATATGTAATTAGTTGAAGGGGGTTAGGTTTTTAATTGTTAAAACTAACAAAATTTTTTTTAGTGGTTTAATGAACAGCACTGTAAAAAAACTTCCTGTCCACTTTGCATATATGACCTCTAGTTTCACTATGATATTTAACTCAACAACACATAAGGAAAGAACTTCTAATAGCTACATTCAAACCACAACATCTTAAGCCTTATTCCACTATTTGAGTAGGAAAAAAAAGGTTGATTGAAGGTGAGGTATCACAGGATCCTTTAAGAAACTATAGAAAAGCACAGCTGCATTTTGTACTTAAGAAAACTGACATTGAACACAAAAGATATTTCCATTCTTTCAGACTCCTATAACAGTCTTTAACATAATGCAGTACTCTATAACAGTGTAACTTCAGGTAGTCCATAACATAAAAATCATAAACTAACAGCTATATTAAATAAAGCAGTGATTTAACACGTTTCACTTGTGTAAATACTTGTTCTTGTGCAGACTAAAAAGCACGTAAGAGAAGTTATAAAATAGATTTTCAATCACAGGAAAATTCTGGATCTGGCTTTTTCCCAGCCCCTTCTCACAAAGGTTGGGTAAGAACTAAGAAAGATATTTAGTTTTTTTTCTTACCTCCGTTAGGACCTGGGTCAGGAGGATCCAGAATGACACCTCCCCAACACTTTCCACTCCATCCTCCCTCTCTCTTAACTTTTATTTTTCTTCTCTTCTCCCATGTGTCTCTCTGCTGAAGAATTTCAGACTGAATTCTCTCTCGTTCTTCTTTTTTTCGTTGGGAAACTGTCTGTACCATCCCACTTTGTATTATAGGAGCATTAAGGCCAGGCCAGAGGAAACCAGAACGTCCTTGAAAATAACAGGGAAAAAAAGTTTTATGCCAAACAAGTACAGTAATAACGAACACTGTAAAAATGCAATAAGATGAGAGGTTCTCACTTTTTTCAAGAGTTTTCTGTGACACAGAATTTGTATTTAAAAACAAAAAATAGCATTAATTAACCATATCAGGATTTTTTTTTTTTTTTTTTTAGAAAAATATATCAAGCTGTTCTGATGCCACGTAAGTTAACAGCAATTTATTGATTTAGTAAATCAAAAAACATTACACAAGGAGAGGCCAAGACATTTCTTCAGCGCTTCATTTGTGAATCTACCTTCTCCGATCTCCTGGCCTCTATTGAGATTCTTTCTTAGCTTCTTCTTCCTTCTCTTCCCTCTTGCTTTCTTTACTCCCACACCAGTCTCTGCCAAAGCTCCTTTCCAGAGCTCATCAGCTGTCACTGAAATGAGAAAGCTTTCATAAGTAATATACAAGTACATCTTATACTGGAAATGGAAGCTGAACAAAAAAAAAAAACTACCTTGAAATGTTAACCCTACTTTGATTTTTGCTGGGATTTAAACTGTGGGATTACTGCCTTGCTAAGAAATGAATTTCGTACTACATGCACATGTATCTGCTGCAGAGACGTGCCTCTACCCCTGGTGACT
Source organism: Aythya fuligula (assembly GCF_009819795.1). Lineage (NCBI taxonomy): Eukaryota > Metazoa > Chordata > Aves > Anseriformes > Anatidae > Aythya > Aythya fuligula. The sequence continues at coordinate 12,350,323 of NC_045561.1, read as the reverse complement.
GCAATCAGATACGCTCAGAGCTAGGTGAATCGGTTTTAAAAGGATTTTCAGAATCAATTTAAGGGCAAGCATTTTTAACCACTAAGGTATTAATTCCCAGGTCAATAAAAGACAACCATTCATTACTAACTCAGATCAGCAATACCTACAAGCACTTAACCAAAGACAAATATTGATGAGACTCAACATCGGTCACTTTTAAAAATACCTTAACCTGCTTTAAAAAGCCACAAAAGACAAGAAATTAATCAGCAGCACAGATCTGCTGATGCTCTCATAAAACACAAGGTCCTGATTGCTGATGGAAGAGCTGGGCGGACGAAGGAATGCGAGGCACTCTGTGCATCCTCACTGCAGAACCCTTCAGCCTTGGTTGGTCTCCTCATTCCACAACCATACAGGACACCCACCACCTTCAGATGTTTGGGCCAGCCATTCTCTGATGTTTCACCCAACGTACAAGAGCGTGGCTAAGGAATAGTGTGTTTGATAATGAACTGGGGAAGCTCTGCCACATTGACACCAAGGTGAGGGACAAAACCAAAACACTGCAAGTCCAAGACGCTACCAAATACTACGCTCTCCACGTAGGAAAGAACAGAACAGCATAAAAAGTCATGACATACCCTAGCCACATATCGTAAGAGTAGCACAAGAGCCTTCATTCACAGCTAAAACAAGTACCACAGACTTCATGCCGGGCTAGAGAAGTGAAAATGCCCTGAGACTGCACCTAACTACAACATTCATCACACTTACAAACTATAAAGCAAAATCTGTGTTTTCTCTCAGGCAGATTCTAGTCCCTCTGAAAAATATTTCTCGAAAATTACACTTTCTTTTCCAGACGTTCCAGTGAACCCCAAGTTCATGGTAAAAAAATATAGTAACGTTTAGTTTGACTGCTGAGCAGGACCAAAACACCACCTGAAGAAACCTTCAGCTGCACAGCACTCAGCAAACATCACTTACTAAAAGACAAGCTGTGACAGATCCTACATCCTCTACAAGTAGCAAACACTACCCTAAAATACACTGAATAACAGTTCGATATAGACAAAGGCTGGTGGCAAGGAGGAGATGTATGATGTGGCTTTTCAAGATCTTAAAGCAGACTATGAGACTGTGGCATGAACTGGAAGGTTGATGATGGATCACGTTAAGCTGCTTAGTTTACTCAGAAAACATTGTGTAACTAGCAAATTCATTTTTTTTTTTTTTTTTTTTTTTAATAATCCTGGTTGCCTGGAAACATGAGATTAATATAAAGGTTTTCATGTGTTTCTCTGATGGGTTATTTCTAAATTGGAGCAGTTCCCCAGTCTTCACTTTGGGTGGCTTCATGGAGGGTCACACAGCTTCCAAGGAGGCTGCAGAGGGGCAGGAACGGGGAGCTCCTGAGCTGGTAAGGCACTCAAAAAAGTAAAAAAAAAAAAGAAAAAAAAACAAACAGCTTTTGAACTGTACTCTAAGTAACATTGCTTAATCCCCATACAGAGAAAGTAGCAGAAGTCACAGGGCGAGGAGACTGCGCTGTACCAAAGGGGAGCAGTCTGTGCCAACAGATCCAGCACGATGAGGTCAAACAGAGCCTAGTTTTGGCCTCAAGCACTGCACATAATCTGATAACATCAGAACAAGAGGAAAACGTCACACTCGGTACCAGAGTGCAGTTCATTTAATCGACCTCTAACAGTATCATCATGCGTTGGGAAAGCAGCTGTATTTAATGAAACGCATGGGAAGCCTGCAGGCTGCAGAGCTGAGAGCTCTTTAGAAGATGGCAGATATCAGAATGACTTTAAGACCAAGTGATGAGAATGGAATAGGGAACGGATAAGCCATGTCCCCACCACTGTAATCTTACAGACTTCCGCCTGCGACAGACAGCACAGCAACGAAGAAAACCCTGATGTGACTTGGCAGCACAGCACCAGGATGACCGGAGAGCACATACGTAGATAAGGCAGGAAAAAGCTCTTGCAGTGGAGAAAATAACCCCTGACAGAAATGAGGATCGCTGTAGTGCTTTTTACATTTGCAGAGAAGCTCTGAGATGAAGCCAGCACAGCAGGTGTGCTGTCTCCAAATGATTTGAGGTCTCACTTTTATTTTGTTTCTGCAGCGGCTTGGTAAGATGGGAAGCCGCAGGTGCTCCTCTACCACTAAAATAGCCCGAATCATGAAACCCACCACACGTTTCTAGCCAGTTACTGAAAAGCACATAACTCCAAGCCAAAATAAAGTCTTACACATCATACACTTACATTTTATGGCTAAGAAAGAGATCCACTATTAAATTTTGCTGAGAGCATGCTTTATGCAAGCTGATTGCCAACAACCGCCAATAGTAAGCTTTAAAGATGCCACTCTCTTTTGCTTCATCTACATAAGAGGTGTAATATTTTGAAAAGGATTTTGTTTTGTGCCTTTTTATACTATCCCCCAATTTCAGAAACCAGACAGCCTACTTCTTACTTCAGAGGAAGATGTATATTAGATCACACCTCAGTAACTCACACGGATTGCCAAAACAGCTTGCTGGAAACCATATTAAAAAAAATAACAAAATCCATGACCCTGATAAACTGAGATTAAAAGTAGATTTCTTTGCCTCTTGGAAGATGAGAGAGTTCCCAGCTTGCTTAAAATATGAACTACAAAAATAGAATGACAAATAGTAAACTGGAAAATAGAAGGGAATAAAATTGGAAGAAAGGATTAACTTAGTGAAACGGCTAAATAGGCTCGCTTCTTCCACTTATACAAGCAACTTTAGCTTAATTTTTTTCCCTGACAAATAGCATTGCGGCAGAACACCACCACAGATCCAAAGACATTAATATTAATGACGTAGTAAAAAAAAAAAAAAAAAAAAAAAGGATGTTATAATAAACTTGCTTGTTTCACTGCACTGCTTCCCGCTAGTGCCACTACATCAATGTATTCGTAATACCTTCAGGAACTTTTTAAGGTCTTTCCAATCTCTAATGTTCGCTTCCAGACTTAAACTGGGAATAAAAACTTTTGGTGGCAGGTGGATTCTAAAATGGCATGGTATGTCAAACACTTCCCTTTCCCAGTCACAAAACCAAACCAGAATCTGGAAGAAAAATACTCTGCACTGATGAAATATGAAAAAGCATCTCCAAGGGGAATGCTTACATATTCTATTACAAGTTGCAAGATAAATTACATAGTCTAGACTCAGCTGCTTAATGACCGCAAGTAGGCAGTTTTTCTTGGAGGAAGGTCAAAGGCTTATCAACTCCTCTAGGAGCCAAAGTATCACAAAACCTCACTGTACTTGAGTGCAGAGAGCATTTCCTTGACCTTGTCTTCTCTAATGAACACATGTGTCTCCATCTCCCCAAGAGAGAACGTGTTATTGTTGGATCATTTACAAGCAGCTAAAGCAGCTGAACAAACTCACAGAAGAAAAAGCCACCCAGAGCTATAAACACAACAAATTCCATGCCGTAAATCATTGAAAGTTGTGAGGGTTTTCTGAAGAACCATCCCTGCGTGCTCATTCAGTTCCTTTCTTTCCTCCTTGAGCTCCTAAAAGAAAAAACAGATTTCTTTCATCTCACTGCAACTTGAAACTCTGAAGACTGATTAAGAAAAGACCAAACATTGCACAGGTATGAAAAGTGAGTGAAGGGCGCGCCCTCGAGCTGGTCGTTAGGTGTTATCTGACATGGGATGAGAATGGAGAAAGCAGACTGCCACTTAACTGTACAATTTAGCACCTCAGAAAAAAAAAATCACTATGACAGTGCCCGTGGAAGTTATGCACATTTCCATTATGGTAAAATAACTAAAATTTAGAATTAAAAATATTGTAGGAGTCAGTTTCTAAATCATGTCAGCCTACAAAACGTCCCAGTAAGAGGTCTCTGTATCATTTGGTAGATCGGATTCTGCGCCTCAGCTTTCATGCTTTTTTTTTTTTTGTAATATTTTCATGGCTACTACACAACCATGAGATGCTCTGAATCAATTGCTGAAGAGCAAGACAAACATGCCAATTCAGGAAAAAAAGTTATCTAAAGAAATCAGAGAACACAGACAAACACTCTGCACATTCAGCTTGTTTCCACAGTGGCCAGGGACAGAGTCCTCAAAAAAAAATAAAAGCAAAAGCAACACTTGTGTCTTTCTGATAATTAATATTTTCATGAGCAGTGTACGAACTGTGCATCTCTTGTAAATATTCTGCAGCTCAACACATAGTTGCTCGCAGCAACCAAGACATTGAAGGATCACTCACCACAGCAAAGATGGCTTAAGAGAGCACAGATCCCAGTGCTGCAGCTCCTGAGCAAGAAGGATGCTCTCTTGCAGTGTGCTGTAGACTGCCAGGTGAGAAGTTCTCCACCAGGAATTCTCAGGTACTTTTTCTGCTGCTAGACACAGTAACCTTGAGAACAGTAGGTGCCTCTAATTTCTGAGCCTCTGATCTGCAGCTTTAACTAGATACAAAGCCTGAGAAATCCAAGATGATTTTCAATCTCAAACATATACGTGGTTTGAACCATCTTCCATTAGTTTTCTTCCCTCCTTGTATAAGAGGTTTTTTGCTCTTATTTGCTCTAATTGCTTCAATTTTGTCTGCATAATTAGCCAAAACCTTCAGAATATTTCTGGTTATACATGGTTTTATTAGGAAACAAAGCAGCATATGGGCAACAAAAAACATAAACCGAGGTACTGAAACATTTACAATTATTCAAAGAATTACCTAAGAACAACAATAAATTAAATATAACTCTCCCTTTCTCCACTAGAGAGAGAAAGGAAGGAGGCTGGCACACAGCAGGCTACATGAGCTGCTCTAACTATGTAGGATTTGGTAATGAACTGCAATCTAAATCACTGAGATCAGGAAAAGGAGCGCTCAACTACATATTTAAATCTGGGCCTTACAATGCCTTACCTTCTCTCTACAGGCTTACAAAAAGTGCTTAATAATAAACAGAGCGACAAAACAGTTGATACCAAAGTGCTAGGCAAGAACATACACAGACCACCTCTCCTAAGAGAAAACCTACAACTCATTTCAGCAGCTGAACACGAAGCAAACAACTTAGATGCCACTTCTGCTTGCTCACATTAACTTTTACTTCCAAGCACACCACTTCTCGTGGCTGCAGACAGTCTCCCAATTACATGAAATGCATCACTCTGGAACAACAGAGGTGAAGCATCTCAAAGAAAGATAGAGTCTGATTTTTATATCCCTTTGTAATCTTAAATTGAACTCTACTACTATTCAAAAACTGCCAACGGAGCCCATACCATCACTTACCCCTGGCGAGGTAGGTTTCTAACAGAGCATTTTCCTCATCTAGACATAGAAATCTCATCAGCCTGTTTAAAGATGCTTACAGAAACAATTCAACTCCTTTACTAATTCAAAAGAGAACATTGTACAGATAATACAGATAGATTTATGAGAGAAACATGGAATAATCACATACTAATACTGGATGGCTTATTTATAAAACATGAGATTCTAAAGCCGTTTCTGAAATGTGTGTTCACCCCAGATGAGATCTGCCCTTGCTCCAAATTACAACTGCCTGCCCACACGTGGCACATCAATGTCTTCACTGCCTGCCTGATCCCATCCTGCACGCAGAAAAGCTGGGGTAACTTCCCAGTAACTGGAAATACTGCATGCTGCGTTATGGTAGGGCAAGGAAACCTCTGGAGGTTTCCCAGAAGTTACAGCAAGAAATCAAAACCAGTTAGAATTCACCCCCACCAGTACATTTAGCTTCAAGGCATTTAATATCTCCCTCCCCCTTTTTTTAGTTAAAATTAACCAACTGTTCTTCCACATACACACAAGCATCCTCCTCATAAATAAAATAATGGTGACAAGTGGCAACTCAATTGTTTATCTGGAGTGTTGTATTTAAAGAAAGAAATCTTTAGAAATTGAAAAGATCTTTTTTTCCCCCACTTTGATTGAAATCAGGCAAGGCAGAAAAATGAACAACTTAATCCAGACAACTCACACAGGACTGGAAGAATTTAATATCAAATGTAATTAAAAAATAGGCTTTCAAGAACCGACGTTCACAATAAAGAACGCCGAGATTTATATTGAGTGCAATTGCCTGCAGTAAGCAGAGCACCTGGAGACAAGGCACGTTGGGCTGTGATTGTGTATTGTTGGGCTAAATGACTCCCCCTTCATTATTACCGTCTAGTTCTATGAGCTCCAAAGGATTGTCATGTTCCTTACTCTGTATTCTAATTTATGAGGAAAGATCACCTAGCAACAGAGAAATTAAGCACTTTTTATTTGTTCCCAACGGTAACTAATGGAATTAATGCTGTGAGTGGGAAAGCACAATTCTGATATAATCACCATTTCCAACACAAGTTCTTTAGTCTCACAGCCACTCGGCTACACAATGGATGTTGAGGAAGTTTCCCCTGCTGTTAGAGCCAAAAGGTTTGCACAATTCAGGTCAAATGGTTTCAGTATTCATGACACCTGTGTGCTTCTGCTGCCTTCAGGAATGACAGCCTATATATTTCACCCAGTTCTGTGGCTCTTAAATTAAAAAGGGATTTATCCCATGTTTTTTGGGATCTGAAACTTACAGCATCAATGTTTCTCAACAGCTACAAGCTGGAGCATCTGCCCAGAAAGCCTGGACTGGTGGAATTTAACAGCCTCAAGCTGTGTCATGGAGGTTTAGATGGGGCAACAGGGAGAATGTCTTTGTGGAAGGGGTGGTCAAGGACAGTGCTGGAGTCCCCATCCCCGGATGTGTTCAGGAGACGTGTGGATGCGGCTCTGAAGGACATGGTGTAGTGATGGGACAGGATCACAGACTACCTGGGATAATTGCAATTCTTCCCATTTAAATGAGTTAAACTATTTGTGAAGATCAAGTGGAAGGTACAGATGACCCTGTGAACATGTTAATACCTCAGGAATATGATGGAAGAGAAGTAAACCTTCACTAACAAGGCAAAGTACTGCCACTTTCCTCTGTCACAGGACTGTCATTTGACATTTCACTTGACAATTATGTTTCACATATAACGATCGTATTTGCATTTTTAATGTTACCACACTTCCGAAACAACTGCACTGCTAAGGGATATGAGTGCCATAACGTGATTTATACTGTTAATATTGTACTTCATTTGAATTTTGAAAATTTTATTGCGTTTAACTATTCAACTCCAACTATTAAGCTATTTACTTAGTATGGAAAAAAGGCAGGGAAAACAACTCTGCAAGAAGAGCTGTTCTGAAACCAGCAGCCTTCCTCCAAAAATTACCAGCCAGGAAAAACAAGACCAACCTTTTCAGTCAAAGGGCAGCTTTTCAAAGGACTCTGTACCTGACAAGGAAAAGTCATTTTCCTTTTACTGTCTCATCACTTGCACCACCAAGATGAAACTAGTCTTGGCCCAAAATTTCCTATAAACAAGACCAACTGAGCCCCCGTTATCGTCAGCCCCTCAGTTCAGCAAAGTCCCAGAGCTTCCCAGCCCCTCGACACGCTCAGTGTTGAGTCAGAGCTTTGCAATGATCACAGCTGGCCCCAGCATCACGGGATGCTTGAGCTTGGAAGGCACCTCTGGAGCTCACCCAGCCCCAGCTCCCTGCCCAGGAAGGGCTGCCTAGATCCACTTGGCCAGGATCACGTCCCGACAGCTTCTGAAGATCTCCAGGGATGGGGATTCCACCATTTCTCAGGGCAGTCCATGCCACCACTTTATTATCCCAATAAAGCAGCATTTTTAACACAGCACGGACACAACTAGCCTTTTTTAGTGGTCAGAGCACACTGCTGGCTCACGTTCAGCTGGGTGTCCACCAAGACCCCCAGGCTCTTCTCTGCCCAGTTTCCTGAAGTGTTTCAGGAAACATTGTACAGAATAGAACAGGTTGGTGGCATGTCCTAAGCCCAGTAGGGATCGAGGGACAACACAATAGGCCTTACAACTTGCATCTGCATTCAGAAATAGAGGAAATGAATTGCACAAAAACTTTGCTGCTGTTTTAACTCAGTGGCTTATCTTTTCAGTGCGTTCCTCTGAGCAGAAAAAGAGCAATGAAAGTTTGAGAGTGATCATAATTGAAAGATTAGCATTGCACACTCCATTTATCACTACCATATTAGTAGGGGACTCTGCAGATTTGGCTCATAGTCGGGATCAATAGTATAAAATTTTACATTTCCAAGTGAACTGCATGATGAATTGGACAAGAAAAAGCAATTACTCTAATCTCCAGGTTCCTAGGGGATCTCTTATTTATCCAGCCTTCTTGATTGCTTTGAGAAAGCATAAAAATGTTCTTAACTACTTTATGTTCAACCCGCTTTGGTAACCTGCCTTTTTAACAAAACAGCCTACAAAGTAAGGGAGCACACAACAGCAAAAGGATAGCATAATATAATTTTTTTCCAGAGTTTGGTCCTTGGAAACAAACAAAAAACTCAGACTGACTTCTGTCTCTGCTGAATACATGTAAGAAGTACACTTAAGTTCTTACATCTTATTAAATAAGCCAGTAGTTTTATGTAGCTTGCTCAAATATAACTTGTTTACAGTTTTATTGAGTCAAACAAGAGGGATGTCATTACAACAAATACTTTTAATTAAGCCATCTAAAAAGACAGCTGGCAACATTCTCATTAAAACACAGCTCACCTAGATGTTATGAACATAAGCATAAATTAAGGCAATATCTAAACTACAAAGAGTAATCACTGTGAAACGATTGCAATGCTTTATTTTTAATTTAAAGTAAAAAAACAAAAACACAACAATGCTTATCTTTTTTACATAGTCTTGGTCTTGTGACTGGCAGCTAAGGAAAAAGTCTTAATTTTTCCTGCAGTTGGCATCCTTAGAAAGCCTTCCCCATGCAGATCATGCTGCAGCCCTTTGCAGGCCTTTTGAGCCCTCTCTGTCATTTGTTTGAAATCAGACAGTCAAAATTAACCTGAGAAGAGGAACAGACAGCATGCTTACTCTAACCCCCCTTTATATATAAAATACAAAGAAAAGTTAACTTTACCACAATAATGTTGAGAAGAACAGAAAAAGACTGTCAGTTGTGAAAGCTTGATTGTTTTTAAACAGATCTTTTGTAGTCTATAGATTATTAAAAGTCTAAGAGCTTTGACTGTCAAACTGCTCCAGTTATCTACTCCAGAGATTATGTTCTTACTATTCCTTCTTTCCCTCCATGGGAAAACACCACAGCTAAGGAACCATAAAATAGGTGGGATGATGCCTCAGCTATCTCAGTTCTCAGTCCCAAGCAGGGACTTCAACAGCCATCATTTCTCAATTATGTTAAGCATGTGTGTAATTCCTTTCAGGATGGAGGGATAATGCTGCAGCTGGTCTGACAATTAGCAGGACGTTATCAACAGTTTTTGTTTAGCGTTTTATTGCATTTTAATTATTTCATTTTTGAGACAGCACAGCTTGAATAGAGCATCTTGCTTATGGCTCAAAAACATTTGGAAAATA